>NC_083596.1:12343797-12948797 GCF_027579695.1 Neoarius graeffei | reverse complement strand
TTCAAGTCTTTAATTTTCTGTAAAGCTACTTTGCGACAGTGTCTGTTGTTAAAAACGCTACACAAAAAATAGCCTCGATGAGGCCGTAGCTCATATATCGGCCACTGTTGTTGTGTGTGAGATTGAAATCTGATCAATCCTGTGGGAGGAGCAGCAATTTTTGTGAAACTGCATATAAACCCTGGCAGGTGGCGCCACCTGGTGAACAATTCTTGTTAGAATACGTCTTTAGAGTCTTCTGGGTGAGTTTCAGTGAAAACATCCTAGCAGTTTACGAACCATAGTATTTGGTGTGACGAGTCACCCAAATTTTTCAAACGCCCATAAAGTTGTAAATATGACAGGTGGCACCACTGTCTTGACAACTTTTATGCACACCCACCTGGGGAACATTGTATGGGAGTTTGATCAAAATCCGATCAATCCTGTAGGAGGAGGAGCAATTTTTGTAAATCGTGGACAGACAACGGACGGACAGACGAACGATGCGTGATCGCACAAGCTCCTCCAGCCTGTCCTACGGCCAGAAGAGCTAATAAACTGACTTGACTTGAATACTACAATACACACTTGTTTTTACGTATCTGTGATGAATGTTGGTGTATACATTCGTCACTGGAAGCTTTTTCCTTCTAAAAACAAAAAAAGGAAGAAATCGGTATTAGTTCTGTTATTGATCAGATGTACTAAAGCTGGGTTTGTCAAGAGCAAAATATTTTATATGAAATGTGAAAAAATCTGGATATAATTTGTCAAATCAATTTTTTTTTTATTTATATTAACTATTGTGACTTCTGTAGCAAATCCTCTAGTATGGCTTATATAAATCACATGCATTTATATAACTTCTTCAATTGAAGGCATTGAGAAAGGAAGCGTTTTCACATACTTTTATAGAATTTAGCGTGGCTGGTCTGATTAGTGAAATAACAATAGATGTGTAGGCTTATTCTATACCGGTATATAGAAAGCTATGGCCTAATGGTTAGAGAAGCTGCTTTGGAACCAAAAGGTCACCGGTTTCATTCCCTAGACCAGCAGGAATGGCTGAAATGTCCTTCAGCAAGGCACCAAACCCCCAACTACTCCCCAGGCTGCACTGGGTATGTTGTACGTCACTCTGGATAAGCGTGTCTGCTAAATGCCTATAATGCAATGTAAAATTCTCTGTTTCAAGTTTAAAACATAATATAGCTGATCTGTCCTTGGCTCTAGTCAACACACAATCACTTATAATCTTATTACTGAGCGACCAGTGTACTAAAGGATCAAGACTTGGCTATACTGGATCTCCAAAAATAGAAAATGTGTGCTTTAATGTTTACCTGGAGCGTAGTTGAGAACCCTGAGCTCAGACTCTTCCTTGGCCAAGACACGGAACATCATGTCACGTGCCGCTTTACCCGTGCAGTAGAGCACCCAGGAGGGAAAAGGCTGCAGAGCACACAGAGAGCTCACGTTCACCACACAGCGACGCAGACCCACGTGAGCTGGAAACACCTGCAGGATCCCGGCAGTCAAACACAACGCTGAGCTCACGTTCATCGACAGATACCTGTCCACTTCGTCTAGGTCAGTGAAACTTCGGGCGTAGCGTGAAACATCGCCCAGTGAAGCTTAAAGAGGGAAAAAGCATCAACAAAATTATTTTGATCCCATTAAAATCACACTCAGTGTCAGTGGAGCAAAATCCTTCCACATTTAGGTTCCTTAACAGTTATAGCTCTAGTATTTAAGAGATTATAATTTGAAAGTTATAGCTATAAAACTAAGAATTATACTTGCCTATTTGTCAAGATAATCAAAATAAAGTGGACAGTTAATGCAAACAAGTTGTGTGATAATACATCTCTCTATGTTCATGTTAATTACTTAGACAACTGAAACCAATTAATGGGACGCTGGATTTTTGGCCAATTAAACGTGATCTGCTCCCAAATAGCGAGGAAATTAAAACAGAACAAATTTATTCTTATGGTGTCAGAAGGAATAGGATATGCAAATTGATGCAAATAATATTGTCTCATCTCATTATCTGTAGCCGCTTTATCCTTCTACAGGGTCGCAGGCAAGCTGGAGCCTATCCCAGCTGACTACGGGCGAAAGGCGGGGTACACCCTGGACAAGTCGCCAGGTCATCACAGGGCTGACACATAGACACAGACAACCATTCACACTCACATTCACACCTACGGTCAGTTTAGAGTCACCAGTTAACCTAACCTGCATGTCTTTGGACTGTGGGGGAAACCGGAGCACCCGGAGGAAACCCACGCGGACACGGGGAGAACATGCAAACTCCGCACAGAAAGGCCCTCGCCGGACCCGGGGCTCGAACCCAGGATCTTCTTGCTGTGAGGCGACAGCGCTAACCACTACACCACCGTGCCGCCCAAATAATATTGTGTTTAGTTAAAATATCTTTGGGTAAATAGACAATTTTGGAGGGTTTGTGATAATCAATAAAAAGGTCCCACTTTTGCTACACTTCACCATAACAGAAACTTCAAAACTGTTTTTGTGACATTACATTAATGGCATTTAGCAGACACTCCTATCCAGAGCGATGTACAACATACCCAGAGCAGCCTGGGAAACAGTTGGGGGTTAGATGCCTTGCTCAAGGGCACTTCAGCCATTCCTGCTGCTTCTTTTTTTTTTTTTTAATAATCGGGAGCAAAAAAAAAAAGGTCCGTTTTTAGAATAGATGACATTTTTCCACGTTCATTTCTATCCCCAAGTAGACGTTTATGACAGAGGAAATTCCACAATGATGATTATTGTTAGATTGATGTTCGATTCTATACTACAAAATGACAGTGAAGGGTTTTTTCTCTTGAGCGTGTCTGCACAGTGAAGTAATTGTTTCTTTCAACAACATCCATCCATCCATTATCTGTAGCCGCTTATCCTGTCTTACAGGGTTGCAGGCAAGCTGGCACCTATCCCAGCTGACTATGGGTGAGAGCCGGGGGACACCCTGGACAAGTCACCAGATCATCGCAGGGCTGATACATTTCTGAGACAAACAACCATTCACACTCACGGTCAATTTAGAGCCACTAATTAGCCTAACCTGCATGTCTTTGGACTGTAGGGGAAACCGGAGCACCCGGAGGAAACCCATGCAGATGTAACAGGATTGGTGATTCCACTTGCCATTAAGTTGAGTGTGGTGAAATAGTGTTCTGAACCTTTAAGAAACCAGTAGTTATGGGAATGATGCGTTCTGCTCTTCCCAGTTTGTCTTGCCCGCGCAAGTGGCAGGTCACGAGTTTACCATACTGAATAATATCTTGATATTTTGATTATTTTATTTGCATACTCGTTCCTTATTTCAATGTATATGTACCTACAGGGAGTGCAGAATTATTAGGCAAGTTGTATTTTTGAGGATTAGCTTTATTATTGAAAAACAACTATGTTCTTGATGAACCCAAAAGACTCATAAATATCAAAGCTGAGTATTTTTGGAAGTTGGAGTAGGGCTTTCTTAGTTTTAGCTATCTTAGGAGGATATCTGTGTGTGCAGGTGACTATAACTGTGCATAATTATTAGGCAACTTAACAAAAAACAAACATATACCCATTTCACTCATTTATTTTCACCAGGGAAACCAATATAACAACTCAACATTCACTAATATACATTGCTGGCATTCAAAAAAAAAAAAAAAAAAAAAATCAGTGACTAATATAGCCGCCTTTCTTTACAAGGACACTCAAAAGCCTGCCATCCATGGATTCGGTCAGTGTTTTGATCTGTTTGCAATCAACATTGCGTGCAGCAGCAACCACAGCCTCCCAGACACTGTTCAGAGATGTGTACTGTTTCCCCTCCTTGTAGATCTCACATTTGATGAGGGACCACAGGTTTTCTATGGGGTTCAGATCAGGTGAACAAGGAGGCCACGTCATTAATCTTTCTTCCTTTAGACCCTTTCTGGCCAGCCATGCTGTGGAGTACTTGGATGCGTGTGATGGAGCATTGTCCTGCATGAAAATCATGTTTTTCTTGAAGGATGCTGACTTCTTCCTGTACCACTGCTTGAAGAAGGTGTCTTCCAAAAACTGACAATAGGACTGGGAGTTGAGCTTGACGCCATCCTCAACCCGAAAAGGTCCCACAAGCTCATCTTTGATGATACCAGCCCATACCAGTACCCCACCTCCACCTTGCTGGCGTCTGAGTCGGACTGGAGCTCTCTGCCCTTTGCTGATCCAGCCACGAGCCCATCCATCTGGCCCATCAAGACTCACTCTCATTTCATCTGTCCATAAGACCTTAGAAAAATCAGTCTTGTGATACTTCTTGGCCCAGTCTTGACGTTTCATCTTGTGTGTCTTGTTCAGTGGTGGTCGGTTTTCAGCCTTTGTTACCTTGGCCGTGTCCCTGAGTATTGCACACCTTGTGCTTTTTGACACTCCAGTGATGTTGCAGCTCTGAAATATGGCAAAACTGGTGGCGAGTGGCATCTTGGCAGCTTCACGCTTGACTTTCCTCAGTTCATGGGCAGTTAGTTTGCGCCTTTTTTTTCAACGCGCTTCTTGCGACCCTGTTGACTATTTTGAATGAAGCGCTTGATTGTTTGATGGTCACGCTTCAAAAGCTGGGCAATTTTAAGAGTGCTCCATCCCTTTGCAATATATGTCACTATTTTTGACTTTTCTGAGTCCGTCAAATCCCTCTTCTGACCCATTTTGCCAAAGGAAAGAAAGTTGCCTAATAATTTTGCACACCTGATATAGGGTGTTGGTCATTAGACCACACCCCTTTTCATTACAGAGATGCACATCACCTGGTATGCTTAATTGGTAGGAGGCTTTCAAGCCTATGCAGCTTGGAGTAGGCCAACATGCATAGAGAGGGTAATGTGGTCAACATACTCATTTGCCTAATAATTCTGCACTCCCTGTAGACTTCGATACACCTTTACATGAGAACAGAATTGCATGTTTATTGCATCTGTCCAGTAAGTATAGACTGTTAGCTCGTAAAGCCTATATTCTGTGTATGCTAACATAAGTGTTTCTATATTTTTAGTGGAATCATTGCCAGTTTGGACAGTTGAGTGATGCAACTTCTGTGTCTATTGTCAGAATGATAAAACCCTCGACTGGAAGTTCATGTGTGGTATTACAACACAACGCACATGTTACACAGACACGAGGAGAACATGCAAACTCCACAGAGAAAGGCCCTCACCAGCCGCTGGGCTCGAACCCAGGACCTTCTTGCTGTGAGGCAACAGTGCTAACCACTACACCACCCCTTTCAACCACATCAAAAGACTAAATGTTTGATTTTAAGTAGTATGTATGTTTATGGGCGGTATAGTGGTTAGCACTGTCGCCTCACAGCAAGAAGGTCCGGGTTCGAGCCCCGTGGCCGACAAGGGCCTTTCTGTGCAGAGTTTGTATGTTCTCCCCGTGTCCGCGTGGGTTTCCCCCACAGTCCAAAGACATGCAGGTTAGGTTAACTGGTGACTCTAAATTAGGGTGGCCAGACGTCCGGCTTTAGGCCGGACCGTCCGTCTTTTCAATGTCTTGTCTGGCGTCCGGCGCAGCATCAAGCCGGACGCACATTTGTCCTCCTTTTAGAGACGATGAGCGGAATTATATAATATCAACTTGCCAGACTGGAAGAGCAGAGTTCTAGAATAACGCTTTGTAGGGAAACTGCAGATCTGTGCTGCACACTAGTAATCTACAATAAAGAGTCTATGGCTCGATGTTTTTTGGCATGCAATGCGAACTCCACACCGCGAGGCATTGCGTTCTAGAACGCGTTGCGCTCTATCCTTTGATGATCTTCCTGGCGCGTGCCTAGTGCCCTGCCCCCCTGGCTGGGACTTGGAAACACGAGTCTGTCCGGTAGACCAGCTGCTCACAACTTAACTTGTTAGAATATGGATGACAGTGCAAATGCACATCTACTATATCTACCTTAAGTTTAATTTCAGTGGTTTGTTACTCCACAATGTTTTTAATAAATACAAATATGGTGTTCTAGCCAATTAAGAGCTAATACATGAATTATAATAAATACTATGAATGCTTTAAAACGTTTGCTGGTTATGTTGCCTGTTTGTTCTTTGAGAATCTACAAATGTTGTGCTGTTTGGTACTCAGCACCTTAAGTTTAATTTCAGTGGTTTGTTAACTCCACAATGTTTTTAATAAATATAAATACTGTGTGTTCTAGCCAATTAAGAACTCATCTCATCTCATTATCTCTAGCCGCTTTATCCTTCTACAGGGTCACAGGCAAGCTGGAGCCTATCCCAGCTGACTACGGGCGAAAGGCGGGGTACACCCTGGACAAGTCGCCAGGTCATCACAGGGCTGACACATAGACACAGACAACCATTCACACTCACATTCATACCTACGGTCAATTTAGAGTCACCAGTTAACCTAACCTGCATGTCTTTGGACTGTGGGGGAAACCGGAGAACCCGGAGGAAACCCACGCGGACACGGGAAGAACATGCAAACTCCACACAGAAAGGCCCTCGCCGGCCCCGGGGCTCGAACCCAGGACCTTCTTGCTGTGAGGCGACAGCGCTAACCACTACACCACCGTGCCGCCCCCAATTAAGAACTAATACATGAATTATAATAAACACAATGAATGCTTTGACCTTACTCTTTTTTTCCCCCACAATCATAATCTTTAACCCTACAAAATTGCGATGTTGATTTCACCAAACTTGAGTGACTTGCATAAAAATAATCCATTCTCAATCTTGCCACTGTGGTTTACATAAAAATTTGAGGGCTATGAATCAGATGGGATTTGCCATTATTCACCCTAAAATTGATTAGAATGGAGGAAATTGCATCTAAGACATACAAAATTTTCTGGGGGAGGGCCCCCAGACCCCCCCATCCAAATAATGTCCTCCTTTTTGGTGTTATGGAAATGGTCACCCTACTCTAAATTGACCGTAGGTGTGAAGGTGAATGGTTGTATGTGTCAGCCCTGTGATGACCTGGCGACTTGTCCAGGGTGTACCCCGCCTTTCGCCCGTAGTCAGCTGGGATAGGCTCCAGCTTGCCTGCGACCCTGCAGAAGGATAAAGCGGCTAGAGATGAAAGACTCAAGATTACCACTATTCTTGACACAAAAGGGATGAAAACTAAAGAAATGGTTAAAAATCTTGGTGTTTTCATTGACAGCGAGCTAAACTTTGACAGTCACATGAAAGCAATCACTAAAACGGCATTTTATCACCTAAAAAACATTTCCAAACTAAGAGGACTTATGTCAAAAAATGATCTGGAAAAACTAATACATGCCTTCATCTCTAGTAGGGTTGATTACTGCAATGGCCTTTTCACAGGCCTGCCAAAAAAGACCATCAAATGACTTCAGCTGGTTCAAAATGCAGCGGCTAGGGTTCTCACACGAACGAAAAGAACAGAGCACATTACTCCAATTCTAAGGTCCCTTCACTGGCTTCCAGTAAGCTACAGAATTGACTTTAAAGCATTGCTGCTGGTGTACAAATCTCTAAATGGTACAGGGCCCAATTACCTCTCTGATATGTTGCAGCGGCCTAACCCAATCAGATCTACCAGATCAAAACAGAAAAATTTACTATTAAAACCAGTTGTTAAAACAAAGTATGGTGAAGCAGCTTTTAGCTACTATGCAGTACAGCTATGGAACCAACTGCCAGAGGACATTAAAAATGCTCCTGCTGTTGGCAGTTTCAAATCTAGGTTAAAGAACAAGCTGTTTTCTGATGCTTTCTGTTAAATAATTAATATTGTCTTCTCATCTCATTATCTCTAGCCGCTTTATCCTTCTACAGGGTCACAGGCAAGCTGGAGCCTATCCCAGCTGACTACGGGCGAAAGGCGGGGTACACCCTGGACAAGTCGCCAGGTCATCACAGGGCTGACACATAGACACAGACAACCATTCACACTCACATTCACACCTACGGTCAATTTAGAGTCACCAGTTAACCTAACCTGCATGTCTTTGGACTGTGGGGGAAACCGGAGCACCCGGAGGAAACCCACGCGGACACGGGGAGAACATGCAAACTCCACACAGAAAGGCCCTCGCCGGCCCCGGGGCTCGAACCCAGGACCTTCTTGCTGTGAGGCGACAGCGCTAACCACTACACCACCGTGCCGCCCCAATATTGTCTTTTTTTAAAATAATTTTTACTTTCTCTGCATGTTTTAAATTTACTTTAATTTTAACTTTATTCTATTTTATTCTTTATTCTATTCTGCTGGTTTCCTTTTTTTCTCCTCCTATTTCTACTTCATTTTATTATTTTATTTCTACTATTGTTTAATTCTTATTATTTTCTTTTAATTAATTGTTTTAGAATAAAAAAAATATTTTATGTAATTTTATTTCTCTATTGTTTACTGTTTTTGTTTTTACTTCTGTAAAGCACATTGAACTGCCATTGCGTATGAAATGTGCTATATAAATAAACTTGCCTTGCCTTGCCTAGAGATGATGAGATGAGATGCATATTTATTGTGACATGATTTGCATGAAAATCCTTTTGAAAAAACATCCCAGTGCAAAAAGGGGGGAAAAAAATCAGCTAGCAAAGATTATGATTTTTATTTATTTCAAAAATATTCCACTTTATTGTCTTGCCTTAAAACAAGTTTATAGTTATTATAAGTAGCTATAAAGAGTAAAGTCAGTGGTCCACAGGCCAGACAACATGAAACTAATAATCTATGCTTTCTGCTCACCTGCGTTATTAAAGAGGAAGAGGCTGTTGATATCAGAGCTTGGAGCCTCTCTGGCTTCTCTTATAACGCTTTCCACTCCATCTTTCTGCCCCAGATCTGCAACAACACAGCGGATAATCAGACCGTCTCTATCCGAGGATAACTCTCCCTCCAGCTCCTGCAGCTTATCAGCAGATCTGGCAACCAAGATGAGCACTGAGCCTGGTTTGAACAGAGCTGCTATTTCTTTAGCCAGACATTTCCCGAAACCTTTAGATGCTCCTGTTATGATGCACAGAGCTTTGCCGAAGTCTTTCGTCTCTGACGAAGCTACATTTGAAGTATGACCAGCTTCCATGTCGCCCTTTCCAAGTCAAACGACAACAACAACAATAATAATAATTCACTTCCTGATTATTTTGGACGTGAGACTCAGGCTGGGACACTGACAGGATTTGGACCAATGAGCTTCCCGCTGCGGGCCACGCCCCCTGTAGTAGCCAATCAAATATCAAACATTAATACAAGGCGGAAAGGAAGGCAAACATGAATCTGTTACTGAGCTCAATCATGTGCTGTAATTGGGTCAAAGGTTCCTTGATAATATTTTCCATGAATATTAGACTCGTTTACTTTCTAGAAATAAATATTTTATCGATATAAACACTTAAATATTAAGTTACTATTGTACAATGCTCTATAAAATATTATACATCAGCAACAGATTATAAAATAAAGTAATTCAAAGACAAAAAAATAACAGAGTTGTACAGGACAGAGACCCAAATAAAATGAAAAAAAAAATCTAATCAAAGCCATAAAAGTATAGAAATAACAAATAATGTGATGAAGGGTGGTGTGGTGTGGTGTAGTGGTTAGCGCTGTCGCCTCACAGCAAGAAGGTCCGGGTTCGAGCCCCGTGGCCGGCGAGGGCCTTTCTGTGCGGAGTTTGCATGTTGTCTGTATGGGTTTCCTCCGGATGCTCTGGTTTCCCCCACATTCCAAAGACATGCAGGTTAGGTTAACTGGTGACTCTAAAGTGAGTGTGAATGGTTGTCTGTGTCTATGTGTCAGCCCTGTGATGACCTGGCGACTTGTCCAGGGTGTACCCCGCCTCTCGCCCGTAGTCAGCTGGGATAGGCTCCAGCTTGTCTGTGACCCTGTAGAACAGGATAAAGCGGCTACAGATAATGAGATGAGATGAGAATATTGGCTGGGGTGGCACAGTGGTGTAGTGGTTAGCACTATTGCCTCACAGCAAGAAGGTTCTGGGTTCGAGGCCGGCGAGGGCCTTTCTGTGTGGAGTTTGCATGTTCTCCTCGTGTCTGCGTGGGTTTCTCCGGTTTCCCCAACAGTCCAAAGACATGCAGGTTAGGTTAATCGGTGACTCTAAATTGACCGTAGGTGTGAATGTGAGTGTGAATGGTTGTTTGTCTCTGTGTCAGCCCTGCGATACCCTGGCGACTTGTCCAGGGTGTACCCCGCCTTTCGCCCGTAGTCAACTGGGATAGGCTCCAGCTTGTCTGTGACCCTGTAGAACAGGATAAAGCGGCTAGAGATAATGAGATGAGATGAGAATATTGGCTGGGGTGGCACGGTGGTGTAGTGGTTAGCACTATTGCCTCACAGCAAGAAGGTTCTGGGTTCGAGGCCGGCGAGGGCCTTTCTGTGTGGAGTTTGCATGTTCTCCTCGTGTCTGCGTGGGTTTCTCCGGTTTCCCCAACAGTCCAAAGACATGCAGGTTAGGTTAATCGGTGACTCTAAATTGACCGTAGGTGTGAATGTGAGTGTGAATGGTTGTCTGTGTCTATGTGTCAGCCCTGTGATGACCTGGCGACTTGTCCAGGGTGTACCCCGCCTCTCGCTCATAGTCAGCTGGGATAGGCTCCAGCTTGCCTGCGACCCTGTAGAACAGGATAAGTGGCTACAGATAATGGATGGATTAAGTCATAATTATGAGAAGCCTTGTCATTATAATGGTGGAACATTTGGTGGAAGGCTTCCATAAGGGAATGTATCAAAACACGGTGGTATAAGTAGTTAGCGCGGTTGCCTCACAGCAAGAAGGTTCTGGGTTTGCGGCCAGCGAGGGCCTTTCTGTGTGGAGTTTGCATGTTCTCCCTGTATCTGCGTGGGTTTCCTCTGGGTGCTCCAGTTTCCCCAACAGTCCAAAGACATGCAGTTAGGTTAATATTGGACGGCCTGGGGCTGAGGTGCTGTTGAGCGAGGCACCTACAGTGGCATGCAAAAGTTTGGGCACCCTTTCTGAAAATGTCTGTTACTGTGAATAGTTAAGTGAGCAGAAGATTAACTGATCACCAAAAGGCATAAAGGTAAAGACGACATTTCTTTTCAGCATTTTCTGCAAGATTTGTGTATTATTTTTATTTTGTACAATTGGAGAGTGAAAAAAGAAAAGGAACACCATGCGAAAGTTTGGGCACTCCAATACATTTGAGTTCTCAGGTAACTTTTACCAAGGTTCCAGACCTTAATTAGCTTATTGAGCTGTGGCTTGTTCAAATTCTTCATTAGGAAAGGTCAGATGATGCAGATTTCAAAGCTGTATAAATTCTCTGACTCCTCAAACTTGTCCCTAAAATCAACAGCCATGGGCTCCTCTAAGCAACTCCCTCGCATTCTCATCTCATCTCATCTCATTATCTGTAGCCGCTTTATCCTGTTCGACAGGGTCGCAGGCAAGCTGGAGCCTATCCCAGCTGACTACGGGCGAAATGCGGGGTACACCCTGGACAAGTCGCCAGGTCATCACAGGGCTGACACATAGACACAGACAACCATTCACACTCACATTCACACCTACGGTCAATTTAGAGTCACCAGTTAACCTAACCTGCATGTCTTTGGACTGTGGGGGAAACCGGAGCACCCGGAGGAAACCCACGCGGACACGGAGAGAACATGCAAACTCCGCACAGAAAGGCCCTCGCCGGCCCCAGGGCTTGAACCCAGACCTTCTTGCTCTGAGGCGACAGCGCTAACCACTACACCACCGTGCCGCCCATTTTGCAAATGTAAAAGATGAAAATTTTTAAAAAATTGCTTAAAATATTAAGGGAATGAGTCATCTTTAACTTTATAACTTTTGGAGATCATTTCATCTTCAACTTGCTTAACTGTTCACAGTAACAGTAATTTTGACCAGGGGTGCCCAAACTTTTGCATACCACTGTAACTCCCAACTGCTCCCCGGGCGCTATTAGCATGGCTGTCCACTGCTCTGGGTGTGTGTGTGTGTTTTCACTGCTTCAGATGGGTTAAATGCAGAGAGGAATTTCACAAATGTGTAATGAATAAAGTTCATCTTGAAAATAAAACACAACAAAAAGAAGGCGGCGGCACGGTGGCGTAGTGGTTAGCGCTGTCGCCTCACAGCAAGAAGGTCCGGGTTCGAGCCCCATGGCTGGCGAGGGCCTTTCTGTGCGGAGTTTGCATGTTGTCCGCGTGGGTTTCCTCCGGGTGCTCCGGTTTCCCCCACAGTCCAAAGACATGCAGGTTAGGTTAACTGGTGACTCTAAATTGACCGTAGGTGTGAATGTGAGTGTGAATGGTTGTCTGTGTCTATGTGTCAGCCCTGTGATGACCTGGCGACTTGTCCAGGGTGTACCCCGCCTTTCGCCCGTAGTCAGCTGGGATAGGCTCCAGCTTGCCTGCGACCCTGAAGAACAGGATAAAGCGGCTACAGATAATGAGATGAGATGAGATGATACATTTTGCGTATTTGATATGGTGAAATAGGACAATAGGACACAATGGAAAAATCAAGAACACACCGCAAAGATGAGAATAAAGGCAGTGGTAAAAGAACAGTGACTGGACCAGCTGAAGGTCACACGGGTCTCTGCTGCAGCGTGCAAGCAACGGGACATCACTACCGCACCGGACAGAGCGCGAGGCGGGGCAAAATGACTGGCCATAGACTCTATCAAAAGTTCGATCTAAATTGACCATGGTCGCAAAATATTGGCCAAAAATACGCAAACACTACGAAATAGGAAAGTAAGATGAAAAAGAAACATTCTATTGCCTTATACTCATCTCATCTCATTATCTGTAAAACCAAAACTGATTTTAATTAATGTCCCTGGTCGTACTGTAACCCATTCCTAAGTATCAGTCACATTAAAAACCCCACCTACGGTAGTTCCTTTTCATAAAAAACAAAATAAGAATAAGCTATTTAATGATTTTAACCGTTCAGTAGAATATGATAACATGGCATGTTACAGCTTGGGTATGTCTTAGTCTAGATAAATAGACATACATAACAAAATGCAAATCATAAACATCAGTGCTGGTTGTCCATCCATTATCTCTAGCCGCTTTATCCTGTTCTACAGAGTCACAGGCAAGCTGGAGCCTATCCCAGCTGACTACGTGCGAAAGGCGGGGTACACCCTGGACAAGTCGCCAGGTCATCACAGGGCTGACACATAGACACAGACAACCATTCACACTCACATTCACACCTACGGTCAATTTAGAGTCACCAGTTAACCTAACCTGGATGTCTTTGGACTGTGGGGGAAACCGGAGCACCCGGAGGAAACCCACGCGGACACGGGGAGAACATGCAAACTCCGCACAGAAAGGCCCTCGCCGGCCACAGGGCTTGAACCCAGACCTTCTTGCTCTGAGGCGACAGCGCTAACCACTACACCACCGTGCCGCCCATTTTGCAAATGTAAAAGATGAAAAATTTTTAAAAATTGCTTAAAATATTAAGGGAATGAGTCATCTTTAACTTTATAACTTTTGGAGATCATTTCATCTTCAACTTGCTTAACTGTTCACAGTAACAGTAATTTTGACCAGGGGTGCCCAAACTTTTGCATACCACTGTAACTCCCAACTGCTCCCCGGGCGCTATTAGCATGGCTGTCCACTGCTCTGGGTGTGTGTGTGTGTTTTCACTGCTTCAGATGGGTTAAATGCAGAGAGGAATTTCACAAATGTGTAATGAATAAAGTTCTTCTTGAAAATAAAACACAACAAAAAGAAGGTGGCGTAGTGGTTAGCGCTGTCGCCTCACAGCAAGAAGGTCCGGGTTCGAGCCCCGTGGCTGGCGAGGGCCTTTCTGTGCGGAGTTTGCATGTTGTCCGCGTGGGTTTCCTCCGGGTGCTCCGGTTTCCCCCACAGTCCAAAGACATGCAGGTTAGGTTAACTGGTGACTCTAAATTGACCGTAGGTGTGAATGTGAGTGTGAATGGTTGTCTGCGTCTATGTGTCAGCCCTGTGATGACCTGGCGACTTGTCCAGGGTGTACCCCGCCTTTCGCCCGTAGTCAGCTGGGATAGGCTCCAGCTTGCCTGTGACCCTGTAGAACAGGATAAAGCGGCTAGAGATGATGAGATGAGATGAGATGAGACAAAAAGAAGGCCATTCTCCAGGAATGTGAACAGGGTTTTATCCCAATCTGGCAACTTCCCCATCTCTCACAGAACTCGCCCTCGGCCATTTTAGTGTAAACTCACATGGTTCAGCAGGCATGGCGGTGGATATGAGATTTCCTGCGAGAAAGCAAACGGCTCTGCCAGCTTCTCATGCCAGTTCGGACAGAAAACATTTGGTGGTTCCAGGGGATGTGATCACATCAGATTCAGGGTTTATGAGGTGAATATAGTGAAGTGCAGCAGTCACTCAGAGAGAGAGTTAGCTAGCTAGCTAGCTGGATGCTAATCTCCTGTTTCATTTCACTGTCTTTGATAAATTAGTGATAAATTAGTGATCTGTGATGAGCATCATCTAAACCTCTTATTTATTTGTTTTAGTAATTTTTTTGTACATTTTATGTCATATTAGTAGCTAGGCACTTTCAGGACATGTTTTATAAAATGAATTCAAAACATAACCAAGCTAAACACAATGTCAGGGTTTATATATTATATTATTTCCTTTCCTATTATCTGTATTATTCTTCATGTTCCTCTATTTTAGAGTTCATCTCCAAAACACAAGCTCATTTCATGCTCTCTTCTTGTTGCTTTTCTCATTTTTGAAGTAAGGGTGTGCAAACTTTTGCACGCAACTCTGTTGCCTCTTTGCACCTGATATTTCTTCTCAGGTGATCAAGTGGTTGGTGGTAAACAGGGTCAGGTGTGTTTCGGCTTTTCCGTTGAAGGACAATTTCAATGTTTTTAAGCAGATCTGAGTTTTTGTTTTAGGGGGGTCCTTGTCTGTTTGCATAAACATAAGACATGACATGGGCTGCACAATATATCGAAAAAGTATCGATATCGCGATATCATAGTTTGCGATATACATACCGCAAAAATTACTTAAATTTCGATAAAAGGCACATTTTTCTGTGCCATCCAATCACATTTGAATGTCAACAAGCGCCGCGGGATAACTCCGCCCCCTATTGCAAAACAAGTAAAAGCCTCGTGGTGATGGCGGAAGGTGGGAGCGGTAGCAAGTGTGGTGAGACAAACTTGTGTGAGGAGGAACTGGTTTCCAAAAAAAAAATGCCCGTCTGCTATTTGGAAGTACTTTGGATTCAGGAGGGATGACGTACTGCAAACTCGGGTACTTTGCAAGACATGTAAAACAGTGGTGGCAGCTACCAACGACAGGGCAGAACGGCGAGTAGAGGTAAGAAAAACATTTGTATATTTAATTATCGTGATACATATCGAGATATTCAGTCATGTTATCGAATATCGTATATTTTTCTGATATCGTGCAGCCCTAACATGACCCATATCAGGTTCCTGTGTTCCTTGGCCAAAGTGTTGACTGACCACTAGTGTGATCATGGTTGTAGAAAGGACAAGTGATCAATTTCACTGCGATCATTGCAGTCTTTTTTTTTCTCTCCTCCAATGGTTAAATCCATCCATCCATCCATCTTCTACTGCTTATCCGGGTCGTGAGGGTAGCAGCCTAAGCAGAGCAGCCCGGACTTCCCTCTCCCCGGCCACCTCCACCAGCTCTTCCAGGGGAATACCGAGGTGTTCCCAGGCCAGCCGAGAGATGTAATCTCTCCAGCGTGTCCTGGGTCTACCCCGGGGTCTCCTCCCGGTTGGGCATGCCCAGAAAACCTCCCTTGGGAGGCGTCCAAGTGCATCCTAACAAGGTGCCCGAACCACCTCAACTGACTCCTTTTGATGTGGAGGCGCAACAGTTCTACTCCGAGTCTCTCCCGAATGACCAAGCTTCTCACCCTGTCTCTAAGGGAGAGCCCAGCCACCCTGTGGAGAAAACTCATTTCTACCGCTTGTATCTGCGATCTCATTCTTTCGGTCACTACCCATAGCTTGTGACCATAGGTGAGGATGGGAACGTAGATGGACCAGTAAATTGAGAGCTTTGGCTTTTGGCTCAGTTCTCCCTTTACCACAACAGACCGGTTTAGCGTCCACATCACTGCTGATGCTGCCCTGATCCTTCTGTCCAACTCCCACTCCTCCTTACCCTCACTCGTGAACAAAACCCCGAGATACTTAAACTCCTCCACTTTAGGTAGCAACTCCCCCCTGACCTGGAGTAGGCATTCCACCCATTTCTGGCTGAGCGCCGTGGCCACGGACTTGGAGGTGCTGATCCTCATCCCAGCCGCTTCGCACTCTGCTGCAAACCGTCCCAGCGCATGCTGTAAGTCACAGATTGATGAAGCCAACAGGACCACATCATCCGCAAAAAGCAGAGATGTGATCCTGATGTCACCAAACCAGACACCCTCCACCCCTTGGCTGCGCCTATAAATTTTGTCCATAAAAGTTATGAACAGAACCGGTGACAAAGGACAGTCCTGGCGGAGTCCAACATGCACTGGGAATAAGTCCAACTTACTGCCGGTAATGCGAACCAAACTCCTAAACAGAGATTTTACTCAGACAGTTTATTATACCCCCACGCCGAAGGGAGGGGGTTATACTGGTATTTTACCTCTGTCCATCCGAAACACCCTTTTTCTCAGCAACCACAAATCATAGCCACTTGGTACCAAACTTCAGCTTGGGGTTCTGTACCGTTTTCAGGTCTGTCACACATCGACTTCCTGTTTACTAACTGAATGAATTTACGAAACGTATAGTGTGGATTTGCAAAATTTTCGTAACACTCTTCTCAGCAACTACAAATCACAACTGCTTGATATTTGGTACCGAGCTTCAGCTTGGGGTTCTATACCATGTATACCGTTTTCAGGTCTGTCGTACATCAACTTCCTGTTTACCGACTGAATGTATTTACAAAACATATAGCATGGATTCACACAATTTTCGTAACACTTTTCTCAGCAACTACAAATCACAACTGCTTGATATTTGGTACCGAGCTTCAGCTTGGGGTTCTATACCGTGTATACTGTTTTCAGGTCTGTCGTACATCAACTTCCTGTTTACCAACTTAATGTATTTACAAAACATATAGCATGGATTCACACAATTTTCGTAACACTTTTCTCAGCAACTACAAATCACAACTGCTTGATATTTGGTACCGAGCTTCAGCTTGGGGTTCTATACCATGTCTACCGTTTTCAGGTCTGTCGTACATCAACTTCCTGTTTACCGACTGAATGTATTTACAAAACATATAGCATGGATTCACACAATTTTCGTAACACTTTTCTCAGCAACTACAAATCACAACTGCTTGATATTTGGTACCGAGCTTCAGCTTGGGGTTCTATACCATGTATACCGTTTTCAGGTCTGTCGTACATCAACTTCCTGTTTACCGACTGAATGTATTTACAAAACATATAGCATGGATTCACACAATTTTCGTAACACTTTTCTCAGCAACTACAAATCACAACTGCTTGATATTTGGTACCGAGCTTCAGCTTGGGGTTCTATACCCTGTATACTGTTTTCAGGTCTGTTGCACATTGACTTCCTGTTTACCGACTGAATATATTTATGAAACATATAGCGTGGATTTTGCCGCTATTTCAAGAAGCAAAATGCGATTTCAAAATGACAGTTTACCAGGATGCTATTTGAAATCCCTGGGGAGAACACTGCTCTTTACTTACTTGTTTCAGGGTTGATTTATTTGTTGAAGTCAACATTCATAATAAGTGTCCTAGTCCTTCAATCGCTTGCATTCTGATATAAACGAGAGTGGGGGGGATACGTAAGTGAGCAGTAGCTCACAGTTGATCTTGTTCCATCTGGACTCCACTCCATGGTACACGTGCGTCATTTGTGACGTTAATAATGTGTGTGAAATGATGACCTGATACCCGAAATGTTTCTTGCGTGACTTAGGATCTCAGTTGAATGTTTTTCAACACATGTATGTGTGAAAAAATCAGATCCAAATTGTTCACGTGAGTGCTGGGATCAGACTACACAATATTTTTGTCTTTCACGAAGGTCACCATGTCGGATTAGTAGAATTTATACTGCTATAAATTCTTGCATGTCTTGGTGGGGAAATTGGCAATGCTACAAGTTTGACCGTGACCAATCATCATTCATGTTCTTGTACGTCATTGGGAAGGAAGGTGAAGAGATGGTCAATCATGGATACAGAAGGAACGTCAAGGAACATGTCCAGCTAGGTGAGAAAATATGAAACAATTCTGACATGCTAGATTTTCCGTTGGGGTGTTCTGGGAGGTCTCAGATGCCACATCGCTATTTGATTACGTCGCGCTGCAAGGCCAGTTTGTCGTCCCTGCCATTCATATTCGGGCCTGAAACTGGAAATTTGTCGGCCATGACAAAATCATATCATAATCTGGCTGAATTCATGTCG
Source organism: Neoarius graeffei (assembly GCF_027579695.1). Taxonomy (NCBI): domain Eukaryota; kingdom Metazoa; phylum Chordata; class Actinopteri; order Siluriformes; family Ariidae; genus Neoarius; species Neoarius graeffei. The sequence continues at coordinate 12,930,347 of NC_083596.1, read as the reverse complement.
TCTTGCCAAAAGCTGTAAAATATCTCCTCAACTCTGTTGCTTTCCTTAAAATACATCTCACAAGGTCCAGATAACTTTAACAGTGTGTGGATGTGCAGAAAGTTTGTCAGGTTTTTTTTTTTTTTTTTTGTGCATTTGTGTTTCCCTTTACAGGCAGAAGAGGGCTCGTAAACATTGCAAACTGCTGCTTTAAATGATGTAATTTCTAGACATTTTTACTGCAACGTTCAGTTTCCTCTTGCGCTGACTCTGTATGCTACCAGGACTCTTTGAACTTGTCTACGGTGCTAGCTTTTTACTTCAGTACTTCTCTTGCTATCTGTTCATTTAGCAAGATCGTTTAAATTCCTTGATTAAAATCAGTCACCAGTTCTAATTACGCCCCTCTTTATTTTTGTTCTTCAGAGGCCATGGAACGTACATGGACGATGAAAAACTCACTGCTTCGGTGGCTGGAGAGGTGGAACGAGTCAACAAACTCATTTGTGTGAGGCCACTGAAGACAAGGTGAGAACGTTTTCTCTGAGACCAACCCCATCAAACTGTGACTATTGAATTAACATGATATCCCCCCCCCCCCCAGGTTCAATGGTGAAGTCGGTGATGTGGTTGTTGGCCGGATCACTGAGGTTTGTGAACATATATAGGATATTGAAATGTGATTTGGGTTGCCAGACATGGACTGATTTAAGGAAAATAATTATTAATAAGGATGTTTCTACATGACTTTTTGACTGTAGGTGCAGCAGAAACGCTGGAAAGTGGAGACGAACTCTCGACTGGACTCTGTATTGCTTCTGTCTTCGGTCAATCTTCCTGGAGGAGAGTTGGTAAGTAAAGAGTAACTTCGGTATGTGCTGTTATAGGAAAATAATCAGTGACCGGGTGGTGTGATGGCGCAACCACACAGGAGTTGATTGACTGCAAAGGATTTAAGATTTATTAAAGAATGGTGTGTAGTGTTTATTTCTGTTTACATTTATTCTGGTTACGTTTCTGGTTTCCATTACTCCCTCTGTCGTTCCCTCATCAGCCTATCTTTTTCTTTCTTAACATTATACAGTGGTGCTTGAAAGTTTGTGAACCCTTTAGATTAAACAAATGAGACAAAAATATTATGCTTGGTCATTTATTTATTGAGGAAAATGATCCAATATTACATATCTGTTAATGACAAAAGTATGTGAACCTCTAGGATTAGCAGTTAATTTGAAGGTGAAATTAGAGTCAGGTGTTTTCAATCATTGGGATGACAATCAGGTGTGAGTGGGCACCCTGTTTTATTTAAAGAACAGGGATCTATCAAAGTCTGATCTTCACAACACATGTTTGTGGAAGTGTATCATGGCACAAACAACGGAGATTTCTGAGGACCTCAGAAAAAGCGTTGTTGATGCTCATCAGGCTGGAAAAGGTTACAAAACCATCTCTAAAGAGTTTGGACTCCACCAATCCACAGTCAGACAGATTGTGTACAAATGGAGGAAATTCAAGGCCATTGTTACCCTCCCCAGGAGTGGTCGACCAACAAAGATCACCCCAAGAGCAAGGCGTGTAATAGTCGACGAGGTCACAAAGGATCCCAGGGTAACTTCTAAATAACTGAAGGCCTCTCTCACATTGACTAATGTTCATGAGTCCACCATCAGGAGAACACTGAACAACAATGGTGTGCATGGCAGGATTGCAAGGAGAAAGCCACTGCTCTCCAAAAAGAACATTGCTGCTCATCTGCAGTTTGTTATGGATCACGTGGACAAGCCAGAAGGTTAATGGAAAAATGTTTTGTGGACTGATGAGACTAAAATAGAACTTTTTGGTTTAAATGAGAAGCATTGTGTTTGGAGAAAGGAAAACACTACATTCCAGCATAAGAACTTTATCCCATCTGTGAAACATGGTGGTGGTAGTATCATGGTTTGGGCCTGTTTTGCTGTATCTCGGCCAGGATGGCTTGCCATCGTTGATGGAGCAATGAATTCTGAATTATACCAGCGAATTCTAAAAGAAAATGTCAGGACATCTGTCCATGAACTGAATCTCAAGAGAAGGTGGGTCATGCAGCAAGACAACGACCCTAAGCACACAAGTCATTCTACCAAAGAATGATTAAAGAAGAATAAAGTTAATGTTTTGGAATGGCCAAGTCAAAGTCCTGACCTTAATCCAATCGAAATGTTGTGGAAGGACCTGAAGCGAGCAGTTCATGTGAGGAAACCCACCAACATCCCAGAGTTGAAGCTGTTCTGTACGGAGGAATGGGCTAAAATTCCTCCAAGCCGGTGTGCAGGACTGATCAACAGTTACCGGAAACATTTAGTTGCAGTTATTGCTGCACAAGGGGGTCACACCAGATACTGAAAGCAAAGGTTCACGTACTTTTAATATTGAATCATTTTCCTCAATAAATAAATGACCAAGTATAATAATTTTGTCTCATATTTGTTTAACTGGGTTCTCTTTATCTACTTTTAGGACTTGTGTGAAAATCTGATGATGTTTTAGGTCATATTTATGCAGAAATATAGAAAATTCTGAAGTGTTCATAAACTTTCAAGCACCACTGTAGAAGCAAAAAAAAACCCAAAAACACTAGAACGGCACTCGGTGGAGTGTATACCTCTGCCAACTCACATATTAGCATCAAAATCAAATCACTTGAGCCTAAGATAATACTAAAGCTGTCCACCAAATTTCATCCAAATCCATTCACTACTTTTGGGTTACGTGGGGAAAAGTCAAACAAACAGAGGTGAAAACATGATCTTCACCACCACAGCTGGTAGAGTTTTAAATAAAAATAAAAGTAGTTTGTCATGTTGGAGAAAGAAAGTGCAAACCCCCTATCCTGAAAGTTATACCATATTGGAAAATGCACTGACATTGAAAACTCCTTCCATAAATACGAAATATGTTTTCTCTTGTTTTAATCTATTTATATGACGAATCTGCCATATAAGTCCATGTGTAAGTTATTATAGAAACAATAGTATTAGAGAGAACACATTATTCTAAATCACTACTGTGTATATATGTATTGCAGGGTTCTAATTAGACCAAAATATCAGCGTAATGGCCGGGGGTTCGGGGGCCACCTTAGGCCCCTGAAAGCTCATGGGTTCTACATACTCGGAGATGCACTCTAGTACATTTCCTGGCAGTTGCAGGCCTCCCTGAAATTCACTCTTTTTTTTTGGTAACATTAATCAGATTTTTTTTTTTTTTTTGCCAAAAGTCGCTGTGATTGATTGAAGGCTCATTATAATTAATATTTAAATAATATTGGCTGTCGTTGAGTGGTATATCAGATATATTTCATTCAGCGAGCATGATATTGAACGAGTCAAAGACGAGTAGCTGAATGGAATATATCTGATATACCATGAAAAAGAGGCATTATTATACATACACATTCGATGGAACAATTATAGATTTTACAAAAAGTTAAGAACACGGTGGTAACTTACCAATATTGAATGCTGATTCTGATCCAATGTAATTCAGCGTTCTGCCGATCCAGTGTACATGTACAGAGTCAAAGTTCGAACAATAAAAATGGTATGAGTCCAAAAAGCCTGAACAACAACCCAACTTGTATACAAGCTATATCCAGGTAGACAGTTCAAGTTCAAAGTTACTTTTGGTCGTAGTTAACCCCTTCGATGCCCTTGAGCGAGCCACGTACGTCATGAAATCTTTCACCGCTGTGCCTTATGACGTACACTACGCGTCATAAACACCTCCTTTTATGTACCTTACATGGCAGATTACTTTTACTTCACTGTGGCACATATGAATTACAGTCAATGCCTAAAACATTCTTCCGTCATAAGGCACAGCGGTAAAAGATTTCATGACGTACGTGACTCATCCAAGGGCATTGAAGGGGTTAATTGTTACATTGCAGTTGTTCAAAACAAAAGGTCTTTGCTGAGTGAAGTCCTCTTGTAAAAGTCTGTCATTTTTCCTCACCTCCAAGTAGAACTTTGACAGTATTTCCGCTATTGCTCTCTTTTCCAGTTTTTCGATGTCCGTTGGTATGTTTTTCTCTTGTAAATATGCGTGAAGAATATCCAGTGAAGTTTTCGTAGCCTTTCGGGTGTTCAACACGTCTGTCCCTTTTAAATCTTCAGCTTTTAATGAAGTAAACCTCGCCGCCATGTTTATGTACAAACTGTCAGTCACTCGCTAGTGCGGAAGTTTTAGTTTAGTTTAGTGCGGAAGTTTCATCAGGGAGAATGGCGTAATACATGGAGGATAAGCGATATGATAACAATATTGCATGCCATGAATAAACCTGCTAGAAGGGAATAGAATACATGTTTTTATTCCATGGAAAAAGTGTCCTGTATGTATAGCAATCACTGATATTGGTGACATTTATGGAACAAGAATAAAACAACCAGTTGATGTTCACCAAGTGTCAGCTTTATACGACAGTCCAGGGACCGGTACGTATTATGTGCATGGCACGCAAGCGCCTCTTAACATGGATAATAATTTACCGCGAACACCGAATAAGGAAGGAGGTAAACCAGATTAGCATGATCAGTGATCGTTTCCACACGGAACTACTCGGGCAGCAATGCACTGGGCACTTACGTGGATGGGGAGTGGAGTATGTCCGAATGTAGAATGTTCACATGGCGGTGCGCCGTTGCTGTCGTGTGGGGATAACAAGAGAAAAATTAAACAAGAGACCACCTTGACAAGTCTGCAGTTTTTACAGGCGTGTCTGCAATATTGCGGGCGTAGCAGTAAGGAAACTTTGCGTATCGACCCGATACGCTGAAAAGACCTAGTTAGAACCCTGTATCAGTACCTCCTGACCAGTCAGAGTCGAGTATTCGACAGCAACTGTATAAAATGATGCATATTGCTATATACTGAGGTTATTTTATTTTATTTTTTTCAAATACTGATAAGATTTAAAGATGCCCTCTAGTGGTGATCCAGTGTTCATGCAAGCAGTGTATGATTTCTAACTCACCTTTAACCGTAATATTTCAGAGGAGGCGATCTGCAGAAGATGAACTTGCTATGAGAGACTATCTTCAAGAAGGGGACCTCATTAGTGTATCCTGATAAGCACTAGGATAGTTTTTATATATAAAAGCGAATATTTTTGAATGACTATCAGAAATGTTTTCCTGTTGTTGCTGTGCTTGTCATTGAATAAAGTCTTCCTTGACTTGTTTAAGGCAGAGGTACAGTCTGTGTTTTCAGATGGAGCCCTCTCTCTTCACACGCGCAGCTTAAAATACGGCAAGGTACGTTGGAAAAACATTGCGTGATGCATTAAAGGGGAACTGAAGTCATTTTGAAACTTGCTTTATTTCTTAATTAACATGTTGTTATTCAATTACGTTTTCGGTTTTATTAACCTTATATCAGGCTTTCGTCTAAACGGGGGAACAGGGGCGCTGCGCCCTCTTACTCTCGGCGTGCGCCCCCTTACCGACTCCGTCAAAACATCCCAGCAACACCACGTGACAATGTGTCTGATCATCAAATACGTTATAATTGCTCCAAAAATATTCCAATCATAGTAGATACACCGCCAGACGGTGCAAAAACAATCCGAATTGGCGTTTTCCAGACTGAGGCGCCATGTTGTTTAGTTGTTTACTTGTCGCGGCTGCTCTCGCGAGATTTGACATGGGTTACATACAAGGTCAGCTGACTTGTAGAGCGAGATTTCTCGAGACTGAATGACCTTTCACCCACCGGCGCGGGAGCTTTTGACAGAAGTAGTTCGCGAGTTGTTTTTGTTGACACTTGGGCATTTAAAGATGTCATCCCGCGGCACGAAGCGGAAGAAAGCCAAAGACTGTCCGGGGCAGAAGAAGATTACTTCTTTCTTTTTCAATGTTGACAGACAATTTGTTACAATTTCCCTCTCAGATAGCCTCAGAACGTCCCATTGGAGCATTTTTCAAAGGCTTTGCACGGCGGGGGGGGGACAACCGGCACCATCTCCCCCCCGCTTCGCTCCCTCGCCATGGTGAGCGCCCTCATACTAAATTTTTCTAGAAAAAACCCTGTTATATCGTGACTCGTATTGGCATGTTATATTACACTTATCGGCCTTTACGGTTTTAGCCATGTTGAATGTAGTTCGTTTGGTCCATGGCAGGCGTCGCTTATCCGCGCGAGCTTCACGAGACTTGTGCGAGACTTCAAACGTGAAGTGCCGGCGCCGCCATTTTGAAAACTGTTTACACAGTGGCCAGATCTCCAGATCATTCTAATTTAGATTAATTTCGAGATTTGCCAGCTTCATCAGTGATGGAGCTTATTCCATACAACTTCGAACCAACGTGGAGTAGAGAAGAGTTGGAAAGACAACAGGATAAGGACTAGTCCGTCGCGCTTGGGTTTACGTCATTACTGTGGCACAATTCAAACATGCCAGATCAGGCGGCTGGTGGGTTTTCAAAATAATAAATGCATGCATGTATTTTTGTGATAAATGCACATTATACTGAGCGCATAATCCTCACTAAGGTTTCGGACAGCACTACAAAATGGCGTCCCCACTATATAGCGCCCTATATAGTGAGTAGGGAGCGATTTTGGACACGGGAAACTTCCGGCTTGATTATGTCAGCATTCGAAAGAGGGCGCGCGCGTCTTTTGACAATGTTGGCAGGTGTTGGTCGCTTTGATTTCCGCTGTATGTTTTACTTCCGTCCTACGAAGTCTCGCACAGGTCTCCGCGAATCTCGTTGCTTTGACGTATGGCCTGATAGATTACAGAGCATATTTCAAACACTCATAACTTGCTATAGCAGTGACAGAATAGCTGTCAGAAATGCATTCTTGTATTTAATAAAATGAGAGAAATAGAATTTTGATGATAAATTTGCCTTCAGTTCTTTTTTAATACAGTAAAACAGTACTTCACGTATTCATATTTGTTGTTTTAAGCGGTCACTTCTTGTCTTTTTAGTGTTTGAGTATGTTTGCATGTTTTTATGTCTTGTTTAGCTGGGTCAGGGTGTACTCATGCAAGTATCACCTTCGCTCATCAAGAGACAGAAAACCCATTTCCACAATCTGACTTGTGGAGCATCCATTATACTAGGGAACAACGGCTATATTTGGATTTACCCCACACCGGGGCAACAGGATGAAGAGGCAGGAGGGTATTACACAAGCCTGGAGGTGAGGAGGATGTGTGACGTGATTGAGAAACTGGTTCTGTTACAGTGTGAGATTCGGCTCAGTAACTGAATTCCCGTGTTCCTTGTTTGGTTTGGTTTTCAGCCCGTCCCTCTTTCAGACCGGGAGGTCATTTCTCGAGTGAGGAACTGTTTACTGGCTCTGGCAGCTCACAAAGTGATGCTGTATGACACCAGCATTCTCTACTGCTATGAATCCTCTCTGACACACCAGGTACTGTTTTTGATTATAGGACTTGGTAATATGACTGTAATATCGATATCGTGATAAATTGTCACAGTCGCTGGCAGTTTGTTAGTAACCTTTTATATCGGTATATACAATGTCAGTGTTCTCCACTATCGTTAATGCAGACCTGTTTACTCCTACGATTTGTCCGTAGTTCCTACAATTTTTCAAAACAAAACAGACTACGAATTCTTGTCCAAAAACTACGATTTATGGCCGAAATGTTGCCAAATGTTTCATCAGGCTTTCGTCTAAACGGGGGAACAGGGGCGCTGCGCCCTCTTACTCTCGGCGTGCGCCCCCTTACCGACTCCGTGAAAACATCCCAGCAACACTACGTGACAATGTGTCTGATCATCAAATACGTTATAATTGCTCCAAAAATATTCCAATCATAGTAGATACACCGCCAGACGGTGCAAAAACAATCCGAATTGGCGTTTTCCAGACTGAGGCGCCATGTTGTTTAGTTGTTTACTTGTCGCGGCTGCTCTCGCGAGATTTGACATGGGTTACATACAAGGTCAGCTGACTTGTAGAGCGAGATTTCTCGAGACTGAATGACCTTTCACCCACCGGCACGGGAGCTTTTGACAGAAGTAGTTCGCGAGTTGTTTTTGTTGACACTTGGGCATTTAAAGATGTCATCCCGCGGCACGAAGCGGAAGAAAGCCAAAGACTGTCGGGGGCAGAAGAAGATTACTTCTTTCTTTTTCAATGTTGACAGACAATTTGTTACAATTTCCCTCTCAGATAGCCTCAGAACGTCCCATTGGAGCATTTTTCAAAGGCTTTGCACGGCGGGGGGGGGGGACAACCGGCACCATCCCCCCCCCCCCCCCCCCCCCCGGCTTCGCTCCCTCGCCATGGTGAGCGCCCTCATACTAAATTTTTCTAGAAAAAACCCTGTTCATGACTTACTTTATAATCATATTTATTGTGGGACTCGAACATCGATCGTATAGTCATGGGCGCAGCCATGTTTAATCACGTTTAAGCCACGTTTACCGTACGTTGCATTGTGGGAAGGTTCCATTGTTTCAACTTTGGTTTCTGAGCACACAATCATGGCGGCCGCGAAGCGAAAGGCCGATGGCATTATTGAATGTCCTGCAAAGAAATACCAGAAGTCGTCGCAAAAATATAAAGACTCCTATCACGATCTGTGGCCATGCCTTATGGTCTCTGAAATATTTTTTCTTATTGTAGCATCCTAAATAAGTATTACTGCTAGTCTTCTGGTTATTTCAGAGATACTGAAATAATGAAATGTATGAGGAGTCAACAAGTAGACCTTAGAGTCTAGGCTTGGTAATATGAGGATTATGGAGCAGATCTAGAATCTTACATGGGTTTGCTTTTTGGTTCTCACAGGTGCTTAACTTGACAGAAAAAATAAGACCAGTGCTAGATTTTAATTTTTAAAATTTTGTTCATGTAATCTATCACTTACTTTCAACTTGAATGAGTACTGTTATCTAATAGGCTGCTTTCTACTTTTTGTCTTCGATACAATACATAGATTGGACCCCAGTAAAATTCCTACTGACAGCTTACCAAAACTACTGACAAGATACTGCAAGACTACTGACAGGGCAAATTTGGGGTAAACAGGTCTGTTAATGACTCGGCGGCCTGCCAAGTCATAACGGCTAGAAGAGCTATTACCGCCGACTCATAAATGCGCCGCCGAGCCTTAATTTTTGGCCGCCCAGTCAAAAAAAAAAAAAAAGTTTACTTCAAAGAAAAGTGAAAAAACCACGCCAATACAAACACCAAAGTAATTCTCTGATCACAGATCGTTGATGCGCTTTACTTTACAATAGGTTCAACATGTTTCAATGTCGCGCGGGCATATAGTCGAACGCCGACTTGCCGAATTATCTATCTTCCGTAACGTTTTTTTCCCCTTTAAGCTGGTCCCAGTGGTCACGATGATGACGATTACGTAGAGTGGTGCACATTATGTAGGTCAGATCGGCTCTGCTTCATCTTCATTAAGCGTTAGCATAGGTTATCTTTCATCACTTGGCTATCATTCTCAACTCTTATGATGTCTTTGGTTGGTTGGCTGAAACGGAAAGATCCTGATTCTAAATCTTCTGGCACTAAGCCTAGTGAAGATTCTGAATTGTACCATTCACACCGAGTATCGCTTGAAAAGGTTTACATTAGGGCTGTGCCGATAGACGATGCCATCGTCCATCGACGATGGTGGTCATCCATCACGATGGAGAGCCACCATCGTGATACCACGCCCCCTCCTGTCATAATCATGCATGTACGGTATCATCTGGGCCTATTTAACCTAAAAAGTTAGTTTTTTGTTAGTTTAGTTAGTTAGTTTTGTTTAATATATAAATATATTATATAACATATAATTATAAATACATAATTATTATAAATCATTATAAAGTAATATCCTATTACCGCTTGTTCACGTAGGCTATGGTGCAGGGACGTGCTAGTGAACATAACATGTGGTTACACAAATACAGTATGCTACTAATAATAAATTTTGACTTCATTTTTTAGCCTACACTATACTTTTAATGTAAAATTTGTCATGTTGTTCAAACAAATAGTCACTATTAACGACTTCAGTCGGGAAATATTGCACCCCAAACGGTAGTGAAGCGCAGACTTCGGCAGAAGTCAAATAACTTTAATCTGGTAAATAGGCCTACTTTCAGACACAAAATGGTCCACTCTAAGCCATAATGTCAAACTAAATGGAAGAATGAAGGTGATTCTGACAAATGTAAAGACAGTTAAAAAAAAAAAAGCAATATTAAATCATGATTTTAAAAGCTGGTGCAATAATTCAAACACTAATAAATTGGAAAAATTAGCGCGTTCAAGTGCGCACTAAAGGCCGAAACGCATCTTCAATTGATATGGTGTAAATAAACAATGAGTAATAGCTTAAGTGTAGTTTCTTCTCATAGTTTGAATACTAGTCTTTCATTGTTAGAGCTGATTAATATCTTGCCGTGATCAGTGAGTGCTCAGGGAGGTTCATTTCCACCTGCGCTTTGCGCAGCTCATTTCTCCGAAGCCAGCTGTGCGCAAACGCAGTGTTGACTGCTCGGCAAACTCCAAACGCTCGGTCTGTACTGGCCCTCTGTTGCGCAAGCGAGTTGGTTATGGCCAGGTTCAAATCGTGCCCAAAACAACTTAACCACGGCCATTTCAATTGCCTGATGGCTGTGACAATATTCGCCCCATTGTTATGCAGGCGATCTTTTTCTCCTCTACTTTCCATTCGGCAAGTGTCTCGCGCAATGCGTCTTCTAAATTGTCCGCTGAATGTGTCTCTGGCATGAAACTCGTCTGCAGGCATTTGGACTGCATTGCCCACTCTCGGTCCACATAATGTACGGTAGCTGACATATAGGGCATCATGTTGCAGCTGGACCACATATCCGTTATCAAGGCCAAATATTCCACATCACCTAGCGCTTTTTTTTCTTTACGTGCCAAAGCCTAATAGCCTAATAGGAACTTGTTCTTGAGTCTAAGGTTCCTGTTCTTGGCTGCAGGAGTGGAACCCAATGTGGTCTTCTGCTGTTGCGTGCTGAGATGCTTTTCTGCTCACCACGGTTGTAAAAAGGAGTTGCTATATCCTCATCTCATCTCATTATCTGTAGCCGCTTTATCCTGTTCTACAGGGTCGCAGGCAAGCTGGAGCCTATCCCAGCTGACTACGGGCGAAAGGCGGGGTACACCCTGGACAAGTCGCCAGGTCATCACAGGGCTGACACATAGACACAGACAACCATTCACACTCAGATTCACACCTACGGTCAATTTAGAGCCACCAGTTAACCTAACCTGCATGTCTTTGGACTGTGGGAGAAACCGGAGCACCCGGAGGAAACCCACGCGGACACGGGGAGAACATGCAAACTCCGCACAGAAAGGCCCTCGCCGGCCACGGGGCTCGAACCCGGACCTTCTTGCTGTGAGGCGACAGCGCTAACCACTACACCACCATGCCGCCTGAACCCTAACTTAAAACAGTCATCATACTGCAGTGTAAACTACTCGATCCTCATCGGTTTGTACAATTGATTTATTTTCGATGAACAGCGCTTTGTAAAGCTGCATGGTTGATAGGTGCTTCTCTGTGCACATGTCTGTTGTGACCTGTTTTAGAAATTGATCAAATTCCTGTCCTTTTGCAGATCAAAGACATCTTGAAACCCGAGATCATGGATGAGATCGTGATGGAAACACGGCAACGACTTCTTGAGCAAGAGGGTTAAAATGCTCGCAGTCAACAACATGAGTCTTGTAAAAGGATTCAAAGACCAAGACTTGCCTTTTTATCTTTTTGAATAGAAACCAAAAAGACTCATGGATGACATCACGACGTTCCCAGTAACACACTGATGTTCACCTCTAAAGGAAACTGTATTCTTTTTTTTTTCTTCCCCCTCTTCCTGTTTTATTGATCTTCTCTTGCTTGTATTAATTGCCATCTCTGAGATTCATTCTGAGACACAGATCAGTCTCGGGTTTGGGTTCCTCGTACTGCAAAAAAATGTCTAAAGGTGTAGAATTGTCTATAAGCATTTCAAATATGTGACCAAATGACATGAAGTTTAAAACCACCACCTTTATCTTCCTAAATCTGCTTGTGTAGCTTCACAGTAGAAATGTCAGTCGCAATATATGAGTATTGCGTATTATAGCAACAGTAAAATTGCATTTAAAGGGAAGGGAAGGAGGAGCCCTGAAAGACAACTAGTTTTAGTGAATAGCTAAAGAAATACACTCACCAGACACTTTAATAGGAACTTGTTCTCGAGTCTAAGATCCCTGTTCTTGGCTGCAGGAGTGGAACCCGATATGGTCTTCTGCTATTGCAGGCTGAGATGCTTTTCTGCTCAGCACGGTTGTAAAGAGTGATTATATGAGTTGCTGTATCCTTCCCGGCAGCTCAAAGCAACCTGGCCGTTTTCCTCTGACCTTTTCTTCTCAGCAAGCCGTTTGTTTCCACCCACAGAAACGTCGCCCACTCCCTTGATGTTTTTTTGTTTGTTTGTTTGTTTTTCGCACCACTCTGTGTAAACTCTACAGACTGTTGTGTGTGAAAACCCCCAGGAGATTTCCCAGCAGTTTCTGAAATGCTCAAACCAACACCCATGCTACAGTGAAAGAAAGTCACACTTCGAGATCACAATTTTTCCCGTTCTGATGTGTGAGCATTATCTGAAGCTCTTGATTTGTATTTGCGTGATTTTATACATTGTGCTGCTGTCAGAGGGGTTGGCTGATTAGAGAACTGCATACAATAGCAGGTGGATGGGTGTAAATTATTCAACACTGAAACACAAGTTTGTTGGGTATTAAGTTATCACGATATCGGGCTATGATATCGCCCTGACTTACAGTACAGTAACAAATGTAGTGGTATCTGTTTACTGGCAAAGATACACTGATGTTTTTTTCCCCATATGAAAAAGGATACTAATCTCTGAAGGGACAAACTTAGCTTTGTTTGCTGATACGTTTGAAAAATTCAGGGGAGCATTCTACAAAAATGTTGTGTATGTATTATGTGTAAATGTTGACTGATTGATATTTTGACTGAATTCAGTTTTTTTGCGATTTTCTCACGAGTGGCACGTCAAAATGTTTGCGTGGTAATTGCACACAGTCAGTCTCCACACCAAGATGTGAATACACATGCAGTAGATAGAGATTAGATCAAATATGCTGAGGTGATTTTTTATTATTATTATTAATATCCTATCAAATAGTAAAGGCATAACTGTACTCTCTTTCCAAAACTGTGCGCCAGTATACATAGAGGATATTACACAGTTGTACGAAGATATGAAGTTTAACTTCGAGTAGTGAATATATACAGTTGTGGACAGAAGTTTATATACAGTGACATGAATGCCATCTTGGATATGAACGTCATGGCAGTATTTGGGCTTTCAGTAATTCCTTTGAACTGTTCTTTTTCTGTGGCAGAATGATTGTACAGCATACATCTTTTAATTAAAAAAAACAAACATGAATTTGGTGCAGAAATTTTAATTTTCTTTGGGTTTTCTGAAATCAAGGCCAGGTCAAAATTATACATACAGGGTCAAAAAATTTACATACGCTCACTTAGATTATTGATTCAGAGGTGCTGAAACTTCCAAAATGTCTCATATCTTGCCAAGGCCGAGGTCTCTTAACTTCCTGTTAGTGATCATGATTGACTACAGCTGGTAGCTTCTCTCTGCCTTTATAAAAAGGGTTTGTTTACGGCCCTCATTGGATTAACCAATACACAATACAACAGGAAAGTCCAAGGAGCTCAGTGCAGATCTGAGAAAGAGGATCACAGATTTACACAACTCCAGAATGTCTCTTTTGAGCCATTTCTAAACAACTGCAAATTCCAAGATCAGTTCAAACAATTGTATGCAAGTTATTGTGAGGTGTAGTCACTTTACTAAGCCATTTTGCTTCAAGAAAGCCCAAACTGTCACTCTCAGCTGAAAGGAAATTGATTTGGATGGTCAGGAACAACCTGAGAACCACCATGGCACAGCCCTGCCATGAACTGGAAGCTGATGGATCACTGTCCACAGTTCAGGTCACCATAGACTAAGAGGCTGCCATCCAAGAAATAACCCCCTGCTCCAAAATTGACACCTTTAAGCTTAACTAACGTTTGACACTGACCACACGGACAAAGAAAAAAGCCTTCTGGAGGATAGCTGTAGGGGCAGATGAGACAAAGCTTGAGTTGTTTGGCCACAATGACCACCATGTACAGAGGGACACTGTACCAGGTAGTGGTGGTGGTAGGATCATCATGCTCTGGGGCTGTTTTGCTGCCAGTGGAACTGGTTCATTGCACAAAGTGGATGGAATAATGAAGGAGGACTACCTCAGAATTCTTCAGTATAAACCATCAGAAACTTGAACATGACTTGGGAGTTACAACAGGACAGTGAACCCAAACACACAGCAGAGCTGGTTGTGGAGGATAAAGCAGGCTAACAAGTCCTGACTTCGACCCTATTGAAAATATATGGACTGTGTGTGTATAAGTCGAGTCCATGCCAAGAAAAAAAAAAATGTAATTGAACTCTACCAATTCTACCATGAAGAGTCGTGAAATATCCAATCAGAATTCTGCCAGAAGCTTGTTCATGGTAAACAAAAATATTTGGTCAAGGTGAATCTTGCAAAGAGACATTTTACCCAAATATTAGGTGTGCCATACACGGAGTGCAGAATTATTAGGCAAGTTGTATTTTTGAGGATTAGTTTTATTATTGAACAACAACTATGTTCTCAATCAAACAAAAAGACTCATAAATATCAAAGCTGAATATGTATGGAAGTTAGAGTGGGGTGTTTTTAGTTTTGGCCATTTTAGGAGAATATGTATGTGTTCAGGTAACTTTCACTGTGCAGAATTATTAGGCAACTTAATAAAAACCAAATATGTAGCCATTTCACTTATTTATTTTCACCAGGTACACTGATATGACAACTCCAGATTTGCAAATAAACATATCTGACATTCAAACACAAAACAAAAACAAATCAGTGACCAATATAGCCACCCTTCTTCATGAGGACACTCAAAAGCCTTCCATCCATAGATTCTGTCAATTTCTTTATCTGTTCACGACCAACATTGTGTGCAGCAGCAACCACGGCCTCCCAGACGCTGTTCAGAGAGGTGTACTGTTTTCCCTCTTTGTAGACCTCACGTTTTATAATGGACCACAGGTTCTCTATGGGGTTTAGGTCAGGTGAACAAGGGGGCCATGTCATTATTTTTTTCACCTTTCAGACCTTTACTGGCTAGCCACGCAGTGGAGTATTTGGACGCATGAGATGGAGCGTTATCCTGCATGAAAATCATGTTCTTCTTGAAAGATGCTGACTTTTTCCTATACCACTGCTTGAAGGTTTCTTCCAGGAACTGGCAGTAGGTCTGGGAGTTGAGTTTGAGTCCATCCTCAACTCGAAAAGGTCCAACAAGCTCGTCTTTGATGATACCAGCCCATAGCAGTACTCCACCTCCACCTTGCTGGCGTCCGAGTGGAGCTCTGTGCCCATTACTGATCCAGCCACAGGCCCATCCATCTGGTCCATCAAGAGTCACTCTCATCTCATCAGACCACAGCACCTTAGAAAAATCAGTCTTAAGATATTTCTTGGCCCAGTCTTGACGTTTTATCTTGTGTGCCTTACTCAGTGGTGGTCGTTTTTCAGCCTTCCTTACCTTGGCCATGTCCCTCAGTATTGCACACCTTGTACTCTTTGACACTCCAGGAATGTTACAACTCTGGAATATGGCAGAACTGGATGCTAATGGCTGCTTGTTAGCTTCACGCTTGATTTTCCGCAGATCATGTGCAGTTATTTTGCGCCTTTTTTTTCCCCACACGCTTCTTTCGACCCTGTTGACTATTTGCAATGAAACGCTTGATTGTTCGGTGATCACGTTTCAACATCTTCGCAATTTCAAGAGTGCTGCATCCGTCTGCAAGACATCTCACAATTTTATACTTTTCAAAGTCTGTCAGATCTCTCTTCTGACCCATTTTGCCAGAGGAAAAGAGGTTGCCTAATAATTATGCACACCTGATATAGGGTGTTGATGTCATTAGACCACACCCCCTCTCATTACACAGATGCACAGCACCTGATATACTTAATTGGTAGTAGGCTTTCAAGCCTAAACAGCTTGGAGTGGGACAACATGCATTAAAAGGATGTTGTGGTCAAAATACTCACTTGCCTAATAATTCTGCACTCAGTGTATGTATATTTTTGACCCTGTATATATAATTTTGACCATGTGTTGATTTCAGAAAACCCTAAGAAAATTAAAACTTGTGCACCAAATTCTAGTGGGTTTTTTTAATTAAAGATGTATGCTGTACAATCATTCTGCCACAGAAAATGACATTCATATCCAAGATGACGTTCATGTCACTGTATGTAAACTTCTGACCACAACTCTGTGTGCATACATTTTTTTTTTCACAAGTGAAAATATTTTCAATGTGAGAAGATAAACTTCATATATTTGCACCACCGTGTAATGTTCTTTATATTATATAGACACAGCCACAAAAAAAATGCAAGTTAATCAAAAGAATTTTAATTTTGAACCGGTTCACCATTTTGACAACATGGGGAAACACTGGGAGTGACATCATCAGAGTGAAATATCAGGAAATACTGTATGTCACTCAGATTTGCGATGTATTTCGTATAAAAAAAAATGCGAGTTTTTCAACACGAGAAAATAAACTTCATATCTTCAAGCCAACGTGTGATCTCATCTCATCTCATTATCTCTAGCCGCTTTATCCTTCTACAGGGTCGCAGGCAAGCTGGAGCCTATCCCAGCTGACTACGGGCGAAAGGCGGGGTACACCCTGGACAAGTCGCCAGGTCATCACAGGGCTGACACATAGACACAGACAACCATTCGCACTCACATTCACACCTACGGTCAATTTAGAGTCACCAGTTAACCTAACCTGCATGTCTTTGGACTGTGGGGGAAACCGGAGCGCCCGGAGGAAACCCACGTGGACACAGGGAGAACATGCAAACTCCGCACAGAAAGGCCCCCGTCGGCCCTGGGGCTCGAACCCGGACCTTCTTGCTGTGAGGCGACAGTGCTAACCACTACACCACCGTGCCGCCCCCCAACGTGTAATGTTCTTTTTATTATATCGACACATTCACAAACAAAAAGTCCCCAAATTTATCAAAACAATTCACTGATTTCCTCACAAGTGACATAAAGAGATTTATATCACGGTTTTGGTTCTCCGTGTCCCGGATGAAGCTCGTATGAAAAATATGAGTGGCGTATTTCCTAGTAAAACACTCGTGTCCGTGTAATATTTAAATAATATTGGCTGACGTTGAGTGGTATATCAGATATATTCCATTCAGCTAGCATGATAATGAATGAGTCAAAGACGAGTAGCTGAATGAAATATATCTGATATACCATGAAAAAAAGCCAGCCATTATTATTATTATTATACAGACACTCTCTTCATAGCAACATTCTCAAAGGTCAACGCTACCTTACCCGTGACTCAGTGCTGTTAGCGCGGCAGTGCTAAACTTCCAGGCGGTGTAGTGTTAGCGAAGGCCAATGTTAGCACAGTCAAGCCGAATATTATTATTTTCCCTGTGTAATTTACTTGGTTACTTTTCAAATCAACATCAACAACTACACACAATGGAGCGACCTGGCAGCCAAAATTCTCTCTAAATCTGCTTTTAATAACGCAAACCTCGTAGCGATGTTTGTTTACAAACTGTCAGTCACTCGCTAGCAGGGAAGTTTTACATCTCCGACGTGTCTCTTTTCCAGTTTTTCGATGTCCGTTGGCATGTTTTTCTCTTGTAAATATGCATAACGAATATATAATGAAGTTTTGGTTGCCTTTCGGGTGTTCAGCGCATCTTCAGTTTCAGTTTTCAGTTTGTTTATTTATAGCATAGCTAATCCTAGCACTAGCACTGGATTAGCCTCGTCTTCTCTCTTTCCCGGCGGACAAAGAAACGCGCATGCACAGCAGAAAAGTTTTATCACTGGACATTCACATGAGTTCTGATGTGTGACATTGTGTTGTCTTGACAGCATGCAATATTGTAACAATATTGCACGCTCATTCTCCATTGGAGAGAGTGGCGTAATACATGGAGGGTGATGATAATATTGCATGCCATCAATAAACCCATTAGAAGGGAATAGAATGCATGTTTTTATTCCGTAGAAAAAGTGGCCCGTATGTATTATAATAAGTACTTGTGTTACTCATGTACAAAAATACAATATTTACTATAAATATTTGACATTTTTAAGTATGTGATAATGCTCAGTGTATTTATTTCTGTCGCAAGCTGTTTTAGATGAACAGTCTCTTCCGAGTTAAACTCAATCAGGATGAACCTCGACTGATTTTTGTGCATATTCTGGAAACTTCTTGAACTGTTTCTCTGCACTGGAAACAATTTTGATGAAAATACTGACTCGGTAGTTCACAGCACATGTACAGTTTTAATGAAATGTCTTCATCGCTGGGACATTTTCATGATTACCTATATTATGTTGGCGTGATGGCAACCCTTTATAACCTAATACATTATTTTCTAATGTGGGCAAATGAAGAAGAATTGGTATTGATTAGATGGTTCCTTGATGACATTTATTTATTTATTTATTTTGCTGGTAAGGGTTGGGTCCTGCAAATTATAAAACTGTCCTGATGGGCGTGGTCTCTTCCAGGGTGACTCCGCCCTAATCACAGATCAGGAATCCTGGGACTGTATTAATTCACACAATGCATTAAAAAAATTATTCATATCAGTAATTTGTTTGTTCAACAATTTATGGACCTGCTACAGGGAGCTTTGTGTGGAAAACATTCTTTCTAATTTAAACAGCGAGTATAAAATCACTGAGATTTGTTGCTCATTTGGACCATATATTGAAAATAAACCATGACTCTTTGCATCATTACTATACATAGGATTTTGTTTATAGGATTATAATCGTTATATTTGCTTTTTATGGCTTATTTAGTTTAGTTTATGTGCAGTGTGATATACACAGAAGAACAGCAACAATGACCGCAAGGGGGCAGTGTTCACTTCTGCCTGATTGTACGACTGCCCTCTAGTGGCAACAATCCATACATCCCAGTTTAGATGTTTACAAATGCAGTGCAATAGGTAGTGGTTCCTGTTTGTTAGATTAGTACATGCTTTGCCTTTCAAACAACAATGCCTGAGTTAATCAATTAAAATCATGTCAGTTTAACAAATCATAGAATTTATTTTCCAAAAAATTATTTATAACAGGCGGCACGGTGGGCGGCACGGTGGTGTAGTGGTTAGCGCTGTCGCCTCACAGCAAGAAGGTCCTGGGTTCGAGCCCCGGGGCCGGCGAGGGCCTTTCTGTGTGGAGTTTGCATGTTCTCCCCGTGTCCGCGTGGGTTTCCTCCGGGTGCTCCGGTTTCCCCCACAGTCCAAAGACATGCAGGTTAGGTTAACTGGTGACTCTAAATTGACCGTAGGTGTGAATGTGAGTGTGAATGGTTGTCTGTGTCTATGTGTCAGCCCTGTGATGACCTGGCGACTTGTCCAGGGTGTACCCCGCCTTTCGCCCGTAGTCAGCTGGGATAGGCTCCAGCTTGCCTGCGACCCTGTAGAAGGATAAAGCGGCTAGAGATAATGAGATGAGATGAGATGAGGCGGCACGGTGGTGTAGTGGTTAGCGCTGTCGCCTCACAGCAAGAAGGTCCGGGTTCGAGCCCCGTGGCCGGCGAGGGCCCTTCTGTGCAGAGTTTGCATGTTCTCCCCGTGTCCGCGTGGGTTTCCTCCGGGCGCTCCGGTTTCCCCCACAGTCCAAAGACATGCAGGTTAGGTTAACTGGTGACTCTAAATTGACCGTAGGTGTGAATGTGAGTGTGAATGGTTGTCTGTGTCTATGTGTCAGCCCTGTGTCAATCCGTACATCACAGCTGGTCTCACTACTGTCTTATACATCTTACCTTTCACTTTTGCTGGGACTTTCCGAACACAAATGACTCCCGAAATCCTTCTCCAACTGCTCCACCCTGCCTGCACTCTCTTTCTCACCCCACTATCGCAGCCCCCATTTTCCTGCACAGTTGACCCCAGGTACTTGAATTCACCAACTTTCTTTACGTCTACTCCTTGCATCCAGCCACTGGGGGTGCATAAGCGTACTCTTGGTGCTGGTCCCAAGCCCGGATAAATGGAGAGGGTTGCGTCAGGAAGGGCATCTGGCGTAAAACTTTGCCAAATCTAGCATGCGGACTGGTACTTTAATGGAAGACCAAAAAAAAATCAAAATATCGTGTCAGCAATTTATTATGATAGGACATTCTCTCTCTCTCTCTCTTTATCTCTAGCCGCTTTATCCTGTTCTACAGGGTCGCAGGCAAGCTGGAGCCTATCCCAGCTGACTACGGGCGAAAGGCGGGGTACACCTGGACAAGTCGCCAGGTCATCACAGGGCTGACACAGACAACCATTCACACTCACATTCACACCTACGGTCAATTTAGAGTCACCAGTTAACCTAACCTGCATGTCTTTGGACTGTGGGGGAAACCGGAGCGCCCGGAGGAAACCCATGCAGACACAGGGAGAACATGCAAACTCCGCACAGAAAGGCCCTCGCCAGCCACAGGGCTCGAACCCAGGACCTTCTTGGTGTGAGGTGACAGTGCTTACATTTATTTCATTTTAATTTGTTTATTTATTTGTTTTATTTTATAATTCTCAGTGTCTTCATTTTTAACTTTAGAGAGAGAGAGGAACAATTAAAAAAACACTATTGAAAAAGTACAAATGTACAAAACCAATATAACAGCATAATCATGTTATCATCCTATTAAATATAGAGAAGAACAGAGAAATTATCAAAGGGAACAATCTGATAAAAATCTAGTCTTAACAACTTATAATACAAAATCGAAAATAAATTATGTAGGAATTGCTGTAGTTAAAGAGGTCCATGGGTAGAAAGAAAAAATGAAAATAAGTAAACAACAAGCAAGAATACTAATGATAATTTAAAAAAAAATAATGCATACATTCAAACAGTTTTCGGGCGGCACGGTGGTGTAGTGGTTAGCGCGGTCGCCTCACAGCAAGAAGATTCTGGGTTCGTGGTCGGCGGGGGCCTTTCTGTGTGGAGTTTGCATGTTGTCTGCATGGGTTTCCTCTGGGTGCTCCGGTTTCCATCATAGTCTAAAGACATGTGGTTAGGTTAATATGGGACGGCCTTGGGCTGAGGCGCTGTTAGCATGGTATGTGTGCGTGCTTATTGCTCACGTGTCAGATGGGTTAAATGCAGAGAGGAATTTCACAAGCGTGTGATGAATAAAGTTGTTATTTCTTTCTTTTATCTCAGTTATCTAATTCAGTAGGAAATATATACAGCGCCCTCCACAATTATTGGCACCCCTCATTAAGATATGTTCTTAGGCTTCTAATAAATTCATTTTTTTTTTACATAATATAGGACAACAATGCAAAAAAAGAGAAAAACCCAACCTTTAATTCAAGTGCATTTATTCAATGGGAAAAAATCCCACATTAAGAAATAATTCTTTTACATGAAATCATGTGTGCCACAATTATTGGCACCCCTGATGTTAATACTTTGTACCACTCCCTTTTGCCAACAAGACAGCACTTAATATTCTCCTATACCATTTCACAAGATGGGAGAATACAGAGAGAGGGATATTCGACCATTCCTCTTTGCACAATCTCTCTAAATCATCCAGAGTCCTGGGTCCTTTCCTATGCACTCTCCTCTTCAGCTCACCCCACAGGTTTTCAATTGGGTTGAGGTCTGGGGACTGAGATGGCCATGGGAGGAGCTTGATTTTGTGTCTGGTGAACCATTTTTGTGTAGATTTGGCCACATGTTTAGGGTCATTATCTTGCTGAAAGACCCAGTGACGACCCATCTTCAGCTTTCGGGCAGAGGCCACCAGATTTTGATTTAAAATGTCCTGGTATTTCAAAGAGTTCATGATGCCATGCACCCTAACAAGGTTCCCGGGGCCTTTGGAAGAGAAACAGGCCCACAGCATCACCGATCCTCCCCCATGCTTCACAGTGGGCATGAGGTGCTTTTCCGCATACTCATCTTTTGTGATGTATTAGAGCGTTTGTTGCCAAAAAGCTCTATCTTGGTCTCATTTGACCAAAGCACACGGTCCCAGTTGAAGTCCCAGTACCGCTTAGCGAACTCCAGACATTCACGTTTATGCTTGTAAGTGAGAAAAGGCTTTTTCTGTGCATGCCTCCCAAACAGCTTGTTGGCATGTAAATAGCGCCTGATGGTTGCTATGGAGACTTTGTGACCCCAAGATGCTACTCTTTGATGCAATTCTCTAACAGTGAGCTTTGGAGAACTTTTTACTTCTCTTCCCATCCTCCTCACTGTGCGTGGTGGCAAGATAAACTTGCATCCTCGTCCAGGCTTGTTTGCCACTGTTCCAGTTGTTTTAAACTTCTTGATGATTCCTCTGACTGTAGCTATGGGCAGGTGTAGGCGAGTGGCTATTTTCTTGTAGCCATTGCCTGACTTATGAAGGTCGACACACATCTGCTTTACTTGAATGGTGTGTTCTCTTGTCTTTCCCATGTTGAAGAGTGGATAAGAGAAATAGGCCTCTGTGTCACATCATATTTATACCCCAGGGAAACAGGATGTGATGAATTACTAATTAAAGGTTCCTAGATACTCTGATCAACTTTATAAACTACAGTAGAAATGACAGAAATGCTTCAATTACATTTATTTTCTAGGAATTGTTATGGGTGCGGGCGGCACGGTGGTATAGTGGTTAGCGCTGTTGCCTCACAGCAAGAAGATCCTGGGTTCGAGCCCCGGGGCCGGCGAGGGCCTTTCTGTGCGGAGTTTGCATGTTCTCCCCGTGTCCGCGTGGGTTTCCTCCGGGTGCTCCGGTTTCCCCCACAGTCCAAAGACATGCAGGTTAGGTTAACTGGTGACTCTAAATTGACCGTAGGTGTGAATGTGAGTGTGAATGGTTGTCTGTGTCTATGTGTCAGCCCTGTGATGACCTGGCGACTTGTCCAGGGTGTACCCCGCCTTTCGCCTGTAGTCAGCTGGGATAGGCTCCAGCTTGCCTGCGACCCTGTAGAAGGATAAAGCGGCTAGAGATAATGAGATGAGATGAGACTTCACAAGGCCCGACGACTTTGAGAACTATTTGCAGTGGGAAATGGGCTTCGCGAGGCAACTTGATCTGAAAAAAGACGCAGTTCCATCTGTTAAGCCTCGGTCACAACCGGCTGTACGTGCTCCTACGGCCAGTCTACGTGCAAGAAACGCACGGAGGGCGCGCGTGTGACGTGCTGATTTTCGAGCCGTAGACTGGCCGCAGACCGGCCGCAGAGGTTCTTTGTCATGTCAAACAAACTCTACGGGCGCTTACGTTTTTTTCAGGTTGCAAGACAAACTTACTGCCAACGTGCGTCTTTCTCCACGAACAAAAAAAACCGCAGCAATTTGGGAAACGCCAAAAATCGCACGGCCAAAAAATCGTACATCCGGTTGTGACCTATGGTAGGCTTTAGAATGCCCAAAGCAACACCGTCTCCATCTGTGTCAGCATCACCAAAGGAGCCAACCGAGTTTGTCTCCCCTGACAGAAGGCGAAGTGCCGCATCCACTGAGGCCCTCGAAGCCGAGGACCAAGCAGAGCCGAGAAAAAGACCAAGAAAATCGGCAATTCACAAGTTGAATGTTGCAAGGGTAAGAAATAATTCTAACATCTCATTATATTCTTCATCCAAAGGTGAAGTAACATTGCGCTCAGGTGACAATTCCATATTTCAATGCAAAATCGCTAGCTGCTAAACTTGGTCTACACAGGCTGTGCACTGAAACCGTGCAAGCTCTCGCAGCCTGCTGGCGGATCCACATGTGACGTCACGAATCTGGCTCCAGACTCCCTTGGGATTTTTCCAGACGCGTTTTGTTTTTTTATTTTTTTCTGCTGTAGACAGATGGCCTTGTGCAAAATTACCCTTCTGGATGAGTGTGTAAAGGGACATACGTTATACTTTCATATAAAAAAAAAACGAATTTGGTCCAGGATATGCACTTTAACACATCTTGTGGGCGGCACGGTGGTGTAGTGGTTAGCATGGTCGCCTCACAGCAAGAAGGTTCTGGGTTCGAGCCCAGTGGCCGGCTGGGGCCTTTCTGTGTGGAGTTTGCATGTTCTCCCCGTGTCTGCGTGGGTTTCCTCCGAGTGCTCCGGTTTCCCCCACAGTCCAAAGACATGCGGTTAGGTTAATATGGGACAGCCTTGGGCTGAGGTGCCCTTGAGCGAGGCACCGAACTCCCAACTGCTCCCCGGGCACTGTTAGCATGGCTGGCCACTGCTCTGGGTATGCATGTGTGCTCATTGCTCACGTGTGTGTGCATGTGTGTGTCCACTGCTTCAGGTGGGTTAAATGCAGAGAAGAAATTTCACAAGTGTGTGATGAATAAAGTTGTGCTTTTACATGTTCAGTGACAGAATGCTGCTTCCCAAGTGCAGGACAAACAGACTCAAAAACTCTGTCCCTCACGCCATCAGACTGTACAACTCCTCTCTGAGGGGAGGAGGGATAACAGGAGGACAGAGGATGGGAAGGAGCAGTAGCCTAGCCTAACAATAAGCAATACTGGACAATGTGCAATATAATGTTCAATATAAAGTGCAATATCTCTCCTGCTGGCCCCCTTTTTTTCCTCCCCCCCACCTCCTCTCTTCCCCATATCTTATTCTTTTTATATTTGTATATGTAAATACTTAATTTAATTTATCTAGAATTTTTTTCTCTTGGGAATTAAGCTCATGACGTCAGGATGTGCCCATACCATCTCAGTCTCATCTCTCTTAGCTTAATTCCCAAGATCTTGGAAGCTTGGGAATTAAGCTAAGAGAGATGAGACTGAGATGGTATGGGCACATCCTGAGAAGAGATGTAGAGCATATGGGAAAGAGAATATTGAAGATGGAGCTGCCAGGCAAACGAAAACGAGGAAGGCCAAAGAGGAGATACTGTACATGGATGTAGTGAGAGAGGATATGAAAGTGGCAGGTATGGTAGAGAAGGATGCAGAAGACAGCGATCAATGGAGACGAAAGATCCGCTGTGGCAACTCCTAATCGGGAGCAGCCAAAAGAAGAAGAAGAAGATCTAGAAGTTTTTTCTCTATTTTCTATTCTCTGTTTATCCTGTAATGATGCTGCTGGAATCTTAATTTCCCTGAGGGAACCCTCCCAAAGGGATCAATAAAGTTCTATTTTATCTAATCTAATCTAATCTAATCTAATCTAATCTAACGGGCGGCACGGTGGTGTAGTGGTTAGCGCTGTCGCCTCACAGCAAGAAGGTTCTGGGTTCGAGCCCAGCGGCCGACGGGGGCCTTTCTGTGTGGAGTTTGCATGTTCTCCCCGTGTCTGTGTGGGTTTCCTCCGGGTGCTCCGGTTTCCTCCACAGTTCAAAGACATGCAGTTAGGTTAACATAGGACGGCCTTGGGCTGAAGTGCCCAAGAGTGGCGGCGCGTACATATGCAGTGGCTTTGCTCTCCTGTGATGAACTAAATTTCGTTGTACATTTGTGCAGTGACAATAAAGGCATTCTTCTTCTTAACCAGGGGTGCCAATAATTAGGCGGCACGGTGGTGTAGTGGTTAGCACGGTCGCCTCACAGCAAGAAGGTTCCGGGTTCAAGCCCAGCGGCCGACGGGGGCCTTTCTGTGTGGAGTTTGCATGTTCTCCCTGTGTCCGCATGGGTTTCCTCCGGGTGCTCCGGTTTTCCCCACAGTCCAAAGACATGCAGGTTAGGTTAACTGGTGACTCTAAATTGACCGTAGGTGTGAATGTGAGTGTGAATGGTTGTCTGTGTCTATGTGTCAGCCCTGTGATGACCTGGCGACTTGTCCAAGGTGTACCCTGCCTTTCGCCCGTAGTCAGCTGGGATAGGCTCCAGCTTGCCTGCGACCCTGCAGAACAGGATAAAGCGGCTAGAGATAATGATATGATTGAGATATATATATATATAGAGAGAGAGAGGGGGGGGGGGCGGCAAGGTGGTGTAGTGGTTAGCGCTGTCGCCTCACAGCAAGAAGGTCCGGGTTCGAGCCCCGTAGCCGGCGAGGGCCTTTCTGTGCGGAGTTTGCATGTTCTCCCCGTGTCCGCGTGGGTTTCCTCTGGGTGCTCCGGTTTCCCCCACAGTCCAAAGACATGCAGGTAACTGGTGACTCTTATTTGACAGTAGGTGTGAGTGTGAATGGTTGTCTGTGTCTATGTGTCAGCCCTGTGATGACCTGGCGACTTGTCCAGGGTGTACCCCACCTTTCGCCCGTAGTCAGCTGGGATAGGCTCCTGCGACCCTGTACGACAGGATAAAGCGGCCAGAGATAATGAGATGAGATACAGCGCCCTCCATGACTATTTAAGAAGAAGAAACCTTTATTTGTCACATGCACACTTCAAGCACAGTGAAATTCATCCTCTGCATTTAACCCATCTAGTGGGCAGCCACACTGGAGTAGTCAGGGGTTAGGTACCTTGCTCAAGGCCACCCCACTAACTGCATGTCTTTGGAATGTGGGGGAAACCGGAGCACCCTGAAGAAACCCACGCAGACACGGGGAGAACATGCAAACTCCACACAGAAAGGCCCTCGCCGGCCGCTGGGCTCGAACCCAGAACCTTCTTTCTGTGAGGCGACAGTGCTAACCACTACTTCTGGTTTTGTTCGTTTTAGAAATTTCAATGATTTTAAAAATAATTCAAGAAATATTTTATAATCTGGGTGATTTTAAGGATTCTGCAAGAGAGCAAAGTTTTGTTGGTGGAAGCAATAAAGAAATTATGCGTCATGACGTCAGACGCAATCCTGCTTAGGGACCCGCCCACCTTGCGTATGGAAATATGGCGGCCCCTGCGTCGACGACTACTCGATAGAGATTTATTCCTCAAAACTTGTTTCAACACTAAGAGATATTGAAAACCATCCGTGGTGTTTAGAGCAGGGGTGTGTGCTCTAGTGTTGCGGGTAGTTTGTTTGGAGAAACGGCGTGACGGTGTTCGGTAAACCCGAGTGAAAGTCAGGTTGAGTGTCAGAGCTGAAGTGCCTCAGGTCCGGGTGTAACGTTATCTGGAGCCCGTGAGGGAAAGAGCGACGGACACGGAAGTCGAAGACAGGAACCTGGCAGGAGATAATAATAATCACAGTAATAATAATAATAATCACAATAATAATAAATCCGTGAAGCGTGTGAGATGAGTTTATGGTGCTCAGGACTTGTTTGGAAAACTTGCCAACTAAGTTAACTTGTTGTTGAGCAGCTAACGAGCTAGCTAACACCTGTTAGCTAGGCGATGCTAAATTACCTCAGACACTAAACTTTAACTTTTAATCGGTGAGTACTAACATGTCAAGTTGTATAACATTACAGTTCACCAGGTGTTTATTGATAGAGCAGGTAGACACTTTAATTCAAGTTATAACTTGCACAAACATTTCAGAGTAACTATAATAATAAAAATAAAACGAGCAATAACAATATGACCTGCACTAATATTAAGTGTGAACTGACATTTCCTTTAATTGTTTTTTAGGGGGGGTTTAAAAATCCTTATCATCAGCCTTATGATCATTCAGTGACTGTATGTATTTATATTTAATTTTTAAATACTAAAAACATGCCCTCAATCTATACCCCAACCCAGAAACACACTCTAGTTCTTAAACTTATGCAACTTTCTGTACATTTTGTCCTGACAGTAACCAAATCATTGCTGTAGCATCGCTTATTATTAACTGTAAATGTTCTCAGGACACATTTTTAAATGAGCTTGACGACAACGATGATGATGATGATGATGATTGTCTACCAGGTCCTTATACATGCCTGATATGTTATTAGGCACTTTGAAGCGTTCGTCATGCCATGTTAGGGTTTTCTGAACACAATGTAGTTTTGCGTCCTCATGTTTGTAACTATATTCCGTCATGGAATGAATTTTTTTTTTCTTCGAAATATGGTTTGCTTTTTACCCGCCTGTGTGTGGTAACGTTTAAAAATCAGCTCCTTAATTCATGACACACGCAACGAAACCGACGAAGATCCGGGTCGGCCTTGGCGCTGTGGTGGACAGGGAAAAGCGTCACGTTTTGAGATTTGGGATCTGGAGGTCATACAATCACGAGCCACGCTGACCGAGTGTGCGCTCGTTTTGAAGTGGCCTTCACAACAGAGTGGCTTCCTTCGAGCCTCTTTCAGTTCAGTACTCTCCAAGGTCGTGATCAAGATCGTGATCGGTTGTGATTCTCGGCTCCGGCCTGGCATCCTGCCCTTATGGGGCAGCAGCCAGGGAAGTTTGTTGGCGACCAACGGAGGCCGAGTCTGCCTGCTCTGAACTTCATCAAGAGTGGAGGGAAGAGGGACTCATCGCGCCATGGAACTCAGCCCTGCAATGTTTTTGCAGTTCATGGTAAGGAAGTTGAGTTGTTTTTTTTAAGTTCCTGCTTTTTGTTCTTTTTGGCATTGGATTTCTATATTTTTGGATACTGTGCAACAGAGGTATAGTTAGTCACTGCTTAGATCAACGCCCTTGTGCCATGAATGTTCTATTTTAATCAGAGGATTAAGTTTGTGTTCGTTGTCTAATTGGAGTAAAAGTTGTAACTTTTTTTTTTTTTAATGTAGGACCGGGCCTTAAATGTATTCTTAATACCGATAACCATAAATAAATCAGTCTCCTACAGTTTCTGTAGTTGGTGCTCACGCCAGACCGATAACCTATATACCTACAGCCCAGGCCTGGGTTTATCCATATCGGTGAGATTGCTTCTGGAGCGATTTTTTTCCAGGCCTGGACCTGATCTGATAAAACATCTGACCAATCAGCTAATTGTTTACATGTGACGTTGTCTGAACACGTGCTATTTTTCCCGAACATCTTTGTACATCCTTGTTGCGTCATGAAGTCACGGATTTGCGGAAAATAAAAAAATATAATGCAAAGCACGGATCTTTTATTCACAGATGTGTGATTTTCTGTGAAATATTAATAAATGCAGGCAAGATATTTTAAGTATGAACTTCGGCAGTCCAAACATTGAATTGTTTTAGACGTCTAAATTTTTTATCCATGATGCATCATCCGTAACCAATCAGTAATATACTGAAACGTCCGTGACCAGTCCGTAAATTATTAGCATATGTAATGCATCCGTATTAAAATCCGTAACCACTTTGTATTTTGGATCCTTTTTGATTATATTTCCATAGTCCGTGACCTATCCGTATTATATCAACCACCGGAGCATGTACACGGGTTGTTTTGAAGTCCAAGCTGTACAGTACGACCCGGAATAATGTGCTACTACTTGGAAAAAACTTCCATGACTATTTCTGAGTTGCATGCGTTTATTTCCCTGAGTGTCAGGACCAAGCGATATTATAGTCGGGATTATAGTTGTGGTGTGACTGCTCCAGACTGGAACTACATTCAGGCAGAGGGATAGTCAGAGTTGTAGGTATAGTTATCGGTGTTGTCGGACTGGGTCCTTACAACCTATTTATGGTGAAGGTTTCTGGTATATGATTTTGATTTGATCGTGAAGTCGGACAGTTTTCTGCTCTTTTTAAGTCACGTGTGATGGTTTTCCTGGACTTTAGTGGTTTAGCGTGTGTGTGTGTGTGTATATATAAATCAACGTGATTTTAGAGAGCTAGATAGAGCTAGGCAATATGTAAGGAATAAAAGCTGATGAGCTGTGCTGTTAGAGCACATCCTGAGGTGTTTCCTACATCGCTTACACCACAGCCAACAATTACAATTTTTAATTTGTTCCTGAATGACACATCATTCACCAAGTGACTTCCTGTGAACATTATTCCCTTACTAGCATCCCTTTTCCTCTCTCTCTCGTCATGGTGCAAGATACTAAAATGGTGTAAAGTGTTAAAAATCATCAAGACTTTGCTTTGATGGAAAAACTACTGGCTGTTACGAAGCACTGGCGCTCGAGACTCCTTTTCGAAAATGTTAAACGTTTCCATACAGAAAGCTTCACTATATCAACAAGTTTACGTTCTTCTTGGGGTGTTCCATGCTCATTAGATTATGTACCTCGTCCTCTATCATACAAGCTGTTACTATAGAAACTGACACCGTATTAACCGGTTGTTTGAATTGCAGATTAATTTAATCCACACCTTCTGACCGATCAGATTTGAGAATTCATTATATCCAGAAGAAAAGATATTTAACTATTAAATGTTGTGCGGTTCAGCGAGGATGGAGAAAGTGCCGGAAAAAGGAAACCTCTGTGATTAACTGTGACCTGATCATCAAAAAAACCTCTGATTCTTTCCCTGACCGACTTTACATCCTGCTCCGAGATGTCCATCCACAGCTCTCTGTGACATGCGCAGTTGATAACAGGGTCCGTGCTGACACGTCTGTTTTGTTCAGGACGTATGCCGAGCGCGGCTGTCCTCAGCAGTTCCTTCCCATAACATATTCATTGTCATGGCAGGCAGAGAGATGTCAGATCTGCGGATCCGCTCTTGCGCAACCGGGGGCTGATGACTTGCGGGTGGGTTGGCAAACAAAACCTCCTGCCAGCTGCCAGTAAGCCGAGAGCGAGCAACAGTTCTTGTAAAGTGGCAGGAGGGTCAACAGGGTTATTCACGCTGTCTTTCAGCGCTGTTTCCGAATCGCTTCAGCTCTTTTGTTAGGAGAACCGAGTAAAGGCAGGGCTGTTTCAGCGTTTGGACTGGTATTCTGGAGACTCCTCCTGGCTGGAGCTGTCTCTCACCGAGCAGGTTCAAACTCCACACACACTGCAGCCAGACAAGCAAAGACCTGTCTGAGTGCACCGCTGCATCCGCTGACACACTCTTATGCATAGAGTTTAATTTACAAGTCGAAGGTGTACAGTAAGATTACCTGCGTGTGTTTATACTCTCTGAGGCGTTTCTGTAAAGGATCCGTCAGCTACATTTATGTGCACTAATCTTTCTTAAGATAGGGACATGTATCTTAAGTTATAAACATTAAACGACTGAAAACATTAAAATATAGACAACGCAAAAAAAATTTACAGAAATGCTAAAAATATCCTCTTCACAAGTTGTACTTGGTCTATTTACATAAGAATTCTTAAATCTGTTGAAATTTATTTGAAGGTGATGGCTACTGCTTTCCTTCTGGGTGGCACGGTGGTGTCATGAAGGCAAGAAGGTTCTGGGTTCGAGCCCAGCGGCCAACGGGGGCCTTTTTCTGTGGAGTTTGCATGTTCTTCCCGTGTCTGCGTGGGTTTCCTTTGGGTGCTCCGGTTTCCCCAACAGTTCAAAGACATGCAGTTAGGTTAACATGAGGTGCCCTTGGGTTGAAGTGCCCTTGAGCAAGGTACCTAACCCCTGACTGCTCCCCGGGTGCTGTAGTATGGCTGCCCACTGCACTGGGTGTGTGTGTGTGTGTGTTCACTGCTTCAGATGGATTAAATGCAGAGGATGAATTTCACTGTGCTTGAGTGTGCATGTGACAAAGGCTTCTTCTTCGGTTATATTACGATTCTTTCCTTTTCAGTAAAATAGCGTATAACGCAGGCTTGTAGTACTCGAATCCAACTCGTGACTTGGCAACTGATGACTCGGACTTGTGCATTAACTGCATCCGGATTCGTAAATTGGAGACGAGGACTTGGATTTTTTCTTTATTTTTTGCAACATGCCATAATAATTTGGCATAAGATATTTATATCTAGGGAGGCACAGTGGTGTAGTGGTTAGCACTGTCGTCTCACAGCAAGAAGGTCCTGGGTTCAAGCCTAGCAGCTGATGAAGGCCTTTTTGTGTGGAGTTGGCATGCTCTCCCCGTGTCTGCGTGGGTTTCCCCCACAGTCCAAAGACATGCAGGTTAGGCTAATTGGTGGCTCTAAATTGACCGTAGGTGTGAATGTGAGTGTGAATGGTTGTTTGTGTCTGTGTCAGCCCTGCATTGACCTGGTGACTTGTCCAGGGTGTACCCCGCCTCTCGCCTATAATCAGCTGGGATAGGCTCCAGCTTGCCTGCGACCCTGTTGGACAGGATAATCGGCTACAGATAATGGATGGATGGGTATTTATATCTGCATTCATTTTTGTACTAATTTCGTGCAAGAGTGTCACATCTGCGCGCCTTGGCATGTGCATCAGATAGACTCTCGGGCACGTTCCGGATAGCGTGCGCACCAAGTGGATTCTTGCACGTGGGCTGTAAATGACTCACACCTGCACAGGATTTGGGTGCAATCAGCACGCCGATAGAAAAAATGAATACGCACTTCAGTGTTTTTCCCCAGAAAAAAATTAAAGCCCTAAATTCTGGCATGATAATACACAGACAATTGAGTGCCAATGGTGTGAAAGCAAGCGCCAAAGGCGTGAAGCGAAACGAGGGGGGTCTGGGGGCATGCTCCCCCGGAAAATTTTTTGAAAATAAATGCTCTCAGGTGCAATTTCAGGGTCTCTGAGAGGTTTTAGATACATGATTATAGGATAGATTTTGCCAGTGTTTCAATGATTTCTGACCTAAATAGTATTAATGTATACACATTTGAAATTTCACCTTAAAGTTCAACATGCGAGTTAAACTGTTTTGTTCTAGATTACTGAGGTATATGATAGATTGAAAATCTACGGGGATCCCTTAATTATCTATGATCAAGTAGTGTTGTAACAAAAATGTGCATGAAAATATGAACAGTGGTTTGCGCCGTCTTATGCAGTCCAATGAAGAGAATCGATCATCATGACCTCCTGTTGATCACAAAGGGATCTGAACCTAAGAACTGCCACCTTAAAATAAGTTGCTGTATTACTACAGTATAACTGTAATGATTTAGAATGTTTCTGATGCAATTATAATATATGTAGAACTAAGATGCACTGAAAAGAAAAGTAAGGTAACTGCATATTATAAAGTTTAAATTTTGGCACTTTATTAAATGGACTAGATTAAGATTAAAACGTATATTTAAAGGAAAAGAAAACTTTTTTTTTTTAAAGAGATTTTTTTGGGCTTTTTTCACCTTTATTGGATAGGACAGTGTAGAGACATGAAATGAGCGGGAGAGAGAGACGGGGAGGGATCGGGAAATGACCTCGGGTCCCCGGATTTATGGTATGGCGCCTTATCCACCTGAGCCACGACACCCCCGAGAAAACTTAATTTCTACAGTTTAAATTTGCAGAAAGATTGTGTACTTTTAAACACATTTCATGAAGGGAATTTTGTTTATAAGTGTCAAATGTAGTATAATTTCAAATAATAATGATAAGCGTATTTGGCAGTGTGAGGTCACTGTGAGCCTTTAACAAAAGAATAATCCGGAGCCGTCTTTTGTTAAATGGATCCCAGTGACATCAAACTGCCAAAAATGCTTATGATTATTATTTGAAATTATGCTGTATTTGACACATTTGGACAACTTCACTACGTGAGTGTGTTTATAAGTACATAATCTTTCTGCAAACCCAAACTAATGAATTAAGTTTTCTGCTCCTTTAAAGCAGATTAATTTTCCTTGGCTTTTGCTCGGCCCAATGTTGGGCAGCCCTCTCATAGTCCATCTCGCTGTCATCCATGCTGATGTGGATCAAATTGTCCAGTGAGTCTTCTCCTAGCTTATTAAAGTCAGTTGGCTTTGTCCGTCTGGTGCGGGACAACATCGGCAGCCAATGAGATCACTTATAATGAATCGGAAACTTCCGGGATGTCTGACGTTTTCTTTCGATGTTTTTATTGGACGGTTTGAACACGTGATCTTGACACAGCCAACAGATTAGTTTGTTTACATCATACCACGCGGACATATTACTTTGACAGAATCGACACAAACGCTGGGAAAAAAAAAAGAGCGCTTGTTTAACACAAATATCAATCAATATGTAAATGGATCTGTTATTTGCTCTCCTATGTATCTAGTTACTTGTGGGTAGGAAATTTAACGTATTGGGGTAAATCTAAGCGTATCGGATTTTAACTAAAGCGACTAAGCATATCGGCAGGCAGAGCAAGCGTATCGGGCCCGATACGCGAAAACTCTTTGGGGAAACCCATGCACTTACTTTGCGAAGTATTGAGTTGCGTTGCTGACACATTATCTGGCATTATTTCCTTGTTTGGTTTCATCTTCTCCTGTTTCTCATCTTTGATTCTGCCTATTCTATGATAGCCTGTTTGATTCAGCAAATCCATCCATTATCTGTAACCCCTTATCCTGTGCAGGGTCACGGGCAAGCTGGAGCCTATCCTAGCTGACTATGGGCGAGGAGGCGGGGTACACCCTGGACAAGTTGCCAGATCATTGCAGGACTGACACATAGAGGCCAAGTTTGCATTAGACTGTATCTGTCTCGTTTTCTTCGCGGATGCACTGTCCGTTTACATTAAACCGCCGGGAAACGGTAATCTGCCAGGGTCCACGTATTCAATCCAGATCGTGTCAGCTCCGGTGCTGTGTAAACATTGAGATACGCGGATACGCTGTGCTGAGCTCTAGCTGGCGTCGTCATTGGACAACGTCACTGTGACATCCACCTTCCTGATTCGCTGGCGTTGGTCATGTGACGCGACTGCTGAAAAACGGCGTGGACTTCCGCCTTGTATCACCTTTCATTAAAGAGTATAAAAGTATGAAAATACTGCAAATACTGATGCAAATACTGCCCATTGTGTAGTTATGATTGTCTTTAGGCTTGCCATCCTTCCACTTGCAAGTGGTAAGTGATATGCGCTGGGATCACACACACAGCGGCTCAATCCCGAAACACAGCTTGTGCACTTCACTCGCGCGCTCTGTGAGCTGCGCAAGGCCGGAGTGCGCACCCTCCAGAGGGCACTCGCTGTTCCGGGCGGAGTGATTTGGAGCGCAGGATGCCTGCGGAGCCGAGCATATCCGTGTATTGGTGTTGCTGTGTGCACGCAAATCGTGTATTGGTGTTGCTGTGTGCACACTAATCGTTTTAAAAACGTTAATCTGATGATCCACTGATACGGTCTAATGTAAACATGGGCATAGACAAACAACCATTCAACTCTCATTCACACCTACGGTCAATTTAGAGCCAAACTGCATGTCTTTAGACTGTGGGGGAAACCGGAGCACCCGGAGGAAACCCACGCAGACACGGGGAGAACATGCAAACTCCACACAGAAAGGCCCTTGTCAGCCACTGGGCTTGAACCCAGAACCTTCTTGCTGTGAGGTGACGGCGCTAACCACTACACCACCGTGCTGCCCTGATTCAGCAAATGTCACAAACTTTTACCTGACCTTTTTTTTTCATTGATTTTCATTCATATCAGTTTAAAAAAAAATACGAAATCACTTAAAAAAAAGTTATAAAATTTTGATTTCTTAATTTTTTTTTTTTTTTGCAGTTGAATGCATTGGTCTATAATGTTGTTCTATTACAGACACACCTGCACTGTATATTTATATCTCATAAACCACAGATGATGAAAATTGTCGCTATTTTGGATCTCTAGAAATCTATTTGACTATGCATTTAAAAAAAAAAAGCAGTGTCATAATAATGTGACATAATGACGTATTGCAAGCAGGTTAAATGAAGCATTTTAAATTTAATCATACATATAAAGTGAAACTTTTTTCATTTTTAAAGAACGTCAACAAGGATTACTTCTTCATGTTCTGGTTGTTCAACCTAACAAACACTGTGCTTGTCGTATATGCCCGGGTTAGTGTGTTTTCCACCCTTGATCATTGTTCTCATCCAAAAACTTAAATTAATCACAAGTCTGAAGTAATTTACCCACAGTTGTGTTGTTTCTTCTTTTTTTTTTGAACTTGACCTGGATATTGTATTTCTGCTCATTTCCACTATGCAGTTATAATTTTCTCAATTAAAGACGCATCAATCAGGTAAGATTAGACTTTCTCCAAGATTAGGTCTCTAACAGTTAGGTGGGTTTGATGAATAATTAATCAAAGGGTTCCTGTCCATGTTCATGAAGCTCTGTCCCAAGGATCTACCATGGACTGGAAAGAAACTGTCTGTCTATAAAATGGCTGTCAGGAAATGTGTCCAAATATGTACATGCGTTCTGGTCCAGAAGTCAGTTTTCCATCCATGTTTTCTCAGAGATTTAAAGTAGAGACTTTTGCTAAAGTCAGAACTTAATGCGTTTTTAAAAATTGTTCTAAATATCTTCAAGGGTAATTTTACGATTGAAGGGAAAAAAAAAAAACTATTGCACCTTTAAGCCAGATGACTTTCTATCAGGGCTTTGAACCGGTTCAAGGAACGAAAATGAAAACCGGGAACTTTTTCTATTTCACATGGAACAGAAACGAAACCAGAAACTTTTATTATTGTTTATGTTCCGGAACAGAAACGCTTATTAAAAATAATGGTAACCGGTTAATACCGGTTTTTATTTCGTTCCTCAAAGTTTCCGTAGCCTACAAATAAAAAAGTCATTCTTCTCCTGCGCAAGTTTCTATGACCCGCTGGGGTTCACTTCCTGTGTGACGTTTGCTGACTGAATGGAGAGAGCGGGAGGGTGGACTATCACGTCTCCACATCTTAAATAAGAGGTAAATATTGCAGTCTATCGTTATTCAAAAATGTCAATTTCAAACACGATATCAATATATTTGTCCACGTTAATGAGAGGCTCGCGAACATTAAATGGCGTTAACCTCTGTTAGCCTATCAATGCATAGGGCCTGACTAGCCTTTGGTAACACACTAAACGAATTATCTTTCATTTTTGGCACTTTTTCTGTTTGTGTAGATGGGAAGACATACTGAGAATCCAAATCGCCAACATTTGAAATAATAATTGTTTTGAATTATTTCTTGTCTTATTTAATGAAGGTTGTAATAGAATTAGCCTACATTTGGCTTAAGCTGGATGAGACAGAGACGTAATTTTATAGCCATTTGTTAAACAGCTGACAGGGAACGTAATTAACCTTTCCGGGAACGAAATTTTTTTGTTCTAACCGGTTCTGGAACGTCTATTTAATGGTGGAACCCAAAACCGGAAACGTTAAAATTCCGTTTCTGTTCGGAACGAACCAATAGGAAAAAAATTCTGGTTCAAAGCCCTGCTTTCTATTGATGAAATGTGCTCACTAGATAGTAGAGCTAGGTAATGTGATGATGTAATCGACTATCAGAAATGACTAACATGAAATTGGTGCTAATCCATGACAGCTGATGGCTCATTTTGAGAAAATGAGAGTTGCGCTTTTAAACGTTTTGTTAAAACATCACCTTGCTGGATTGGGTCCAGTGTCAAATGTGCACTCGCCCTGATTTCTGTCGCAGACTAATTTTTAGGGACTTGAAACAATACATGCTGAGACAAATGAAAAATAAAAAAAGATATTTTGTTTATCTGATTACTGTAGAAAAATGTTTTTCTTTGAAATAAGCCTCCAGTTCCCTTTGTGGAACAGGCAGTCCTGCCTGCATCTCCCCAACCAATCCGATGGAGTCTGGTTTTTCTTGTTCGCATACAAAATAGTGGAGATTAGTACTTTATACGAGAGAGCCTGCATCATTTGGGAATCTCTCCAGGTAAAAGATAGTGTTGTGTGTGTGTGCGAGATCCTTATCTGCGAGAGCTCGTCTTGTGTACACACCACAGCGTTCACAAAACGGCTGATCTCGGTTGATAAAATGCAGGGTTGCTTGTAGGTCTACATGATCTGAGCAGTCACTGAGGGCTCCAGGGCCACCAGGGGGCCTCGTAAGAATGCAGGATTTATCGTTTCCCATTGAATTTTTATTTATTTACTTACTTACTTGCTTACTTTTGGCTAATGCATCCAGTTGCTATTGAGAATTATGATACTACAACTAGTATTGGTGTCAAAGTCAAAATTCTGGTATTGTAACAACTTGTTTTGAGCAAATACTGGCAGTTATTTATGTATATCGTAATATTTAACATTTCAGTTTAAGAATATCGTCTGTTTTTTTTGTTCTGCTGCTTTGTTGTATCGGTGTACTTCACTTCGTGTTAACTTCATACCCAGATTCCCCTCCAGACCCACAGCTGTTCTGAACATGTATGGACTGTGGCGGAGTTGACCGTGGTGTTTTTCAGTCTGCGTCCCCCTCGTCCTCCTCCCTTCCCCCTTTCTTCTTCTTGGCTGGAACTCATGGAATCTGCTCAGTCTAGACACCAAAGCTCTCACCCCATGATTCCTATGGGTCTTGAAGACATGGGTTTGTTTTCAGCTGGAGGGATTGAGATGCAGGCGCCTCGGCCTGGTAATTTTTGACCACCTGTTGACCCACAAAGATGTTTTTCATTGTCCTTTCTGCTGTTTGCACTGGATGTGGACTCAATCATGGATTCCTTTTGCCTTTTGGAAAGGCCATATAGCCGTGTGCGTATCATAGAAAAGAGGGATGATGAAATGAAAACTGCTCACTTGCAGCCTTTGAGATTTATCTTTTCAATTGTTTTGATGAACCTCTGCAGATCTGGGATAGTCCTGAGCGCAGTATATTCCAATAAATTTTAGGAATTTGTATTAACCAATTTCACTCTCTTGGCTGTAGTGGGTCTCTAAATGTTTGTGTTGCATCACAGTTTTTCCCTTCTCCCATCTTGGCTATCTAAAGGAGCCCTCGGCGACACTTACTTATGAACCAAATCAAGAATTAAAGAAAAACAACAACAAAAACAACGGATATCTTGAACTTGGCGTCCTATGAAGTGTCACTTCATGCCCTTTATGGCATCTGGAGCATGACCACAAACTCAAGACTTGGGTCACTTATTGCAAGTGCTGACCCTGCTAAGCTTGCTTTCACATCTCGTTTTGTTGAATTGAGAATTGTCACTGACTGACATTTATCTCTTCCCTTTAAAGGAATACTCGAACATCCTTCAACCTAATTTCTACCTCCTGTATCTGTACTATATGTGCAGGAAGAACGTACAAGAACTTCATCACATTTATTAATACTGGGAATTCCAACTGTGGAGTAAGGTAGTAAAAAGTACCAAGTTCTTGTTACGAACACTTTTTTTTTTTTTTTCTCCCCCCTAAATTCTTCCCTCTGGAATGTTCCACATCAAAGGTGCAACAGAAAAGTGTTCACTCTGCCATTGGGCAGGTCGCATCCTGATCATGACACAGCTGCGAGCCAAGGGAGCAAAACTGGTGGGAGGGATGGTATTCTTTCTTTCACTCTCTTTTGTCCTGGTCAGTCACAGCGACACTAGTCGACCGTACACCTCTGTAAGCTCGCGTATGCGGAAGAGGGCGGATAGCGCTTTCCATCCGAGTTTGTTATTCTGCCAAGAATTGGCAGGTATCCTAAAAAGAATACAAAAGTCTCACCTGTACTAAACGAAATGCTAATTCACAAATACCTTTGACCACATGCTACAGATGCAGTCGTTAAAGATTAAACACTGAAGTGTTCAGTTTGAGATTTTGACCTAGACTTTATCTCAAAGCATTTAATCAGTGAAGCATTGACCATCCTAGTATGTCGAAAGGAATTAAAAAAAAAAGAATGAATACAGAATGAGGCCTTTAAAACTAGGATTTGTGACTGAAATGATTGTTTTAGAACTTGAACCTAACAAAGGGTTCGCCGGTGTTTTCATTAAAACTTTTTTATATCTGTGGTTTGGGGAATAGAATACACATTAACCCCAGCGATGACAAACTTTGGAAAGCTAACGGATGCAGATGTTGATGTCTTACTGACCCTGTTTTACAGAGACCTTCTGGCGTTTCTAAATCCAGTGAAAGGGATTGAGGGTTGCGTGTGCAGAAGTGCAGAGCTCAAATAATACAGCCTGTTTTGAAGGCATAGTTGAACACAGGGCAAGCCACAGCAGTGGAGTCAGGAATGTGACCTCCTGTACATTCCTCTCAAGTGTGTGTGTCTCTCTCTCTCTCTATTGCTCTTTTTTTTGCCGTCTCTCATTTTCTTGTTCTCTCTCTTTGACATTGGCACGTGGATACTTAAGTATTTACAGTACAAGTTATTTTATATTAACATTTGCTTGAAGAATTGGTGGGGCATTTTTTTTTTTTTTTTAATTTTTGGTACAGATTAATATTTCATCAGTGTTAATGAGAAATCTTGCACTGTGTGTGTGTGTGTGTGTGTCTGGTCAGGTTGTGGTTTGCGTTTGAATAGGAAAGGCGATGTAATTATACGAAGTTTAAAAATAAGTCAGGTTTTAGATGTAAATGCTGCAATAAGTCATTATCAAAGTTGCAGTTGGGAAGATTTCACGCAATCACGATGAAGTGAAGGACCTTCCTAAAGTTCTCAGGGATAGCGTTACTAAACAACGCTCGAATGGAAACACGACCGAGCCAGAGCAGTGACTTTAAACATCCCTGTCAGTACAACTGATTCGATAATACGCAGGTGGAAATTTCATCAAACCGTAACTAATTGTCCCCCGGACAGATGTGGCGTGCAAGGTTTCACAGTGCGTCTTCGGAATAATGGTAAGGAAAGTAAGAAGAAAAAAGAGTTGCAGGATGACCTGAAAGCAGTAGGAACAGCAGTTACTCCGAACAGTAAGAATGAACTGAATCACAATAAGAATCTCCATTCTTACTCCTCATGCAAAAACTCTTCTGCTAAAAAAAGAAGCAGAGATGTGCATCCAAACATATGGAACAATACTTTCTAGTCAGACAAAACATAAATATATAACCCTTTGGTAGTAATTCAGCTTTGTCATGTTTGAGAAAGAAAGGTTGCGCGCATGATCCCAAGAACACAATCGTACCTACAGAGAAGTACAGATGTGTGAGCTTCGTGATGATTTGGGGGGGCTGCTTCTCTGCAAACAGTACTGGAGCATGAATGGAGCGATGTCCCAGGACACATTAGAGGAGAATTTGATCCCATCAGCCAAAAAAAACTGGGAGAAGATGGATGTTTCAGCAAGACAACGACCCCAAATATGCAGCCAAAATAACTCAAGACTTCTCATAGCCTTGTAGGTCTCATGACTTGAATCCGATTGCAAATTTGTTGAGGGTTTTGGAAATGAGTCTATCAAAGAGACCCTTATAAAGAAGCACGTCATAAGTCGCCTACTTTTATTCGATTTGCGGTATCAGGTTTAGGATTTGATTTTTTTTTTTTTCCCCACAATGTTTTTGAAAAAATTAAATGAGATTTTATTACCAAAGTAACATTTTCCTATTCTTTATCAACTTACATATTCCATCCATCCATTATCCGTAACCGCTTATCCTGTGCAGGGTCGCGGGCAAGCTGGAGCCTATAGAGATCTTGCAGTCACGTGACCGGAAAGTACACAGCCGCCATCTTGTCGGTAAAAAACACAGCTGAATACTACTGCACTCGTGTACAGAATGGATCAATTTCAACCAACGGGCTACACAGCTCATTTTTCTAATGAACAGATAACTAGATGTATGTCTAAAATAAACGATCTACAGATTAGTGACCCTTATGGCTTACCGGACGGAGTTTTCACGACCGTGTCAGTGGATGTTGAACTGCCAGCGGAATACCCAGACGTGTATAATTACCTCATTAACTTTCCCTCGCTGTTCAGTGGTGAAGCACTGCGTGCTTATAAATCTCTGGACTGTTATCTTTACAGAAATTCAGGATTTGTCAGCCGCGGCATCTTGTAAACAAGAAAATAATCCTCATTGGACGGGTAAGTCACTTAAGTATTGAGTATAGCACTGACCAGCCGATTATAGAATAGAATAAGGTAATTCCAGCTGTAATTCCAAATCGTCCGTCTTGTTTACCATGGATCTGGCGTTGGAGAGGTAGAGGCTTAGCAGTGGAGATTTGAGTGGCTGTTTTCTGAGCTTAGTCAACAGGCCGGCTCTGCCTGCAGCCTCATTTTTGCTTCCGCTCCCGGCGCCGCCTCCTTCGCCTGCCAGACCCGATAACAATCCACGGAGACCCCGCTGGTCTCACTATCTCGTCCAGAATGTTGTGCATGCGATGGAAATCGCTACAAACCGTCATTTTCTGCTGGAAACCAATGTCCAGTAAGTCCATACGGTTGTAGTGGATATTGAAGTCCGGTACAGACAAACAACACGCAAAAATACACACAAAAAACATAAAAAACGTGCACAGGTAGGGAGAGCTTGTAGCCGCAGCCGTTGTAGTAGAATTGTATATAGTAGGGTTTTCCAGAAGAAAAGGTAGAAGTAGAACCAGAAGTAGAAGGCGGAAAATGGCGTTTGACCGACAAGATGGCATCTGTCACAATCTGGATCGGCTGTGACGTCACATGCAAGTGCTCCATACCAGCTGACTATGGGTGAGAGGCGGGGTACACCCTGGACAAGTCGCCAGGTCATCACAGGGCTGACACATAGAGACAAACAACCATTCACACTCAGATTCACACCTACGGTCAATTTAGAGCCACCAATTAGCCTAACCTGCATGTCTTTGAACTGTGGGGGAAACCGGAGCACCCGGAGACACTGGGAGAACATACAAACTCCACACAGAAAGGCCACTGGGCTCGAACCCAGAACCTTCTTGCTGTGAGGCAACAGTGCTAACCACTACGCCACCATACTGAGCTTTAAATATTCCTTTTTATTAAATATTTTTATCATTTTCTTAATAACAAGCAATTATTTATCCACATATTTGTGAAGGATGGAGTAATATATAAGAAATAATGTTATTTACCAGCTGGGAGGTCCGTATCGTGAAATACTGTGACCAAGGTATTGAAAGTACTGGCCGAGGTCATGGTATTTCACCATACGGACCGACCTTAAGCTGGTAAGGTTTTTCTTTACCAAATTCTAACAGAAAATGAGAGCGCCCGAAAGGGAAAATCGAGCCGAGGCGAGCCGCCATTTTGAATCCTCATTCACGGCTGTAATGCAAATGGCTTCCTCCTCGGTATACAAGTGCACTTACATGGCAGGAAAAAAACTACATTTTGCCGCCTATGTAGTCCCCTATTTATACAAAATTGAGTCATTCAGGATGTAGCCATGTTTTTGCTCGGCGTTGGTAACAGTTACAGGTTTTTAGCTTTCTCCTGAAATGTTTTCTTTTATTCCTTCTTCCTCAGGGTAGTAAAACTCGCTGTGAACACTGTCGTTATCGCTATCCATGCTGTAAAATTAATGCTATTCTCCTGAGAAATGCGAAAATAAACGTTGACAAAAATTGCTAAGATCTTTGTTGTGAACAAGCGAGTCGCCAGAGGTCCGTATCCAGGGTCCGTATCGTAGGATACAGACCTGCTCGCCAGCCAATCAGAGTGCAGGATTTGATGGAAACCACACCGCGAAAAAAATAAAATGGCTTATTAACTAAAATATTCCTTTTATTCAAAATTTAAACACTAATAACAGGCCTTTTCAATATAAACTTTTATGTACATTACCTCCATTCACTTCTCTCTTCTTTAGCTTTCATTCGTCTGTAAAAAGAGGGCTCTGATTTCTTGCTAAATCTATTTATCCAGTCAATCCCACAACAGATCTTTTCCATTTTAGATCTGTTTTTCTCTTTGCAACGTTAGAGCTGCATTACTTCCACCTAGGTTGAAGTCACATGTATTCCTGGTATTATCCATTATTGCCCCCTCTGCTGTCTAAATAACACAATTCCCAGAGGGAAAAATGAAGCGATGACTCAGCCTGGTTATAATCAAGCTTCATTTTTAAATTTCATTGATTTGAATCATTGCACAATATATACATGTCTCCTCATAACCTTGGGGAATTGAAGATGATTTGCCAAGAGGAACTGTTCAACCACGATGCTGCAAAAAAAGCTAATTACTTCTTACCATTAGACATCAAGTTTTGCAATAAAGTATGAATGTTGTTGATTTTTGGCATCTGAATGCTTTTTTCCCTATTGGTTTCATTTTAAACGTATTTTTGTTTATGCTGAGAATGTATACTTTTTTGCTCATATTTATAAGTACAAAGTTAAAATACATTGTGTTAATTTGAGGTGGATATTTAAATCAGATGTGTACAAAATAAAATAATCTGAATACTTATTTCCTCTCACTGAAGGTTTTTTTTTTTTTTTTAAATTTGTCATTTTTCTTGAGGTGCCTTATCTGAGAGATTAAGTTCTTCTAATTCTGAGTAATTATTTAAGTTATATTGGCTGGCGTTGTGCGGTATATCACACACATTCCATTCAGCTGAATGGATTATATCTGATGCATCACGAAAGCCATTATTATTATTATTATTATTATTATTATTATTATACATACAATTTCAGGTGTTCAACGCGTCTTTCTCTTTTCAAAATTCTCTCAAAATCTTCCATATTTAACGAAGCAAACCTCACAGCCATGTTTGTTTACAAATTGTTAGTCGTTTGCTAGCACGGAAGTTTTACATCTCTGATTTGTCTCTCTTCCAGTTTTTCGATGTCCGTTGGTATGTTTTTCTCTTGTAAATATGCGTGAAGGATATCTGTTGAAGTTCTGGTAGCCTTTCGGTTGTTCAATTCGTCTTTCTCTTTCCCGGCAAACAAAGAAATGGTTGTGCGCATGCGCAGCAGAAAACTTTCTCATTGAATATTTGCATCATCTCCGACATGTGATGTCATGTTGTCTTGACAACCATGCGATATAGGAAACCATATTCAACGCTCATTCTTCATTGGGTAGAATGACGTAATACACATAGGATAAGGGATGTGCGAACGTTGTTACATGCTATCAAGCCAAATGAATGAAA
Organism: Neoarius graeffei; assembly: GCF_027579695.1. NCBI lineage: Eukaryota > Metazoa > Chordata > Actinopteri > Siluriformes > Ariidae > Neoarius > Neoarius graeffei. The sequence goes on along the minus strand of NC_083596.1, from coordinate 12,885,580 downwards.
CCCACTAGAAGGGAATAGAACACGTTTGTATTCCATCGAAAAAGTGTCCTATGTGTATGTAATGTTCTTTATACAACAATTTTTTTCCCCCCCCCAAAGAAAAAGACCAAAAAGCCCAGCTTGAGACCAGCACGATAACCCCTCTGTTAATCCTGATCATTCACGCTAAGTGTATCAAACAGTTTTTAATGATGAGGACTAAACTCTAAAATGATGTTTTGGAATCAGTTTCTGCAGCGAAATGAAGAAAGTCATCCCAGCTTTGCTTCTTGCATTTCTAGTGCATCTCCCCAGCACAGTGTGCTGTAAGCATAGTTGCTGGGCTTCAGCTGGATTTATTTAACTTTTAATACACTCCGAGAGAGAGAGAGAGAGAGAGAGAGAGAGAGAGAACGAACGAACTCTGTGCTATAGTTATTATGCAGCTCTCTGCTCCTCTGGCCTCTGCTGTCTCTGCCAATACAACATCTGCAGGACATCTCAGCATTGTCCTGCACATATAAAGCGTCTCGTTGCCTCTTTTTGGTCATCGTTTAAATTTTGGGTTGTAAAATGACACATGGTGTATCGTTTTACAACCTAAAATTTAAACAACGTCCAATTATTCAATTATATAACTTCATATGGGACAAGTTATTTCCAGTTCCATTTGTAGTTTTGTCATTTTGGGTTTGTATTTCCTAAGTTTGGTCTTTTCTGATTATGTGAAATCGGTCCTGTATTGATTTATCCATGTGATTGTGGTTCATTTGGCTATAGATGTGTGTCTGTGGTTCACTTAAGTAGTGTATGTGTTTGTACAGTATCAGTCAAAAGTTTGGACACCCCTTCTAATTCAGTGGTTTTCTTTATTTTTCTTCATTAAAAGTCACTTCATGTCTTAAAGTGATGATGGATGTCGTTTCTCTTTACGTAGTTGAGCAGTTCTTGACCTAATATGGATTACTAGAGTTGTGTTGTGGAATAGGGCTATTTACTGTGTCTTATTTACTGTCTGATCTCGAACGCATTAAGAAGGCAAGAAACTCGTCCGCTAATTAACTTTTGACGAGGCACAGCAGTTAATTGAAAAGCATTCCAGGTGATTACATCATGAAGCTGGTTAAGATAATGCCAATAATGTGCAAAGCATCATCAAGGTAAATGGTGGATACTTTTAAAGAATCAAAAATATTTAAAAACATTTTGTTTACCACATAATTCCATATATGTTCCAGATGGTATTTCATAGTTTTGGTGTCTTCAGTATTGTTCTACAATGTAGAAAATGGTCAAACTGCAAAACCTATGAACGAGTAGGGGTGTACAAACTTTTTGACTGGTACTATGTACAGATGGATGGATAGAATTATGGCTATTATAATAATGGGCTTTTTTTTTTTAAATAATAAATACAAACTGACAGGAAGCCGCTGACTTGACGTCAAGTCACTGAACAAAAACCATGGCAGTAAAAATGCTTTTCATAGCATAACAGTGCAACGTGGTTTGTTTTTTGTTGGTTTTCCTCCCTTTAATTTGTCCCCAAAGGCAGTTCTGTCCCTCTTCGCTACCTTTTCAGGATTCTACTCGAGGAAAAGGTTCATTGAAATCTGTGTTTCTACTAGCACTCATCTTGGCCCGTGTAATGCCTTTCTGCAGAATTGAAGTTTTGCAAGTGCAACATTCATTTTTTATCGCTGATTTTAATCTGGTTCTTGTTATAATTGCTCCGGGATGATGATCTGATATGTTTCTAATTAGCCAAGTGATTTGTTTATGGAATATAAAAAGCAGTACACTTCAAGGTTAAACCAGTTTCCATGCACGGATTACTGCCATAAACCGTTGACTGCTATTTACAGACCTGGTTTCTGTTCTTCAAAGCTGTACTGGAGTTGAGATCATCTGAAACGTTAGCATTCACGGCTATCTTATCTGTCCTGTCTTTGTGTTACTGTTTCTGGGAAACCGGTCATGTATGTTGGGCCCCAGCTCCGATTCTGACTTTATCTTTGCTCTCGATCCCACTCTTAATTTCTTCCATGTGACTGTGTTTGGTTTTGTCATATCACCCACGCAGTGATTTGGAAACAATAGCCTTTGTAAATTCTCAGCTGGGCCAAAAGGATAAGAGATATTGGAGAAGATAAATATCCTGCAGTATTGTGTAATGTCTTTAACTGTGTGATACAGCAGGAGGGCCAGATTGATCCAGAAATCTACTTTCCAGTGTTTTTAGAGTAGGGTGTTTAACGCCCCATGTGCTCTCGTGCTACAGTACTGATTCTGTTACGATGTAAGTGCTGTGATGATCAGTGGTGCACAGAATAACTAAGTGAGGCAGCTAGTAGATATATACAGGTGTTTTTGTTTGTTTTTGTTTGTTTGTTTTAAGTTACCTTTTATTAAAACAGTTGCATGTGACCGTGGCGTCTCGGAGAGTGTGTTTTCATGCATCATCTTTAAAGCTGTTGCAGATCTTGAAGTTTATATGCTATGAAGGTGATCTGGGTTTAATTGGTCAGTTTTTAACGCACCCAAACAAAAGTTAAAGGTCCCATGGCATGGTGGTTTGTTGATGCTTTAAACGGGCTCGTGGAGGTTTCCAGATGTTATATCCGCAGCCTTTCTCAAAATGAACCCTCGGCACGTAGATGTAGCCTCCTGGGAGAAAGCCCCATTTCAGCGCTTTTCCCAGTGCGTCGTTTTGCTAATGAGAAGCAGGAGGCGGGGAAGGGTAGAGGGTGGGGTGGGTCTTATCATTAATATTCATGACATGTAAACGTGTTACCTCTGATTGGCTAACAGCACTGTGACGCTACCTCCAGTGGGTCAGAACGAGCGGATGTGGGTGTCTTAGTATGGCGAGAGAGAAGGAACAAACCTCGAAGGGAAAAATACCGCGCGCTGACGTCATTAAGGTGCGACGCGAGGAAATAAAATAAATTCAACAAATGTTTGGGTTTTTACTAAACAAACAAATAAAATGAACGAGTGACTTAAAAAAAGAATGTGGGCATCTTTGTAAAAACTGTTTTGATTGGCTATTATAACAGAGCATGCTGCATGCTTTTTGGTTTTGTAGTGCAGAGTACCTGGCTAACTGCAGGAAGCGGTTAGCTGCACAGCTAATGTAGCCATTGCAAGGCTAACGTGGCACCGATTTTAAAACACGGCAAAATGACTTAACAGTTATACACTTACTTGTTCGGTGTTTGTTGCTGATGCGGCAGGGATGCTTGGTACGGACCCAGGCTTCAGTGACAGTTGATGTGCAAAACCTGCCCTGTACTGTCCCAAGTTGTGGAAACATTCATCAGGAAAATGCTTCCGACAAACATGCACCGTCTTAGGTAGACTCGACGGCGTATTATTGGAGTAAATAAAATTAAGCCACTGCGTCTTCAGGGGCTCTCCCGTCGGCAGTAAAAACAGACTCCTTTCTGTGTTGTCACATCCATGTACAGCTCAACTTCCATGTTTGGTGGCAACTTTTGAGCTGGGCGGGGCAATCCATACAGTGGGTGGGAATCCAGAGGGGGGGCGTGGGGATCATCTCCCTTGCTGATGTAGGCAAGGGAAGAGGTTTATCAACGCGCCGTTTTGATGCGCCATTCTCAAATGTTGGGCATAGTTTGGTTTACACATTATGAAATTTCTAGCCACTGGGGTGACTTAAGAAGGTCAGAGGAACTCATTTTAACGTTAAAAAACCTCAGAAAGTGAAAATTTCATGCCATGGGACCTTTAAACTTTGACTTTAGAAAAAGGAAACATTGACGGAAAATACCATGTGCCAGCTTCCATCAAGTCCTGTTTGTTTTTTAGTACAAATGTATTTTTATTGTCTGTCTGTAAGCAGTGTTTAATTGTTTTACAGTTGTGGACAAATCGCTAGCAAGACTTTATTCCTTACGGACTTCTGGAAGAACAAAAGCTTTCGTTCAGTGTGCGGCGATGTTTAAACATGTTGCACTTGATGCGAGATTATACTTTTCTTGAATACCACCTCCTGCCGAACTACACACATCAGCTGAGGCACGATCTTGATCTTGGTGTCTGTACGAACATGTGGAACTGCTGACGAAACCGAGCAATATATCGTTCAGCCTTCATGTAAATTTGCGATGGTTACGCTTAAATAGTATTACTGAATAAAGCACTTGAGGCACAGTCGCTACATGCCCCAGTACGCAATCCTCCTCGATCTTCTTTTCCTACAACTTATGACACGGAAAAAATCCCCAAAGCTGTATGGTAAGTCATGGGCGGTCCACTCCACATACATACAATCTGTCAGTCTCCATTTGATCACAAAACAATAAAGCTTTCCCGAATCAACATGTCAGCAACTTCTTCAAATCAATATTAGTGTCCCCTGCTGCTGGTTTTCTGAATCGAGCCGAAAAGTTTGTCTACTCCGTCGGCGCCGCCATGATTTGAAAATCATGATTGCATTCCTGCGCACTGATTGGCCAAAGCTTGAAAGGGTGTTCGTGAACCTTACGCACCGTGCTGTTTTACCTCCAGACATGTTTAATTTCCAACCCTTCTATACCATGACACGGTGTGTTGAGCATTTTTGTTACTCATTTTGACAGGTCACGTTCAAAACATCGGTGCGTGGTTTTTTGCAGACGACTTCAACGTCACTCAGCTTTCAACCATGCAGCAATGCATCATGTGATTTCCAAAAGTAGACTGGAAGTTTTCTGGTTGGTTGAAAAAAAAAATTGACCGTTTTGGATCAATATTATCGACTTGAATTGAATAACATGTTGGGCTGAGTAATCTTTATTGATTCATGATCAAAATAAGGTTGGTAGACTGGCTGTGGAGCGAGCAATTTATGAAATACATGACTTCTAACACGGGAAACCGCCAGCTTTGGGATTTTTCCGTGTCATAACTTGTAGGAAAATAAGATTGAGGAGGATTGTGTATTGGGGCATGTAGCGACTGTGCTTGAGGGTGGGAGAGTGAGAGGTGTTGTGGTGATTAGCAAGAATACGAAGCTCTTCCTGAGCATGGAGCATTGAATCAAGTGTGCAGAGAAGCTTTGATTTCCATCCTGCATGCATTCAGCAACGACATTTGGGCTCGCTTTGCTCAGTTTCGAGACTTTGGGAGATCCATGGTTAATCTCCACTATGAGCTAAAACTTTGGTCAGCAACTTGCTGAGTCACTCATCAGTATTAATACACAGAACCTTTTATTTTTAAATAAATTTGAGTGGATAGTATCTCCATCCTTGACTCTTATATGCTGCATAAATATGGAATCAATTTTGTGCCAAAATGTTCATACAATACTTTTGAAATATCAAACAAAAATGACAAATCAAAATACAAAAAACCAAAAAATGTCAATTTTTTTTAGACTGGCAAACAAATTATTCGTGTAATCATGCAAAATATCAGTCTATTACTCTTCAGAAACCTTTAATTTTTGTTCCGTGTCTTTCTCAGTTTTGTTTGACGTAATTTATTTTGGTTGCGATTCCAGCTTTCTCGTTTGCGCTCCCTGACTTTTTGCTTGCAGTTTTGGCACAAACTTCACGTGTGGGTGGGCTGTCCAGGAACACATTCCCATTGGGTAACTTGTGTTTGACTGACAGCTGCGCTCAGCCATTCCCTACTCAGATTCTGGCGGACTGTTTGACGAGTGACCGATCCATTGACGGTAAACAAGGATCGAGTGGACTTCAGTGGCGACTATGATATTGAATTTACACTTTGTTGAATCGCTGAGCGTAGCTGTCAGTCAAACACAAGTTAGCCAATGGGAATGCGTTCCTGGACAGCCCGCCCACACGTGAAGTTTGTGCCAAAACTGCAAGCAAAAAGTCAGGGAGCGCAAACGAGAAAGCTGGAATCGCAACCAAAATAAATTACGTCAAACAAAACTGAGAAAGACACGGAACAAAAATAAAAGGTTTCTGAAGAGTAATAGACTGATATTTTGCACGATTACATGAATAATTTGTTTGCCAGTCTAAAAAAATTGACTTTTTTTGTTTGTTTTTTTGTATTTTGATTTGTCATTTTTGTTTGATATTTCAAAAGTATTGTATGAACATTTTGGCACAAAATTGATTCCATACATAAATGGGAATAAAAAAAAATATATATTTTTGAGAGTTAAAATCGACCGCAAATTTGGCATTTGAGCTGCCCCGCTGAGCCAGCCAGCTCTGAGTCCGTGATGTCACAGCGGTAACCGGTTTTAAGGCCGAGGCCTTTTACAGCTATAGACCAAAGCCATATAAATAAAAATTTATGGTGAAAGTAAGAAATACTGTTACCGACTTGCTCAACTAAGACTGATTTGACTTCATTGATTGTGGGTTGACTCTCATTAAAACAGGATAGGTGTTATAATTTATGCAGCATACATGTACGTGCATGCATTTTCACTGATGGAATGTAAAAGGTTAATTAAATAATCAGATGAACTGAGACAATCACGTTCTAAAGCAAATTAAATAATCTTATACTGGTAAATTAAACACACAATACAAGTTACATGTATTAATCTAAATGCAGGTAAACGACGAGTGTTTTGTATCCAAATGATCTTTGCATCTTAGCTGTCTGTGTTTTCGCCTCTTGAAGGATGATCTTGTGGCTGATTGTTTCGAAACAATCTGATGTTCAGTTCTCCGTTTGTTTGTTTCTTACACGTAAGGGTGAGATATTGCTGCTGCATATCCAACAGAAAAAAAAAAAGCATATCCAGCGGAGAAATCAGACGGCTGGTCCACTCATTTTCCATTTTCTTCATACTGAGTACTCCGCCATTACTGCTCGTCTCAGTCAATTACTAAAACCCGGGATGGGACGTCACCAGTTTTAGCAACAACCGCTGTGAGGTCACTTCCCAAGCGATAATATGTCCTGTTCCGTCCTGGGTTTTAGCAACAACCCTCGGCTCATGCTCCGGGAGAACTGGTGCGACTGAACTTGCTTTCCTTTTCTTGTAGTTTTCTTTTACTTTAATTCTTGGTACTGCACCCTCTTTCAGTACAGGCTTATAGCCAACACTCCTCAACAGATCAGAGGTTTCGTACGAGTCTTCAGTAAAATGTGCAAAGCAGAGGAGAGACCACTTTGTAGGCGCCCAATGTGCCCGTGAACAACTCGAAAAAAGTGTCCAAATCTTTAGTTTGAACATTCTTGGGCCATGAATGCAACGTACAGTAAATCCACCTTCTGTCGTGTTGCTGTACCCGCCAGCAACACATCTACATGGCATGGCGATGAATTAGCTCAGAATGGAGGATCGGTGTTGCAATTAGCTCTGTGTTTTAGTCTAGCGGAAATGGCGATGAGACTGATAACCTTCCTGCTGTGACGTCACAGATGTCAAGGTCATTCACTCAGACTGCTACCTAATATGAATCATTTTAATCATAAAAATTGCTATATTCGATTTATTGTTAACGATTAAAACTACTCCTGTGCCATTCTTGAGGTCTCAGGGCATTTATAAACAAAAAGTGAGGCCATGGTTTTGCGTATCTCCTTTAAGTAGCTGACTAGCTTTCCGTTATTATGTTATGATACATCAGCTACCACTTTTTATTCTCTTCAATCAATTTTCAAGCAACCTAAACATGAAACTGGGCAGCACACTGGAGCGCTTACTTTCCCACTGGGATAACTAACGAACTAACTAATAGATTCATAATGTGTCCATCCCTGCTAATATAATTTTTTGGCCGTGTCCACCACTGCTAATTTAACCCAGTGTTATTAATTCACAGCACTCATGGAATGAAGTCATTTTGGCCACACTTGTTGGCTCCAAATCGATTAGCCGCCCTCCTTTGTGCCCTTCTTTCATTACACATACACCATGCTAGTGAGAATCTTGGCACTGAGCATGCTAATCCCTGGCCTGAAATGGCCCAGATGCCCAGACGAAATTCTGAGAAGGAACCAAGGATAAACACTGTCACATAGCTTGGCTGGTTACTGCATGTCTGCTCTTTGGGACTCGCCAGCCTTTTTGCGAGTGATGTGATGGGATAGATGTGCAGGAAATGTTCGCAAAACACTCAGTGAATCATAATTAAGCTTTTTGAGCTGTGTGTGTGTGGGGGGGAGGGGTTTGTGCGCTTAAAATAAAATCGTGGCCTACAAATACGGTGCCTTCCACAATTATTGGCATCTCTTATAAAGATTAGTCAAAAGAGTTTGGAAAAAATGCCCCTTTTGGTGAAGTAGCTTCATGTCACACTGAAAAAATTAGAAATTCCTCATCAAGAAAAAAAAAATTTTCAACCAAAACACATTTTGCCACTATTATTAGCACCCCTGCATTAAATGCTTTGTACAACCTCACTTTGCCTGTAAAATGGCACTGAGTCTCCTGTAATGTTTTATAAGGTTGGAGATACAGAGCAGGGCATCTGATTGATAGAAAGTCAGTTTTTGGCTGACGTTTCAGCATGAGATGGGGCTTTGTGTCTTCACCTGAAATGTCAAATTTATTACTCTGTATTTTGATATTACACACACTCGGAAAATAAAGTACGTTATTTTTTTTTGCAGTGCAGTTTTCATCAAATCCTGCACTATGGCTGGCGAGCGGGTCCGTATCCTATGGTACAGACCCCGGATACGGACCTCTGGCGACTTGCTCGTTCACAACAACAACAAACATAGTAGCAATTTTTGTCAACATTTATTTTCGCATTTCTCAGGAGAATAGCATTAATTTTGCAGCATGGATAGCAAAAGCGAGTTTTACTACCCGGAGGAAGAAGAAATAAAAGAAAACATTTCAGGAGAAAGCTAAAAACCTCTAACTGTTGCTAACGCCGAGCAAAAACATGGCTGAATCCTGAATGACTCAATTTTGTATAAATAGGGGACTACATAGGCGGCAAAATGTAGTTTTTTTTTTTTTTTCCTGCCATGGAAGTACACTTGTATACCGAGGAGGAAGCCATTTGCATTACAGCCGTGAATGAGGATTCAAAATGGCGGCTCGGCTCGGTTTTCCCTCTCGGGCGCTCTCGTTTTCTGTTAGAATTTGGTAAAGAAAAAAAAATTATTTACCAGCTTAAGGTCTGTCCGTGTGGTGAAATACCGTGACCTCGGTCTTGAATACGGACCTCGGCCCAGAGGGCCTCGCTCAGTACTTTCAAGACCTCGGTCACGGTATTTCACGATGCGGTCCTCCCAGCTGGTAAATAACACATTTATTCTAGCCACATTCACTGGATATGAGCAATCGTGTGCTCCGATTGGCTACTCTGCTACTAGGCTACAAAATCAAACAAAATGGCGGAGTGCATCTAGTCAGACATATCACTTTTATCAAGTATTTAAAAGAAACAGAAATGGCAAAAAAAAGAATATAGTTGTTGCATCATCCCCCCCCAAAAAAAAAAAAAAATTAAAGATCTCCTGTTCCACACTCCAGCCCAGTTGGTGGTGGTAATGCACCTTTTTAAATTGGTTTGCCCAACGCAAAAAAAAACCTTAAAGACAATGTCAGTGTGTTGTTGAACCAACCAAGGACGAAATAAAAACTCAAAAACAAAACCCCAAAAAATACACAAAAAAACCCCACAACAAAATATGGAATAAAAGTATTTGATGATGAGAATTTTTCTCCCCCAAGAATAATGATAATAATAATAATAATAATAATAATAATTATTATTATTATTATTATAGCACTTTTCACAAATTGCTCCTGTTATTTTGCCGGTTTGTTTAGATTCTAAGCGGAAATTATTTTGTCGGGCGTTTTGTATAAAGTTTTTATCAAATTTGCAAAAAATAAAAATGCTCCGTTTTCTCCAACTCTAGTGACTGTGGATAAAATAAGTTATTCCACTCAATATCGTCGTACATGGCTTATAGCCAACTTGGCGCTATGCGCCTCATCAGCTGTCCGCTCATGTACAACTCGATTTCGTGGAATAACTTAAGTATTGTACCTTTTTAACAAGAAGCAGCAGCCTTTATTTGTCCCATGCACACTCGAGCACAGTGAAATTTGTCCTCTGCATTTAACCCTTCTAAAGCAGTGAACACACACATACCCAGAGCAGTGGGCAGCTATGCTACAGCGTCCGGGGAGCAGTTGGGGGTTCGGTGCCTTGCTCAAGGGCACTTCAGCCCAGGGCTGCCCCACGTTAACCTAACCGCATGTCTTTTGGTCTGTGGGGGAAACCGGAGGAAACCCACGCAGACACGGGGAGAACATGCAAACTCCACACAGAAAGACCCCTGTTGGTCGCTGGGCTCGAACCTAGAACTTTTTTGGTGTGAAGCGACAGTGCTAACCACTACACCACCGTCTGCTTGTCACTGGATCAGGACCCTCTAAGGTACTTATTTGTACCTTTTTATATAGAGATCTTGCAGTCATGTGACCGGAAAGTACACAGCCGCCATCTTGTTGGTAAAAAACACAGCTGAATACTGCTGCACTCGTGTACAGAATGGATCGATTTCAACCGACGGACTACACGGCTCATTTTTCTAATGAACAGATAATTAGATATATGTCTAAAATAAACGATCTACAGATTAGTGACCCTTATGGCTTACCGGACGGAGTTTTCACGACAGTGTCAGTGGATATTGAACTGCCAGAGGTGGAATACCCAGATGTGTATAATTACCTCATTAACTTTCCCTCGCTGTTCAGTGGTGAAGCACTGCGTGCTTATAAATCTCTGGACAGTTATCTTTACAGAAATTCAGGATTTGTCAGCGACTCAGATGTGGCATCTTGTAAACAAGAAAATAACAATCCTCATTGGACGGGTAAGTCACTTAAGTATTACTAGTACTGATCGCACTGACCAACCGATTATAGAATAGAATAAGGTAATTCCAGCTGTAATTCCAAATCGTCCGTCTTGTTTACCATGGATCTGGCGTTGGAGAGGTAGTGGCTTAGCAGTGGAGATTTGAGTGGCTGTTTTCTGAGCTTAGTCAACAGGCCGGCTCTGCCTACAGCCTCGCTTTTGCTTCCACTCCCGACGCCGCCTCCTTTGCTTTGCTTCCGATAACAATCCACGGAGACCCCGCTGGTCTGGCTATCTCGTCCGGAATGTTGTGCATGCGATGGAAATCGCTACAAACCGTCATTTTCTGCTGGAAACCAATGTCCAGTAAGTCCATACGGTTGTAGTGGATATTGAAGTCCGATACAGACGAACAACACGCAAAAATACACACAAAAAACATAAAACGTGCACAGGTAGGGAGAGCTTGTAGCCACAGCCGTTGTAGTAGAATTGTATATGGAGCACTTGCATGTGACGTCACAGCCGATCCAGATTGTGACAGACGCCATCTTGTTGGTCAAACGCCATATTTCCGCCTTCTACTTCTGCTTTTACTTCTACCTTTTCTTCTGGAAAACCCTACTATATACAATTCTACTACAACGGCTGCGGCTACAAGCTCTCCCTACCTGTGCACGTTTTTTATGTTTTTTGTGTGTATTTCTGCGTGTTGTTCGTCTGTACCGGACTTCAATATCCACTACAACTGTATGGACTTACTGGACATGGGTTTCCAGCAGAAAATGACGGTTTGTAGCGATTTCCATCGCATGCACAACATTCCGGACGAGATAGCGAGACCAGCGGGGTCTCCGTGGATCGTTATCGGAAGCAAAGCGAAGGAGGCGGCGCCGGGAGCGGAAGCAAAAGCGAGGCTGCAGGCAAAGCCGGCCTGTTGACTAAGCTCAGAAAACAGCCACTCAAACCTCCACTGCTAAGCCTCTACCTCTCCAACGCCAGATCTGTGGTAAACAAGACGGACGATTTGGAATTACAGCTGGAATTACCTTATTCTATTCTATAATCGGCTGGTCAGTGCTATACTCAATACTTAAGTGACTTACCCGTCCAATGAGGATTCTTGTTTACAAGATGCCACATCTGAGTCGCTGACAAATCCTGAATTTCTGTCAAGATAACTGTCCAGAGATTTATAAGCACGCAGTGCTTCACCACTGAACAGCAAGGGAAAGTTAATGAGGTAATTATACACGTCCGGGTATTCCGCTGGCAGTTCAAAATCCGGTCGTGAAAACTCCGTCCGGTAAGCCATAAGGGTCACAAATCTGTAGATTGTTTATTTTAGACATATATCTAGTTATCTGTTCATTAGAAAAATGAGCCATGTAGTCCGTCGGTTGAAATTGATCCCTTCTGTACACGAGTGCAGCAGTATTCATCGGTGTTTTTTTTACCGACAAGATGGCGGCTGTGTACTTTCCGGTCACGTGACTGCAAGATCTCTATAGTAGGGTTTTCCAGAAGAAAAGGTAGAACCAGAAGTAGAAGGCGGAAATATGGCGTTTGACCGACAAGATGGCGTCTGTCACAATCTGGATCGGCTGTGACGTCACATGCAAGATCTCTATACTGCCTGGGAACACGCATGTACTTTTTTGACCCTAAAAAGGTACACACAGTTACCTTGAGGTCCAATAATGATCCCTAGGGAGTACATTAGTGTAGATTGTACCTTAGAGGACAGAAATTGACTCCTACTGTACCCCTATTTCTGACTGTGTAGATAGACCATTCGGAGTTCCTGAGCAGGAATTCTGAGTTGTATGGTTATACACCCACCCCCCCCCCCCCCCCCACCCCCCAATTTGCGGTTGGAGTTATACTACCTTTTAATAGAATCCAGCATTGATGTATAAATTTTTTTTCTCCCCAAATCATCATGGTTAGAGCAGATACCAGCGATAACACCAACTAACGGTCTTGACATTTTAAAAGCAGCATGATGTTTCGTCTTGCGTGTGCTGTGTGTTTTTATACAAGGCTGTGGCTCTGTTTGTGTTTGCAAGCGAGTGATGTAAGGCGTGCTGTGATGTCCCTGAGGCATCCTGCACCTGGCTCATGTTTCCCCTCTCCGTTAAGCCACGAAACCCTGCAGACTTTTTAATTTGGAGAAATAGGTCTGCGTTTAAAAAAAAAAAAAAAAAAAAAGAGAGAAATTTCCTTAAAGGGAATATCTAGTTGTGTTTAGGCTTTAGTAGGTGTGCAGTAAGTTATTTGCCTTTTATTTACTAGTGCCCTAGGGTTTGGAAAAAGAAGAGAGCTAAAAGAAGAGTTGAAAAAACAGAGCACGGAGAACGAGGGGGGGGAGCATACCGTAGACGTCAGCTAACTGTTAACATACTGAGCGTGGCATTATATAAATCGTAATGAAGTGATTCTCCTGTGAGCTCATCATGAAACAATGTGCTTCATGTTTCTCCATCTGAAACCACCTCCTCTTTCAGCTGTTTCTCAACCTTGTGCTCAGAAGGCCTGAGACTTTTAAAGGTTTTTGGTTGATTTTGAACGTCTTGTTTTTACTTAATTAGCGTATGAACTTGGTGCAAGGCTTCGCTACGTGCTTTAGATTCCTTTTTGCATGATTTGAGATAAAAGGTATGATTCTGCATGCAAAACACTGCTTCTGTAGTAATTACTAATGAAAGCAGGGTCATTTTGTGCATCTAGCAAAATCTCGTTTTTTGTTTGTTTTTCCTTCTACTTTGGTATAAATTGTTTCCAGAGTTTGATATTGTTGATGATGCAAACCAGGTGTCTTGCAAGACCCTGAAACAAAGTCGTTTTATGAAACCTGTAATCCTTTGACTGAATGTAAAGCAAAGGTTCTTGACTGAACCAAAGCCATAAGTTGATTAACAGCATAATGTACACTTTTTTTTTTTCGAATCTCCTGTATAAAGCGTGCATGCAATTTAATTGATATAATCTTGCACGTTGACCTTTTTTGGTATGCTGCTCAGGAATGCCGATCGCTTTTCAGCTTGGTTTTCGCTGTAAATGAAGTGGGGTTGCTGGACTGCCTTGTTGCAGTCTAGGTGGTACGGCTCATTTCATACCTCAGTTCTATTCTCATTCCCTTGGCCAGACTACAGACATGGAATTGTATCATTGTCATATTTTCTGTTGTTTTCGCTCCCTCAAGACTGGAAAGTCTTCGCGGGCCAGCGCGGCTCTGGACTCCGGAGCAGCCCAGGTTCCCGCCTGTCTGGAGACTCCAGTTGACTGGTGTAGAGAGCGGTGATGTCAGCTCCAGAAACATTTAATACCTCTTTTCCACATGCTCATGGAGAAGGATAAGAGCATGGAAATTAATTTCAACTCGGATTTGCACGAATCTTGTGCAGGAATTGGCTCTTTAAGTGATATTTGCGTACATGTTCAAAAATAAGCGCATGTTTTTACGTTATCCGTATTTGAAAATCAAGCGAGGTTTTTCAAAATTAACGACCTATTCCATTGGCGCAAATTATGATAAATATATTAACAGTTATTCTATGAAATCGAGTCGTACATGAGCTGATGGCCAACTCTGTGCTACGCGACTCATCGGCTATAAGCCATGTACGACGAGATTGAGTGGAATAACTGTTTTATTCTATCCACGTTCACTGGATTTTGAGAAATGGAAGCATTTTTATTTTTATTTTTTGCAAATTCGATAAATAAAAACTTTATACAAAACATCCGCCAAAATCATTTCTGCTTAGAATGTAAACAATGACCGGAGCAATTTGTGAAAAATGCGATAATTCTTGGGGGAAAAAATGACGTTTTTACCATCAAATACTTTTCCATATTTTGTTGCTGCTTTGCATTTTTTGGGGTTTTATTTTCGAGTAGTGTTTTTACTTCGTCCTCGGTTGGTTCAGCAACACGCTCCGCCCATTTTGTTTTTCTCTACTCTAGGTATATGAGCTGATATCCAAGTAGTAGAGTAGCCAATCAGAATGCGCAATTGCTCATATCCAGTGACGGTTGATTAGAATAAAAAGGAATATTATCCACCTGTACTTGCAGGTTTGTTGAGTTTTAATGGCAATCATTGAAAAATATTAATCTGGATAAATTATATAATTGACACACACTTCACTTCACTTATGTCTTTTTATTAATAATAAAATATTTCACAAGGATGATCTGTTTTTGCTTAGTGACCAGATCCCGCTCTTGGTACACTGATTAATAAACCTAATATAAGATGACAGATGCGAGATTTGCTAATTCTGATAATTATATTAGAACTGGTTTAGTATCATTTGATTGAATTGTCAGAGATACTTTTCATGCTCATTTAAAAAAAAAAAAAAAACACCATATACAGTACATCAAAACTCCAAACTGTGATCATGATTACAAATTGATGTAGTGAAAGTAAAAGTATAGATGATGTCAAAATGTTACTCAGTTGAAAGTGGACGTATCCAGCAAAATATTTTTAACTGGTGAAATGAAATGGGCAGGTTTCTGAAAACTGTTGCACCGTTTTACCTGAAAACATCGTTCAGTCTTTGTTTATAATCATGTCTCATGCACTGTAGTTTGCTAATGAATTAATCAGAAGTAAAATATCATGTAAATAACCACTGTTTTTACCATTAGCTCGAATTTTACTTGCAGTATATAGAGGACTTTCAGGTGACGCAGTCGCAACTGTAGATTTGTTTATGTGGCCATGTTGCCTGGTGAGCTTTGTGTTTGCCAGCAACTGGCACAAGTGTGCGTGAGCGATGGTAAGCCAAATTCAGTACATCTCCAGATAAAATTGTATAAGTTACATCTAAAAGAACAATGCCAGAGACCTGTAGTGCTTTTGGATGTAATAAGAGACGTGGAGATAAGTCTGGTTTAATGTTTCACCGCTTCCTGGTGAACCCAGAAAGATGAGAAAAATGGCAAGCTGCAGTTAAACAGGAAGACAATTAAGAAGAACAAGCCTTTTATTTTCGTCACATTCCTCTTCTGCATTTAAGAGAGAGCGAGTGCACAGTGGGCAGAATAAATAAATACGTTTGTGGGTAAATTATATGGCTCTGTGATGCCTGCATGTTTCAGCTTTTGGATGTAACGTGATCTGCTGGTATAATCTAAATTTTTTTTTTTTATCGTTTCCGAGAGATTGTACTGACTGCAGTCCTCTCAACTTTCTTCATTACCTGTCATGGCTATGGTCCTTTGTTTGCCCGCCAATATAGCGGACGCTGCGTGATAAACAAAAATTCGTGACGCCAGTGAAAGTCTTCTTCTATACTGTTGCATTAGCTGCTGGAATTAGCAAAGAAAACAGGCTAACTTGGTAAAATCTAGCTGCTTAATATTAGCAAATTAACCAAACTTGCTTTTTCAAATTAGATGGGAGTTCCTGCCTTCTAGCAAGGAAAGGAACGCCATATACGGTACTCGACATTGTTCTTGTTAGCATGTCGAAGCGTTTTACTGAGGTAGAGCAAGGGACGTTCATCCTTAAATTCCACACAGCAGTCCTGTGGATTATCCACATTCATGTACACACAGAATAGTGATGGCATTAAATAGGTTGTGGAGTATAACATTTATTTTCATGTCTTCAAGACTTATTTCATTACCTTAATTTAGTAACTAAGATTAAATCGTCCGCACGTTACTAAATGGTGCGTGCTTCATATTATTTAAATGAAAATGTCATGCTTGTGAATGGACGATGTAATTACCGCCGCCAAACAGGTTGCGGTTTGTTTGTGTGTCTCTGTGAGCACAATTTAGTCGCGTTAATGTTGCGAGATACAGCATTCGGTCTGACTGGAAATCTGCGCTCAACAAAGTCGTGCGTTTTAAAATCCAGTCGACGGCGGTCAGGTTTAATAGTGACAAAAATAGCCAGTGTAGAAACACGATAACTCCGTATCACAATCCACATTCATGGGTATTGGTAATCCTCCAGGATACACATGTAGGAACTATGTATACCTAGATTTGGAAATAGATCCAGATGTATAAAAAGTGTTTGCGTTTGCAGCTGCAGGTTTGCATATCATAAAAAGAGTCGGCTGTTGTCCTTGGCAGAGGTCTGCATTCTCCGAGCGCTTTTCTAATTTGGTTTGTATTGAGCTCATATCGGTGGAAGAATTCAGGATCAATACAAGTGAAGAGTACGATCCAAATCGGTAATTTACACTGAGGGCCCTGAACTCGATTGATTCAAAGCCTTCGTTTTATATTATTGTGCCTGTGTAGGTAAATATCACATCCTCAAAAAATGGCTGATCCTTGTTAATCTTGACTAGTTTATGTACAGCATTGCTAAGATGGTGTAAGTACATGGTGGTGTAGTGGTTAGCACTGGTGCCTCACAGCAAGAAGGTTCTGGGTTCGAGCCCAGCGGCCGACGGAGGCCTTTGTGTGTGGAGCTTGCGTGTTCTCCCTGTGTCTGTGGGTTTCCTTCGGGTGCTCCAGTTTCCCTCACAGTTTAAAAACATGCGGTTAAGTTAACATGGGACGGCCTTGGGCTGAAGTGCCCAAGAGTGACGGCGTGCACGTACGCAACGGCTTTGCTCTCCTATGATGAACTAAATTTCGTTGTACGTTTTGTGCAGTGACTATAAAGGCATTCTGTTCTATTCTAAAAAGCTACGTAGGACAATAGTTTTTAAAAAAAATTGAAGTCTTTCATTCAGTTCAAACATTCAGGCTACATCCACACGACAACGAGATTTTTTATTTTTTAAATATCGCGTCCACATGGGCAACGGATCAGTTACATTTCAGGTCCATATGGCAACGCAACGCTTGCTGAAAACGATGCAATACACATGCCACACCTCTAGGTGCGCTGTAAGACGGTCCCATCGGAGACACCAGAACAATAGAAGTAGAAGACGCATGCGCATAAACCCCTTCTTCTGTAGCATTAGCCACATAAAGTTTTGATTATTAATCAGTAGCGTAAAACGAAAGACGCGGAAAGAGGAATGAATGGGGGTAGATGGAAGCCGGTACGCCAACATTGAGATCCTCCAGAATTCTTTAATGGTCCGGAATAAATTGAATGCTACACGTTGATGGATTACTTTCTTCTACACCCTTTTTGAGGAATGTATTGTCAGACTTAAACCAACATCTGAAGAGGTGAGATCGCTCTTTTTTTTTTTTTTTTTTTTTCCTATTTTTGCTGGCGGGATTGGTTTTGTTTTTGGAAAGCACACGGGCGGTGCGCAGTTTTGGTTACTGCTTCCGCAGTGTTTGGACTAGTTATAGGATTTGTTGACAACTCGCATCGAGTTCGTTACACTTCTACCCGGCGTGAAGCACTGACAGTCATGTGGTTGTGACGTCATCGTAAACAAATCCGTTCTACTCATCCAGACGACTTCGCAATGGTGCCGTTGCCAGATTTTTCCACTCTGGGACTCGTTCTCAAAAGATTTCGTTTTGGGGCACCCAAAACGCCAGTGCCATGTGGACGCCAGGCCGAAACGATAAACAATTTTATCGGATTCACCTGAATCCGTTGCCGTGTGGACAGGGCCTCAGTGCCATAACTTTAGTCAGCAAGACACAATTGAATTTTCTTTTTGCAGTGTTCAGATATTTTTATTTATTTATTTAATTTTGTTTGGCAAGTTCTCAAATCAGTCTGTTGCTTGGTTAGTCCGCTCAAAAAAAAAAAAAAAGAGGAATGCTTGCCATGACATTTTACAGCAAGCACCCTTGCCATTCTTCTATTCTCCCAAGCTGTAAACATTTGAGAAGCAAGGGAGAAGGGGCTAAAAACCATGCCGTGCGACAAAAGGCAGATTCCTGCTCTCATAGCCTGACTTGTGGCCAGAGAGAGAGAGAGAGAGAGAGAGAGCGCGCCTTGGTGTCCCACTTTGTTGATGTGTGTGTTTGAAAGTGTGCGTTTCCAAGTGTGTGTGTGTGTGTGTGTGTGTGTTTTGGGGGAGGTGGGAGGATCCAGCCAGCTGATGTCATTCAGTCCAGCAGGCAGCGCCTGAAAGGGGCCCTTTGTTGGCAGAGAGCAGCTCCAGCACTCGGCTTCTCCTGCTATCGCACTCTCAAGACGTCAGAATGGCACAATCGAAGCAGTACCTCTTCATGACAAACTGTTAACTTTTGTTTCTTGATCAACTTGGGTTATTTCATTTTTTTAAATTATTATTATTATTATTATTATTATTATTATTATTTTTATTTATTTATTTCCCCCCCCGTGTTTGGATGTTTTCTTCTTTTTTCCTTCCAGTAAAAACGATTAGGCAGAGCAGGAATGGGGAGAAAATGGAGCCTCTCGCACAGGAAAGTCAGTAGAAGAGATCCGTAAAAGTCGTAACGTGGATGCAGCTGTGGAGTCCTGCGATGTGGATACCAGCTTTCGCTTTCTTGGAAAAACTGATTTCTTCGTTTTCTTGACTTTGTTCACTTTTTTAAAACTTTTTGTTTGTTTGTTTTTGGTATGGGTTTAGATTGTTAGTCGGCTTTTTGGATGCTTGATAACTAACTAAGACGTTAAACTCGGTGGAAAAAAACCCCAAGACTTTTTCCTTGAAAATAGGATTGTACAAATCAAATGAAAATGTTGGAAATCTGTCTGAAATTGGTGGGGTGCAAATCAAAAAAAGGCCTCTCATCTTCCAGCTATAACCTCCAAGGTAAGAATTTGGTATTGCGTGGGAGTAGTAGGACACACAGAGAAAGAGAGTGTGTGTGTGTGTGTGTGTGTGGTGGTTTTCATGAAGAATCTATGTTACAGATGAGTGTCGTCGAGGAAACTCTGGGTTAATGATCTTCTGAAAATCATAGGTTTTGGCAAATCTCGAGGCCTCCAAGCTCTTCTCTGCCTGGCCATTTGGAAAGTGGAGGAGGGGGAATATATGAGAGAGGGAGAGAGAGAGAGAGAGAGAGAGCGCAAAGCCAGACACTCTGGCTCACAGCAAAAGAATCGGGGGGAGGTAAAAAGTCAGGGAGGAGAGAATACTAGGAAATCTGACTCCAGCCTGATTGCCTGCATATGTTCAGTGTAAGCAAACGTTCAATTGTGTGGAGAAATTCACGCTCCCTTGTGTATCTATAGGAAAAGTTGCTTTCATGTTTACACTTGTGTATGTTGCCATGGGCTTGAAACTTTTCTTTTCTGGACTTTCCTTTAATATTTCGCCGTTGAAGGTTTGTTCTGAGAAGGACATGTTTCATGTGATCTAGTTAGTAACAATAGAGGGGGAAAAATCTGTACTTAAGATGAAAAAGTTATAGTGAAAATGTAGGACAAGAAGGGGGGGGGGGGGGGGGGGAGATGAAAAACAAAAAGCCAGTATGATTATGGCCTTAAAATTATCCTTAGTGGAGAGGCGGGGGGGGGGGACCCACACACAACAGTCTTGGTAAACTGTTTTTGAACTTTTTTTTTTTTTGCATTAGTTCTTGTCTCTTTGCTAGTCTTAGAGATATTTACAGTGGTCTTTATGTCTAGCCTTTTTTTTTTTAAAATCCATTTTGCTATCCGTCTACCTGCCTTCGCTCATTTTTATATCTGTCTGTTCTACCTCCATCTCTGTTTTCTTTGTGCATGCTCCACTAACCGTATATTTGGCGTTATGACAAAGGAGCCATGTGGTGAGCAGCACTTAAGAAGTTTCCAACCCAAAGTACACTTTATACACTGAGGGTAAATCAGAAAGGGGGGGGGGGCTTTCAAAAAGTAGGTTGTGACCTATACATTTGATTTGCTTCAAATGAGTTGTTCTTGTTTTCTTTCTCTCTCTGTGTTAATTTTAATCTAAGAAACAAAAAAATGTCCTGGAACCAAATAATAAACACGTTAAGGAGGGGTTTTTTTTTTGTTTGTTTTTAATTTATCCAATCAAATTTATCCAGTTTTATTTTCTATATACAGCAGCAAGATGAATGCTGAAGCACACTGTATAGTTTACAAAGGCATCAGCATTGTCACACACCAGCTTTCGGAGGATGTGTACTGTAAGACGGCACTGTACAAGGTGCAATCAGAAAATACCGAGACTGTTCCTCGGAGTGCGGCATGGTCATGCAGGAGCAAGCAGTATCTTGCGTGAGTCTGTATGCTGCGACATCACATGGTCAACGTTGGGACCGGTTTTACAATTTGTGACAATGTTCACGCACACATTTGCAATTTTACGCAAAGAGCAAACATCAAATTGTGTGTGAAACTCAGGGAAATTGGTAACACAGACCCTTGAAATGCTTCAGCGAGCTTGCTGAGGTTTTTTTTTTTTTTGAATGGTATTTGCGCTTCAAGTGGAGCAGAAATCGGGGCAATCTGATTATGCACGATGGCTCAATTTCTTGGACGTTTTCGAGGGTCGTGGTCATAAAGCATTTCATGGGTCTCCGTTTCCGATTTCCTGAGTTTGATACGGAATTTGTTTCAAATTCTTTCCGCTCACGTTTGAGGTCCAGAGTAAAATCGCAAATGCTCATGTGCACGTTGTCGCAAAAACGCATACTGTATATATCGCAGGTCTTGAGGTCGGTATAGCAACGTCACGGCGCATAAAAGTTACCGTTTGCTCCTGCTGATCCGATTATTTGCAACAGGAACGGGCTTGGAAGTTTTTGATCACACCCTTTTTAGTTTTTCTTCACACCTACATTTTACTGAGTGTTGTGTAGCATATAGAAGACCATCGCTGATCTATACTAGCGCTCCATGTGTGGGTATGTGTAAACCTCATGTGACCTTTACAACCCAGCCAAAGTAAAAAGAAATAAAAAAATCTGTATTATCCAGTGCATTTTTTTTTTTTTAAAGAGTAATCTATTTTATGGTTAATTTCTGGTTTAAGTGGTAAGTTTCTGTGGTTACAATCCATATGACTAGTTGGTTAAAAAGATCTTTTTTTTTTTTTAAAAGTTTCATTTGAAGAGAAATGAAAACGAAAATGAACTCCTCCAGGTTTTAATCCGGAAATCAAATGACCAGATGTACGCTGACCTCTGAAATATAACGTTCTCGCAGTGACATGAGTCACCTCGAAAAGCCGAAAATAGTAATAGAAATTCTGAGCTGCTCTTGTTCAAATTTGGGTCAGGTTTTCCCTCGCCATATGCCAAACATCATCCTGCCAACTTAGACACAAAAGAAAGTCTGGTTATAGTGAATGAAGCCAGCATTAACCCTGTGACTTTATCAGAGGAAGTGGAGGAACGTGGAATGATACCCCAGAAGGTCAAACCCATTTATCTTCTGCTATGGTCATGTCAAAGCAAAAATCTATAAAGTGCTAGCAAACAAAAAAAGCAGCATGATCGAGGTTTAACAAACTAAAGATAAATGTTGGTCTGGGTGTTGAGAGATGGCTGGAGTTTAACCCTCTGAAGAACGTTGATGGAGATTCTGTTGTCGACGAGTTGCTTATAATTTAAACCTTTTAAAGAAGAAACGTTAGCTGTTTGTGTAAAGAGTTCTAATAGGAATCAGGTTTTAAGTCTTTTTGGTTTGTTTTTAAATTTTTACAAGATTTTGGTAGTAAAAGTTCTTAAACAGAGTTTCAGTAAACATGTCGTGAGTTCACAACAAGCAGTCCAAGTTAGTCTTGTAATATAACGATTTAATCGTCTCAACATGATACTACACTGTCACTCTGAATTAGCCTGGGCCCGCCCATCCTAAGTGTGACGCAACACGGGGGGGCTGTGCTTGCAGAGCTTTGAAGTTGCGTTAGCCAGACTAAAGGCCAATTTATGCTGACAACCCAGTCCTCGCAGACGGTGTCGCAGACAGTGTCTGCGTAGCCCCCCCACCTTCGCAGACGCTCTGCGCGCACCTCCCAAAAATTGTGACCACCGCAGAAGCCTCGCAGACAGCGTCGCAGACAAGAGGGCTCTGATTGGTCCACTCTACAGCCGCTGTACACGCACTTCCGCTTCCCTACTTTCCCGGTTTTTGTTTTGTTTTCACGACCGGCATTTTTAAAAACACGAGCGAAGATGGAGCAGCATGAAGAGCGGTTGATCGAGGAAGTACGTACATCTATACGACTCCAGTTCTAGTCATTATAAAAAAAAAAAAGTTCTAGTCATTATAAGTAACCGGAGGATAAACACTCCACTAACCACACCCACCAACTACTCCTAGTGACTTCGCGCCCCCTTGCGTTGTGCCGGTGAATAACATCGCGCACGCCTATTACTCCCGCTCAACAATAAATTACAACTGTCTGCGAAAAGTTATCTGCGAAAGCCTTGTCGCAAGAGCATGCAGAGGCCTTAACTCTGAATACCAGAGCTGCCGATTTTCCGCATTTTGTTTTTGAGCTCAGATTACGAGTTATCACTCAAAACTATGCCAAAAACAGCATTTTTTTTCCCCTCCGAAGAAAAACAGAGGAGATGTCAGTTGACATGAACCTGGAAAGATCTGCGCAGGTATTTTGAACTCTTTGATGTTATCTGGAACAGGGTTCTCCAGGAAATCTGAAGTAGTTGGCTTTAAAAAAAGGTAGTAGGTGGCGTTGTAATTTGCAAGCCGTGCTAATGCTAGGGAGGTCTAGAGGTGCATCCCCGCCCCGGAAAACTTTTGAAATTGACGTGCATTCTCAGCTAATTAATTATTAACAATTTCCTGGTAAAATACTTGTAAAATATGTATGAAATTTCTCTTCAGGTGTGTGCGCGCGCGCTTGGCTTTCTCAGTTACCCTCTGTAGTACGCTGCCTGGCTCTGTAACATAACTACATACGTTACGGCATGGTCCAGCTCAGCCAACTGGAGCGTGAGAATTGATCAACAAATACGGCATCACTTCCGGTCATGCTAGACCCGAATCGAAGACAATTTTGTGGTGGAATAAATAATCGCTTGAACATTGAAAGGCAAGGCCCACCCACCTCCTTTCTCTTTTCTGGAATCAAGTAGCCGGTGCAGACCGTCTGCGTAGGCGGAAAAAAACGCCGGTTCTCTGTTGGAACATCTTTCAGTTTTTGGTTGAAAGTTAAAAAAAAAAAAAAAAGGATAAATTATTGTGGATCAAATTTAACAAATAATGGCGAGTATTTAGAAAAATCCTTCATCAGTCAGCGCTTGGATGCGTTCAAACACTTTGAGCAGCAGCAGATTAAAGGCCAGTTTATACTTCTGTATCGAATCTGTGCTGTAGTACATATACTGTTCTCTACGTCCCGAAAAATGTAACTACAAATCACAGCAACAACTGTGATTGGTCCGTTTGGTATCCTTGCATTTCCGACTGCTGCTGCTGCTGCTTCTCCGAAAATTGGAAATCGACCATCGTGATGTTGCGTTAATGGCAATGTATGAAGAGTGAGGCTCTGTAGCGGCTGTAGTTCATTATAACAGCATCTAATCCTTTTGTATTTAAACACAATTTACACTAAAGTGCTTCGAGCCGCTCATATTGTTACGTACGAGCGAAAATGCTTCAAGACGCGCTTTCAGTGAGAATTCACTTGGTTTATGATGAATCACGTGAGGCTTCTTTTTCCACAGTAAGTTTTTCTAAGCAACGTTTTGTCCCTGTTATTTCCTCTTTATTATTCCTACATTGAACACAGAACTCGTGTCAGGGTTTTCGCTTTTCTGTGTGTGAAATCCATAAATTCTGGTGCGTTTCATGTGACGGCTCCTCCTAGAGGACAAGTGCAAGAATGAACCCTGTGCGAGAGCTGTAGATTCTGTGCAGAATTATTCTAAATCAGTTTTCACAAAGAAAACATCATCTTGCTGAGGTTTTGTGATCAGCTCTGCCACCAAGCAATTCCTGACTACACATGATGATGATACAGTCTCATGTACTGTGCTTGAACCTGAAATGGTGGAAATGCCCATTTTGTGTAGGGGTTTAGTGTCCTTGTTTCTGGATGATTCATTTATTGTCGGTTTTTAATGGAATCTCTTGAGCAGGGGAAATGACGATATTGCACAAGTTGTTATTGTGTGGAACTAAGCACAAAAAAACCAAACAAACCCAAAACTCCTGGTTTTATCTGTTCAGCTTGTGAAATTTAGCCGTTTTTGTTATTTCAGCTGGCTAGTTAAGATTGCCTAGGTGGTGTGTGTTTGGTGGACTTGAGATTTCAGAGCTCGGTCATGTCTGCTGATTGATTTGGTATTTTAACTCCTCTGTGTTTTATTAAGGGAAAAAGAGTTCACGCTGTTTTTGCTCCTCTGAGCTCTGATCACATCCAACCAGCATGACTCGAATACATGAAACCTTCATGCACTTTCTGCTCTCAATCCACATGACATTACATCATGATTTGATATTCCTCAACATCCCTAAATCCTCCAGAGTTACATACTGCCCCTTAAATTTCGATAAACTGGATGAGGATTTGCAGTCCTATCTGACGTGAGAACATCAGCCCTTGTTTGTCTGGTTCTTGCCCAACAGGAAAATCACAGCCAGTTCTTCTGTCATTTGTTTATCTTCCACTATCACGGCCTTGTTTCCTTGCCAAACCTCATTCTCATCGTGCAAAACATGTTTTTCAACATCAGATGATGCTCCATTAAGCTTCATACTGTTAGGAGATGAGGGCAAATAAGATCGGAGTTAATGTAAGAATAATCAAGTGTCCCAGGTTAATCGAATACATGAACAAGGGTTTTTATATGTTTAAGTGGTTTATAAGGTTACGGTTTTAAGAGTAAAGTAGTTTCGGTTGTCGGAAAGTTTTCATTATTATTAGTTAGTGGAATAAATGAGTAGTTGTGGTTATGAAAGGTGATTTAACTGTGCAAGCTGTTTTTTTTTTTTTTTCTTTATGCATGTGTTTGTCTGACTTATTCACTGCTCCGTCTTTTTTTTTTTCCTTTACAGAAGCTCTTCAGCGACCGGATTTTGAGCCCTCTGGTCTGTCTGAGGCGGCGCGTTGGAACTCTAAAGAGAACCTGTTGGCGGGACCCAGTGAAAATGACCCCAATCTGTTTGTAGCACTGTACGACTTCGTGGCGAGTGGTGACAACACGCTCAGCATCACTAAAGGTAAGACAGCAGGGGGTCGTGTCATTTAAAGCTGTCGTCCATTCTGGTGATTGTGAAATGTACAGACTCGTACTTCCTCCAAAGCCTCTAGTCTTCACAATGAGATCTAAGCAGCGAAAGCCTTTAGTCTCGTTGTAAAATGTAAAATCTGTCCGATTTAATATTTGACAGTTTACTACCAAAAGTTAACCTCACTGTTTAATACTTGACCTAGATTTATAAGTAACCTCCTTTTCGCTTGTCAGTTTTTCCATTCAAAGGAAAGACGGCACGCAGACTCGCAGGAACACTGTGTCCATCAGTTGTTCCCTTCACTAATGGTTTTTGAAGGGCCCATTAAAATAAGTTTTCCACTTCAGTTTGGAGCAACACGTCGGACTGCACCATTGCTTTTGCACTAATAGCTACGTGGACGTTTGAGATCAGTTTAAGATAAACTCCGTGATGAGTCGAGGGTTTTTTTTTTTTCTTCTTCTTCCTTGGAAATTTCATATTCATCAACAGTAGGGCAGGTTAATGATGGTACTGAATGGTATTTTTCTAAATTTGTTCTCCTTTTCACAGGATGTGATAAAGGTTGCTATCCAATAACACACTCCCCAAAATCTAAACCCTTCTGTCTGAAAGAAAGCGCACTGGGCAGTTTGTTTAAGGTGTTGAGTGATGTCACTGTCTGTCTGGAAACCCACGTATTTACCTCGCATTGTCTATCTCTCATCTGCTTCCTTTATCACATGTACATTCTTTCCACTCGACCCGCTGAAAAACAATACAGCAGCCGCGGCCAGGTTAGTCACGGATTTTCACGTGCAGAGCACCGACTTCATGCGTTTTAATTTTCCGTGTTGACACGACTCTATGAACTATACGGAGTAGATGCAGACGGTTTGATGTGCAATGCAGAAAATTTCTCGTAATCTCGTTTTTTGTTGTCGTCGACTTGAAAGAAAGTGATCCGGAACAAATCTACAGATTCAGACCTAAGACTAGGTTATCAATCGGTGCTTTTGGGCCAGAAGAACTTTTTCATAGTTCCGAGAACTGTCGGAGGAAGTTCTTCCTTTTTGTGTGTCCACACTGCAGGAACTGGGAACAATCGTCGTTCTTTGAATGCTCTTTTGAGGGACTCTCTCAGCTCCTACTTCAGGGTAGGTTCTCTCCCAGCACAAGAGGAACCATGAGTGGCGTAAGGGCACGGTCACTGGTCCAGACGTAACTGCATGTTGATTGGTCAAACACGAGTCAATCCCGTACCGTCAACCGCCATTTTTAAAAATCCGTCTAAAACATTAGCCGTGTAAACCTAATCTCTTAACATTAGCAGTAAATAATGAAAAAATTTTCAAAACAATGAGCGAATGACCTGACGATGAAGTCCAGGCTTTATTTAGTGTATGTGTGACAGCGCGAAATATAAAAATCTTCGCTAGCATTTCTTGTTAACGTCCCACTAGCAAGCCGGATTATGTCACGTCAGTGTAAGTTGAAAGAGGGGAGGAAGGGGGAAAAAAAAAAGCCTTGAAGGTGAGGAGCTCCACAGTGTGGAGTTCTGCTCAATAAGTCCCTAGAAATGTTTGGTACAAAAGTAATGGCGCCTTAGAAACAGAGTAAGCGTTAGTATGTAATTCTAGTGGCTGCTTTACTGGAAGTTTTAGCACAGTCCGCATTTAAGAAGCGCTTTTTTTTTTTTAAAGAATAGAAGTCTTTATTGTCCAAACATATAATACATATACACAAGACTTTACAACAGACACACACAAGCTTCTCACCCCATGGGCTGACAGACCCCAAGATCAAGTGGCCCAATATAAATAACATTATAATAAAAACACGATAATAAATACATAAGTCCCAGCAGTGTCATTGCACAAGGGGGAGTTGGCACCTAGTTATTTATTTAGTAAAATAATGGAAGATGGTATGAAAGGTTTCTTGTTGTTGAGGGTACCCTGTATCGTCTTCCTGAGGGGAGTTTTTCAAATTCATGGTGAAGTGGATGTGAGGAGTCTTGAACTATTTACAAAGCTTTCCTCTTTTGAGTTATGTACAATTCCACAAGCTGCCTCTGGGGGTCCCGTATGATCTTACTGGCACATTATCTGTAGCCGCTTTATCCTGTTCTACAGGGTCGCAGGCAAGCTGGAGGCTATCCCAGCTGACTACGGGCGAAAGGCGGGGTACACCCTGGACAAGTCGCCAGGTCATCACAGGGCTGACACATAGACACAGACAACCATTCACACTCACATTCACACCTACGGTCAATTTAGAGTCACCAGTTAACCTAACCTGCATGTCTTTGGACTGTGGGGGAAACCGGAGCACCCGGAGGAAACGCACGCGGACACGGGGAGAACATGCAAACTCCGCACAGAAAGGCCCTCGCCGGCCACGGGGCTCGAACCCGGACCTTCTTGCTGTGAGGCGACAGTGCTAACCACTACACCACCGTGCCGTCCACATCTTACTGGCTGTGTTAATTATTTTTGTGAGCTTGGTTTTGCTCCTAGCCCCAAGATTCCCATACCAGCACGTGATGTGATACTGTATGTGATTTTTTTTTTTTTTTTTTTTTTTTTCCTCTCCACTGTTTTTGGTTTTAATTTTGTTGTTTTCAGCCCTCTATAAGCTTTGCCTTTTATGGGTGCCACTGAATGAATGAATGAATGAATGTAAGTCAGCAATGTTCTGATCATATGCGACTGACATTTATCAGCATACACACGCGAGCGCAAACTTTTATTTTAACGTTTAGTGCGGATTGACCAACACAAACACCTCACCAAAAATTCAGCGCTACCATAATTAATTAGGCTCAGGACATATATGTTTTTCTTCTTCAGGATGGATAATTAACATTTGAGGTTGTTTTCATAAAATGATGACGTAACAACAGATTTCTGTATCTGTCTGCTGGTAATGATGTGTGGCTTTTATTCCACAGATGGAAAGGGAGAAGAAACGTAGCCATACGCTCATAAAACAAACAGTAAATATAACAGTGTTGCCATATGGGTTCATTAATCATGCATTAGTCATGAGAAAAGGGCTGCACATCCTCTGGAGTGTGAAATTTATTTATTTTGCTTTGTTTTTTGTTTTAATCAGATGTAAATTTGCATTCATGTTGAAGCTGAAATGAATTCAGTTCTGTCCTTCACATCTTTCACATGCGTGTTTTTATCGTTCAGAGGCGTTGGGTGATGAAAGCACAGAGGAATTACGTTACTATCTCACAGCACTTATTTTCCCAAGATACGAGATTTTTTTAAAAATGCTTTTATCCCTTTAAAATCTCAGGACCCTTCTGTGTGTCCAGAGTTGCATTCCTTAACTCTCGTTACTACAAACCTCTCCTGTTATTTTCATTGTGGTTACTGAATAATATGCTTTTATATGAATAGCTGAAAGAGCTGGGAGTTGCACAAAACATTTGGAGGGCTGTAGAGAGACAAATGAGGGGTCGATGGTTTCAGGAATTCAGTGACGCCAAGTTTGTACAGCCAAGTTGTGTAACCACGGAAATGAGGATGTGTATAAAGGGAGAAAAAAACAGTTTAATTACACATCAGTGGTTCAGAATATCAGCATTTCCGACAAGAACTTTTTGTCCATTTTCGTTGGAGTTTGTCTAACAGGCTTATCAAATCTTGTATCAATGACATACCTTGTTGTAAATGATTGTACATTTTAAAATGTAATGTATTTGCAGTAAGATGTAGGTAGAGGTGTATGACTGTATACGTATGAGTGTGGTTAGTGCTGTAAGTGGAAAAATTGTTGATCTAATAAAACAAACATCTTCCTGAGATAAAAGGCAGCGCAGTTTGTTCGAGTTTTCAGACTGCAGTGACGATGTCATGATGCATGGAAAAACTCGTACATTGTGGTAAAGGTTATCATGGTGCAATTAGTGTACAGGAATCGCACTCCTACCACATCAGACTCTCCATTAGTCTCGTCTCTGTCATGTCCGGATGTGATATGAGTCAAACTTGTGTGATGTTTCTTGTTTGTGTTTCATATCAAGCGGTAGGTGGGGCTGGAGATTTATTTTTTTATTTTTGGAGAATGTACTTCTACTACACCATAGGTTTAGTCTGGCTTGACTAAAGGATTTTATTCTATCCACATTCACTGGATATGGATTAGCTACTCTACTACTAGGCTATCGGCTCATATACCGTGAGTAGAGAAAAACAAAATGGCAGAGTGTGTTGCTGAACCAAAAGAGGATGAAATAAAAGCTCTACTCGAAAACAAAACCCCCAAAAATACAAAAAAAAAAAAGCAACAAAATATGGAATGAAAGTATTTGATGGTAAGAACGGGTTTTTTTTTTTTTTTTTTAAATTATAGCTCACGCTGCCGTAGACGGATGAGTTATTGCCATCACGCGGCATCCGTCCATCTACAATTCACAAAAATCACGACTCCTCAATGAATTTTCAATGGATTCTGATTTTGTTTGGAAGCTCTAATCCAGGGCGGCACGGTGGTGTAGTGGTTAGCGCTGTCGCCTCACAGCAAGAAGGTCCTGGGTTCGAGCCCCGTGGCCGGCGAGGGCCTTTCTGTGTGGAGTTTGCATGTTCTCCGCGTGGGTTTCCTCCGGGTGCTCCGGTTTCCCGCACAGTCCAAAGACATGCAGGTTAGGTTAACTGGTGACTCTAAATTGACCGTAGGTGTGAATGTGAGTGTGAATGGTTGTCTGTGTCTATGTGTCAGCCCTGTGATGACCTGGCAACTTGTCCAGGGTGTACCCGCCTTTCGCCCGTAGTCAGCTGGGATAGGCTCCAGCTTGCCTGCGACCCTGTAGAACAGGATAAAGCAGCTAGAGATGATGAGATGAGATGAGCTCTAATCCAGGGGTCACCAAACTTTTTTTCTCTGGGGGCCACATCGTCGTTCCTGACTGTGATGGGGGGCCGGGGTCGGGTCAGCTATATAACATAGAATTGTATGACCCAGACAAATATGACCACCAGCAGGCCTCATTGTGTAGTAGAGATTACTAGCCTGGTACGGCCATCCCCACTACTATACCCACACTACTATACCCACACTACTATTATCAACACTTGATTCCTGGCACATATTTGTTTATCTTTACTAGTGGTTTGCAAAAGTAGTAATTGAGTCTTCACACTTTGTTTTAATTTGAAATACCACAGATATTCCATTTATTTATTTTCTAATAAAAATAACATCAAAGCTGTCATGGTAAGAAACATCTGCCTAGTTGAGGTGATTGACACTGGCAAAGGTGAGTGGAAAATTATAAATTGTAGGTAGGCCTGTTGATATTATTAATAATAGTGTGCAGCACTTAATAAAGGTCAAATAAATAGGCCTATAAAATAAATACATTTAAAGAAAACGGTGAAATTAATATGATCAATAGATCACAGCAGTTGTGCTGTGTCCTGCACGTCATTGCTCTCATCCATGGCCAAAGCAAAAAACTCGAATTCTGACGCTTTCTCATTCAGCTGGTCATACACGTTGTCCCCCAAATCTTCGGTTCGCCTGGTCATAGTAGGTGCGGAGAGACTCACCACGTTGAGCGCATCTTTCTTGTCGGGACACACCTCCTCGGCCACAGCAAGCATGCATACTTTAACAAAGTCCCCATCAGTAAACGGCTTTCCATGAGTAGCTAGTAGGTGAGCTACCTTATAGCTAGCTCAGACAGCAGCCTGGTTGATCTGGGTTTGGCGAAGGAATACATTCTGTTGTGCAGCCAGTCTGCATTTCATCCTCCGAATCCTGCCTTCTCTTGTTTGCCCTTGCAAATTAGCATACTCTTTGTGGCGGGTTTCGTAGTGACGACGGAGATTATATTCCTTGAAAACCGACACACTTTCTTTACATACAAGACAAACTGCACGGTCCTTACACTGAACGAAAAAATAATGGGTGGTCCACTGTTCTTTAAAAACTCTGCACACTCTGTCAGCTTTTCGCTGACCGCTAGCCGTTTTGCTGTCCTGAACACTGACAGTTCTCTGCGCGTGCGCTGCCTGTCACTGCTTGATCGCGAGCATATGACGAAAATTCGGAAAATATGAATAGTTCATTTTATAACTAAATATCAATTTTAATTGACAAAATGCAAGATGCAGACATGTTATTTGCCAAAAAGAAATTTTTAAAAAATAGGCCATGACCACTTTTGGGGATTGCCTCATAGGGCCGGTTCAAGTGGTGGGGGGCAGAGGGGCTGGGGCGCCGGTCAAATGGGGGTGGCGGGCCGTAGTTTGATGACCCCTGATCTAATCAGTCTGCACAAAAGTTACTCTTTGGTTTTGTGATTTCTCATTACCAAGTTGCTAATTAGGCCGATTAACAAATTT
This sequence comes from Neoarius graeffei, assembly GCF_027579695.1. Classification (NCBI taxonomy): domain Eukaryota; kingdom Metazoa; phylum Chordata; class Actinopteri; order Siluriformes; family Ariidae; genus Neoarius; species Neoarius graeffei. The sequence goes on along the minus strand of NC_083596.1, from coordinate 12,853,454 downwards.
TCAGGAAAATCGCTCCTCCTCACCGAGTTTTCAATGGATTTTTGATTCTGATTGTTTTGTTTGGAAGTTCAAATTGTTCTCATGAAGAGCAACTCAGCTAAATTATAAACGAGTGGTTTCTCATGGGACGGCCGCATGAGCTACTGTGTCGCTGACGCTCTGGTTTCATTTTTCAAGAATTATCATCGCATTTTTCACAAATTGCTACGGTCATTGCGCCGGTTTGTTTACATTCTAAGCGGAAATTATGTCGGACGTTTTGTATCAAGTTTTTATTTATCAAATTTGCAAAAAATAAAAATGCTGTATTTTCAAAATCCAGTGAATGTGGATGGAATAAAACAGTTATTCCACTCAAGCTTGTCATACATGGCGCTACACACCTCGTTGGCAATCAGCTCATGTACGACTCGATTTTGTGGAATAACTGCTAAATAGATAGATACATCAGGTTTATTTTCCATAAACATGCACAAAGCTAAATTATTGTATTTGTGCCAAATCCAAATTCATCGTTACTTGGTGTGATGAGTTTTCTAAATGATGTCGTCTGGTTTATTAGGAGAGAAGCTGCGAGTGCTCGGTTACAATCACAATGGCGAGTGGTGTGAAGCACAGACCAAGAATGGTCAGGGCTGGGTGCCCAGCAACTACATCACTCCTGTCAACAGTCTGGAGAAGCACAGCTGGTACCACGGGCCCGTGTCCCGCAACGCTGCCGAGTACCTGCTCAGCAGCGGCATCAACGGCAGCTTCCTGGTGCGAGAGAGTGAGAGCAGCCCAGGACAGAGGTCCATCTCGCTACGCTACGAGGGTCGAGTCTACCACTACCGCATCAATACAGCCTCCGACGGCAAGGTGAGAGCACACAATCTTCTGCTTCGGATATTTCACACACAATACAGTGCTGTTGAATTCTTGATTCTGATTGGTCAGGAGCTCTAACGATACTGCTGGCTGTAATTCAAGTCACAGGTAATACACAGTGGAGCTGGTGCTCCATGTGGTTCACACAGAAAATCACATGATCGTTGATATGGTGAAGGTTTCTTTAAGGATGTGTTTATTTCACATTTATGGAAGAAGACTTCAGTGTCGGCGTTTTTGTAGAACAGTCAGTTGGTTTCCCGACATGGGAGAGACTCTGGTTGGTGAGGAAACGACTGTTTTGTATATTACACGTCATTTCTTTCATGAATTAAAAAAAAAAGGCAAACTTTGGTAAATCACTTTGGTGTAAGAGGAATAAATTGGTTACTATTATTGGAAAATGATCAACTTTGAGTTGGTAAAAATACAGTAAAACTGCTTTACTCTAAGCCACGTCACACCACCCAGTCATTGATGATTTTCCTAAAACTGCATGTCCCCAAGTGCTTTATTTCTTCAAATAATATTTCTGACACTAAATAAGAAACAAAAAGATTTGTGTCCAGTGTTTACTTACGGTAAGTGTTTCTGTATTATTGTCCATCAGCATTTTAGCCTCCATTTCCAAGACTATGATGAAATTGTAAGTCTAAACTTTTTTATATATATATATATATATATATATATATATATATATATATATATTATGGGCCTGTCTCAGAGACTGGGTACTGTGGGGGTCCCCCACTAAATATACTCAGTCAATAAACTATACGGTTTTGAATGGTGATGTTGGTTTTAATTTGAAATGAAATGAGGAAAGAAATAATACAGATAAAACTAAATCTTTGATGTGAATATTCAGAATTTGGCGCAAATTCTGCAAATTTGTGGATAAATGGCGGCTTGATCTGGGACATGATAAATGGTCGACTACATCGCGTTCCCTTAAAAAGGTTGTAGTCCACTGAAAAGTCTACAGTTATCACTAATTGTATTTTAAGTTGTAACCTAAGGATTGGTGCGCTCACAGAATAATCATAACCGTAATAAAACATCATGCAAAATATTTCATCACCGTCTTAACTTCATTTTCCGCAGACCCAAAACCAATACGATCGTGTGTTTTTTGATCTAAACGGAAAGCCTCAGGGTCAAGGTCACGACCTCTCCAAAAGTAGTAACTTAAAATCACTACGCCATATAAAAATTTAGTTATAAATCTGCGATTTTGTTTTTTAAAACGAAAGCTGAAAGTTAGGTATAGAATATGTTTCTTACAGAATATGTTACGATGGTAGCTGGTCTTGTATGAATTTCTGAGCTATAAAATGAGTTGTGGTCTATTTTTTACCGTAGCGTGTTATTTGTGTGCGGGGAAGGACACACATTAACAATTTGCATGTGTAGAATGGAATTTTCCACTCCAACAGTTAGAAGTTGATCGCGCTTCCATTTGCGGTCTTTCTGTTACGCGAGTGATCTGTTCGGACGTTATCATTGAAAAGGTGAGTTTTGACAGTTTTATTTTGTTTTAGTCTTGCAGTATAAGGCAACAGAATGTTTCTTTTTCATCTTGCTTTCATATTTCATAGTGTTTGCGCATTTTTGGCCAATATTTTATGACCAGGCCTTTCTGTGTGGAGTTTGCATGTTCTGCCCGTGTCCGCGTGGGTTTCCTCCGGGTGCTCTGGTTTCCCCCACAGTCCAAAGACATGCAGGTTAGGTTAACTGGTGACTCTAAATTGACCGTAGGTGTGAATGTGAGTGTGAATGGTTGTCTGTGTCTATGTGTCAGCCCTGTGATGACCTGGCGACTTGTCCAGGGTGTACCCCGCCTTTCGCCCGTAGTCAGCTGGGATAGGCTCCAGCTTGCCTGCGACCCTGTAGAAGGATAAAGCGGCTAGAGATAATGAGATGAGATGAGATTTTATGACCATGGTCAATTTAGATTGAACTTTTGATAGAATCTACGGCCAGTCATTTTGCCCCGCCCCCGCCTCACGCTCTGTCCGGTGCGGTAGTGATGTCCCGTTGCTCGCGCGCCGCAGCCGAGACCCGCGCGACCTTCAGCCGGTACAGTCGCTGTTCTTTTACCACCGCCGTTATTCTCATCTTTCCGGTGTGTCCTTGATTTTTCCATTGTGTCCTATTGTCCTATTTCACCATATCAAATACTAGGGCTGGTACGGTTCACAAAATCTACAGTTCGGTTCATGTCATGGTTTTCGGTTCTTGTTGTTGTTTTTTCTTTTAATCTTTAAAACTCCAGAAATATACTTCAGCATGTGACACAGCTTAATTATCCACAATTTGGAATACAGACCATCACTGAGGAAAGTTAGGTGAGATTTTGATACAGCAAGAGGGAAGACATGAATGATTTCAACATGCTTTTCATTTATTTGGCAAAAAAGGAGAATGTGTATTGCCATTTACAGGAACTTGTGTGCCTTTTTAGCATTTATCAAACTGCCAGCTATAGTGTAGCTCTTACAAAAATTGTATCCCTTAAAAGAAAGAGAGGAATTCTCAGCTCAGGCTTTTGAATAGCCCAAGTCAGAATATGTTAAACATAATTGCCTATAATGAGGCCATAACAATAGCAAAGGCCATAAACATAAAGTGGAGCATAAATTCAACCAGCTCAACACAAAAACAGTATTCCCTGAGAGTGAGAGACATTTTTTCACTTGAAATTAAAGTGCAGTATTTGGAAATGTATGGCTGGATTTCTTATCTAAACTTAAAGTGCCACTGTAATATTTTAAATATTAAAAACAAAAGGGCTGGCTATCAGTATAAAATATTGCATAAAAATGAAACACACTGCACTTTAAAAACACTACTCCTCTGTTCACGTTTTCATATTCTTCTGCAAGAAAATCAGTTTGTCCACATTTTCTGCCAAGAGGCAAGACCTACTTGCAGTGACTGTCCCCTGCCGTTGAGAAAACACGTTCACTTGGCACAGATGTACCTGGGACCGCTAGGTTACGTTGTGCCGACTTGGCAATGTGAGGATACTTACTGTATGCTCATTGTTCTTCCACCATGTGAGTGAGCCTTCATCCACAGAGATGCAGCCTGTGGCCTTGTATGAGGTGACCTCTTCACGAATGTCTGACAAAGGCTTTGTGCTCCTTTCCTCTGCTGTAAAAAAAAAATCTGCAAATACCATTGCCATGTAGGGCTGCACGATTCTGGAAAAAATGTGAATCACGACTTTTTTGCTTAGAATTGAGATCACGATTCTTTGGCACGATTTTTTTTATACAAAATGTTTATTGCACTGTTTAACATCTGCATTGCTGAGGTTATTTATTTATTTATTTATTTATCTTTTTATTTATCCTGTTTGTTTTATTAATTTTAATCGGCCTAGTTATTCTGCTTAATTTATTTTTGTCTACATCCATGTATTTTCTTCATCTGTTATCCTGATTTTTGTGGATTTGTTAGATTGTACCTGTTTTATATACTTCAATTTAAAAAAAAAAAAAGTTAGGCTACGATGCATGGCTGAATGTAACATGAGGAGAGAGAATGGATTGCGTCATTCTTATTTACTAGTTTATGAGTTCAGTTTCTGCACTACATTACACACATTCATATTAGTCTTACAGTTACATCGACTTTTTTGTTTGTTTGTTTAAATAATACTTAATGAGCAGGCATGTGCACACACAGGGCTTGAGCCCCTGCCCTTTTTGCCTCGAATTAAATGTTGCCCTTTTAAAATAATAATAATAATCCTAATAATAAATAATACAGTCCTGTTAGAAGTTTAAAACAACGGCGGTACAAAAACTCCACAGCAATCTACCAATTTTCTTGTGGTTGTGTGCGTTGAGCTGCCGCTTCTCTGTCCATTGCTGCTCCGCTCGAGTGTGGCCAGAGAGAGGGGGCGTGCGGACGGGAGTGAGGGGGAAGAAGCCGCTGCGCTGCCACAATGATAATAGAGGAGACGTGACAGTGAGGCAGCTTGAACATGTGAGTTATGGTCTAACAGTTCGCCCTTTCAAACTGTATGTACATGACATTTGGGCGTTTGTAGGGCTACTGACATTTGGGCGAGTAATTTAAGTCTCTGTAGTTTAATAATCTGCTTGTTAACTGACCTGACCTGTTACTGTTCACAATCGATTGCCTCGGCCGTGCTTCGGTGTACATGCAAGTATCAGTACTGCTTTAAAGGAACAGTCCACCGTACTTCCATAAGGCCAAGAAAAAATAATTGTTTGTTTCCGGTTACCCGACCGACCGTTTAAAAAAAAAATGCCCCGACCCTAGACTTTTTTGTTAGATGTTTAAAAAAAAAAAAATGTATTTTCGCCGACCAAAAATAAATTTTGAAAAAAAAAATATCTGCATTACGATTTGCATAATATTGTCGATCTGACAAGTGACTAATTCTAAAACGCATATATCGGACAAGAAACACTCATTGATTTCTCACGGCCTCAATCTGACGTCATGACCTCTTTCCAGGAAACTCCGGCTTGTGTCGTACACAACGCTAGGCATCATGGCGGCCAACGAAGTGTTCTCGATTACCGTGATCGGTTGCGACCACACAAGATTGTAAGACAATAAGTTCATTTTATAAGTTTTCAACTGTAAAAGAACTCTACGAACATTATCATCCTCCGCTGGACGAGTCATGCAAACAGTATACACACAGCGCCCAGGCTAACGGCGGTATCTATCACGATGGAAGTCACGTTGGAAAGCCTGCTCAGCAATTTTGGCTTGCGGGCACTGACATTTGAATGTAAACGGAAGCCGGAGTTTCAAAAAATGTTAGCTATCAAAACAAAAATACTAAAAGTACACGAGGACGCAAAAGTAGAGGCAACAAAGGTGACAAATAATGCCACACCTAAAATTTATTTTAAAAAAAACCCCTACCTACCCGGTATTTTGTGTGATAAAAAAAAAATAAAATAAAATAAAAAGACCTACCTACCTACCCTATTTTTTTTTCAAGATGTAATAGGAAACAATTATTTTTTCTTGGCCTAATGAAATATGCTCTTATCTGAATTGAGACGAGCTGCTCCGTACCTCTCCGAGCTTTGCGCGACCTCCCAGTCAGTCAGACGCGCTGTCACTCCTGTTAGCAATGTAGCTAGGCTCAGCATGGCCAACGGTATTTTTTGGGGCTGTAGTTAGATGCGACCAAACTCTTCCGCGTTTTTCCTGTTTACGTAGGTTTATATGACCAGTGATATGAAACAAGTTCAGTTACACAAATTGAAACGTAGCGATTTTCTATGCTATGGAAAGTCCGCACTATAATGACAGGCGTACTAACACCTTCTGCGTGCTTCGGCAGTGCATTGATATCTGAGCTCCGTATCAATGCGCTGCCGAAGCGCGCAGAAGGTGTTAGTACACCTGTCATTATAGTGCGGACTTTCCATAGCATAGAAAATCGCTACGTTTCAATTTGTGTAACTGAACTTGTTTCATATCACTGGTCATATAAACCTATGTAAACAGGAAAAACGCGGAAGAGTTTGGTCGCAGCCCCAAAAAATACCATTGGCCATACTGAGCCTAGCTACATTGCTAACAGGAGTGACAGCGCGTCTGACTGCGTCTGACTGACTGGGAGGTCGCGCAAAGCTTGGAGAGGTACGGAGCAGCTCGTCTCAATTCAGATAAGAGCATATTTCATTATGGAAGTACGGTGGACTGTTCCTTTAAGGCCCCTGGAATGTTAGGCTTCTACCTTATGAGAGGAAGGACTGATTTTTATCATTTTGTCCATTAGGCTATTTAGTTATTTGTTCAAAGTTCAGGTTTCACTGTTCAATGTTAAATCTTTTAACAATAAAAAAGCCTAATAATGCACCGGTGTTTTATTGCTTTGCATGTCTTCCAAGCCTATGATAATGTGAGTGACAATTTTGCTGACACAAAAGAAATGGCAATTGCATATCACTTTCACCAACACAGGACACATAGCTAAGTACTTACCTTCCTATTAGTACGTTAATTTTAATTCTACATTTCCATATTTTGGAAAGGACCGGGGAAAAAAAAAATCATGCACTTGCTGCCCTTTTTCTGACTTTGAGCCCCTGCCCCTCTATAATCCTGTGCACATCCCTGTTAATGAGTGTTTATTGTTAATGATTAATTTAGGCCAATGCTCGATTTTGGTTGTTTAAAATACCTAAGGGGTACTGGGTAAACTAGGTCTATGGTGCGAAATATTGATAAACATCTGATAAAAACCTGCCGAACTAACGTCAAACCTGCCCAATTTTTGTCAACCAGCCCAAGCCATTTTTTGCCCACAAAGTAGAATTCAAACCGCCCAATCTGGCAACACTGGTTTCCACACACTCAACTGCAGGCGGGCTTCCTCCACTGACTGAATCACGTGTTGTAAAGACGCTTTACCATAGGTCGAGGGAGGAGTCAGCGGCAGTGCTGCCTTTAGGGGTGCTTGAAAAAATCTGGGAAGAAATGGGAGCATTTGCTTGTGATGCCGCTCGTGAAATAAAATGCTTAAGAATCGTCGTGTCGAAATGAGATCATGTGTATGTGTGAATCGAGATCGTGATTTTTTTTTTTTAAACAATTTATCGTGCAGCCCTACTCCAGGTGGCCTTCCATTTCTCTCCCACTTGCCAGTTCTACAGGTGACGTGACTTGCAGCAATCCACACTCCAAACCTCTTCTTTCGCCAGAGAAACTGTCTGAGGTCACATACAGGCACAAGGCCACATTGCGCATGCACCGTCGAACCGTGCGACGCGCACACGTTCCGAACCGAGACAAGCAAACCGAACGTTTTTTTTTTTTCATGAACCGTACCACCCCTATCAAATACCCAAAATGCATCATATTATTCATATTTAAGTGAATAATCAATTCAGTCATCATTGCTTGGGTTAAAAATGCCAAGTTATCAAAAAGAGGAAATTTATTCAATATTTTCACTCATCTGTGAAGGAGGGGCTTTAATTCTTCATGTAGTTATTTTATATGTAAATCAGTTTTACAAAAACATTTGAATTGTAATTAAAAAAAAATTCACAGTGGAGGCCAGATAAAGCAAGATACCATTTTTATTAAACATGACAAAAGAAACATTGAGTGTTAGGTAAATGCAAAAAAAAAAAAAGTAAAATTAGAAAATTTCTTTTTTGACCATAATGTCTCAAATGAGAGACCAGTTTCTGAGACAGACCCATATCTCTGATCTTCCTGATTAGCTGTCCACATTATACATCACAAGTGATCAGATCCGATCTGTGTGCCCTTGTGGCAGTCCTCATTTTCAGTCTCGTTTACATCGGTTACGATAGCAATAGTAATGATATTGCACTCAAATGTAAATTTATTTGATCTAAACAAACCAAAATGGAGGTAACCAAATTAACATGTTGCTTATTTACCACGTGGCAATGTGAAGCCGCAGGGCAGGTTTTATAAAATAATGAGACGGTGGCGGAGACTTGCCTGCTGTGCTCTGCTTTATTTCATACACCACTAATGCTTCCTGTACGTGTGACATGAACTTTACATGGCGTCAAAAGTCAGACGTATAAAAACCATCTGAAATCTGATCAAACTCTAATGCAATTTGAATCATATTTCAAGCTGCGTACGAATGTTTGCCAAGACTGCTTTCTTCCACCTTCGCCCCTTTCTTTCCACTAGTGACGTTCAAACATTGGTCCGCTCTTTCATTATGTCCCGCCTAGATTATTCTAACTCCCTTCTCATTGGCCTCCCTACTAAATCCCTTCGAAGATTACGATACGTTCAGAACTCTACAGCGAGATTCCTCACTCATACCAAACCATCTGCTCATATCACCCCCATTCCTTCTCCGCTTCACTGGCTACCTGTGCTGTCCAGAATTAAATATAAAATCGTACTACTCACCTTCAAAGCTCTCCATAACGTTGCTCCTTCTTACATCTGTGATCTCCTGACCCCTTATACTCAGTCCTGCTCTCTCAGGTCCTCTAGCTATAATCTCCTTGCTGTTCCTCGTACTAGACACTCTACCCTCAGTGGCATGTCCTTCAGTGCTACGGCCCCCAAGCTCTGGAATTCCCTTCCAGAACCCCTCCGTGATTTGTTCTTCTCTTCCTTTCTTCAAATCTCATCTCAAAACCTTTGTTTCATGAACATTTCTCCACCAGTGCATAAACTCACCACTCTTTTGGGGTGTTTTCTCTGACCTATGTAAAGTGACCTCGAGTTTGGGAAAGGCGCTATATAAATGTAACTTATTATTGTCTAAATGGATTTGTACAAATCAGATCTCGTAATTTTCGGCTATTCAGACTTGCGATCGGATTCTAATCGGATATGCACGCACATCAGATTTAGACTAAGTATGAATGTAGCCTAAAGGCCAATTTATGCTGACAACCCAGTCCTCGCAGACAGTGCCGCAGATAGCGTCTGCGTAGCCCCCCCCACCCCACCTTCGCAGACGCTCTGCGCGCACCTCCCAAAAATTGTGACCACCGCAGAAGCCTCGCAGACAGCGTCGTAGACAGGAGGGCTCTGATTGGTCCACTCTACATCCGCTGTACACGCACTTCCGCTTCCCTGCTTTCCCGGTTTGGTTTGTTTTCACGACCGCCATTTTTAAAAACACGAGCGAAGATGGAGCAGCACGAAGAGCGGTTGATCGAGGAAGTACATCTATACGACTCCAGTTCTAGTCATTATAAGTAACCGGAGGATAAACACTCCACTAACCACACCCACCAACTACTCCTAGCGATTTCGCGACTTCGCGCCCCCTTGCGTTGTGGCGGTGAATAACATCGCGCACGCCTATTACTCCCCGCTCAACGATAAATTACAACTGTCTGCGAAAAGCTATCTGCGAAAGCCTTGTCGCAAGAGCATGCAGAGGCCTTAAGCCATGTTTGGGATTGCAGGAGGACATGAGGAATGCTTTCAAGCTGCAGATTCATGGATACTAACATTTTGGTAGCATTAAAATTGTAATTTATTGTGCGTAGTTTTTGCTTCATGGATTGAGATGAAAATTTTAAAGTGACTTTGGAGTTCAGTGGTTTATAGTTACATATTGTATACACAGATCAAAATTGCTTCCTTCTGGAAAATTGAGTTGCTGAGATTAGCCGGCCGAGGTCGTTACTAGGGATCACCATGTAGAGGTTCTCAGAGGTGCTCGATGATAGCCTTATCTCTGGGACCTTGAAACCTACACCGACTGAGATGCTCCCCATAGTCTCAGGAATTCCTCCTGCAAGCATCCAGCGAGACTATCAAGTCCTCAAGCTAGCAGAGAAGGCACTCGAGGAGAATAGCCTCGTTCCACCAACTCAAGATGATAAACCCCCCCCCCAAACGGCTATCAAGGCAGCATTTCGCCATCATGAGAGCTGGACTGGCCTCTGATTCCTGGGTGGAGCAGAGATGGCGGGAGGAATGGAGCCGCTCACGTACCACCTTGCACTCTTTCATTGATTTCCCCTATGCAAAGCCCGTTGGTTACCATCTCGTCCGCAAGGCGTGGACCCGCCTCAACATTGGATAGGGCAGGACCAAGTCCTTCCTCAAGATGATTGGAGCTAGTGAGGACGATGCCTGCCGGTGCGGTCGCACGTATTCAATCCTTCAGGAGTGCCCAGTCTACAAGCCACCCCATGGGCCTGACGGTCTCATCAAACTGGACATGGACACAGTCAGCTGGCTGGAGAATGCTGACCTCTCAGTGTAATTCCTGAGGAAATTACACGAACGATGACGTATATACAGAGGAATTTCCCATTAACTTTACAGGGTTTTTATCTCCACGCTTCCTTGTGAGCACACTAAGCCCAAGATGCTTTTCCACACACCAGTTTGCTTCCCCAGACGATCTCCTCTGGCGTACAAAACTGTCGGGAGGCTGGATACATTTCAGCAGTTAGTGTTATCACCAATAAAGAATGCTCTGTGTGTGATGTGATGTGATGCGATGCGATGTGAGCATGTCACTGCTCTGTATTACTCAGCACGCAGAGATGAGACTGAGGAATGGTGGGTATTAGAGGAATGCCTGCAGTGGAGAGATGATACACTCCCCCCCCACTCAGTTTATACCCCTTTAAGCAGTCACCCGTTTTCAATTAATCTCGACTGGCTTTAGACCACAAAACTCCCCGGGTGATTTATTCAGTGGTAGTCTGGATTCTTCTTGATTTAGTGGATTCTGTAATTCTAGTGGCTTTTATAAGCCCAGCTCTGTTTACCTCATTCCAGGAACTTCATCCTCAAGCTGTCTCTCACTTCATTTTTTTTTTTTTTTTTTTAAATCATGATAGTCATCATGCCTGCCATTAGAATGAGCAACATACAGTTACTCAGTGTTTTCAGACCCATGCACAAATGATTCGAACTGATAAACCGTATGGACTGTGCTAAGTCTGTCATGGTGGTGAATTTATTACTGTTTTCTTTCATGCTACAGGCGTGTGTGTGTGTGCGCTCTTACAGGAAAATGATCATCAATAGGGTGGTGTGAAATAGTGACCAGTACAGTGTTGGGCTGTGTTGGTTTTTTTTTTTTCTTTTCTCCTCTCTCCTCCCACAATAATAGCACTTCCCAAAGTGTTTGTCATACTTTTTATCCATTTAATGTTGTGGAACAATGCATCACAACAGTAATTCCCTTTATCAACCTCCATGGTTTTTTCCCCCCTCCATCTCTTGAAAGCTAGTTTAAAAAAAAAAAAAAGCATGTTGTGCTCCAGAGATACTGTAAAGCCCTGCGTCCTGAAGACTTTTCCTTTACAGGAACAGCTTTATTTCGGCTTGTTACAAAACACTGACACTCCTCCTAAAATGCTAAATAACAGTTTTTGTTTTTTTTTCAGTGCAGTTTCCATCAAATCCTGCGCTCTGATTGGCTGGCGAGCGGGTCCGTATCCTATGATACGGACCCCAGTTACAGACCTCTGGCGACTCGCTCGTTCACAACAATAGTAGAATGTCAAGATTTATTTATAAGATTTTTATCATCTTATAAATTTTTTGCCAGCATTTCTCAGGAGAATAGCATTAATTTTACAGCATGGATAGCGATAACGACAGTGTTCACAGTGAAAGCAAGTTTTACTACCCTGAGGAAGAAGAAATAAAAGAAACCATTTCAGGAGAAAGCTAAAAACCTGTAACTTGCTAACACCGAATAAAAACATGGCTGAATCCTGAATGACTCAATTTTGTATAAATAGGGGACTACATAGACGGCAAGATGTAGTTTTTTTTTTTTTTTTTTTTTTTCCTGCCACGGAAGTGCACTTGTATACTGAGGAGAAAGCAATTTGCATTACAGCTGTGAATGAGGATTCAAAATGGCGGCTCGGCTTTCCCTTTTGGGTGCTCTCGTTTTCTGTTAGAATTTGGTAAAGAAAAAAATAAAATATTATTTACCAGCTTAAGGTCGGTCCGTATGCTGAAATACCGTGACCTCGGCCTTGAATTTCTTCTCCGTGCTCTCGCGGAAGGCAGTCACATTCTTTCCCTCTCCCTTATCTTTCCTGCTTCTGCTGTCTCGTCTGTCTAGTGTCTATACTTTTGAGATACTTTCTCCGCATTGCTCTCCAAACTAAAAACCACGGAATTGATAAACTGGTCTCTTCACGCAATTGACACAATCTTCTCAACGAGAAGCCTGGGTTCAGGGGAACCAGCCTGTCCTGCCGGAACGTTCGCAGCCGGCTACACAATGGATGGATCGATTTGGAGACCAGAATGGACATACAGAGTAGTCGTGCAAAAAGAATGTGTCTACTCGCCAAGACTAAACAACTCCAATCTTATCTACTTTCAGCTCCCTCAGCCAGCACCAGCCTTGGCCAAGGCCGTTGCTGGGACAACAATTCCCCTGGAGAACACTGCTGTTAGACTCTCTCGTATTCCTTCCCCCACTTCCCACAGTCGCCATTTTTACCCCCCAGTGTGACAAATGGGTACGCGCCATTGTCGGGCGCAGGACCAGACTGCTTGGTTGCGCTGGGTTACCTATACCTCTGCCCCTACCCCCCTCCCTCACCCCCTTCCCCTTGAGTCTCGAGTTTTCGTGTTGTATCGTGTTATTCTGTGCTTATGTGCTGAGGTGTTTTTTTTTTTTTTTTTTTTTAAACGTTCCCACACTGTACTCCCCGTAGGAGCATAGTGTGGGGGTTGCTTTTTTCTCCTCCCGTTCCCTCATGTTACTCTGTGTTTTTCATCCGTCTTCCTGTCCTGTCTATTCCCCCTGTGTCAATTGTATGTATGCATGTATGTATATATGTATGGACGGGTTGACAGCTAATTTCACTAGTACTTGTGACTACGTGACAAAGGCTTCATTCATTCATTGAATACTGACCTCAGTCAGTACTTTCAAGACATGGACCTCCCAGCTGGTAAATAACACTTGTATTTATGTCATGTGTGTACCTTACAATTCCCTATGTGAGTTAGTACTATCAAAAAGAATGTTAGAATGAGTGTATTTAATATAAAGCTCACAGCCCGTCAGAGCTGCTGTTGGGCGATTCTTCAACAGAGAGACAAATTACGAAATTATTACAATTGCCTTAACTTGTCAGCTCAGTGATTATTGCTCAAGGATGCAATCCAAGGTAAAATGTACTGAAAACCATATTTAAAAATCATCCCAATTATAGCAGTGTTGCTTCAAAGAAATCTTGGTTTGAGTTTTGAAAGTAGCCGGCCTTTGGATTTCATAAAATCGGTGAAATTTAATTCCCTCTGAAATTTGGTCATTGTGATGCATGTTTTATTTCTGTAATAACAAAAAAAAAAAACAACAGGCCGTTCTGTGGCTGAGAAGTTATTTAATTTGAGGGCATTCCTGAGCAAATAATATGCATGAAATCACTCACTTGGTGTGGTCAAGCAGACAAAGGAAGTCCGTGCACTGACAGTTGCATTGTTCTGTCACTAAACGAACAGCTGATCACACCGAGGTGCTCGCTGACCGCTGATATTTATTAGTTTGGTCCTGCGTTTCCTTTCCTTCGTATATAACATAACTTCTTTTCTTCTCGCTTTCCGTTACTGTAGTCGGTCTTTCACGTTTCATTTGCACACTCACGTCCTCCATTTTTCTCTCCTGTTTCAAATTTGAATCCCACAATGCCTTGCACGAACAGGGAAAGCCCACCACGTGATGCATGATGTAGTATCTTGTATTGCATCATGGTGAAGCAGGAAAAAAATAGCGGAGAATTTAGGGCCAGGCGGCTCTAAATTCATTAATTGTTCTATTTAAAAAAAAAAAAAATTGGAAGTCTGTGATTCGAATTCAGTAGCTTTTGGTCCACTAAACAAAAATAACTGCGTGTTGAGGAAAAGTCTTTTCATGACCTAAACTTGAAAAATCTGAAAGGCAGTACAGCTTTAATTTTTTATGACGCAATTCCATTCCTGACTTTTCTTTCCTCATAAAAGATTTTGCATTCAGACTTAAACATGGCCAATTTTTCTATGCTTTTTTTTTTTAAAGAGTCAAAAGATGTCACAGTGTGAAATTTTTATTTAAGTTACCATTATCTGGAGTACTGCAGTTTAAAAAAAAAAAAAGTGACATTTTGCTGTAAATGCAATTCTGTTATAGAAAACTAAACACCATCTGACCAATCAGAATCAAGAGTTCGAGTGCTGCAGTTCTTGTATCTATTAATCTAGTTGACTGGGAACTTGTATTTCCTGATCTGAATCTTGGTAACAAATAAACGTAGTGGCTCATATAAAAATAACCTGATTACAAATATTAGTGCTAAATGTGTATAGAGTTGTTCATAAAATAAATCTATGCTGCGATTTTATAAAGATAAAAGGTCTCTTTATGTGCAGTTAGAGACCCCGGTTTGAATTTATTCCATTTACCTCTTGCACAGCTCTACGTATCATCAGAGAGTCGTTTCAACACCCTGGCCGAGTTGGTGCATCACCATTCCACCGTAGCGGATGGCCTCATAACGACACTACACTACCCAGCACCCAAACGCAACAAGCCGACGATCTACGGTGTCTCGCCCAACTATGACAAGTGGGAGATGGAGCGCACAGACATTACTATGAAACACAAGCTGGGCGGAGGCCAGTATGGAGAGGTGTACGAGGGAGTCTGGAAAAAGTACAATCTCACTGTTGCTGTGAAAACACTAAAGGTCAGTAAAGCCTGTGTCGTTTTGCAAATGGATACACGATGCATGGCGTGTTTGCCTTGGCACGGTTACTGTTCCTTCTATACTGGACTGTATTTACAAAGATTTGTTTATGATGGAAAACCACAAGAGCACTACGTTTTCTGTTCCTCTAGGAGGACACAATGGAGGTAGAAGAGTTCCTAAAGGAGGCTGCAGTCATGAAAGAAATCAAACATCCCAATTTAGTCCAACTGTTAGGTATGTCTGGTCCTGAGACTGATTATAAAACCTTGGTTTGACCCATTTATTCACTGATTACAATAAAAATCAGATGGAAATACTTTAATCATGAGCCTGCCTTTAAAGTAAATAACTGTATAAAGCAGAGGGGAACTGTCAGGGCCTTCAAAGAAGGCCTAAACATATCAGCATTTCAAATGTTTTAGGAAAGAAATTAAATATAAATCTAATTTGGCCTCATTTTCTATCAAATTTGCTTCAGAAATGAAAGGGTTACTGTGCTGAAAACATTAATAGTTATCCAGTTAGATTTTTTTTTTTTTGTTTGGTGTCTCGAGGCTGAGAAGAGTTTAGAGCTGCTCACTCTGGTTAGGACTTCATTGCCAGAACAGAGTATGTTTATGTAGGAAATGATAGATGAATTAACCAATCAGATTTTGATTTATAGTGGGAGGGACCAAAAATGTATCACCCTCAGCCTTCTCGAAGGTCAACACGAGCTTAACCACGAGTTGTTCATCAGTAGTGTTAGCGAATGCTCGTCAAGCCAGTGCTATCGAGAGTAAGTAGCACAGGCTAACGACCAAGAAACTAAGATTTCCGTCTCCAGACTATTCTTCCATGCTCGCTACAGTATTTTTCACTCAGACTTAAATATTCATTTCCCTGTGTAATTTCTCATCTCATCTCATTATCTCTAGCCGCTTTATCCTTCTACAGGGTCGCAGGCAAGCTGGAGCCTATCCCAGCTGACTACGGGCGAAAGGCGGGGTACACCCTGGACAAGTCGCCAGGTCATCACAGGGCTGACACATAGACACAGACAACCATTCACACTCACATTCACACCTACGGTCAATTTAGAGTCACCAGTTAACCTAACCTGCATGTCTTTGGACTGTGGGGGTAACCGGAGCACCCGGAGGAAACCCACGCGGACACGGGGAGAACTTGCAAACTCCGCACAGAAAGGCCCTCGCCGGCCACAGGGCTCGAACCCGGACCTTCTTGCTGTGAGGCGACAGCGCTAACCACTACACCACCGTGCCGCCCCCTGTGTAATTTACTTAATTACTTTTAAAATCAACATCGACAGCTACACACAACAGAGCGACCTGGCAGGCTAATCCCAGCTCTAATAGTACCCGTTTTTGTATTATGTTGGTTTTAAATAATTTTAAACTACCTATGTACAGGTAATTAAAGCATCCCAGCATCTTGTAGGTTAATCAGAAGTTTTTATTTCAGGTGTCTGTACACGGGAGCCTCCCTTCTACATCATCACCGAGTTCATGACCCACGGTAACCTCCTGGACTACCTGCGCGAGTGTAACCGCGAGGAGGTCAACGCTGTGGTGCTGCTCTACATGGCCACGCAGATTTCCTCTGCAATGGAGTACTTGGAGAAGAAGAATTTTATTCACAGGCAAGAGAAACCCTCAAAATACAATACAGTGCACGTTTTATTGTCTTGGATTTCTCTCGTTTCAAATTGCATCCGCGTTCTGGGGCCTTCTTTTTAATAGCGTTAATCTTGTAACACAGCGACAGACTTTTTTGTTCACTCTTAGCTCAGTTCTCAGTGCATTCCTTTACGATTATGGCATGCATACTTTGTGGTTTTAGTAAATGGGGTAGTTTGGTTAGTGTTCCTTCTGACATTTAAGTGTATAGTAACCCTGACTGGAGCACTCTTCTTGTGGCAAGTTTTATAGCAGGTTGAGGAGCTGCACAGTGTTATTCCACCATATATAAAATGGTCTCCAAATATTCCTCCTTTGTACTAAATGGGGGGAGCCAATGGATCTTGTTTAAATTCTTGTGAAAGTCTTGAGCACTTTTTCATCTCGTCTTCCTCCTCCAGGGACTTGGCTGCCCGCAACTGCTTGGTTGGGGAGAACCACTTGGTGAAAGTAGCAGATTTTGGTTTGAGTCGTCTGATGACGGGAGACACGTACACGGCGCATGCCGGAGCCAAGTTTCCTATCAAATGGACTGCACCAGAAAGCCTGGCATATAACAAATTCTCAATCAAATCAGATGTATGGGGTGAGTGAAGGACTACTGCTGCTGCTTCTTGTAAGATATCTGCTCTTGTGACTTTTGCATAAAAGTATTGTGTTGTTGGTGACTCAGCTTTCGGAGTGCTGCTATGGGAGATTGCCACCTACGGGATGTCTCCATACCCTGGGATAGATTTGTCCCAAGTCTATGAGCTACTTGAGAAGGACTATCGCATGGATAGACCTGAGGGATGCCCAGAGAAGGTCTATGAACTAATGAGAGCCTGTGAGTCACTTCGTAATATACATTCATTCTTTCATTTGAAGCAAAGAACACTGCAGTATCAGATCCGTATGTTTTTGGCTTACAGGTTGGAAATGGAACCCAGCAGAGAGGCCATCCTTTGCCGAGACCCATCAAGCGTTTGAAACTATGTTTCAGGAATCCAGCATCTCTGACGGTACATCAATGTCTCTTAATACTACTGGGCCAGGCATGCCTTGTGTCTGCTTTTCCCATTGTAGCTGATGACACAAAATGTTTTACCTTTTGACAGAGGTGGAGAAAGAATTGGGGAAGAAGGGGAAGAAACTAACACTTGGGTCCATACAGCAGGCTCCGGAGCTACCGACCAAAACTAGGACGAAAGGCAGACCCACGGAGAAAGATGGAGACAGCCCTGGTGAGCATCATGTTCTCGAGGAAACCGTAATCTTTTGTCCAAGATGCTTTCAGTTACCCGTATCTAGCGTATTGGTTTGATCTGTATTTCCAGACGGTGCTGAGGCAGAGGTAGCTGTGTCGCCGATGCTTCCCCGAAAAGAGAGGCTTTTGGTAGATAGCAATCTAAACGAGGAGCCAAAATCCAAGACGAGCCTCAACCCGTTGATCAGCTTAATCAAAAAGAAAAAGAAAACCGCTCCTACCCCTCCAACACGTAGCAGTTCCTTTAAGCACCCCAGGGATGAGTTTAACAACGGCTCTTCATTTAATGATGCCACGATAGGTATTGACCCTTCAAAGTTCCTATGCCTCAATAATAATGGAGCTGGAGGTGTCACCAATGGAGCTCCTGCATTTCCTGGTCAGGTGTTCCCCCCACACCCACGGAAAAAGGGCACGCCAGGAACTTCCAGTGCTGGCCGACTGGCCACGACACCCCCAGGTGAGGAAGACATGTCAAACTCGAAGCGCTTCCAGAGGTCCTCATCAGCCTCCAGCATGCCCCCAGGATCCGACCGTACAGAGTGGAAGTCGGTCACACTCCCCCGGGACGTGCAGTCTCGCCATTTCGACTCGAGCACCTTGGGAAGCAAGCCTGCCCTGCCCCGCAAGAGCACACCACGTGGTGGCACTCTTACCCCACCCCCACGCCTGTCCAAAAAGACTGAAGATGCTTTAGATGAGGTTTTTAAGGATTCTGAATCTAGTCCAGGATCAAGCCCCCAGACACTAACCCCCAAGTTGGGTCACCGACCACAAATGCAGAGCGAAAGCTCCAAAACTAGTGCCTTCCAAGCAGACCTGCTTAAATCGAATGCACTCTCTGCCCTGGGAGCAGCCGGGGAGGAGTGCAGAGCACGCAGACACAAACAACCTCTCGATATCTCGGGTCAGCGAGAGAAGGATAGGGGGAAGTTTACCAAGTCCAAGCCAGCTCCTCCTCCTCCACCACCATCAAGTGTCAAATCTGGGAAGGTTTCAAGGAGCCCCACGCAAGACCTAAATGCTGACACGAAAGTCAAAGTTGATCTAAGCCCCTCTGGCTCTGAACAAGGCAGGTCTTTCTTGCCCCAGGAAAGCACCAAAAAACTTAGCACCTCCAAAGCACAGCCATCAAAGACCACACCTACTACTTCAACCAGTCAGCCACTGGGAGTAGGATCCGGCTCACCTGCTGGGGATCAGGGCTCGGCTACGGCTTTCATCCCCCTCGTGACGACACGCCGCTCTTTGAGGAAAACACGGCAGAATGAACGTATTCCCAACTCTACCATCACGCGGGAGATGGTCCTCGAGAGCACAGAGCTTCTGCGTGCTGCTATCAGCAGGAACTCTGAGCAGACAGGCAGTCACAACGCGGTTTTAGAGGCTGGCAACAACCTGTCCAAGTACTGCCTGAGCTACGTGGACTCCATACAGCAGATGAGGAACAAGTTTGCGTTCCGTGAGGCCATCAACAAGCTGGAGAGCAACCTGAGGGAGCTGCAGATCTGCCCTACAGCCACTGGGGGTGCCAGCACACCACAAGACTTTACCAAGCTCCTATCCTCTGTCAAGGAGATTAGTGACATTGTTCAGAGGTAGCGGAAGTGCCTCAATCCTCTCTTTTAGTTTTCCCCTCTTCAGGGTAACCAGCAGAATAATGATTTTGATGGCAGATTTAGAGGGGAGAGAATTATTTTTTTTTTCTTCCCTGAATGGCTGTGACAGTTCCTAAACAATCTGAAATCACCTCTCATTTCTCAAAACTGTAGGACTCAATATACTGTAGAATGCATATCATAGGACAAAGGTGTCTTGGTGTTGAGCACAAATTCAAAAAAGATTGGATTTGATCATAAAGAATCCTGGCCTATGAAAAGTTCCAAGCCTAAGTATTAGTTATGTTGGAAAATTGGTTCTGTAATAACATGCAAAACAAAGTCGTCTCTGATTTTGTTGATTTACAGTATCAAAAATCAAACTTCATTGTGTTATCTGGGGCTCGCTCATGAACTCCACTCTCGATTCCAGTGTACGGTTGGGAGACTTATGGTTTTGACCTTTGTTCCTCAGCTTGGTTTTTCATTCAGTAGAGGGTTTTGTTGTTCATGTGATGTGTTACAGCCCCATTAAGTATTAGAG
Source organism: Neoarius graeffei (assembly GCF_027579695.1). Taxonomy (NCBI): domain Eukaryota; kingdom Metazoa; phylum Chordata; class Actinopteri; order Siluriformes; family Ariidae; genus Neoarius; species Neoarius graeffei. The sequence goes on along the minus strand of NC_083596.1, from coordinate 12,833,334 downwards.
AATCACTGTGCCATAAAGTTTCCAAATCACTGCCTTTATTCCTTGTGAACAGACGTGCCTTAAAAGTTGTTGCCCTTAAAGACTGTCTTGCCAATAATCAGCGATGTGGCCTTGAAAAACCAAGACTGACTGAGCATTTTAACTTTGTTCATCTACCGTAACTGACACGGATGTTTGATTCCAAACACTACTGTCTGTAGGAGCCGGAGAAGGACTGGTAAAGCAAGACCAGCGACGCAAACCTATGTATGTTTGTTTTTTTTAACCTAATCTGTAAGAATGCAAGTCTGCACTCGTTACATCACTTCATAACGTTCTGCACACCACTCACAAAAGATCCTAGTTACATCTGGTTGTTTTGTGCATTTCGAGTATTAGGATATGGACAATGAATAAGTAGAACCCTTTCTAATTTTACTACATCACTACTAATGTCACCTCAGGACAGGAAATCATAGCCGAAACCCCTCCCTCTTTTGCCTGGAAATGAGGAGCTGCTGGCCACATGTAACGAGCGAATTTGCATTAATTTTGACATGTGGTTAAAACGTGAGATCCAGTGCAGGTGTAAATGGGGTTCAAATTGCCGAGAGAATTTAAGGATTAGAATCACCAACAGGATTCGAGGTTTGATGTCGCATGGTTCAGTACCAGTCAGTCACTCGCCTCGTCTTGTCTTACGTCGTTAACGGTAGAGATGTATCGAGTGTTAAGAAATCGTATACTTAACCAAACAATGAACCTTCACTGCTAAGTCAAACTCTTACTAAAAAAAAAAAAAATTAAAAAAAAAAATTCATTTTACTTGTATTGTTTTACAGTATTAGTGTTTTGCATTTGACACTTAGCCCTCTGACTGCGATGCTTGAGGATGAAGCCAACCACAAGCTGCCTTAGTTTCAACGTGGTACAGCCAATGTTGACTTCTGTTTATCTTCATGAAAGTCATGCCACTACTCTTATTTTATGCAAGTGTCACAGTTTTGTACACTAATGTGCTCATCTTTGTAAATACACACTTTTTTTTCCTTCCCCCCTCTTTGTAACCCATGGTGCAATTTCTTGCATAAAATACAAAGCAATTTTGTTACTTGAACGATGGTGGTTTTTATTGATGGTCCATAAATTTACTTTACCACAAGTTGTTAGGAAAAAAAAAATAATTTTAAGCAGCTGCAAGGTGAACCACAGTAGGTGATTACTTACATAAGGGCTTTACGGGAGATCCTTTCTCATGATCCAAGCCTAAGAATAACCCGATTGCCTTCCTAAAATGTAGGGTTTCCACCGGAAAGAGTAGTGGCTCCCTGTAAAATTGAAATATAAGGGTTCATTTTGTGGCTTCTGCTGATATCTAGAGCTGATTTTTTTTTTTTAACCAGTTCAACATTGTTAGGAGGAAAAGGCTATATTTTTACTTAATTCCCACCCTAAAAACAAGTCAATACAATACCCACTTGCATCTCACAAGCAAGCTGCGTCCTGTTCCAAAGGAGGAGACTGCAGTTTTCCCACATCAAACAAAGTGAATGGTGATGCAACAGGGCAGGAGCTGTTCACAATACTGATCATTAAATTTTGGCAATAATACAGATGATTAAATACTCACGCTGCGTTCATGTGCTATGGGACGATGATATTTTCCAGTTGGGAAGTGGTATTTACCAGTGTGTTGTGTTCACATGCTTTTGTTGTTGTTGTTGACAAATTAAAGATGGTGGACCAGATTCAGAATCAGGCCTGTTATTTGGCTAAAACAATTATAGATTGCCTTGTTCATCAGCTGTTAACACATTGAATGCCACACAGTTTTTGGAAATTTGGCTGTAGCCACAATGAGAGTAGCCAGTATCTAGATCATTGTTGGCGTTCTTTGGACAGCCACAGAATATTTCGTATGAGGCTATAATATACATAACATGACTCGGTTAAAAGGTGAGAGTCAGCTTTCCGTAGGTGAAAACCACTTCTTTCTTGGTTCATAAGCTAGTCTTGTACCACTTGCCGCCATGTTGAAAAGGTTAAAGTTCATCTCATCTTGGCAACTCTTGTATCAAAATTTTCTACGAGTTGCCCAGTGGAAAATACCACAAGAGGGGGCGTTCATGTGTGCTTTCCATGTCGCCGTTTGGTATTTACCATAATTCCCATAGTCCATGAATGCACCATCACCATCAAGCTGGTCAGCAACATGCAGCGAAGTGGCTGTCGTGGTCTGCCACTATTGGGTTTTCTTTGAGAAAAACTCCGTAATTAAGCTGCAACCTGTCACTGTTTTGCTCGCTTGAAGGCTCCACCGTTTTTGCACAAGTTACCTGTAAATATTAATTGTGCATCATGCAGAATACACTTTACAGTCCATGGCCCTATTGATTACCTGCTCAAAGGCCACAAAAACACATGCGTGTTGATTCTACCTTTATACTGACGGTTTAACTAAGCATATCGGTCAATAAATTAAGCGAAGCGGGGCTGCTACGCTATGATGCGTTAGGGGAAACCCTGGAAGGAGTCTCCAGTGTCAGCACTTTTACATTCTGTAAGCTTTCCAGCTTCTCGTTAAAGGCCCGGTCCCACTGGCCGATGGACACAACACATATGCAAAAAGGACACAGCGGACGAGCAAAATTTCGGGGGTGGCTCTATCCGTTTTCATCCGCTCCAGAAATGGACAAAATTGGCGAAAACAGAACGGAAAAGAACGGACGTGGGTAGTATATAGCAGGGATGTTAAACGCATATTCATAGGAAGCCTAGTGGATGAAAGCGGATGGAAGTGGATGACAGCTCCGAAGGGGTTACCGGTGATAACTGAGAAGCGGACGCATAGCAGAAAGAGCGGATGCATAGCGGATGAAGGGGATGCATCACGTACGCCTAACGGAAACAAAGGGGATGTTGCGCGGATGTATATCGGATGCAGACCGTTCACTGCGCATGCGGGGGGTATGAATTGCGTCTGCTCCGCGGATATAAAGGGGATGCAGCACGCACGCCGTCAACATAAAGCGGAAAGACGTGCTGGCGGCTACATCGATACATCTCTACTACTGATGATTTTCTCCCCCTTTTTATACAAAATATCGATTGTCCGCTAGGTGTCCTTCTACGTACTCTAGACATACTCCAGACATCCTAAATATACGAGATACATCCCAGATATAAACGCTTTGTCCGTTTTGAATACTTTATATACGAGATGCATACGCTTACATCCTTTCTATTTCCCTGCTACTAACGATGAATAGACGTTTCATGTACCTTATCTTTCCTCCCTCTTTCCGTTTTCAGCTGCAGCGGATGCGAGTTGCAAGGATGCCCAGAGGATGCAGAGAGGATACAGCAGACGTTTAACGGATGATAACGGACATAGAACGTTTGTTGCTCGTATATGTCGCGGATTTACATCGTACACGGCGGAAAGTTCATCCGTTCTAAAAGTTTTGTGCAGCTCAAAATTTTTTGCGCGGATGAAATCACAGTGGACGGATGCTCGATGGATAGAGCGTATGAAGCACGTATGCAATGAGTACACAACGGATGCATAGCGTTTTCCAACGGATGGCAAAGATTTTTTTACGTTTTACATCCTCTTTGCATCCGTAAGTGCAGTGGGACCGGGCCTTAACATAGCAAGCAGTTTTTTGTCTGCCTCAAGACCGATAGGGGAAGGAAGGCTAGTGAGGGAACAACTGTTTAAAGATGTTATAACATGAGAATGTCTCGTCAAATGTTTCACTTTACTTCAGGTCCCTTGAAGTGTGTGTGGTTTTTTTTTTTATATCAATCACTGGAAAATAAAATTTGCAGTGGTAAGAATAACAGGGCCACCTCACACCATCCCATCACTGACTCATCATCATGACCTCGACATATCGTGAAGCAAGAAAGATATCAGCTTGGAGCTTAATACCTGGAACACCATATCCCCAAACACACACTCGAATACAATATTTTCCGTTTAGAACATTTTATTATAATTAAAATCAAAATATCAACATTTTTAATCATACACGCAAGAATGCATTTTAACATTGGTGCAGCTCCTTCAAATGTACGCGTATGTATAAAGTGTACATTTTAAACTGATGGTCAGAAGTAGTTATTCAGACACTGAAGAGACACCAAGCCCACATTCCCTTCCTCTACTCATTGCTTTTCAGCTTTAAGCAGCGTTCTGCGCTCTCGAAAGAACTTCCAGTGTAGAGCTGAATTTGGAGGACTTTGCCGTATATAAGCCAAAAGGAGGTGCGTGGTGGAGTTTAACCTGAACACCCTGTGAGTAAAGCGAGAGTGTGTCCACACATACGTTTAGTCATAGAAAATGTTAAGAATTTCCTAGTTGAAGGTTACCAGTGACTCGGATATCCACTGTACAATGGAAAGAGTGCTGCTCTACGCCCTGCCCCCGACATATTTAGCCATATATACAGCTTCTAAGTGTTTATGATACAATGAGTGAAATCAACCCTCTGCGGTAGATTTACACCCTCTGTGATCCAGTGTTTCTATACAAGCCTATATGACAGCGGCGGGTCAAATTTACAGCCAGAACAAGCGCATCTACCACACAGCATTCACAAATGAAGCTTTTTCTTGTCACGCTGATCGATAATAAAATGTCGCAACAGTGTAAAACTGCATGTTTAATTCTGATGGAAAATAAGATTAGACAGTGTTGGTTATATCATCATGAATCATAAGACAATAAGGCAACAAATCAGATGCTGGTTCTAGTTCTAATGGACATGGTTTTCAGAAGAGGGGAGGTGGAAAGGAGGCCCAGCACAAAATTGATGGAAAAAATATTGGGAATCTTTTAAGTGAGGGGACGTGCCTTTTTGTAAAGTGTCTTTTTTTTTTTTGACAGAGGAAAGACTCTCCAACATCCAAGAATCAACACACTATAATAAAACACACCCTGTTAATCTGATGGGATAATGGACGTACCATCTGATCCTGAGTATCGGCATTGTGGCCAATACTGTGACGCGTTTTCAGTTCTGACTGATGTTTTATGAACATTCATTCACGGTGTTGACCAACACAACAGATCGTTGATTGAACACCATCATGCCGCCATCATTGACGCTTCTCAAATCTCTGACTAGTATCAGATAAATATCGGCCGATACTCAGGCAAAGCATGACGAGAGAAAAAGGACAAACCAAGTAAGACAAGAGGGGAAGGATCACGGACAAACAGTCGAGCCTGTGTGTAGTTGCCTCTGTTCGTTGGCCTCTCACACACCCCTGCAGGTCGGGAAAGGACGAGGCCGGCTGGAGCGATGGGAGAGGTGAGAGGGGATGAGAAGGTCGAGTAGGTAGTGTTGGTCATTAGCAGCCACATCCTTCCCTTTGAGGCTGTGTTTCGCTGGTTAGCCGGCCACCCTGAGGGGCAGAAGGCTTGTGCTGGACCCCTGATTCAGCCGCGTTCAGGTCCAGGCTGCCGTCCTGAATGTTCTGGTAAATCTTTTTTGCCGCCTCCAGGAAAGCATCCTCCACATTCTCGCCTCTGTGGAAAACAAACACGCCTAAGGTGACCATGGTGCACGTTTCCATCCAACTACTAAAATGCTGAAAAAAAAAAAAGTTTTTTTTTCCCCAAGCTAGTGTTAATGCACCAAGAGGAAATACAGCATTTTGAGCAGTTACTGCCTGGAGAATCATGATGCGAAAATAAAAGGTGGGTGCTCCGAGAGCATGATATCCCCTGCTGGCAACTAGACCATAACTCTGGTAAAATGCGACTGAATTGAACGAAACTGCAACGTGTGTATTACTAACATAAAACAAAAAACTCCCGTCAAGTTTTGTGAAATTCCTCCAAGAATTGAGAGAGGAGTTGATTTCAGAAGGTGAGCACCCTTCCTCAGACAGACAGACAGACATCGCCACGACATAATCCCCCTTCAGGCCTTTCAGCCAGAAGGGGATTAAAAATTGTGAGGGAAGTTGATTTCAGAAAGCAAGCGCACCTTGATGAAATTGCCAAAAAGTGTGTTAATAATCAAGGGCGTAACTCTGGTAAAATTTGCCCAAATTGAAATTTCATTTAACGTGTGTATAACAGTCATATAATAAAGCCTTTTGCCAAGTTTGGTGAAATTCTTCTACAAATTGAGAGAGGAGTTGATTGCAGAAGAACGTACACCCTTATGAAATTGTCAAAGTACAAGTTATTTAATCAAGGGTCAAAACTCCGGTAAAAATTTTCACAAATGAGATTAAATTGTAATATGCGTATTACCGTCATATAACAAGGCCTTTTACCAAGCGTCGAGAAATTAGTCCAGAAATTGTGAGAGGAGTTGATGTCAGAAGGCAAGTACACCTTCATGAAATTGTGAAAGTACAAGGTTGTTAACCAAGGGTCACAACTCTGGTTAAATGCGACCAAATTGAACAAAATAATATGCGTACTACCGACAAAGCCTTTAACCAAGTTCGGTGAAATTCCTCCACAAATTGTGAGAGGAGTTGATTTCAGAAGGAAAACACGCATGAAATTGTCAAAGTATAAAACAAGACAATTTAAATTATAATATGCGTACTACTGCCATAATGCCTCGTCAAGCTTCGTGAAATTCCTCCAAAAATTGTCAGAGGAGTCGATTTCAGAAGGTGAGCATCCTTCCTAGGACTGACGGACAGAAATCAATCACGACATAATCCCCCTTCGGGCCTTTCGGCCAGCAAGGGATTAAAATAAAAGGTTACAGAAACATTTACAATGCATAATTTCTGATGCTTTAAACGCTTCTAGAACAACAAGCATACGATCTGGACTGAGTATCCAAAAAAAAAAAAAAAAATGTAGACCAATGATATGGGGTGCCTAATAAAGCGCTGCTGCACCTGATACATTTATAAAGACATCTCTCTCACACACTACCATGAACATCTGTTTATTATAGATGGCTACTTTAATGCACTCGATAGTTGGCTCCTGATCAAACATTTATTTCATCAGGAGAACTGTGCTAGTTTCACTTTGGAAAATAAGCTGTAATTCCACTGCCCAGGAATTTTAATTAATAACGATATCGCACAGTAATATCTTTTCCACAACCACAGGATACGTCTTCTTTTTAAGAAATGAGAAGCTCCTCACTGCATCAGCTCAGGTTAAAACAACCAATTGAAACGCATTAACTACTGCAGTAATTATCCAATCAAAGGCTCTTAAGTATTTGTTTATTTAAATCCAAATGGTGACCTTTTTGGGCCAGGCAGTGTACTTGTGTTTATGTAGACTAAGGCCCAATCCCAATTCTAATTTCTACCCCTCCCCCGTGGCCCTTCCCCTTGAAACTGAGCTACAAGGGATAGGGCTTGAAATTCAACCCCTACGTATTGGGATAGCCCTTCAACGATCGCATACGTCATCGCGTACCTCCGTCAGCGTTTACGTTAGCAAAACGCGACCAAATGCGTCATTGGCTGCGACCAGCCGCTACAGTCAGAGCCAGAAATCTCTGCTGGCAGGGTGTGATTTGTTAACTAACACCACTGAATGGGATATCTTTGGCGCTTCGTGCACCACATCCGACAGAATGAGGTGTCAGAACACTCATGTAAACAATAAAAGCGAGAATAACAGAACAAAACGTACGCAGTCAAGCAACCGAAAACAATACTCACTCCCAAAGCTTTTTAGCAGCAGCTTGGATTTCAGAAATCGCTGCTCATTCTCAGCTCGAAAGCGAATCAAGCGGCGTGTTTCCTCTGGATAACAACTTAAAACACGTAAATAATGGAGAAAATACATTTATGACAATCTTTCGCCGCGGGAACCGCCATCTTTCTGAAATCCGCATGAAATCTCGCTGAAATCCGCATGGCATTGTGGGAAATCACTCAAACCCCTTCGTTCGGAGTCAGCTCCAGGAAAATCTCCGTTTGGAGGGGTACAGAAGCCCTACCCCTACCCCTCCGCGTTAACTGGGATTGGGATACCCCTACCCCTTCACGTGAACGCGCAAAATGGAGGGGAAGGGCCAAGGGGTTGGTCCAAGGGGTGAAATAGGATTCGGCCTAAGGCTACATCCACACGACAACGAGATTTTTTTTTTTTTAAATATCGCGTCCACATGGGCAACGGATCAGTAAAATATCAGGTTCATATGGCAACGCTTGCTGAAAACGATGCAATACACATGCCACACCTCTACGTGCGCTGTAAGACGGTCCCTTCGGAGACACCAGAACAATAGAAGTAGTAGACGCATGCACATAAACCCCTTCTTCTGTAGCATTAGCCACAAAGTTTTGTTTATTAATCAGTAGCGTAAAACGAAAGACGCGGAAAGAGGAATGAATGGGGGTAGATGGAAGCCGGTACGCCAACATTGAGATCCTCCAGAATTCTTTAATGGTCCGGAATAAATTGAATGCTACACGTTGATGGATTACTTTGTTCTTCTACGCCCTTTTTGAGGAATTTATTGTCGGACTTAAACCAACATCTGAAGAGGTGAGATCGCTCCTTTTTTCCCCCCCTATTTTTGCTGGCGGGATTGTTTTTGGAAAGCACATGGGTGGTACACGGTTTGGTACTGCTTCCGCAGTGTTTGGACTAAAGACTCTGCCCTAAGGGCTATTCTCTCTCTCTCACTTTGCACCATTACACAAATATTCACAGTGAAAATATTTTGTAAGTGAGTTTCATGAACCAAGTTATAGGATTTGTTGACAACTCGCATCGAGTTCATTACACTTCTACCCGGCGTGAAGCACTGAGTCATGTGGTTGTGACGTCATCGTAAACAAATCTGTTCTACTCATCCAGACGACTCTGCAACGGCGCCGTTGCCAGATTTTTTCACTCTGGAACCCGTTCTCAAAAGATTTCGTTTTGGGGCACCCAAAACGCCGGTGCCGTGTGGACGCCAGGCCGAAACGATAAACAATTTTATCAGATTCACCTGAATCTGTTGCCATGTGGACAGGGCCCAAGACTTACTGTTACAAACCAGTTTGTAACTGGCTCTGTTTCATTTTTCACCCCCAGCACTGTTTGCAAACTAAAAAAACTGCTATTTTTGCAAAGTGCTGTACAAACATACGCATGTGGGTGGTTTGTTGTTTATCATTAAATGCACTCATCGAGTTTATTTAAAAAAAAAAGTTACCTAGCCATGAAGCGATTAGAAGCAACATTCGTAAGCAGCTGCACTGAAACCATAAAAATCTGGATGATTTGCGCCATCACACAAGCAAAAACAAACTTTAATTTGGAAAGTAATAACCCAGACTTCAGGCTTTATACAGTGCTGAGCGTAAATGAGTACACCCCCTTTGAAAAGTAACATTTTAAACAATCTCAATGAACACAAGTTTAATATAACCTCTGTTTAACTTATAACGTGAAAGTAAGGTTAATAATATAACTTGGATTACACATTTTTCAGTTTTACTCAAATTAGGGTGGTGCAAAAATGAGTACACCCCACAACGAAAACTACTACATCTAGTACTTTGTATGGCCTCCATGATTTTTAATGACAGCACCAAGTCTTCTAGGCATGGAATGAACAAGTTGGCGACATTTTGCAGCATCAGTCTTTTTCCATTCTTCAACAATGACCTCTTTTAGTGACTGGATGCTGGATGGAGAGTGATGCTCAACTTGTCTCTTCAGAATTCCCCATAGGTGTTCGATTGGGTTCAGATCAGGAGACGTACTTGGCCACTGAATCACTTTCACCCTGTTCTTCTTCAGAAATCCAACAGTGGCCTTAGATGTGTGTTTAGTCATGTTGGAAAAGTGCACAACGACCAAGGGCATGGAGTGAATGGTAGCATCTTCTCTTTCAGTATATAGAGATCTTGCAGCCACGTGACCGGAAAGTACACAACCGCCATCGTGTTGGTCAAAAACACCGCTGAATACTGCTGCACTCGTGTACAGAACGGATCAATTTCAACCGACGGACTACACGGCTCATTTTTCTAATGAACAGATAACTAGATATATGTCTAAAATAAACGATCTACAGATTTGTGACCCTTATGGCTTTATTGTTATACCACAGCTGGTCCCGATTGTTGTTTATGCAGCAGCAGCAGCTCTGACAGTATCTCTGACTACAAGGCAAATCGCAAGTTTTATTAACTTGCTTATATTTATTAATATATTAACTCGCTCTAATACATTATCATTTCTCTAGTCGCAGCTCATTCACTGGGATTTGTATGGAAGATGCTCTCAGGCTAATAATAAATGGATTAAAGTGTCTCCAGTGACGGCACTTTCTAATAGCAAGTTTTCAGGACAGAAGAGTTTATTCTTTTGTTTCATTTACATGACAAGCAAATGTTCTCTTATTAATTTCAAGAGAGATGCTTTTGGAGGAACACCTGTATATAGTGGCAGTGTTGTAGTCAAGTCATTAAACCTCGAGTCTGAGTCCAGTGTTCAAGTCTGAATCAAGTCCAAGTCATTTAAAAAAAAAAAAGCCGAGTCCACAAGACTCCAACCGCTCCATTTGACGATGGCTGTTTCAGTGCCATTAACATTAGTTTGTTCCTGAACATGACGTATGAACAAGTAAATGTGCTTCTCTTTATCAGGGAGCGTGAAGTATTCCGTCAGAGACGGTTGGAGACTGATGCAAGTGCAGGAGGTGTGTTTATTAACACAAGTGAAGACAGGTAAACAATCCAGAACGGCAGGCAAAATCATGAAACAGGAGATTGGTTGAGCGAGGCACAAACAGGCCAGGGTTTTTTCTAGAAAAATTTAGTACGAGGGCGCTCACCATGGCGAGGGGGATGGTGCCGGTTGTCCCTCCCTGCCGTGCAAAGCCTTTGAAAAATGCTCCAATGGGACATTCTGAGGCTATCTGAGAGGGAAATTGTAACAAATTGTCTGTCAACATTGAAAAAGAAAGAAGTAATCTTCTTCTGCCCCGGACAGTCTTTGGCTTTCTTCCGCTTCGTGCCGCGGGATGACATCTTTAAATGCCCAAGTGTCAACAAAAACAACTCGCGAACTACTTCTGTCAAAAGCTCCCGTGCCGGTGGGTGAAAGGTCATTCAGTCTCGAGAAATCTCGCTCTATAAGTCAGCTGACCTTGTATGTAACCCATGTCAAATCTCGCGAGAGCAGCCGCGACAAGTAAACAACTAAACAACATGGCGCCTCAGTCTGGAAACCGCCAATTCGGATTGTTTTTGCACCGTCTGGTGGTGTATCTACTATGATTGGAATTTTTTTGGAGCAATTATAACATATTTGATGATCAGACACATTGTCACGTAGTGTTGCTGGGATGTTTTCACGGAGTCGGTAAGGGGGCGCACGCCGAGAGTAAGAGGGCGCAGCGCCCCTGTTCCCCCGTTTAGACGAAAGCCTGCAGGCTATCGTAGACTCGACAGAATCAAAGACGAGAAACAGGAAATCAGGGATCAAGAAACCAAACAAGGAAATAAGGCTCGGTAATGTATCAGCAACGCAACTCAATACTTCGCAAAGCAAGTGTGTTTTCACAATTTTTATATAGGCGCGCTGATTGCGCCTTAATCCTGTGCAGGTGCGAGTCATTTACGTCACACGTACACGAGTCCGCTTGGCGTATGCACTGTCCGGAGTGTCTATCTGATGCACGCACCAAGGTGCGCAGGTGTGACACTCTTGCAAGAAATTGGTACAAAAACTAATGCAGATATAAATATCTTATGCCAAATTATTACGGCATGTTACCAAAAAAAAAAAGTCAGAGTCCTCGTCTCCAATTTATGAATCGAATGCAGTTAATCCACGAGTCTGAGTCATCAGTGCTCAAGTCTAAGTCGAGTCCTTAAAATTAGGGCACGAGTCCTGGACTCTAGTACTATAAGCCTGTATAGTGGCTATAAAAGTGAGTGGTAACAGGAACCAATTTGTTCCACAGCTTTAAGTGCATTAATTAACTATAAATGGATAAGAATGTATTAAATTTAATATTAATTCAATTGTTTAATTTATATTAATAAAAAAATAATTCTTGGCAAATTGCTGTGGGGGATGAGGAATAAAAGACCTAAATAATACTCGCATCTATCTGCATCACACCATGTCTATTTATCCTTCAACAGCATGCCCCGTCATGTTTTATTCCTCATCAACCCAGCGCTACAACTAAAGTCAGCATGCGCAGGCCTTCATTACTTACGTTTTTGCGCTGGCTTCCAGGAAAAGCAAACCTGCAGATCAGAGGATGGAAATGAGTAAAACAAGAGCAGTGCTACTGTGTGCAGATGTTTACAAGAACCTGATGTGTTGTTAAGGTGCAACATGGATAATAATTTGCATTATGTGCATGTGCTGACTCCCATAATCTCACCGTTCTCCTCAGCAAACTGCTTGGCTTCTTCGTATGTCACATCTCGCTGGGCTTCCAGGTCTGCCTTGTTACCTATGAGAATGATCACCTGTATAAAACAAACACACACACACACACACACCCTGTCACTTTCTAAAATAAATATCCTGACAGTGGTAAACTCATTAAATATACAAGGGTCTAAAAAGAGGCTTTTCATTTGGGTCTGAGAGCGAAACACTGCGCTTGGCATCGAGGAATATTTACCACAGTTTATTTGAAAACAGGAAAAGGTGGGAAAAAAAGGCTCCTACAGAAGTCTACTCACAGTATTGGGGTTGGTGAGGTTCCTGGCATCAGTAAGCCAGCTACTGAGGTGGTTATACGTGCTTCTCCTGTCAGAGTGATAGACAGAAAAGAGGAGACAGAAACAGAGCACTAGTTACGAGTGCAATTGGAAAGACAAACCATACCAGCGGAGCACAGCAGACAGACGGCACATAAACACCCGTCACATTATTCTGCCTTAGTGATGAGCGCACGCGTGTTATATAAACAGCATAACCACACTATCCTAGTGTGGTTTACTTTGGGTAAGATATCGGGCTAAGGATCGATAGTCGTGACTTCAAAAACCAACCACTGTATCAAGCCCTTGATCAAGGAGCTTAATCTCAACTGCTCAGGGGGATCCTGTCTAAATACTAATTCCCCCCCCCCAAAAAAAAGTGTTTGCCAATGAATAAAATTTTAATCCATTGCATTGTACCATCAGGTGTGCAAATACTATCGCTATCTAAAATAAATTCATACACTGGTACACTCATTAAAAATAAACATCCTGAATGAGGCTTTTGTTTCTGGTCAGACAGTGAGCTTGGCACCGAGGTGTATTTATTTTACCACAATCAGAAAGTATATTCAGATTTTACTGAACAATTTAGGTGATTGATGGGTAAAGACCAACATTTTGGCCTGGTTTTGGGGGGAGAAAAAAAAAAAAAAAAAAGCAAGGAGTCATTTGGTGAGACTCTGCCATTTGACTCACTGAAACAAGCCTTCAGTTCTGACCCACCTTGCTTTTCAATACACACAGCTGCACTTAACCCTTAAGGTGCATATTCTGGACCAATTTCGTTTTTTTATATGAAAGTATGTCCCTTTACACACTCATCCAGAAGGGTAATTTTGCACAAGGCCATCTGTCTACAGCAGAAAAAAAAAAAAAACGCGTCTGGAAAAATCCCAAGGGAGTCTGGAGCCAGATTCGTGATGTCACCTGCGGAAGCGCCAGCAGGCTGCGAGAGCTTGCACGGTTTCAGTGCACAGCCTGTGTAGACCAAGCGCTCCCATTTCTCTCTCATTGTCCGATCTTTTGGGAAACAATGAGTACTAATCCCGTCAAGATTGGTGTTGCTACACCCTCCGACGATACATCTGTTAACCATTTTAATAATTATGTAATAAAGAAATTTGCAGAAAACCACCAGGTCGTTTTCTCATAAATAAACCAGCGCTGACGTAGGATTCAGAAGGAGGCGTCCCGCACGTGACGCCACGAAAATCAATGTTTCCTGGGAACTCCAAATGCCAAGTTTTTTCAGAGGCGGACCAATTCGCCACAAATGGCTTGATTTCAACTGAATTTTTCTGGTATTGCACAAGGTAAAAAAAAAATGGCACAAAATGCAAAGTGTGACAGATATTTGACCAAAGTTTAATATAAAATAGGAGAATTACATTGATCTTGCTCCTGAATTTACCCGTGATATGCACTTTAAGGTGATGATACACAGGACAACTTTTTGGGCAACTGTACCTCAACACTCTCCCATTGAGACCGGGCAACAATTTCGATCGTTTTGAGCAACTTTAAGATCATCCAATCAGTGTTAGCATGACCACCTGAGAGCTACTGAAATTTTCAACAAAGATGGCGGCGTCTCAACAGCAGTGGAACAAACACTACGTTCACACTGCAGGCTGAAGTGACTCAAATCCGATTTTTTCGCCCATATGTGACCTGTATCCGATCTTTTGACAATATGAACGACACAGATCCGATTTTTTCAAATCCGACCCAGGCCGTTTGGATATGTGGTCCTAATTCCGATTCCTATCCGATCTTTTCATATGCGACTTCAGTCTGAACCGCCAGGTCGCATTCATCCGACTTGCACGTCATCAACAAGCCACAAATGTCACTATTCTGCACTGAAGTAGGTGGCGGGTCTCTCAAAAAAAAAAAAAGTTACAACATGGCTTTGATGCTCCTTTGAACGGAGGTTGCAGTCACTACCCCGCAGAACACCTGAGCCAAAACCCTTGCCCTCTTCCTTCTCAACCTCCTCTTTAACATCAGGCTATTGTGCATGTTCTGGCTCCGTCGCAACAACAACTGCATCATCGCCAGGTACTCCATGCTGGCTACTGTCATACACAGGAAACTTTAGGTTACTTCCGTAAACACTGGCCATGCTCACTGCGTGTGACGTCGTCGTATCCTGCAATGCGCATGCGGAACACTTTTAGGTCGCTTTTCATTCATACTGAGGATCACATACAAGTCGCATATATTTGTTAATGTGAACGACCTCACAAAAAAATTGGATTTCACAAAAAAATCGGAATTGAGCATTAAGCCTTGCAGTGTGAACGTAGTGATAGAGGGGAAGAGAAAAAAAAAAAGAACTTATCTTTTTATGCCGTTAAGGTTGTGTGTAAACCCAAAGTGGTGAATTTACCTCAAATACTTAGAAAACCAACAGACATGTGCTCAGGTTGTAATTAAAACATCGATTTTTCTTCAGCCAAATATAAACTGCCGTTAGCTAACCACCGCTCCATAGAGATTGAGTTGGATTTAGGTAACTAGCGGTGGTTTTTGCTAACATAGCTGTCACTAGCTATGCAGGAATAACATTAGCTCTCTTGCATCAAGTTAAAAGTGATGGGCAGCTCATGATTTTTGTTTTTGTGAGCTGTAATAGAGATTGTCTGACTTACTGTCTGATCTAATTCACATACAGAGCATGACTACTTGTGGAGCCCCGAGGGCAAAACAGTACAAACTTCAGGATCTAAAAAAGAAAGCCTTTCAAGAGCTCAGTCACCTGCTTTTCCTCCTCAGCAGCCAGCTCCTGGTCCATGTCCTTTTTTGTTGAGATGAGATTTAAACAATTATGTTTTTGTGATGTGTCAGTTATAGCATGTGATTGAGGCTAGTAACATTTTTAGAGAGATTTAAAAAAAAAAAAAAAAAAAAAAAAAAGTGTTTAACAGAATAACATGGTTATTTTGACTTCTAAAATGTTAAAATAATGGCAATTTATCATTTGGCCAGAACATCTATTCAGTTTTGTTGCAGAAGTGATCCTTACTTGCGCGAAATAAAGGCTGAAGCCAAGACAAAAGTGACCACTGTAAATGTTTTAAGGCCAATTTATGCTGACAACGCAGTCCTCGCAGACGGCGCCGCAGATAGCGTCTGCGTAGCTCCCCCACCTTCGCAGACACTCTGCGCGCACCTCCCAAAAATTGTGACCAACGCAGAAGCCTCGCAAACAGCGTCGCAGACAAGAGGGCTCTGATTGGTCCACTCTACATCCGCTGTACATGCACTTCCGCTTCCCTACTTTCCCGGTTTGGTTTGTTTTCACGACCGCCATTTTTAAAAACACGAGCGAAGATGGAGCAGCACGAAGAGCGGTTGATCGAGGAAGTGAGGAAGTACGTACATCTATACGACTCCAGTTCTAGTCATTATAGTAACCGGAGGATAAACACTCCACTAACCACACCCACCAACTACTCCTAGCGATTTCGCGACTTCACGCCCCCATGCGTTGTAGCGGTGAATAACATCGCGCACGCCTAGTACTCCCCGCTCAACAATAAATTACAACTGTCTGCGAAAGCCTTGTCGCAAGAGCATGCAGAGGCCTTTAGTGTCCATCTTTACGGTGTCTGTCTCCTTGACAATAGATTTGCTCTTATCTGATTGGCTGTTGCCCTCTCTCTCTCACCTGGTTGCCCGTTGCATCATCACCTTTCGCTTACACAATACACTGAGGGATGAGCAGATTTCTACCTGGTGATATCGTACACCATGAGCGCTCCAGCGGCGCCCCGATAGTAGCTGCGCGTCACAGCTCTGAAGCGCTCCTGCCCTGCCGTGTCCCAGATCTGCAGCTTGATCTTCTGCCCGCTCACCTCAATAATCCTCGTTCCAAACTCCACGCCGATTGTGTGGGGGCAGTCTGCCATGACTGCAGGGGACAAGCAAGGAATTACATCATTTTTAATGACGGCCAAGGAGAAAAATAAAATTTTAAAAAAGCCTCATAAATAGAACTGTAGAGATCAGGCATTTCACATAGATGAGCCAGCTGGACACTGCAGATGATTCAGTGAGAATGTATTCACGCAGGGCTTTTTTACTGGACTACACAGGAACAAAATCAACAATCCTTCATTCTGTTGTCATTTTTCATTGCCGAGTGGGCCGTAACAAAGTACATATGCTAATTTTGGTTATCTTTCTTGCCAGGGTAGCAAGAGTAGCAAACAGGATGTGGCTGGAAATAGTGCAGATCTAATGCAATCACCATGAATCATCAGACAACAAGCATGGCAGTGCAACCTTCAGTAATAATGCTCGATACTGTTCCTCGCATTCCCACTGAAATTTTTAAAAACAGTCCTAGATATAAAGTAACTCAGGCCTTAACGACAGACACTCCATAGTTGCTCCAAGCAACACTTGATAAATGATGTCATCACCCCAAAACATCCACAAATGCCTCATACTTTTACTGGTACTCTTATGGGACGGGAAACAGACAAAGACTACAGATAGTTCTGGATTCAGATTAGTAACCACACCATGATTTACCACAGAGGTGCCAACACTTAATAAGAAAACACTGACAGACAGACAGAGATGGGAAAAAAAAAAAATCCACAAAAATCCCCATTGTGTGGGTGGACAAGACGGCAGCGCCATACTAACAGTAAAAATGCCGCCGTCCTGCTCTTTACCAGTGAGCTCAGTCCCGCCTTCATTTTACATTGGTCCACTTGCAAATTCACAGGTCAAAGTTCACCTAGATAAAGGTCAGCTAAATGAAAGCAAGCACTACCAAAGCAAATGAGCATCTTTCACACCGTGTCCTTCAGCAAATTCTCTTTTCTGTTAGGATAATTTTCTTCATATTTTACTTGACTCATGTTTTAGCTATTGCTGGAGGTTCAAAAGCCATAAAATGCTACGACAAAACTGTGGCACCTCTGCACATACAAAAAACACCGAGTTCAATTTCACTCAAAGCAGCATAGTTTTGTATTTAAGTTAATGAACACCTAGAAAGATTTATTCCCATTTCCTCCCATTAAAAAACATTTCCTATTTCCTCAGCTAGAAAAGCTAAGACACTAGAACAGCTGACAGTGTTTCTCTGTCACACTCTGTAACCATGTCTCTTCAGACTGCACAAGTTCCTGTTTATTTTGTGCTCTCAATGGCCCACTTGTGTAGAGTGATACAGGATGCATCCTCGGTGAAAGACGGGTGGCGCATCTGGAGCTCTGCTCCCTCACTCAATAGTCCTAAACTTTCATTATGGAGACGACGTTCATCATGCACTATTCACCATCAAGAGCCACATCACGGATTTAGAAAAGCATCACCCTTGCATGCCTTATACGGGTTGAAACGGTGACTTTGGGTGTGGTACTTACATTTCTTTTCTGTAAACTGGTGAAGCAAACATGACTTCCCAACCCCCATATCCCCTGAAGAGAGAGCATAAGGCATGTGTTACATTCCACACAGAAATGTAATGGTAATGTGTCACACAGTACACTGACCCTTCTCTCCGACAGTGTGAGTAAAGAAAGGAATTTACCAGCAGTACTAGAGCCATAGGGACAAAGAGAAAGGAATATATGCACAGTCTTGAGGGATTAAAGATGAACAGAATGCAGTCTGACAATATAGACTATGAAACAGCATCGTCTGACCCACTTATTACCCCCACACTGCCTCATTCATACTTACCGATGATGATGTACTTAAAAATGTACGAGTAGTTGTATGGTGCAGTGGCCATTGTGGCTCTAAAAAAAAAAAAAAAAAAGAGAAAAAAGTTAGTCATCTCACTGTAGATTTATCAGCACATCTTATGATCACAGAGACTGCTCTGTGCTCATCCCAGGGCTCCAATTCAATACATGATTATTTGTAAATCATACTAACTGCTGTCTCACCACCTCTGGATTCCTGTAAAGCAGCTTCGACTATGAAAATGTTAAAACCGCTATATAAATTGCAAACAGAAAAGAACATATTTGGCAGAGTCGAAGGTGCACAATCTGTCCAGGATGTGCATATGCAGTTTAGACTGGGGGTGTGTGCACAATCAGTCTTAGACGTTG
Source organism: Neoarius graeffei (assembly GCF_027579695.1). Lineage (NCBI taxonomy): Eukaryota > Metazoa > Chordata > Actinopteri > Siluriformes > Ariidae > Neoarius > Neoarius graeffei. The sequence continues at coordinate 12,814,591 of NC_083596.1, read as the reverse complement.
GAAATTTCCATTTTCTCAATGGAATATCATGCCATCTGATTTTCTTGAGCATTTCATAAGCTAAAATATGATGCGTTTTCTCCACTCTGTGCCCCTGGACGATGCTAAATGGAATAACAATTTTTTCAGAAATCAGATTGATTGAGGTTTAATGGCACTTACTTGGAGTCTAAATGTCAATCTGACCCTTAGTTTACCAAGACTTTCCAGTAGCGAGAATACAGCGTCTCAAACTATAAACGGAAACAGCTTTGACAAAATAGCAGTCACACTGCTAACATACACAAGCTACAGTATATAAAGATCATCAAAACAGGAATTTATTGCTGATTAGAACCACAGCAGACTCCAGGTTATTAGCGACTACTAGATTATCTGGTGAATATTTGAGAGTTTTTATGGTTGCACATAACGCTCTCTTTCTACAAAGATATTTTGTGTGCGTGTGTGTGTGTGTACAGGTTTTTTTTTTTTTAACATTAATATGTCCAGTGTCGGGGGCGGCACGGTGGTGTAGTGGTTAGCACTGTCGCCTCACAGCAAGAAGGTCCGGGTTCGAGCCCCGTGGCCGGCGAGGGCCTTTCTGTGTGGAGTTTGCATGTTCTCCCCGTGTCCGCGTGGGTTTCCTCCGGGTGCTCCGGTTTCCCCCACAGTCCAAAGACATGCTGGTTAGGTTAACTGGTGACTCTAAATTGACCGTAGGTGCGAGTGTGAATGGTTGTCTGTGTCAGCCCTGTGATGACCTGGCGACTTGTCCAGGGTGTACCCCGCCTTTCGCCCGTAGTCAGCTGGGATAGATAAAGCGGCTAGAGATAATGAGAAGAGATGTCCAGTGTCATGAGTGTCTGTGAGCCCATGAATGCAGAAGGCAGCGGATAGTACATTACACAGCCCTGTGATGCAGCAGCACTTTGAAAAGATGTGGTTGGCTGGTTTCATGTGTCTTGGAGGAATTACACAAGAGCCTGCACCCTGGCTGTTGTCATAACCAGAAAGATTTAACTGGCGAGAGGAAACTAATCAAGACTAAATTAGGAAGAAATTCAAGGATCTCTTTTTTGTGAGAAACTGAACTGAGTTAATTCCACCTTGATTCAGACTCAGTAAAAAAAGAAAAAAAAAGCTGATGTTACGTTAGTGCATCTTAGAAGCTACTATATAACCCTATATACTGTTAGTGTGTACAAACTTATCACCTTGCTCTTTTTCCTTCTTTCTACAGTCACTGGGGCATGTTAGTGGTGTAATTCTGCTGACTATAACCAGGAATAGCCTGAACAAAAACAGCTTATTTAGATCCACTCAATGAGTGGCACAAAACAAAAAGCAGATCGCATTCAGAAGTATCCAGTGAATTGGTCATTTGTATTTCAAACAAGTTTCACCTCACAGCACATACCTGGTTAAATAAATTTATAATTAAATAAATAACGAAACAACTGTGGCAGAGAGCTGCGGATATGATGTAGAGCTCTGATCAGGCTCTGTTGGAAAAAAATCTCTCAGAATCACTAATCCAATTTTGTTCAGCAAGGAAACAGAGCACGTCCAGATGGTAATAAGACGAGACGCAAGCCAGAGGATATTATCGTGTTATACATTAAAAGCTGCCCAGGCCTCTGAAATATGACTTGATTATATTACCTTGATTTGTTGAACTAAAAAGGCATTTGTAGCCGCTCGCTACATAACCACGTGTTAATCCAGAAAAACACACCATAATTACACTAACTGATGAACTAAAGCATTTACGCCATCTTATCATCATGGAGTCAGTCAGTTTTGAACTGAAGACATGACAAGTCCGTATGCTAGTCTCAAAGACTTAAGAACTCGCACCCATTTTTGAGATTACATTGATCTCCGTTGTGGAAAATCTCTGAACAATTTTGTTTTGTGATGCATTCTCCCCCCCCATTCGAAAACTGTAAGCTCTCAGCACAATACAACACTGCTTTCACAACCCTCATGTTGCATCATGTGGCACTTTCATTAGACCACAAAGTTGACGAGACTGACAGTGTAATAACGCAAACACTTGCCTTTGCAAGTTGAGCCAAGACCACAAATCTGATCTCGCAGCACAGAAATATGACCTAGCCTATATCCACAATGTCGAGTTATAAACTGATAAAAGCTTCCACTTTTATCAAACTCAATGTGCAGACCTGCATTAAAGAGAAAGAGAGGAAAGCATGTGATCAGTCTGCTGTCTCAGCACTTCCCTGATTCAGAAAGCAGAAATCTCAAGTGTTTTTTTTTCCTGCAGAACAGCACACTCTCTCATCCACATTTTAAACCATAATATCCAACATAACAAGCAAAATGACTTCTTAACCGCAATGAGACACAGTGAGTGAGTGAAACAGTAACGTTCTTTCATCTTGAGGGTCATCATGGATCCAGAGTCTGTCTCTGGGAATACTGGGCAGGGAATACACCCTGGATGAGACAAGATCAAATCTTGTACTGCAGCAATACTAGCACTACACTTCCCATATACTCCAACCAAATTCTTCAACTTAATAGTAATATTTCCTCCATGCTCACAGACACCTAGCTTTATCAGCTCATACTGCAAAAGAAGAAGTCCGACATTAGTTCTGAAACTTTGCCAAGCATCATGACGAGGCTTACACCCGATACTCCTTCGATAAACGTTAAACAGGTTTCACTTTCTTTAATCTGTTAATTATTAGTCTTAAATTATGTGCAGCGTCCACTGTTCCACATTTGAGCATTCAACCGTGCTGTGGTCTAACCTAACGCACCGCACTGGTGTTCGTAGCACAAATTTGGTATTTTAAAAATATATACAGTCACGAAGTAGCAGGAAACGGTTTCATGTGAACAAATTGTGTTTTCAGGGCCTTTAATTAGCGCATCTAAAATAAACAGGTGAAGCATTTTAGGCAGCTCCTGGAAACAAACACACAAAATTCTGTTTTATGTACACAAAACAACTTCATGCCATTATAGGAAAAACTGTATATAAAAACAGCCTGTCAATGATGACCTTTTATTAATAAATAACAGCTTACTTTTTAACCATTTACAGTTAGTGCTGTGGAACGCCCGCAAGTTATTTCTGCAAGTTATTTCCTGTTACAATTTAATAATAAATAAACTCAGTTTTATTTACATTTGACAATGGAAACTACCACAAAGTAGCTTTATAGATATCTGGATATAGATTTATATTTGTCCCTAATGAGCATCAGAAGTGACAATTGGAAGGGAAAAAAAAAACCCCGAGACGACAACAGGAAGGAACCTTGAAAGGACTCAAAAGCGAACCCATCCTCATCTAGGTGAAACCAAATGGCATGATTACAGTAGAGAGTTGTAGAAGAGTAATTATTTATAAAGTCAAGCAGTGCCAAGTGGATTGGCAAGACAAGCACGAGGGTCATTTTGGATTTTTGTAGAAATCCAGATGAAGCTCTCTACTCAATGAATGAGAAAGCATAGTTTCTCGCAAGAGCAATCAAGAAAGAAAAAAAGAAAAGAAAGCACAACTTTATTCATCACACACTTGTGAAATTTCCTCTCTGCATTTAACCCATCTGAAGCAGTGAACACACACGTGAGCAATGAGCACACACACACACACACACATACCCAGAGCAGTGGGCAGCCATGCTAACAGCACCTGGGGAGCAGTTGGGAGTTAAGGCCAATTTATGCTGACAACGCAGTCCTTGCAGACGGTGTCACAGATGGCGTCTGCGTAGCCTCCCCACCTTCGCAGATGCTCTGCGCGCACCTCCCAAAAATTGTGACCACCGCAGAAGCCTCGCAGACAAGAGGGCTCTGATTGGTCCACTCTACATCCGCTGTACACGCACTTCCGCTTCCCTACTTTCCCGGTTTGGTTTGTTTTCACGACGGCCATTTTTAAAAACACGAGCGAAGATGGAGCAGCACGAAGAGCAGTTGATCAAGGAAGTGAGGAAGTACGTACATCTATACGACTCTAGTTCTAGTCATTATAAGTAACCAGAGGATAAACACTCCACTAACCACACCCACCAACTACTCCTAGCGATTTCGCGCCCCCTTGCGTTGTGGCGGTGAATAACATCGCGCACACCTATTACTCCCCGCTCAACGATAAATTACAACTGTCTGCGAAAAGCTATCCGCGAAAGCCTTGTCGCAAGAGCATGCAGAGGCCCTTAGGTGCCTCGCTCAAGGCCGTCCCATATTAACCTAACCGCATGTCTTTGGACTGTAGAAGAAACCGGAGCACCCAGAGGAAACCCACGCAGACAGGCCTCCACCGGCCGCTGGGCTCGAACCCAGAACCTTCTTGCTGTGAAGCAACCGTGCCACCCAATCATGAATCTTGAAGAATACAGTAAGCTATACTGAACCTGTGGGTTCTTCTAAACAATACCTTTAAATTTTGTTTGTTTAACCTAGAGGTAATTAACAGTTAATCCTCCTAACTACAGTTCTTAATAGGGGTGTTTATGCATGATGCATCATGGAATTAGGGATGGGCGATATAATCGGCAAATCATCACCACGATATGACCATTAATATCGAATATCGTGGGTACGGCGATTTAGTTGAAATATTAACTTGCCTCTAGAAATGAACAGGTAGTGTTTTAATCACCATGAATACACCAATGAAGTCTGTATAATACAGCATGATGCATATAACTAGCTTCATCAATATCAGGCCTATTATATTACACGCTTACTGTGAGGAGGAGGAGAGGGAGATGGAGGAACAGACACCGGGTCAGGGGTGGAAAAAACAAAACTGGAGTAAGCAGAGGGGGGGAATAAACCCGGAAAACAAGGCCCAAACACCGGGAGGAAAAGTAAATACAAAACAAATACAGGCAGAATTACAGAGCAAAGAGTAAAAACACAGCCTTGGAGCTCATGAACGAGCGGCGCGCGTTCATGGCAGGTGTCTGACGGGCCAGAACTAGCCGCAGGTGTATACAAATATATATAATATGCAACAAACAAACAAACAAACACTCACTCACTCACTTTCACTGAGAACATTCAAAACGTCCACTTAATTATTTAAATAAACTCAAACAAAATCATATGTAGATAATGACTAGCAATTCGGACAGTCATCCCATACACACTAGTCTATACGGATGCTAAAACAAAGCTAGCACCATTAATAAACCTAGCTAGATAAAAGAGAGAAAAAACGACGAGTATGTAATAATTCGAGTATAGAAAATTTACATAAATAAATAAAAACGCGTGTACAATCCGGTACCCTGCTTCCAGTCTTCCCAGAGACTCCACCAATTTGCTTCCTACATTAGCTACAATGCTAAGTAGAAGGCTAAGCTTACCTGAGTAAAATTAGCTACCATGCTAACCGGTTATCCCAGGCGTTTATACTCCAAATAATCACTCTAAACAGCTACACCCAGACCTGTTTTTTTTTTTTTTCCCCCGTGATAATTTTATTGTAATGTCAAACAAAATTGCTATCATAATTAAACATATTTCAAGTCCTTACCAAAGGCTGTGGTGTTAATTTCACGCCGTGAGCTTTCAGAACGAATCTGCAGTTTCCTCTGAGCTGGAGGAGGGAGGGAGGCTGACTGACTGATTGCCTGTCCAAGATGGCGGCGTAGCGCCACAGGGTTTCCTCTATTGTACACAAAGGGCGTCTGACACCAAGTCAGAAATAATAATTTAATCATGTTTACTGGTTAAATAACATACTAAAAAAAAAAAACAAATGAACAAATAAAAGAGATATTTGTTGGTTTGCAGGAATAAAAGTGAAATTCGACGATTAATTTGTACATCTGTCAATGTCAGAATCAAGTTTATTGCTGAATATGTTCTCACATACAGAGAATTTGCTTTGGTTGCTCAAAATTATGTTAACACTAATGGATTATTTTTCTCCTGAATGTGTGGTGTGGGCAGCACGGTGGTGTAGTGGTTAGCGCTGTCGCCTCACAGCAAGAAGGTCCGGGTTCGAGCCCCGTGGCCGGCGAGGGCCTTTCTGTGCGGAGTTTGCGTGTTCTCCCCGTGTCCGCGTGGGTTTCCTCCACAATCCAAAGACATGCAGGTTAGGTTAACTGGTGACTCTAAATTGACCGTGAGTGTGAATGGTTGTCTGTGTCTATGTGTCAGCCCTGTGATGACCTGGCGACTTGTCCAGGGTGTACCCCGCCTTTCACCCGTAGTCAGCTGGGAAAGGCTGCGACCCTGTAGAACAGGATAAAGCGGCTAGAGATAATGAGATGAGATGTGTGGTGTGGGCAGCACGGTGGTGTAGTGGTTAGCGCTGTTGCCTCACAGCAAGAAGGTCCAGGTTCGAGCCCCGTGGACGGCGAGGGCCTTTCTGTGCGGAGTTTGCATGTTCTCCCCGTGTCCACGTGGGTTTCCTCCGGGTGCTCCGGTTTCCCCCACAGTCCAAAGATATGCAGGTTAGGTTAACTGGTGACTCTAAATTGACCGTAGGTGTGAATGCGAGTGTGAATGGTTGTCTGTGTCTATGTGTCAGCCCTGTGATGACCTGGCGACTTGTCCAGGGTGTACCCTGCCTTTTGCCCGTAGTCAGCTGGGATAGGGATAGAACAGGATAAAGCGGCTAGAGATGATGAGATGAGATGAGATGTGTGGTGCGCCGTAACCGCTGCTGGCGTAATTGGGCCCTACTTTTTTGACACCCCAACAGTGACATCATACATCTACTTACAGATGGTGCAGCAGTACGCCATTGATGAACTTCCACTACAGATCTGATTTGCAGGGTATTTCCAGCAGGATGGCACACTGCCGCGTTTTGGCCGTACTGTTTGTGCTTATCTCGACCACACATTTCCAGGTCGATGGATAGGTCTCGGTGGACCATTGCTGTGGCCTCCACACGCCCCTGATTTGACGCCCTGTGATTTCTGGTTATGGGGTCTGGTGAAGGAGTGCATGTATAGCAGGAAAGTTTGTGATACTGTATCAATGACCTCAAGGACAGAATAAGGACTGTGGTATCATCTGTTCCTTTACCTCATAAACATCCATTAACGATATATATTGTTAATGGTGTTTATGAGGTAAAGGAGTAGATCTGGAGGGTCCTCAGACATAGAGTGTTTTGGTAAACTGGGATGTATGGATGCTGTCAGTCCCCCACTCGCTTGCTCACTCGAGTTTGTTGATGGTGTAGTGGCTGGCTGCTTTATGTCCCGGGGCTCCCTCATGCCTGTGTTACTTTCTGGCTCTCTCCTTTTAGTTATGCTGTCATAGTTAGTTTTTCCGGAGTCCCTGCTTGTACTCAGCACAAAATGCATACTGTTCCTACTTATTCAGGTGACATTGGGCATACCTAACAACCTGTGTTTTCTCCCCCCCATCTGTCCCTCTGAGTTACATGTCAATCCTGAGATCGAGATGCTGACCTCTTCTGCTCCTCAGACCTGCCTGATCCATTCTGATGCCCTGTGTCTGGTCAGAATCTCATCATATCGCTCCTGTGCAGGACGGCCCCATATGGACAGTTGAAAGTCACACTCGGAAGATGCTCTGGACACTTACAGTAATGCTTTTATGGCTGAGGACTACAGTTGACTTGCTAACTTTAGGACTGCAGTTGTCATGAACAGTTTTGCACTCAAGTTTCCATCAATGAAGAGTTATAACATCAACGAAACTGACTTCATGTTAAAACTGTTAATGTAAGATTCATGTTGTCTGTTGTTGCCCAAATGAGGATGGGTTCCCTTTTGAGTCTGGTTCCTCTCGAGGTTTCTTCCTCATGTCTTCTGAGGGAGTTTTTCCTTGCCACCATCGCCACAGGTTTGCTCATTGGGGATAGATTAGGGATAAAATTAGCTCATGTTTTAAGTCATTCAAATTCTGTAAAGCTGCTTTGCGACAATGTTTATTGTTAAAAGCGCAATACAAATAAACTTGACTTGACTTGACTATTCCTCGTGAAATGTGTGTCCAGGCTTTAAATGGTACTGTTGCTCGCTGGTTTTTGTGTATTGAACACGATGGCAAACAGTTGAGACCGTCCTGTAAATCATCTTGCACATATGATGTATGTTTTGTGAATAAATGGTTTCTACCATTTAAGTGTTAACATAATTTTGACTAACCATATATATATATATATATATCTCATCTCATCTCATTATCTCTAGCCGCTTTATCCTTCTACAGGGTCGCAGGCAAGCTGGAGCCTATCCCAGCTGACTACGGGCGAAAGGCGGGGTACACCCTGGACAAGTCGCCAGGTCATCACAGGGCTGACACATAGACACAGACAACCATTCATACTCACATTCACACCTACGGTCAATTTAGAGTCACCAGTTAACCTAACCTGCATGTCTTTGGACTGTGGGGGAAACCGGAGCACCCGGAGGAAACCCACGCGGACACGGGGAGAACATGCAAACTCCACACAGAAAGGCCCTCGCCGGCCCCGGGGCTCGAACCCAGGACCTTCTTGCTGTGAGGCGACAGCGCTAACCACTACACCACCGTGCCGCCCATATATATATATATATATATATATATATATATAAAGAAATAAAAGAATCTGAAATATACAAATTTGAAAAGAAGAAGCCAAGCCAAGAAGCTTTTGTCACACGTACACTCGAGCACACAGCAAAATTTAACCTCTGCATTTAACCCATCTGAAGTAGTGAACACACACATGCACACACAAGTGAGCAATGAGCACACACACATACCCAGAGCAGTGGGCAGCTATGCTACAGCGCCCGGCGAGCAGTTGTGGGATAGGTTCCCTTGCTCAAGGGCACTTGAGCCCAACCTCAGGTCATGGCTGCCCCATGTTAACTTAACTGCATGTCTTTGAACTGTTGGGTAAACGCACCCGGAGGAAACCTACACAGACACAGGGGAACATGTAAACACCACACAGAAAGGCCCCTGTCGGCTATTGGGCTCGAACCCAGAACCTTCTTGCTGTGAGGTGACAGTGCTAACCACTACACCACCATGACGCGTGGACATAATTTAAGGGGTATGTGCATGAGTTGTTGGAGTCCAAGCTGTACAGTATGTCTGGAATGTGCAAAAATAGATCACATGATGGAGAAGAGACATGATAAGAGTGCAGGAAAAGGAAGAGGATATGTGTAATGGGCTAAGCCAATAACCAAGCTATACAGTGTGAGCTGGAATGTGCAATAAGGGTTCGCAGAATGGAGATGTATGACATGACCTTGAAATGTGCAAAATTGCAGTTCAGAGACAAAGTGCATTAATGTCACAGATTGGAAGTGTGAGGTTAGAGTTTAATGTCAGTGGGGGTCAGTAACCTTATCGATGAGACCAGCTGCAGTGGGGAAAAAGCTGACCTTGTGGCATGAGGTTTGGTTCTAATGGACCGCAACCTCCTATCAGAGGGGAGTGGCTCGAAAAGTTTGTGTCCAGGGTGAGAGGGATTGGCCATAATCCTTTCTGCTCTCTTTAGGGTCCTGGACTCGTACAGGTCCTGAAGAGACGGAAGGTTGCAGCCAATCGTCCTCTCAGCAGAGCGAATGATGCGCTGCAGTCTGCGATTGTCCCTGGCAGTGGCAGCTGCATACCAGATGGTGATGGAGGAGGTGAGGATGGACTCAGTGATGGTGGTGTAAAAGTGCCCCATCACTGTCTTTGACAGATCAAACTTCTCAACTGCCGCAGGAAGTACATCCTCTGTTGTGCTTTCTTGGTGAGAGAATAGGTAAAAGTCTCCCACTTAAGGTCCTGGGTGATTATAGTGCCCAGGAAGTGAAAATACTCCACAGAGATTACTGGGGAGTCAAACAGGGTGATGGGGCACCCAGTATGGCAGAGCTCCTCCTGAAGTCTACAATAATCTCCACTGTCTTTACAGCATTGAGCTCTAAGTTGTTCTGCCTGCACCAGGACACCAGATGGTCATTCTCCCACCTGTAAGCATCCTCATCCTCATCAGAGATGAGTCTAATGAGTGTGGTGTCATTTGCAAACTTTAGGAGCTTGACAGACTGATGACTAGACGTGCAGCTGTTGATGTACAGGGAGAAGATAGAGGAGAAAGGATGCAACCTTGGGGGGGATCCGGTGCTGATGGTTCAGGAGTCCGAGACGTGTTTCCTCAGCTTCACTTGCTGCTTCCTGTCAGACAGGAAGTCAGTGATCCACCTGCAGATGGAGTCAGGCACATTCAGCTGGGAGAGCTTGTTCTGCAGAAGAGCCAGGATGATGGTCTTGAAGGCAGAACTGAAATCCACAAACAGGATCCGAGCATAGGTTCCTGGGGAGTCCAGGTACTGGAGGATGAAGTGAAGAGCCATGTTGATTGCATTGTCTGGGGTCCAGGAGCAGGTCAGTGATGGTTTTGAGGTGGTAAAGCACAAGGCGCTCAAAGGATTTCATGACTACAGAAGTCAGAACAATGGGTCTGTAGTCATTTACCGTAGTCCTGTGATCCTTGGCTTTTTGGGGACAGGGATAATGGTGGAGGCTTTGAAGCAGGCTGGCACATGACATGTCTCCAGTGAGGTGTTAAAGATGTCTGTGAACACTGGAGACAGCTGATCAGCACAGTGCTTCAGGGTAAATGGTGAGACTGAGTTGGGACCTGCTGCTTTGCGGGGGTTCAGCTTCTTAGGCTACATCCACACACAACGGCAACGAGATTTTTTTTTAGCGGGTAAAAAAAATATCGCGTCCACATGGGCAACGGATCAGTAAAATATCAGGTACATATGGCAACGCAACGCTTACTGAAAACGATGCAATACACATGCCACACCTCTACGTGCGCTGTAAGACGGTCCCATCGGAGACACCAGAACAATAGAAGAAGTAGGACTCATGCGCATAAACCCCTTCTTCTACCCGGCGTGAATGAGTGAGTGCTGCTTGTTCTAGTCATGTGGTTGTGACGTCATCGTAAACAAATCCGTTCTACTCATCCAGACGACTTCGCAACGGCGCCGTTGCCAGATTTTTCCACTCTGGAAACCGTTCTCAAAAAATATCGTTTTGGGGCACCCAAAACTCCGGTGCCATGTGGACGCCAGGCCGAAACGATAAAAAATTTTATCGGATTCACCTGAATCCGTTGCCGTGTGAACAGGGCCTCAAAGAGCTTGTTAATGTCTCTCTCCAGAATGGAGAGAGTTGAGGCCGTGGTGGAGGATGGATGGGCCTCCAAGGTGTGAAGTTGTAGAGAGGTACTTGCACCAGTAGAGGTGGGGGTGGGCTGGAGCTGGAGTGTGGTGTGTGCTGGAATGTTGTAATTAAAATAGTAACCTTTGATTGAAATCTTACTTTCTAATAGTTTGTAAATGACCTCAATTTCTAATTGTCTTTGAAATCGCCAGTTGAATACACTATATGACTAGAGGTTTCTGCACACATGACCATCACACCCACATGCTTCTGGTTCTTCCCCAAACTGTTTCCACAAAGGTAGAAAGCACACAGTTGTACAGAATGTCCTTCTTTGCTGTTGCATTAAGATTTCCCTTCACTGGAATGATGGGGCCCAGATCTGTTCCAGCATAGCAATACACTATACACAAAGTGAGGTCCATGAAGATATTGGTTTGCCAAATTTGGAGAGGAAGAACTCGAGTTGTCTACACAGATCCCTGACCTTAACCCCACTGAACACCTTTGGGATGAACTGGAACACCAACTGCATCCCAGGCCTCCTTACCCAACATTAGTGCTTGACTGCGTTAATGCTCTTGTGGCTGAATGGGCAAATCCCCACAGTCATGCCACAAAACTGAATGGAAATCCTACACAGAAGAGTGGAAGCTGTTGTAGCACCAAAGGAGGTATAACTCTGTGTTTAATGCCCTTGGTTTTAGAACACATGTACAAATGGATGTGATGGTCAGGTGTCAACATACTTTTGTCCATATAGTTTATAACAGGTGCAAATTAACCAAAACAACATTACTCTTGAGATAAATCATCATCGTTATCAAGTAAATGCAAAAGATATTTTAAACATCAGTAAAATATCCTTCACAGCAAACTATATTGACCAAGAAATGAGGTGTCTTCAAACTAGAATATGAAAATTTCGGGTATGTACAAAAGTTTTGAAATTTTGCACACTGGTTGGGGACAGTCCCCTGATTCTTTTCACCTAGTTTCATGTTTTTCAGATTTTCAGGTGCATGCGCCAGAGGTTAACAACGGCGGTTTTTACAGCTCCGTAACTAACAGCAAAAAACGGCGAATTTTTACGACTTTTTCTTAAACTAACAAGACATCCTTGTAAGTTGGACATTCAAGGACCACGGAGATCATCTTCAAACCGTCATTTGATCAATCTGGCCAATTTGAAGCGACTTGAAGCCACTTTTGTCCCAACAACTAGTGATCGGCCTGGCGAGCCCGACAGCGAGTTGTCTACACTTCTGTTTCACGCGGATTAACCATAGCGGGCTTAAAAGGAGCCCCCGCGGCGTGGTGTGTCCATCCCCACTCCCGTCAAATTTACATCGGATTCCGCTAATTAGATCTACCCAGGTAGGAATTGTGTGATCTCTAAATTCCCACATACCGTCAACACCATGCCTACTCGAGGACAAAAACAACAAAATGATGAGGACGTAGTCACTCTTGGTACCCTGAAAGAAATGCTAGATCAACAAAGGGCAAAATATGAGGGCCTGTTGATGAGACAACAATCCACCTTTCAGTCTTTCATCGCAACAGTAATGGATACTAACAACAAAAGAATGGACAGTCTCATCCGCGAGGTGCAGGAAATAAAGGACAGTTTACAATTCTCCCAGGCGGAAATCCAAGACGGTAAAGCAAAACAACGTGACCAGAGCCACAATATCAAGGAAGTTGAGACGAAAATAGATCGGCTAGGAGCTGTCATCAACACGATCCTTCATAAATCCAATTACTTGGAGAACCAGTCTTGTCGTAATAACATTCTGATCGACGGCGTCCCTGACAACAAACAAGAGAACTGGTACCAATGCGAACAGAAAGTCAGAGAAATCCTCAAGGACAAACTCAAGCTCGACCCACTTAAGATTGAAATCGAACGTTCTCATCGTAATGGAAAACTCCAGGAAGACGGCCGGCCACAACCCATTGTTGCAAAACTTCTCCGATACAAAGACAAAGAAGCCATCATGCAGAGAGCAAAGTATCTCAAAGGATCGAACATCTACATCAACGAAGACTTTTCAGAAGCAGTATGCCAAAAGAGGAAAGAACTCCTACTGGAAATGCGGGCAGCAAGAGAGAGAGGAAACGTGGCATACTTTCGGTACGATCGGCTGGTCGTGCACCCACCGAGAGACACACCAAGGAGGGCCAACACATGAAGAAACCAGACTCAACTAAGACATCGCTGGTAATCAAACCTCATTAACTCCACTACTGAACAACAGCTATCTCTACCTTCAAAATCAAGTAACAGTGACTTAAGTACTTTAGTTTTTAACCCCTTTGACTTAAATGAAAATGTTTGTTAATCACACTTTTCATCTTTTGACCCTGATTTAAATTTCTTTAATAACTACTATAGTTCCTCTAAGAGCACCTCACAGTATTACAACACTGACTCGTTCATCAATACATGCAAATCGAGAAAAAGCAATTCTCTCTCTATGTTTCATTTAAATATAAGGAGCCTTCCATGCCACTTCGAGGAGCTCAATGAATACCTATACTCTATAAAACATAGGTTCTCAGTAATTGCTCTCACAGAGAATTGGCTAACTGGAAATACAATCCACAATTATAACATACCCGGATATAAAAGCATTCATCACTGTAGACTGAGCAAGGTAGGTGGGGGGGTTTCTCTATACATAAGAAATGATTTATCTTATATAGAAAGAAACGACTTGGAATTTGTAATCGATGAATCGGGCACGCAGTGTATTTTTGTTGAACTGTTCTCAAATGGTAATGAGGGGGAAAAAGTCGTCATTGGCTGCGTATACCGTCCTCCTAATACAGACATCCAACAGTTTAATAACCAGTTGACAGAATGCCTGAATAACATCAACAAAGAAAAGAGTACTTGCTACATTCTTGGAGACTATAACATAGACTTACTTAAAGCCTCGCATTCCCCTACTACTGATCACATTAATAACATTTTCTCTAACTCCTTTTTCCCTCTTGTATACAAGCCTACCAGGATTACCCCACACTCTGCTACCCTAATTGATAACGTACACTACCATTAAAAAGTTTGGGGTCACCCAGACAATTTTGTGTTTTCCATGAAAAGTCACACTTTTATTTACCACCATAAGTTGTAAAATGAATAGAAAATATAGTCAAGACATTTTTCTGGCCATTTTGAGCATTTAATCGACCTCACAAATGTGATGCTCCAGAAACTCAATCTGCTCAAAGGAAGGTCAGTTTTATAGCTTCTCTAAAGAGCTCAACTGTTTTCAGCTGTGCTAACATGATTGTACAAGGGTTTTCTAATCATCCATTAGCCTTCTGAGGCAATGAGCAAACACATTGTACCATTAGAACACTGGAGTGATAGTTGCTGGAAATGGGCCTCTATACACCTATGGAGATATTGCACCAAAAACCAGACATTTACCACATTAGCAATGTATAGAGTGTATTTCTGATTAGTTTAAAGTGATCTTCATTGAAAAGGACAGTGCTTTTCTTTCAAAAATAAGGAAATTTCAAAGTGACCCCAAACTTTTGAACGGTAGTGTATACACAAACACACGTAACAGTGACTACATGGCTGGGATTATGGTAACAGATATATCGGATCACTTTCCTGTATTCCTTATATCTGATTAGTGGAACCAACTAGGAAGACAGACAAAATATCTTACCGTCTCATTAACATGACAAACATTCAGAAATTCACAGAATCCCTATCAGGTATTGTTTGGGACAACATACTTCGTGAGGTGGACACAGAGAAAGCTTACAATCAGTTTCTTGAAATGTACGGATCTTTATATTAAAAATGTTTTCCTAAGAAAAACGCAAAAATTTTCAACCATTCTCGGAAAAAACCTTGGTTAAGTAGCGGAATATTAAAATCAATACGCAGAAAAAACAAACTTTATGCTAAGTACGTCAAGAGCCCTACACCCCTTAACCACAGTGTCTACAAAAAGTATCGAAATCAGCTAAATCATCTCCTTAGAACTGCAAAGAAAGAATACTACCACAGAAAGTTTACTGAAGCCGCTTCTAATATAAAACAAACATGGAGAATGATAAATGACGTCTTAAATCGTGACAAAATAAAAACACCCGGTCCAAACAAAATTCAAATTGTAAATAAAACTATTGAAAATAAAGAAGAATTATGTGATGAATTCAATGATTTTTTTTGTCAATATTGGGCCTTCACTAGAAAGCAAAATACAAAAAGGACCACAGGACCCTCTGAACTACATTACCTTACAAGTAGAATCTAATTTATCGACCTTTATACCACCAACTAATGCCGAAATCACAGACATCGTCAAAAACCTAAAAGATTCAGCTGCTGGGCATGATGAAATAAGCGCTAAAGTTCTAAAACTTTCCCTGCCCCATATCATTGCCCCTCTTACACACATTCTTACTCTTTCCTTGCAAAATGGAGTTTTTCCTCACTCACTAAAAGTTGCAAAGGTAACTCCCATCTTTAAAAGTAGTGATCCACTTAATATCAACAATTATCGACCCATATCTGTCCTCCCCTGTATATCTAAAGTTCTCGAAAAACTAATATATAACCGTCTTCTGAAACATTTAGATCATAATAACATCCTATACAAACACCAATATGGCTTCAGAAAGGGCTATTCCACCTCTATGGCACTGATTCAGTTAATGGACAAAATTTCCTCAGCTATAAATAACAAAGAGTACACCATAGGAATTTTTCTCGATTTATCTAAAGCATTCGACACAGTAAATCATTCTATTCTACTAAGCGAACTAAAACGATATAGCATAAATGACTCTGCATTAAAATGGTTCTCTTCTTATCTATCTGACAGACAACAATATGTAACAATTAACAACACTAAATCTACACTTAAAACAGTACAATGCGGAGTACCACAGGGATCAATTTTAGGACCTTTACTATTTCTAATTTACATCAATGACCTTGCACAAGCTTCCACAATCATCTTCTTTATCTTATTTGCAGATGACTCCAATCTTTTCCTTTCACACTCAAACTTTAATACTCTAATAAAACTAGCTAATCAAGAATTAGAAAAAGTTGTTATCTGGTTCGAGGCTAACAAATTATCTGTCAATCCCCAAAAAACCATACTTCCTTATTTTCTGTAATAAAAATAAAACCTACAATAGAAATAACGCAAAAATCTTACTAAAAAGTATGCCCCTTTCTCAAGAGTGTCAAGCTAAATTCTTAGGCGTAATAATAGATGACAAACTGACCTGGAAACCACATATAGCCATGTTATGTAATAAAATATCTAAAACTATTGGACTTATGGGAAAAGTCAAACATCTTCTTACTCAACAAACCATTATCACCATATATAATAACTTAATATACCCATATCTGACCTACAGAAATATTGTATGGGGATGTGCCTACAAAACTACACTACAGCCCCTAATACTACTCCAAAAAAGATTTGTTTGTATGGCCACCGGATCCAGTTTTTATGCCCATTCTTTGCCTCTATTTACAAAGCTTAAGATTTTAAATATTATTGATATCAATAGACTTCAGCTAAATATCTTCACTTTCCAATTTCTTAGAAATTCTCTTCCAGACACGTTTGATAGTTTTTTAAATCTTAATTCCCAATTTCATGCTTACCAAACTCGACAAAACGACCAACTACGTATCGCCCTAGTGCGAACATCCCTAGGTCAAAAGAGTGTTCAATACAAATGTGTAATTGAATGGAATAACCTCCCCCTCCACCTTAAAAGTTTCACATCCATGATTAGTTTTAAGCGTAATCTCAAAAACCACCTATTTTCATTCCCCAGCCACACTTGACCTTTATCTTTAAGTAAAGTTCAGTCTTGGATCAAATTGTAAAATATTACAGTACACCATGCACCAGGCTTCTGTTATTAGTACAATATTTATTCACCATTTGAAATCAATCAATTACACATTTTTACTTTATGTATAGATCCTAGGTTACATTTTATCCATTTCTTATTTTCACTCATTAACTTATATTTTGTTATCTGCAATTGACATTTTGTTTATATTTGTTATTTTAGTTATGATACCAGTTACAGTTTAATGTATAATTTTATCATATTATTATTATCATTATTTGTTATTATTTACTATTGTTAATATAGTTCTTCTCTAATTTGTTAAATTTGTATTAATTACTTGGTAATTTAAATGGGAGAATACTTAGAACAAGCCATTGTGCTTTTTTCTTCCCCCAGCACGTTTTCTATTTTGTTCCATTTATGTTTATCTTGTAAATTTCTTTTATCATGTGCAAATAAATAAAATAAAATAAAATAAAATAATGTTTGCCCACAAGTGGGTCAAAGTTGGGGGAGCATTTATGCATGTAACTTTTGAACAGTATGTCCAATGAGATGAGGTACGATTGGATTCCTTGGCTCAAGCACTCCATTACATAAATTAATGCCATATTGGATTTTCTACCATTTTGGATTTTATCAAAAACGCTTAAAACATTTCACAAGTCACAAATTTTGTCCAATCTTCACAAAATTTGGTACATACCATCTTCAGACCAAGTCTCACAAAAGTTATTTGTTGCCATTTTGATTTGTGAAAGATTTCATCTGTTACAACCAATAGATATCCACAGTGAAGCAGCCAAAACAGGAAATTAGGTCATATCTCAGCCATGCTTTGATGTGTCAAACCCAAACTTGGGAAATGGACTTGGGACTGCATTTTGAGGAAGCACAAACTTGTCTCATTTGACCACTAGGGGGCACTGAAATAAGCAAACATATGTTTGAGCTAATAACTGTTGATGTGTTTCCCTTAAAAATAAGTTTGTACCGGTATGTCTGCATTGGAGTTCCCAAGGCCAAGACATGCCAACTTTTCGAGTCAATGTAATTGTTCCGGCCACCATACTGGAATAACTTTAATCCATTCGATTACAATCGAATGGATTAAAAATTTTTCACAGGCCACAAATTTTGTCCAATCTTCACCAAATTTGGCACAGCTTATCCTCAGACAGAGCCTCACCAAAGTTGTCAGACTGATTTTTCTTTTATTTTCAAAACCGTCTGTTACTAGCCTGGCTAACGCGACTTCAAAGCTCTCCGAGCTCGCAACAGGCCCTCGTGTTGCGTCACGCTTAGGATGGGTGGGCCCAGGCTAGTCTGTTACAGCCTAATGAATTCGCTTTAACAGGATGTGAGATCATATTTCGGCCAATATTTGGTCAACTGACATGAAACTTGCTGTGAGTGCATACAGCCATGCCCTTGACAAAATGACATAAATTTTACATGCCAACTATGTCCTGCTAGGATGCTTAGCCCCCTCATCGCTGGCGTGCGGCTATATTTTGAAATTGTGATTTTAATACAGACAACTTCATTTATATACAGTCCAAAACACAATCAACCAATTACGTAGAATATATAATATATGTGAAATAAACATATAATGATAGAAAATGTTGTCCATGCCATAATGACACTTACCTTACACTTGACAGCAGTGAATTAATTTGTAAAAATACTAAATAAAATCATTAGGACTTCATTATTTACAGTGTGTGATTGATTTTATTTTACTTTCACAACATCCATTTTTCCTTTCCTATTGTCTACATTTCAAGACATGGTGACTCATCACTTTATGAAAATTATTATTATTATTTTTTTAATTTTATTTATTTATTTTTATTGATGACAAGTACCTAGCAGATACGAACCCTCATCACAGTCCCTTTGGCCATCCTTCAGTTCAAGTCCTTGACTGGCAAGAGGAATGTAATATGCCACATATAATGAAAAAAGCATATGAAAACGTAAAGAAGGACAAAACATAATTTTCGAACATTTCCACAGAAACTGTTTCTCAGGAGTTGCCTTCCTTCACAGATGCATCACCATCAGGCCAACCAGCATGCAGATGTAATACAGGGCTCCTGGATGCCAGCAGGGAGCACTGTTACATAAGTCTGTATCACAGCAGTGGATGTTCACTCCGGGAAGCTCCTGTTGCTGACAGTGGCGGGACGTGGCGCAGCCACTGGTCAGGACGATACCCAGTGCCACTGTGGAGCCAGAGACAGGGCACAGATGTTCAGACTAGTGATTATCCCAATAGCAACCTGTAATAAACTCTTCTACTCCTTTCAGATCTCTTCCAAATACCTCATCTTTTGGAGTTTACTCAGAAAGATTTGCAATATGTTCCAAATTCACAATGACTAAAAACTAGCCTTATTCATAGAGTTAGGTGCATTTTAAGTTAACCTAAAATGGAAAATATACCCCTATTTTACAGTTTATCTATACAAAATCTGATTTCACATCAGGTTTCACCTTCTTGGCATCCTGAACTGATTTCAAGTGTGTATAACAGAGTAATAAAACAAAGCAGTTTTTTTTCAATATCAATATCGTACCAAATACACTAATTATTTTTGTTGCTTCTTATAATGAAGGACCAGCTGTGAAATCTAATCAGTGTCACGTAGGTGTGAATTACATTTCTTTGCCTTCTTCATTTTGTTCTAATTAGAAGTTGCATTCATTAACTTTGGATTAATGGCTGGATTTGGATCCAACTTGTGTCTGAAGTTTCCCTTTGTGAGGAAGAGGGAATTTAACGCATGAAAGTGGATCCTTTTGAAGATGACAGTAAATCCCTGCGGGAAGCAGCAACACAAATGTAGAGTCTAAATCCATAATTAGTTGAATAAGGTATTACCTATTCCTATACTGAAGGTCAATTACACTGAAATGCTAAACAAAATAAATAGACGAGAAACCAACCAAAAGATATATAAGCCGATGCAGGGGACTTCACAGGGGCCAGTTAAAAAGTGACTGAAATAACCAACTGGTGGACACTTTAACTTACAAGACTCCTTGTATGTTATTATTATACTTTAATGGCGCCTATGTCGTACTTTACTGGTTGTATACTGTATATAGTTACACTTAATATTGTTATCATTTACATTGAAGCAAGTAAACAGACGTTCTTTCACCATTCTATTTTTAATAACTCTGTTACTATAGAAACAGTAACATTAATTTAACCATGTGATCTGATAGCACTACTGTCAGAGTTGCTATTATAGATTTTTTATTTTTGCTATAGAACATCTTCTGACCAATCAGAATCAAGAATTCAACAACACTGTGATATAAACAGTATTATGATATCTACATCACTGGATATGAGCAATCATGCACTCTGATTGGCTACTCTACTACTAGGATATCAGCTCGTATACCGTGAGTAGAGAAAAACAAACTGGCGGAGCGTGTTGCTGAACCAACCGAGGACGAAATAAAAACTCTACTCGAAAACAAACCCCCCCAAAATGCAAAAAAGCTACAAAATATGGAATGAAATTATTTCATGGTAAGAACACACACACATATACAGTATGCGGCAAAGTTTATTTGTTTGTTTGTCTTGAGCTAACGTCACCATTTCTAGACGGATTTTCACCAAATTTGGCAAGTAGGTCCGAGGATGACCCAGAATTTTGCAGATATAAACAAAATTCATGTCCAGGCCCCAGGGAGGTCCTTGGGTGGCACAACATCCACCCACCCCTTCCTTCAATGCCTTTCACGTTACATTTATCAACACAAGCTCTCGACAGATCTTCACTAAACTTGGCAAGTAGGTACAGGAGATAGCCACAATTTGGCAGAACTCAGAAATTCCATATTTGGGCCCCAGGGGGTCCCAGGTGGGCCCCTGGGTGGTGGATGTTTGGGTTTTTGTTTGTCTTGGGTTAACATCACCATTTCTTGACAGATCTTCACCAAATTTGATATGGAAGTCTGGGGGCAACCCAGAATTTTGCAAAACCTGGGCAACGCCGGGTAACCTGCTAGTATATCCATCCATCCATTATCTGTAGCCACTTATCCTGTTCTACAGGGTCGCAGGCAAGCTGGAGCCTATCTCAGCTGACTATGGGCGAGAGGTGGGGTACACCCTGGACAAGTCGCCAGGTTATCGTAGGGCTGAGCTAGAATATATATATATTTTCCCAAGAATTATTATAGCACTTTTCACAAATTGCTCCTTTCATTTCGCTGGTTTGTTTACATTGTTCATCTTTAAGCATTAAAATTTGTTGAATTTTTTTTTAGCCTGGTTCAAAAACTCAAAGAAGTTTGAAAATTACATAACTGAAATGTCCAAAAACAACAACAACAACAACAACAACAATACTAAAGTCAATTCATGCAGCTATTGATAGGTTTTTAATAAGTCCACCTAAGCGGAAATGATTTTGGTGGATGTTTTGTATAAAATTTTTATTTATCGAATTTGCAAAAAATAAAAATAAAAATCCTCTGTTTCTCAACATCCAGTGAATGTGGATATAATAAAACAATTATTCCACTACGCGCCTCGTCAGCTATCAGCTCATGTACGACTTGATTTCGTGAAATAATTGTTAAACAATAAATAAAATGCAATAGTGGGAAAATTTATGGGAAAAAAACTTACTGCACTCAGTTGTATTAGCCCTAGACCCATCTGAATAAATTCTACATCAATATAACTTGCATAAATATCATACAAAGTATCTTTTGCACTTTTATTTTACTCAACGTTCTGCTTTTGGGGGAAATTTCCACACCATGAATAAGAGAGAAATGAGAAATGAGATGCATTTTACAGTTTTTACACAATGTCCAGCAAGCAGAGGCTCCAAAGCCTGTTACATAACACCTCTAGCAGGACTGAAACATCCTTTGCTGAGATTAAGACGCTGTTCAGGTCCAGATCAAACACGAAACCCATGAGACTCAAAAGCAGAGGATTCCTGTCTCTGCCTTAAAGCAGCCTGGTTTCGTACGTCAGTCTGTACATTTACTGACGGTCCGTCATCAGCACTCTCTGACCCTGTTATTTCCCTGAGCTGGTGGAAAACAGTGCTACCTCAGCCCTTCACCAAACATGTCAAGCTCTACAAACGTCTCCAAGATTGATGCCTTGTCTTAGGTCAACATTAGCGTGTGATTCATTATTGACTCTTTTGAGGTCTGGGATTTGCCCCATGCAAAAGAGTTTAGTGATGTTGGAGGAATTTATAAAATAAGCGCAAATTAAGGTGGTCATTAAAAATTTGCAGTCGTAACTAATAGCGAGTAATGTGTACATAAACTAATACACAAACATATTGCATATTATCTGTAGTATCATTGTGTACAGCAATGGCTTTAGTATTAATATGTGGTATTAAAACAGGAATTTTGTTTCGTATCATCATCACAGGACCTTCAACATTATAGCAAACATACTGTACAGATATAAATAAATGTAGGATTGGAAGACGTATGTACTGATTTAATATAAAGCAGGTAAACATGCCTCTGGGAATGAAGATTAAATATGTACAATGCATGTAATCTACCATTAAAGCATGAACTCACGAAAATATATTTTTTCTTTGTCTTAAAGATATTTTGTTCAAGGCATAGGGTTCAAATTTGTTTCAAAGACAAATGTAAATGGCGATGTTAATGACCATTTCCAAATTTATTTCTGAATAAAATGCATTTTAATGAATAGCTTGTTTGTTTAATTTTTTATTTAAATTAAATTGTTTCCCCAAAACAAGTAGTTTTAAGGTAGAACTTGCCTTTGCTTCAATTCTACATCCATCAAAAATCTCCTTTAGCTTTCATTATGTGAAAATGTTGACCTTTCCAACTATAGATCACATCACATCACATTATCTCTAGCCGCTTTATCCTTCTACAGGGTCGCAGGCAAGCTGGAGCCTATCCCAGCTGACTACGGGCGAAAGGCGGGGTACACCCTGGACAAGTCGCCAGGTCATCACAGGGCTGACACATAGACACACACAACCATTCACACTCACATTCACACCTACGGTCAATTTAGAGTCACCAGTTAACCTAACCTGCATGTCTTTGGACTGTGGGGGAAACCGGAGCACCCGGAGGAAACCCACATGGACACGGGGAGAACATGCAAACTCCACACAGAAAGGCCCTCGCCGGCCCCGGGGCTCGAACCCAGGACCTTCTTGCTGTGAGGCGACAGCGCTAACCACTACACCACCGTGCCGCCCCCAACTATAGATATATCTGGAAAAAATATATATATTCCTGTTCCGAAATATGTTTCTCTTTTGCATGTACACTCACTGGCCACTTTAATAGGAACTTACTTGTTCTTGATTCTAAGATTCCTGTTCTTGGCTATAGGACTGGAACCCAATGTGGTCTTCTGCTGTTGCATGCTGAGATACTTTTCTGCTCACCACGGTTGTAAAGAGTTGCTATATCCTTCCTGGCAGCTCGAACCACCTCAAATCTGGCCATTTTCCTCTGACCTCTCTTATCAACAAGGCGTTTGTTTCCACCCACAGAACTGTCGCTCACTCACTCAATGTTTTTTGTTTTTCGCACCATTCTGTGTAAACTCTAGAGACTGTTGTGTATGAAAACCCCAGGAGATCAGCGGTTTCTGAAATACTCAAACCAGTCCATCTGGCTCAAACCAACACCCATGCCACAGTGAAAGAAAGTCACACTTTGAGATCACAATTTTTCCCGTTCTGATGTTTGAACATTTTGAACATTAACTGAAGCTCTTGATTTGTGTCTGCATGATTTTATGCACTGTGCTGCTGTCAAGAGATTGGCTGATTAGAGAACTGCATAAAACAGCAGGTGGATAGGTGCTCCTAATAAAATGTCTGGTGAGCGTATGCCAAAAAGTATTTGCTGTTTCATTTTCCTTATACTTTCTACAAAGATCTACAAATGTAAGGAACCATTCAGTCTTCCAAAAGATGACGAACACCTTGCATAAGTACAGTATGATTTCCTTATACAGTGAACATCACGCTTTGATTAAGTTGTTGTATAACTACGTATAGCAAAAAGGACTTAACCGTAATCAGTAAAATGCTAGATCTTGACTTGTTTTTGAGATCCAGGCATCAGATAAACATCATTCAGGAGAAAACCTGATGATGAGCTGCAGACAGTACTCACTGCTCTCTGTTTTGATGCAGAAGCGGTGCTTAAAGCCTTTGTGAGAATGAGTACAGGTGATGATCTCAGGTTTGGAGCAACCAACGTCCACATACTTCTGCCCATGGATGACGTTACAGCCATAGCACTGCAGTCCATGGACTATAAAAGATCAGAAGGGAAAATTTACTTTTTTTTTTTTAAATGGCATTTGCTTGTGCAGTTGACATTTTAAAAGTCAGCATGAATTTCTTTTAATCTGTCAGGTGAGTGGAAAGAGTGATTCATGCATACAGAATCGCTCAGTTAATAAAAAAGCATTCAAATGTGAGCTTTGTTAACAACGCTCGTACGTTTTGCACAATGAATATTTTATGTTATTCCGAAACAAACTCTAAATGTAGTTATGAGGAAGCTCTTCCAAACCAAGCACTTTCCAATCCAAACCAACCTACACTCACTGGCCACCTTATTACATACAGTACACCCATCCACCTGCTGTTTTATGCAGTTCTCTAATCAGCCAATCTCTTGACAGCAGAACAGTGCATGCAATTATGCAAATACAAATCAAGAGCTTCAGTTAATGTTCACAATGTTCAAACATCAGAATGGGAAAAATTGTGATCTCAAAGTGTGACTTTCTTTCACTGTGGCGTGGGTGTTGGTTTGAGCCAGATGGACTGGTTTGAGTATTTCAGAAACCGCTGATCTCCTGAGGTTTTCACACACAACAGTCACTAGAGTTTACACAGAATGGTGCGAAAAACAAAAAACATCAAGTTGAGTGACTGACAGTTCTGTGGGTGGAAACAAATGCCTTGGTGATAAGAGAGGAAAATGGCCAGATCTGAGGTGGTTCGAGCTGCCAGGAAGGATATAGTAACTCATATAATCACTCTTTATAACCGTGGTGAACAGAAAAGCATCTCAGCATGCAACAGCAGAAGAACACATTGGGTTCCACTCCTGATAACCAAGAACAGGAATCTTAGAATCAAGAACAAGTTCCTATTAAAGTGGCCGGTGAGTGCACGGTACATATCATTTAACTACAACGCTGGACATGTTGAATGTCTTCATTCAGGACACAGTGGAGGTGCTTTACCTTTTCTTTGCTTACTGTGAGATTAGGCATTATGGAATGCACCGGAAACTCAGTGCGGCATTGACAGTAATCCTTTAAATTAAGGATGCTTAAAGTTAATCTTAAAGGATTAGGCATTGTTCTACCTGGACCTCATTAAGTAAAAGGGCACGATATGACTTTTAGTGTAAGTGACAACATATAATGCCTCAAAGCACAAATTGTACTGCTGGTTATAAGGTTAAAACATACTGTTTACATGCACAATGTACCAGGAGGTAACATTAGCAAACAAATGAACCCTTGCAAGGATGTACATCTTCACAATAGCACCATTTTACACCACATGTGCTGTTTTATATTAATTTATGTCAAACAAAGAATTATTGTAAACGATCTAACTATCTAAAATCCAGTGGCGAACCGTTACAATTAGAGCTGGCACTTCAAAACACCAAAAAGCAACAGGACAAAGGATTTTGCAAGGGATTAGTGGCAGGCTGCCAGGTCGCTCCGTTGCGTGTAGTTGTCGATGTTGATTTTAAAAGTGACTAAGTAAATTACATCGGGAAATGAATAGTTAAGTCTGAGTGAAAAATCCTGTCACGAGCGTGCGTGGAAGAAGAGTCTGGAAACAGAAATCTTAGTTTCTCAGTTGTTAGCCTGTGCTACTTGCTCTCAATAGCACTGGCTTGACCGCTTTATTAGCATTCGCTAACACTACTGATGAACGCTACACCAGCTGGAAGCTTACTTCACTGCTGCACTGATGGCATTGATTCGCAGTTAAGCTTGCGTTGGCCTTCGAGAAGGCTTAGCGCGATAAATTTTTGGTCCCTCCCACTATAAATCAAAATCTGATTGGTTAATTCGTCTGCCACTTCCTATATAAACATACACTCCCATGGCCTTCTGTCCCAGCAATGAAGTCCTAACCAATGAGTGAGCAGCTCTAAACTCTTTTCTGCCTAGAGACAACAAACAAACAAATCTCATTGGATAACTCGATTTTAATGCTTTCAGGACAGTAATCCTTTCATTTCTGAAGCAAATTTGATAGAATATGAGGCCAAATTAGAATTAGAAGAGAATAATTATAATGAAATTATGAAAGGATGAAATAAATTAAAGAATGAAAGAAATTAAAAATAACATTTGAAATGCTGATATGTTTGGGCCTTCTCTGAATGCCTAGAAAGCCCTGATGCTAAAATGTAACCAACTGTTCCTTGCCCGATGGCCCACCTTTCCTCAAAATGTCATCAAAATCCGTTCACTACTTTTTGAGTTACGTTGGGAACAGACAAACAAACGGAGGAGAAAACATAACCTCGTCCAACACAGTTGGTGGAAGTAAATATGGTTCTGATTGCAGTCAAATTTAGAGGGAAAAAATACAACATTTATTTAAAAAAGACAGATGTTTCTTAGAGCACACAACCTCAACCACATCCAAATAAAATTGTGCTTATACCAAGGTGCTGTTGAATTCTCGATTTTGATTGGTCAGAAGTTGTTGATTAATTTCCTAACAGCAGCTTAACCGCAGCTCTGACAGTAGTTAAGACTGCAATGTAAATAACAGGATTATACAGTATTAATTCACTCATTCTCATACAACCCCGATTCCAAAAAAGTTGGGACAAAGTACAAATTGTAAATAAAAACGTAATGCAATAATTTACAAATCTCAAAAACTGATATTGTATTCACAATAGAACATAGACAACATATCAAATGTCGAAAGTGAGACATTTTGAAATTTCATGCCAAATATTGGCTCATTTGAAATTTCATGACAGCAACACATCTCAAAAAAGTTGGGACAGGGGCAATAAGAGGCTGTAAAAGTTAAAGGTACAAAAAAGGAACAGCTGGAGGACCAAATTGCAACTCATTAGGTCAATTGACAATAGGTCATTAACATGACTGGGTATAAAAAGAGCATCTTGGAGTGGCAGCGGCTCTCAGAAGTAAAGATGGGAAGAGGATCACCAATCCCCCTAATTCTGCACCAACAAATAGTGGAGCAATATCAGAAAGGAGTTCGACAGTGTAAAATTGCAAAGAGTTTGAACATATCATCATCTACAGTGCATAATATCATCAAAAGATTCAGAGAATCTCTGTGCGTAAGGGTCAAGTCCGGAAAACCATACCGGGTGCCCGTGATCTTCGGGCCCTTAGACGGCACTGCATCACATACAGGCATGCTTCTGTATTGGAAATCACAAAATGGGCTCAGGAATATTTCCAGAGAACATTATCTGTGAACACAATTCACCGTGCCATCCGCCATTGCCAGCTAAAACTTTATAGTTCAAAGAAGAAGCCATATCTAAACGTGATCCAGAAGCGCAGACGTCTTCTCTGGGCCAAGGCTCATTTAAAATGGACTGTGGCAAAGTGGAAAACTGTTCTGTGGTCAGATGAATCAAAATTTGAAGTTCTTTATGGAAATCAGGGACGCCGTGTCATTCGGACTAAAGAGGAGAAGGACGACCCAAGTTGTTATCAGCGCTCAATTCAGAAGCCTGCATCTCTGATGGTATGGGGTTGCATTAGTGTGTGTGGCATGGGCAGCTTACACATCTGGAAAGACACCATCAAAGCTGAAAGGTATATCCAGGTTCTAGAGCAACATATGCTCCCATCCAGACGACGTCTCTTTCAGGGAAGACCTTGCATTTTCCAACATGACAATGCCAAACCACATACTGCATCAATTACAGCATCATGGCTGCGTAGAAGAAGGGTCCGGGTACTGAACTGGCCAGCCTGCAGTCCAGATCTTTCACCCATAGAAAACATTTGGCGCGTCATAAAACGGAAGATACAACAAAAAAGACCTAAGACAGTTGAGCAACTAGAATCCTACATTAGACAAGAATGGGTTAACATTCCTATCCCTAAACTTGAGCAACTTGTCTCCTCAGTCCCCAGACGTTTACAGACTGTTGTAAAGAGAAAAGGGGGTGTCTCACAGTGGGAAACATGGCCTTGTCCCAACTTTTTTGAGATGTGTTGTTGTCATGAAATTTAAAATCACCTAATTTTTCTCTTTAAATGATACGTTTTCTCAGTTTAAACATTTGATATGTCATCTATGTTCTATTCTGAATAAAATATGGAATTTTGAAACTTCCACATCATTGCATTCCGTTTTTATTTACAATTTGTACTTTGTCCCAACTTTTTTGGAATTGGGGTTGTACTTATACAGGGATTTGCTAACATTAATGGATTAATTTTTTGATATAGTCAAGTTTTCGTGAGCACACATTTATTTCTGGAAGGAGAAGGAGTCTCCAGCGTCAGCACTTTTAAACAGTCGGTGTATTTCAGACAGAATGACTGTTTGTAGCTGCTATAGCGAACTCATTCCACAGACATTCCACATCATGAAACGTTCCTAAAAATGGATAAAAAGTATGGCTTCTACAAAACAGTTGGTAACACATTTCCTGAGGTCTAGAAGCTGTCATTGGAAAATAATCCACCTTGGAATGTTCACACTAAGTTTGCTAATGACTGAGCTGCATTACACTGCCACATTGTTGATTATTTTCCTATAACTGCATAACCCCAAGTGTTTAATTTTCTATTTCTTCTTTTACATCTGTATGTCATTATTTGGTCATACTGGATCCTCTGACGGAGTGGGTGAAGTCAAATAAAATAGCATTATTTTTGCAGTGTAAATTCCTATATATCATTTTCAAACCACTCCCCAAGACTCTCATCATACCGACGGGTTAGAATGCAATCAGCATTGCTCCTTTAGCTCTAAAAGGACTGTAGGTTTGTGTGCCTTCACACCTGCTCATAACCCCTTATGTCTTGTGGACTAAACATTAAGTTATTATTGTTTTGTACCAGTCAGAATTATACTCTTCATCCTTTTAAATCGCTTTACCACTCCATTAAATCATCACACCAAAAGCTTTCAGACAGATTTCCAAAGCTCATTAATCCCTGTTAAATGCTCTAGGGTGAAAAAAAAAAAATGTTTAAAGCAATGTGAAGCCTCAAGGTAACAAGAAGCACCTCTCGAGAAACATGCTTTCTTGAAGTAAGCACTCGTTATAATCATATTATACAACAGTTAGTTCTGATATTTTGCAGAGGCACTGGAATGTTTCGCTGTGTGTCTCATTCTGTTTGTGTCCTGAACATAAAATTCCACTTCCTAGTTCGAAATGGTTACTGCTGCACTGTTAGTGACATCATCAGCAGACGTGGCAACCCTGGTGAAAAATAAATGTACTTTATTGTATTTAAAGTATATTCATATTTTCAATAGTATATTTCTTCGCCGGCTGCTGGGCTCGAACCCAGGACCTTCTGGCTGCAAGGCGACAGTGCTAACCACTAAGGTGGGACTCGAACCACCTTGAGGGAGGTGATGGGTAGCACTAAGTGTTATGAGAACACTTTTCTGTTACTTTTCGTGTCTGTGTGCATGTGTTGTGCATGCGTACTGTATGTGAAGGTGTATGCTTATAACAGATATATTTTATATGGGTGTACGTATGTAGGTATGTATGTATGTATGGGGAGGTGTGTGTATATAGGGATATATATATATATATATATATATATCTCATCTCATCTCATTATCTCTAGCCGCTTTATCCTTCTACAGGGTCACAGGCAAGCTGGAGCCTATCCCAGCTGACTACGGGCGAAAGGCGGGGTACACCCTGGACAAGTCGCCAGGTCATCACAGGGCTGACACATAGACACAGACAACCATTCACACTCACACCTACGGTCAATTTAGAGTCACCAGTTAACCTAACCTGCATGTCTTTGGGCTGTGGGGGAAACCGGAGCACCCGGAGGAAACCCACGCGGACACGGGGAGAACATGCAAACTCCGCACAGAAAGGCCCTCGCCGGCCCCGGGGCTCGAACCCAGGACCTTCTTGCTGTGAGGCGACAGCGCTAACCACTACACCACCGTGCCGCCCAATATAATTATTTAAATTATAAATAAGCAATAAATAATAGATATAATATAATATAGGATATAATAAAAGGAAATAGAAATGTGGCCCGGGGCGGCACGGTGGTGTAGTGGTTAGCGCTGTCGCCTCACAGCAAGAAGGTCCTGGGTTCGAGCCCCGGGGCCGGCGAGGGCCTTTCTGTGTGGAGTTTGCATGTTCTCCCCGTGTCCGCGTGGGTTTCCTCCGGGTGCTCCGGTTTCCCCCACAGTCCAAAGACATGCAGGTTAGGTTAACTGGTGACTCTAAATTGACCGTAGGTGTGAGTGTGAGTGTGAATGGTTGTCTGTGTCTATGTGTCAGCCCTGTGATGACCTGGCGACTTGTCCAGGGTGTACCCCGCCTTTCGCCCGTAGTCAGCTGGGATAGGCTCCAGCTTGCCTGCGACCCTGTAGAAGGATAAAGCGGCTAGAGATGATGAGATGAGATGAAATAGAATTTATAAATGCTTGTTTTCTATAGCAATGTGATTGTGTTTGTTTGTTTGTTTGTTCATCACTCACCCTGTACAGTGAAGAGCGCGGACGTCAAAATGAATCCAAACCCGGACAGCAGCCAAGTGTGTAAAGTCATGGATGCAGCTCTGTTCAGGTCTTGTCCGTTTGGGCCGGAAGTTTACCGCAAAAGAACCTTTGGACCAGTCACTCACTTCCGGTCAGAATTAGTCCATGAAGCGCGCCGAGGCTGTTCCGTTTAGCGCGAGCTGTGAGCGCGCGCCACGACGCAGGCTGAGCTGAACGCGTGAGGAAAAAAAATAGTGGAGTGGGGTGGGGTGGGGTGGGGGCGAGAAACACTTCAACAATAACACTAATATGCTGGAATTTTTGATCAACCGAGTCGCTCATGAGAAAGAGAAAGAGGCACGGAAGATACAGAAATGTCTGACTGACATGGAGACATCCACTGATATGGAGAGGCGCATGGGCGCAAGAAGGAATGGCACCACCTTCACATTACTTTACATTAATGACATTTAGGAGACACTCTTATCCAGAGTGACATACAACATACCCAGAGCAGCCTGAGGGGTTAGGTGCCTTGCTCAAGGGCACTTCAGCCATTTCTTCTGGTCCACGGAATCGAACCGGCAACCTTTTGGTCCCAAAGCTGCTTCTCTAACCAGGCCATGTCTTCCCTGCATCACCTGAACACCAACTCCATTAATGACATTTAGGAGACGCTCTTATCCAGAGCGACATACAACATACCCAGAGCAGCCTGAGGGGTTAGGTGCCTTGCTCAAGGGCACTTCAGCCATTTCTTCTGGTCCAGGGAATCGAACCAGCCACCTTTTGGTCCCAAAGCTGCTTCTCTAACCAGGCCATGGCTTCCCTGCATCACCTGAACACCATCTCCATTAATGACATTTAGGAGACGCTCTTATCCAGAGCGACATACAACGTACCCAGAGAAGCCTGGAGGGCAGTTGGGGATTAGTTGCCTTGCTCAAGGGCACTTTAGCCATTTCTGCTGGTCCAGGGAATCAAACCAGCAACCTTTTGGTCCCAAAGCTGCTTCTCTAACCAGGCCATGTCTTCCCTGCATCACCTGAACACCAACTCCATTAATGACATTTAGGAGGCATGCTTATCCAGAGCGACATACAACATATCCAGAGCTGCCTGGGGGGCAGTTGGAGAGTAGGTGCCTTGCTCAAGGGCACTTCAGCCATTTCTGCTGGTCCAGGGAATCGAACCAGCAACCTTTTGGTCCCAAAGCTGCTTCTCTAACCAGGCCATGGCTTCCCTGCATCACCTCGACACCACCTCTACTCAACCTTGGCATCACCTCAACACTACCTCCAAAGCATTATCCCTAGTGCTGAATTAACACCCAAACAATCATGCATTTGGACTAGCAACCTTCTCAGATGTCTGATTCAGGACTGAGATTGGATAGTAATTGGAATGGCAAGTCTTTTTTTCTCCATTTTTCTCCACATCTTCATACCAGTTTCCACTCACCAGCCAGCTCTCCCCTGTCATACAACATGCAGCTATACCAACCAGGGAGGGTGAAAACTTACACGTGAAGACTAACACGATTCCTCCAAGTCACATGAAGAGTTTTCGAACAGCATAACACACTCAAAGGGCACTATCCACCCTCGACCGAATACATGAGCTCACAGATGCCTGTGATTGGCTAGTGTTATTCTGATTGCAGGTGTGAGAGAGTATGCCATCTCCGTGGCATCATTGGGATTCAAACTTACAATTGCCCAATGATAGGACGAATGCTTTTGTGTTGCACTGCTTAAGTTATGGTGAGAAAGCTGAGAATACACCCTGAATCAGATGCCAGGATGTCATAAGGGCACCATCTACACATACACATTTACACAATTTAGCATAGCCAATCCACCTAGTGGCATGTTTTTAGGAGGTGGGAGGAAACCAGAGAACCCAGAAGAAACCAATGCAGATATGGAGGGAACATGCACAGAAACTCCAAACAGACAGATAAATGATTCATTATATCGATTATATAAGAGTAATAAACCTCTTAGGTGTGTGACTGCAGGTCACAGTAAATGGAAAGCAAGTTTATTATAGGGGTGGCAGCTGCCACCCTGTGCCATGTATATGACCACACCCCGAGACTGACTGGTGTTATTCCTTACTCCTGTGGTATGTTTGACAGAAGAGTAAAATGAACACACACACATCTATCTATCTATCTATCTATCTATCTATCTATCTATCTATCTATCTATCTATCTATCTATCTATCTATCTATCTTTAAAAACAGCTCTTCCACGAAATTGAGCCGTACATGAGCTGATAGCTGATGAGGCGCGTAGCACCATATCACTGGATTTTGAGAAACAGAGCATTTTTTATTTTTGCAAATTCGATAAATAAAAACTTTATACAAAATGTCAGACAAAATAATTTCCACTTAGAATGTAAGCAAACCCACGAAATGACAGGAGCAATTTGTGAAAAATGCTATAATAATAATTCTTGAAAAATAAAAAAGATACGTTCTTACCATTAAATACTTTTATTCCATATTTTGTTGCTTTTTTGTATTTTTGGGGGTTTTGTTTTCTGTTGAATGAGCAACACAATGCCATTTTGTTTTTCTCTACTCACGGTATATGAGCTGATAGCTTAGTAGTAGAGTGGCCAATCAGAGCGCGATTGCTCATATCCAGTGAATGTGGATAGAATATATGTGACAAATATCTGACTTGTTTCTTGGTGCAAAATTACTGGAGATATAATAATATTACATTTATTTTACATTTACTTTATTGGATAGTCCAAAAAAGTCAAAGTCCCTCCTGTGCCAGGATCTGGTCTTCCCAGGCAGTCTCCTGTCACAGTACTAACCAACTCTTGAGGTACATGGGTGTGGTGCCGATATCCATTTCAGTAGCCCTCGGCCTCTCGCCTATCATATATATAGCTAGGGTTACAGTGGGGGCCAGTCCTCTGGTAACCGCAAGAGTTTGACTCCCTATTCGTATCTGTATTACAGCTTGCCTTGCCAGATGGCCATAGGTACCATTTTTATGACGGTCTTTGGTATCACCCAACTTCGAGTAGAGCTCACAATCTCCCGGTTGAGAGGCGGACACACTAACCACTAGGCTAGCTCATGGTCCTATTGTATAGTACTGAAGGAATATGTTTAATATACATTATAGGATGCATTTAATGTTTATTAATTACACCGGAGTAACAAACCTATCACAGAGATGTGATCAGAATTGGATGGCAAAGCTAATTTCAATGGTGGCAGCT
This sequence comes from Neoarius graeffei, assembly GCF_027579695.1. NCBI lineage: Eukaryota > Metazoa > Chordata > Actinopteri > Siluriformes > Ariidae > Neoarius > Neoarius graeffei. Next base: position 12,780,589 of record NC_083596.1, on the reverse strand, counting down.
ACCACACTGTCTGATTTCATCTGGTGGTGATGTGCTCGTGTCGAGCAGGTTCCATCTCTTCATCATACCCCTCAGCTTTTCAGTCAGTACAGACATTCTATCTAATCAAGAATTAAAGACTAAATCCTTTCTTAGAGTCCATAATGCTGTGGATAAGTCAAGCTTTGCAGTAAGCTCCCACTCTCTCTCTGCCCTGAAGCAACATATGGTCGTGCTCGATACATGATTGCCCACGAGTCTCCCTCATAATAACAGACATGTTTACAAGGATAGTGATATATTTCACTCAGGATGGCTTTATTTCTTTTTAGGCCATGGTTAAGTAACAGCAGAAAGGCTTCCTGTTGATTCCTGTGTCCTTATTCTCTGCTGTAAAGAGAGACTGTGAATGTGAAGTGATGAGGAACAGTAGGAGTTGAGCTGAAGGCTTTTGAAATCCTTATTAATATTCTACTCAGAGAGTACGCTGTGTGAAAATGGCATTTTATCCCCTAAACCCTGTCACAAACCATTACACCGTCAGTGAGATGCACTAGTCTTAGGAGTGAAATCCGGTTTACCATCTTTACACGTAATGTAGATTGCTAGGAGGTGATAGAGTTGGATAAACTTGTAAAAATATGTCAGTTATACGAGGTATGCCTGGTGTTCACGAGAAATTAGTAAGTCAACAAAATGTCTCAAGGCTTGTGTGACTTTTCAAGTGAAGGGAAACTGATATGCTAACGTCCAAGCGCAGTGAGCTTTTGCCTCAGAGGTTGAAGGCGGTTGAGTTGTGGTTCTGAAATGCAAAACCATCTTTTAAGAAGCTTTCTTCCTTATCGAACGTCACACAGACACTCTTTGAAAGCCCATTTTTAATCCCTTCGCAGAAGAGCGACAGCTGTATAGTGCAGTGTCCGGAATTCTTGATGAAGTTGCAAGAAAAGGGATTTCAGGAGGGAAGCTGAGGCACAGAAGAAAGGAAATAGTATATACAATAAAAAAATGGACTGTTCAAAGAGTTTCATGGCTCCATGTCTTCTTCCAAGCTTTCGGTGGCCACTCTTATAATATAACTGGCCGTTACATTACAGGCATTTAGCAGACGCTCTTATCCTGAGTGACGTACAACATACCCAGAGCAGCCTGGGGGCTAGGTGCCTTGCTCAAGGGCACATCAGCCATTCCTGCTGGTCCAGGGAATCAAACTAGCAACCTTTTGGTCCCAAAGCTGCTTCTCTAACCACTAGGCCATGGCTTCCCCATAAGTATAAGGTTTTACCTTGGGTTCTCTTATTATTTGCTAATATTGATTATATACTGATTTTGTTTTGGACAAAATATGTGAATATTTCACATTTCTGTTTCCTGGTAATGTCACAGGTTTGCGACAGAGTTGTAAGCTAGTCTATCTATCTATCTATCTATCTATCTATCTATCTATCTATCTATCTATCTATCTATCTATCTATCTATCTATCTATCTATCTATCTATCTATCTATCAGTATACTGTGCAAAAGTCTTAGGCACATGTAAAGAAATGCTGTTGACCATAAATGGTTTAAAAATTATAAAATGAAATGTTTCAACATTAAAAAATTACTATAAACAGCAGTAAGCCATAATAAATGAAACGAAGTCAATATTTGATGTGAGACGACCCTTTGCTTAAAAAATTAGTAGTCTCAGGTACAATTAGATAGATAGATAGATAGATAGATAGATAGATAGATAGATAGATAGATAGATAGATAGATAGATAGATAGATAGATAGATAGATAGATAGATAGATAGATAGATAGATAGATAGATAGATAGATACTTTATCTGGGAATTAAGGCATCCAGCTTATATGACACATACAAATAGGACACATACAAATGTGCAAAAAACAAAATAAAACAAAAAGGTGACAATTGTGAGATGATCACAGATTCTAAAGCAGTATGTAAAGTGGAAGTGGTTCAGTAGGATGCTGTGGTTGAACAGAATGTGTATCATGGCGGTTGTGCAAAAAGTGAACAGTGTAGGGATATACCAGTGCAATTACTCTATCTTATACAAAATACAAATACACAATATACCAATACAAGAGTGTAAACAACAATAGAAATTAATGATACAAATCCTTTAATACTCATAAGCAAATACTAGAATTAAAAGATAAAAACAACAGGTTAAAATTTAGAACAATACAGACAAGATAAAAAAAAAAGATTTAAAAGTGAAGATTTACAAGTCAAGAATTAAAAAAAAAAATAAAGTTGTGTGTAGGGACTAATATAGCCAGTAAAGCTGTAGGTTTTTACTGAGCATCTTACAGAACCAGCCCCAGTTCTTCTGGACACTTTGACTGTCACACTCGCTTCTTAATTTTGCCCCCAAACCCAGTAACCTTCATAATGTTTTCTTTGGTGTAAAATTTAATTTTGTGCTGGAAAACGAACATTTAGACTCTAAAATGTTTTTGTACTGACTTGATAATATAGAAGTCATAACATAGAAATCTATAACAAAGTTTGTATCGAAAAAAATGGTGCCTAAGACTTTTGAACAGTAACATATATATGACCTGTATATTTTACCTCCATTTGTTCTTCCAGTTTTTCCAACTAAAATACAACTATAATGTATTTTATTTATTAACAACAGTTTTTTGTTTCCTATGAAAGATTTTTTTAACAAACATATAACGTATAATACAGGTCTTATTAACAGGCCTTTCATTAACAGGCCTAATATTGGTTAGGTATTGAAATCCTGGTAAGTATTACAGGTGCATGGAAACATTTCCATGCCCTTTGGACAAAAATGAAAACCACAGAAATCTAATGCATTGTATGTAGAGTATTAGGTTTATAAATGTTTGTAAGTACTGTAGTAAAAAATTTGAAATATTCTCTAATATCCTACATGTTATAACTTTGCCAGATGGCGTACTCTTTGTCCTTCATACCAGGTCTGGAATTCAAGTCAAGTTTATTTCTATAGCGCTTTTAACAATAGACATTGTCACAAAGCGGCTTTACAGAATTTGAATGACTTTAAACATGAGCTAATTTTATCCCTAATCTATCCCCAATGAGCAAACCTGTGGCGACAGTGGCAAGGAAAAACTCCTTCAGACGACATGAGGAAGAAACCTCGAGAGGAACCAGACTCAAAAGGGAACCCATCCTCATTTGGGTGATAACAGACAACGTGATTATAACATTTTAAACAGTTTTAACATGAAGTTTGTTAAAGAGTTCATGCTAAAGGGTTCATGCTAAAGAGTTCATGTGAGAGGTTTGTGGCAAAAATAAATAAATAAAAACGACTTTCTGAAACATGCTTCTGTTGATTTTTATTTTTCAGGTTTTAAAGTTTTAGCTGTCATGTAGGATGCACAGACATTTCATTCATGTGGCTAAATTACAAAACACATGTATTTTTCCTTTTTTCATTAAAAAACCCCACGAGTATGCATACCTTTGCCTTATTTATTTTAGGTGAATGACTGACTGTCTATTTTAAATATACAAATAAGAAATGGTCAAATGTCCAACTCAGTCTTATTCCAAAATGTATTGAAAAAATAATAAAATGTATTTCAGGAGAGTTTAGAAAGCTTATATTGATACAATGATGTGAAAATAAAGTGAAGGTCTGGGGGAATGTGATTTATTTTACATTATGTGAATATGTGATTGGACCATTGATTCTGAATGTATATATTTAACTTATAAACTGCACTGTCAGAAATAGGGATACAGAAGGAGTCCATGTCTGTCCCCCAAGGTACAATCTACACTAATGTACCTCTAGGGTTTATTATTGGACCTCAAGGTAACTGTGTGTGCCTTTTTAGGGCCAAATTTTGTTCCTGAGCAGTATATAAAGGGTACAAATAAGTACGTTAGAGAGTACTGCCCCAGTGACAAGCCATTGTACCCCTAAAGGTACAATAATATGCTTTATTTTCTGAGAGTGTACAGTAGGCAGTTTATTATTATTATTATTATTATTATTATTATTATTATTATAGTCTGTATTACATTTTGATGGCAAGCTGCTTATTATTATTATTATTATTATTATTATTATTATTATTATTATTACAGTCTGTATTACATTTTGATGGCAAGCTACTTATTATTATTATTATTATTATTATTATTACAGTCTGTGTTACATTTTGATGGCAAGCTGCTTATTATTATTATTATTATTATTATTATTATTATTATTACAGTCTGTATTACATTTTGATGGCAAGCTTCTTCTTCTTCTTCTTCTTCTTCTTCTTCTTCTTCTTCCAGTCTGTATTACATTTTGATGTCATGCTGATTATTATTATTATTATTATTATTATTATTATTATTATTATTATTACAGTCTGTATTACATTTTGATGTCTGTATTACATTTTGATGTCAAGCTGCTTGTTTGAAATAATCTGTTTTAGTCTGCCTGTGCCTCCACCCTGTGGACATTCACTGCAATATCATTCAGCAGTGAAATGTGGATGCCACATCAACAACTTATTGACTAAATGCAACAATATTGACTCTTGCACTGTTTGGCAGAAGCTGACCAGATGTTATATTGTTATATTGTGTTTATACAATAGGATATAATAAAAGGAAATAGAAATGTGGCCTGGGGCAGCACGGTGGTGTAGTGGTTAGCGCTGTCGCCTCACAGCAAGAAGGTCTGGGTTCGAGCCCCGTGGCCGGCGAGGGCCTTTCTGTGTGGAGTTTGCATGTTGTCCGTGTGGGTTTCCTCCGGGTGCTCCGGTTTCCCCCACAGTCCAAAGACATGCAGGTTAGGTTAACTGGTGACTCTAAATTGACCGTAGGTGTGAATGTGAGTGTGAATGGTTGTCTGTGTCTATGTGTCAGCCCTGTGATGACCTGGCGACTTGTCCAGGGTGTACCCCGCCTCTCGCCTGTAGTCAGCTGGGATAGGCTCCAGCTTGCCCGCGACCCTGTAGAAGGATAAAGCGGCTAGAGATAATGAGATGAGATGAATGAGATGTCTGTATTACATTGTGATGTCAAGCTGCTTGTTTGAAATAATCTGTTTTAGTCTGCCTGTGCCTCCACCCTGTGGACATTCACTGCAATATCATTCAGCAGTGAAATGTGGATGCCACATCAACAACTTATTGACTTCTGCTATGTTCACACTGCAAGGCTTAATGCTCAATTCCGATTTTTTTGTGAAATCCGATTTTTTTGTGAGGTCGTTCACATTAACAAATATATGCGACTTGTATGTGATCCTCAGTATGAATGAAAAGCGACCTAAAAGTGTTCCGCATGCGCATTGCAGGATACGACGACGTCACACGCAGTGAGCATGGCCAGTGTTTACGGAAGTAAAACCGCCCGGTTGCGGTATGATCCATCCAATCTAGCTTGAAATCAGCTCCCTAACCTCTGCGTCCTTCCATTGAGAAGATTCAGAACCTTCACAGCCCGAAGCGTCCCTCGCATTGATGTCATGCGCAGGGGCGCAGATACGTTTTTTGAACTGGGGGGGACAAAGCTGCCAGCAAACCAACCCCAACCCCGATATGCCTGTCAAACTTGTTGTGGGTTACCATAGCAACCAAGCTCGAGCTCGCAACCTGTGCAGTCTGCGCAGCTCAACCAACCGAATATCAGCCTTTGTTTTATGTGAGTTGTTGCAACTATGTATGTACTGCTGTGCACCTCAATAAACCGAATGGTAATTAGTCTTCTGATTTTTCCGTGAGGTTTGCCTTATGCAAAGAAAGACAGCATAGACGTTTTTTCCTCCCTATAAGTGGGGGGGGGGCGAACAAGGTGAATTTAAATCTGGGTGGGACGAGTCCCACCCTCTATCTGCGCCCGTGATTATGCGCCATGTTGTTGTAACTTTTTTTGAGAGACCCGCCGCCTACTTCAGCGCAGAATAGTGACGTTTGTGGCTTGTTGATGACGTGTAAGTCGGATGAATGCGACCTGGCAGTTCAGACTGAAGTCGCATATGAAAAGATCAGATAGGAATCGGAATTAGGACCACATATCCAAACGGCCTGGGTCGGATTTGAAAAAATCGGATCTGTGTCGTTCATATTGTCAATAAAAGATCGGATACAGGTCACATATGGGCGAAAAGATCGGATTTGAGTCACTTCAGCCTGCAGTGTGAACGTAGCCTAAATGCAACAATATTGACTCTTGCACTGTTTGGCAGAAGCTGACCAGATGTTATATTGTTATATTGTGTTTATACAATAGGATATAATAAAAGGAAATAGAAATGTGGCCCGGGGCGGCACGGTGGTGTAGTGGTTAGCGCTGTCGCCTCACAGCAAGAAGGTCTGGGTTCGAGCCCCGTGGCCGGCGAGGGCCTTTCTGTGTGGAGTTTGCATGTTCTCCCCGTGTCCGCGTGGGTTTCCTCCGGGTGCTCCGGCTTCCCCCACAGTCCAAAGACATGCAGGTTAGGTTAACTGGTGACTCTAAATTGACCGTAGGTGTGAATGTGAGTGTGAATGGTTGTCTGTGTCTATGTGTCAGCCCTGTGATGACCTGGCGACTTGTCCAGGGTGTACCCCGCCTCTCGCCCGTAGTCAGCTGGGATAGGCTCCAGCTTGCCTGCGACCCTGTAGAACAGGATAAAGCGGCTACAGATAATGAGATGAGATGAGAAATGTGGCCCTTGCTTCATTCACCATAGTCTGTGTAATTTTGATCACCACCTGTAGAGGGCGCGAATGAGACAATCTGTGTGTCAAGCGTTTAACCCTGAAAGAAGAAGAAGAAGCGCCGCCCCACACGTGTTCCAAAATGGTGTCATCTACTGTTTTGCTCGTGTAGTAATTTGTACGTAGACTTTTAAATTATTAATAAATAGTTTGAGGTTGATATTTCCCCCTCGGCTTCTCCAGGAGGTTGATGTATCTGTGTAGAGGCTGATCACAGATCAGACACAATGGCGCAGAGAAAGAAGAGATTGTGGAAGAAGAAGAAGCAGCAGGCTGCACACAGAGAGCCAGATGTGGACTCAGATGGAGGAGATTTCGAGTTAGCGGCTGAAATTAAAGACGATGCTGTAGTGAGTTATTTACATACAAATCATATTCAAAAGACTGCTGTTATCTCTCATCAGCTTGCCTGTGATGTGTGTGTGTGTGTGTGTGTGTGTGTGTGTGTGAGAGGGAGAGAGAGAGAGAGAGAGAGATGCGATGTGTGTTTTGTCATGTGTGTTTTGTGTTGTGATTGTGTGTGTGTGTTTTGTGGTGGTGTGTGATGGTGGTGTGTTTTGTGATGGTGGTGTGGTGTGTGATGGTGGTGTGGTGTGTGATGGTGGTGTGGTGTGTGATGGTGGTGTGTGATGGTGGTGTGGTGTGTGATGGTGGTGTGGTGTGTGATGGTGGTGTGTGATGGTGATGGTGGTGTGTGATGGTGATGTGGTGTGTGATGGTGATGTGGTGTGTGATGGTGATGTGGTGTGTGATGGTGATGTGGTGTGTGATGGTGATGTGGTGTGTGATGGTGATGTGGTGTGTGATGGTGGTGTGGTGTGTGATGGTGGTGTGGTGTGTGATGGTGATGTGGTGTGTGATGGTGGTGTGGTGTGTGATGGTGGTGTGGTGTGTGATGGTGGTGTGGTGTGTGATGGTGATGTGGTGTGTGATGGTGGTGTGGTGTGTGATGGTGGTGTGGTGTGTGATGGTGGTGTGGTGTGTGATGGTGGTGTGGTGTGTGATGGTGGTGTGTGATTGTGGTGTGTGATGGTGGTGTGGTGTGTGATGGTGGTGTGGTGTGTGATGGTGGTGTGGTGTGTGATGGTGGTGTGTGATGGTGGTATGTGATGGTGGTGTGGTTTGTGATGGTGGTTTGTGATGGTGGTGTGTTTTGTGATGGTGGTGTGGTGTGTGATTGTGGTGTGTGATGGTGGTGTGTTTTGTGATGGTGGTGTGTGATGGTGGTGTGTTTTGTGATGGTGGTGTGTGATGGTGTTTTGTGATGGTGGTGTGTGATGGTGGGGTGTTTTGTGATGGTGGTGTGTGATGTTCTGATGTGTGTATTGTATTGTGTGAGGTGTGTATTGTGTTTTGTGATGTGTGTATTGTATTGTGTGAGGTGTGTTTTGTGACGTGTGTATTGTGATGTGGTGTGTACTGCATGGGGTGAGGTGTGTGTTGTGTTTGATGTGATCTGTGTGTGATGTTTGATGTGATGTGTGTGGCCCTAAATTCTCCTCTATTTTTTTCCTGCTTCACCATGACCCAATTCAAAATACTACGTCATGCATGACGTGGTGGGCTTTCCCCGTTCGCGCAAGGCATTGTGGGATACAAATTTGAAACAGGAGAGAAAAATGGAGAACGTGAGTGTGTGAATGAAACGTGAGAGACCAACTACAGTAATGGGAAGCAAGAAGAAAAGACGTTATGTTATATATGAAGGAAAGGAAACGCAGGACCAAACTAATAAATATTGGCAGTCAGCGAGCACCTCGGTGTGATCAGCTGTTCCTTTAGCGACAGAATGATGGAACTGTCAGTGCACGCTCAAAGGTAAACCTGCGCATGCGCGCACACAGACGACTTCTGTCTGCTTGACTGCACGAAGCGAGCGAGTTCATGCACATTATTTGCTTTCATCTCCTCAAATTAAATAACTTCCCAGCCACAGAATGGCCTGATATTTTGTGAGATATTACAGAAATAAACATAGATCACAATGACCAAATTTCAGAGGGAACTAAATTTCACTGATTTTATGAAATCGAAAGGCTGTCTAGCTTTAAGGTGCAATCAGCGCGCCTAAATAAGGACTCAGAATGTAGACTTTTCTTTGCAAAGTATTGCTTTGTTGTGTGTGAAACCGAGCTGTGTTTCCTGACTGAGTTCCTAGTTTCTGATTCCTGGTTGCCTGTTCCTCATTTTTGACCCTGCTTCTGTCGACGATATTCTGTTTGTGCCTCACTCGACCTTTTACCTGTTTTACTGTTCACAATATGCGCCTGCTGATTTGGACAGACATAAAGACCGACTTTTAGCTTAACAAATAAACCAAGTGTTCAGTTTTCTCATGTTGGACTGTTTGGTTGTTCACAGTTTGGTAAAAAGCTGCCTCGCTTCCCCACGTCTTCCGATTGCCTGTCAGATGTAGAACCAGACACAAGAGAGATGGTGCGAGCTCAGAACAAGAAAAAGAAAAAGTCTGGAGGCTTTCAGTCCATGGGTAGGTCCATTCAGAGACCTTCTGTCAAAGACATATATACAACTCCGATTCCAAAAAAGTTGGGACAAAGTACAAATTGTAAATAAAAATGGAATGCAATAATTTACAAATCTCAAAAACTGATATTGTATTCACAATAGAACATAGACAACATATCAAATGTCGAAAGTGAGACATTTTGAAATTTCATGCCAAATATTGGCTCATTTGAAATTTCATGACAGCAACACATCTCAAAAAAGTTGGGACAGGGGCAATAAGAGGCTGGAAAAGTTAAAGGTACAAAAAAGGAACAGCTGGAGGACCAAATTGCAACTCATTAGGTCAATTGGCAATAGGTCATTAACATGACTGGGTTTAAAAAGAGCATCTTGGAGTGGCAGCGGCTCTCAGAAGTAAAGATGGGAAGAGGATCACCAATCCCCCTAATTCTGCGCCAACAAATAGTGGAGCAGTATCAGAAAGGAGTTCGACAGTGTAAAATTGCAAAGAGTTTGAACATATCATCATCTACGGTGCATAATATCTTCAAAAGGTTCAGAGAATCTGGAAGAATCTCTGTGCGTAAGGGTCAAGGCCGGAAAACCATACTGGGTGCCCGTGATCTTCGGGCCCTTAGACGGCACTGCATCACATACAGGCATGCTTCTGTATTGGAAATCACAAAATGGGCTCAGGAATATTTCCAGAGAACATTGTCTGTGAACACAATTCACCGTGCCATCCGCCGTTGCCAGCTAAAACTCTATAGTTCAAAGAAGAAGCCGTATCTAAACATGATCCAGAAGCGCAGATGTCTTCTCTGGGCCAAGGCTCATTTAAAATGGACTGTGGCAAAGTGGAAAACTGTTCTGTGGTCAGACGAATCAAAATTTGAAGTTCTTTATGGAAATCAGGGACGCCGTGTCATTCGGACTAAAGAGGAGAAGGACGACCCAAGATGTTATCAGCGCTCAGTTCAGAAGCCTGCATCTCTGATGGTATGGGGTTGCATTAGTGCGTGTGGCATGGGCAGCTTACACATCTGGAAAGACACCATCATTGCTGAAAGGTATATCCAGGTTCTAGAGCAACATATGCTCCCATCCAGACGACGTCTCTTTCAGGGAAGACCTTGCATTTTCCAACATGACAATGCCAAACCACATACTGCATCAATTACAGCATCATGGCTGCGTAGAAGAAGGGTCCGGGTACTGAACTGGCCAGCCTGCAGTCCAGATCTTTCACCCATAGAAAACATTTGGCGCATCATAAAACGGAAGATACGACAAAAAAGACCTAAGACAGTTGAGCAACTAGAATCCTACATTAGACAAGAATGGGTTAATATTCCTATCCCTAAACTTGAGCAACTTGTCTCCTCAGTCCCCAGACGTTTACAGACTGTTGTAAAGAGAAAAGGGGATGTCTCACAGTGGTAAACATGGCCATGTCCCAACTTTTTTGAGGTGTTGTTGTCATGAAATTTAAAATCACCCAATTTTTCTCTTTAAATGATGCATTTTCTCAGTTTAAACATTTGATATGTCATCTATGTTCTATTCTGAATAAAATATGGACTTTTGAAACTTCCACATCATTGCATTCCGTTTTTATTTACAATTTGTACTTTGTCCCAACTTTTTTGGAATCAGGGTTGTAACTTTTTTGTTTTACACACTTTTTTTAAACTCTCACTGAAAATCCTCTTTCCCATTGCATAGGTCTGAGCTACCCTGTCTATAAAGGCATCATGAAGAAGGGATACAATGTTCCCACTCCCATCCAAAGAAAAGTGAGTCGGCTTTCAGTCTTCATCAGTCGTTTTTGTCTGGACTACTTCCCGATGTTTGCATTTGTTCTGACAGACTATTCCCGTCATCCTGGATGGTAAAGATGTAGTTGCCATGGCAAGGACAGGAAGTGGGAAGACAGCTGCCTTCTTGGTGCCCATGTTCGAGAGGTTAAAGGGACCTCAAGCTCAGACGGGGGCCAGAGCTCTGATCCTCACACCCACCCGAGAGCTGGCACTACAGACCATGAAGTTCACTAAAGAGGTGATTTGAAAGCCATGCATTGTGAGCTTGATTTATTTTACTTATTATCGCTTGCTCATTCATTCATGAGTGTTTGTTGGTCGTTTCCCAGCTGGGGAAGTTCACTAGGCTAAAAACGGCACTGATCCTTGGTGGAGACAGGTAAAAAAAAAAATCCCCCCAGTCTTTATTTTGATGATATATGACCAATGTTGGCTTTTAAGCAGGTGTTGATCTTGGGTGGTTTTTTTTTTTCTACTCCAGTATGGATGATCAGTTTGCTGCTCTACATGAAAATCCAGACATGTAAGTGTGTCGTCATAAATTATTCTTCCTTTTTAGCACAATTAAAGTAGAAACCCTGGCACCATCTAGATTATTTATTTATTTTCCCCAATTGGGCATCACCTGAACTGATGATCACATCATCAGCTTTTCTTTGGCTAATCGGATACAAGGAACGCCACCACACTTGCCAGAGCAGTTGGGGGTTTGGCACCTTGCTCAAGGGCACTTCAGTCAGTCCTGCTGGTCCAGGGAATTGAACCAGCAACCTTTTGGTCCCAAAGCTGCTTCTCTAACCATTAGGCCATGGCTTCCCCCTATTTGATGTTACATGGTATAAATGGTGTAAATTAAATTTATTTTATCCACATTCACTGGATATGAGCAATCGTGCTCTGATTGGCTACTCTACTACTAGGATATCAGCTCATATACCGTGAGTAGAGAAAAACAAAATGGCAGAGCGTGTTGCTGAACCAACCGAGGATGAAATAAAAACTCGAAAACCAAACCCCAAAAATACAAAAAAAAAGCAACAAAATATGGAATGAAAGTATTTCATGGTAAGAACTTATCTTTTTTTTATTTTTCAATAATTATTATTATTATCACATTTTTCACAAATTGCTCCTGTCATTTTGCCGGTTTGTTTACATTCTAAGCGGAAATTATTTTGTCGGACGTTTTGTATAAAGTTTTTATTTATCAAATTTGTAAAAAATACAAATAAAAATGCTCTGTTTCTCAAAATCCAGTGAATGTGGATAGAATAAACAGTTATTCTACTCAGTCTCGTTGTACATGGCTGATATCAGATCATGTACGACTCGATTTCGTGGAATAATTATTAATTGTCACTCCTTGTAAGCTACAAAATGTTCTTCCTCGTATTTCTCCAGCATCATTGGTACTCCTGGTCGTCTGATGCACGTCATCATGGAAATGAACCTCAAACTGCAGAACGTGGAGTATGTGGTGTTTGACGAGGCAGACCGGTAAGGACCCAGTGCTCTTCAAGTGACTTGGTGTAATCCAGTCCTGCGTTTATAGACTTTATTTTTTTTTCTGCTGAATTCTCGATTGGTCAGAAGGTATTCAGTAATAATCTGTTCCAGATGCTCAGACACTAGATCAGATGAAAGTCAAACACGGGTTTAGATTAATACGTTGTCATTTCTACACATATATTTTAAGTGTGTAATCATTGATGTGGCAAATCTTTGTGCGAGGATATTTGTGTAGCGTTTTGGAAGGAGTCTCCAGTGTCGGTGCTTATAACAGTCAGAGGTAAATCTGTCATTTTGAAAAGTTTTCTAATGGCACTAAAGTTCATTGCGAATCATATTACTGTGTGACACAGAGCCAGCAAACTTGGGTACAATATCATGATGATGTCACCTACTGAATCGAAGGCTACGATGCAAGTCAGTGTACAAGAATAAATTGTCATGAGTGTGAGTCGTCTGTCTGCAATGCTATAGTGGGAAACAACGATGCTAAGCAAGAATTGAGCCCTTTCAATACTGGTATTTTGGATGGTATGTGTTATGATGGTGTGTGTTGTGCGATGTTGTGATGTGTGTATTGTGTGTGAGATGTGGTGTGTTGCGTGATGTCATGTTGTGGTGTGTGTGTGTGTATGTGTATATTGTGAGATGTTGTGACGTGTGTTGTGTGATGTTGTGATGTATGTTGTATGTGTGTGTATTGTGTGATGTGGTGCACTGCATGACGTGTGTATTGTGTGATGTGTGTCTGATGTTGTGGTGTCTGTGTGTGTGATGTGTAGTGTGATTGTGTGTGTATTGTGTGATGATGTGGTGTGTTGTACAGTGTGTGTGTGTGTGATGTATAAATACGGAGGTGATTATAGGAAATCGCACTCACTGATTGGTTAAGAAATTCAGAATATTTCTTAATAATCGCCTCGAGCGACTCGGCAAGATGGCGGCCGATTGCTTCGTCGCTGTAAGTGAGGGAGAATTACAAACGATGGAAGAAAATGCTGTTCTTAAAAACACTAAAGATGTGTTCACACACCACAATGTGACATCACACACACACACACCACATCACACACAATACACACATCACATCACACACACACATCTGCTTTTGAAGACTGAAATAAATAATTTTTTAAAAATTCAATTATTTATTTTTATAATTACTGGTGTATTTATACTAAGGGTGTTTTCACACTTGGTCCCTTTCAGCCATCTAACCGAACTCAGATCGATGACTCCGCATTTTTTGCGCATATGTGAACACTCCAACCGTACCCAGACCCCTTTAAAGCGAACCGAACTGAGACCACCTCAGGAGGTGGTCTCAGTACGGTTCGCTAAAAATCAACGGTACGGTTCGCCTAATCTGCGCATTGTGAACAAAAAGCGCACCGGGTTCACTTCGCCTTTTTCACTGTAGTTTAACCTTCTTCGTTTGCCGTAGTTGGTCACGTGACTGTAGCAGGGAAACTCAACTTCCTTTTGGAACTTACCACAGCCGCTTTACAGTTCTCTGAACTTACTGACTGATGAGTCGGCCACAATAATATAACTATATTATATTTTATATATATATAATATAAAATTTATTTTCCTTAATCCGCACTATTTTGATCAAAGAATACAGCAGGGCAAGCATGGCAGCAGACATTTTGATTCAAGAGAAAATTACCCAGAATTCCTTGCACTGGGGGTCTGAGGGCTCTAGGACCTGGTGTGAACAGAAAGAGGACTGAGGCCCCATCAAAGCTTAACTGGACCAGAAAGAGAACCCAGTCCTCTTTGTAATAAATTCACAGTGTGAACACAAAAAGAACTGAGTTATTTTTCTGTTGGTCCACTTTTTGGTCCACTTAAAGAGGACTGAGTCTGGTTCCTTTAAAGGGGACCGGGTGTGAAAACACCCTAAAACAATTATCCACCTCAGACTCAGTGAATATCGGTTAACTTGACTTTGTCTCAGTTATTATCTACCGATATTCACCTCGCCTTGGGCGAATAATTGTGAATTATATGTATGGGGAAAAAATCCGAAGAGGAGGACGAGAATGCAGTCCTGGTTGTGGCTCCGGAAAAGAGCCCAACTTGGGATGGCAATTTTGCAAAGAGAGCATGAGATAGTAGGAAGTATTATTTTTATTTTTTTGAGCATCCATAAATGTACATTTAGTGCCAGTGTGACGTTGAGCAGGTTTGCTTTGTTAAATACGGAAGATTTTGAGAGAATTTTGAAAAAGAAAGACATGTTGAACACCCGAAAATAATGTGTATGAATAATAATAATGGCTTTTTTCGTGGTATATCAGATATATTCCATTCAGCAGCTCGTTCGATATCATACTAGCTGAATGAAATAATAATATTGCTGGGTTTCACATGATGTCACATCCACCTCATTAGTTATTCAAAACTTTAGCTGGTGGTCTACCAAAGCTCAGCTGACAAAGCGTTTGTACGGAGAAGGTGCATCACTCGCATGAAAAATGTCTTACGCTTGCGTTGTTTTACCGGTAGGTTGTTCGAATTGTGAAACTGATAAAAGTTTCTTCAGGGTTCCCCGTGAACTAATAAAAAAGGGTGAGCAAACACAGGATTTCACAAAAAGACGCTGAGAAAGGTGGCTTTTGAACCTCTGACTGAAATCGAAGGGAGCCGAGTCAAAGCATGCTCGAGTTTGCAGTGATCACTTGGTGAAAGGTTTGTATTTCTCTCTCAGCTACGTCCTTCGTGTTTTTCCAAGTACTTTTCTTGCTGTGTGTCATTATTTTATGGTACTTTTTTTTTTTTTAGTCACAAAGCGCTAAAGTCCCCAGATATTTCTTTGTTTACTCCTCACAAAGTCCATATGCATGAAGGTCACGGCAAAATTTTTCCCCAGCCGTACAGTTGTAATGCGCCGTGATCACTTCTCCGTCTTGTTTAACTAAGATCCAGGTCTTTAAAGGGGTTTCTGATGATCTTTGTGAATGATTTAGCTGAGAGATAAGAGCCAACACAAGTGAGAATCAAGCCAACTGTTGTTCGTTTACACTTCAACTTCCAGCACTTCGTTGTAAAGACGCAAACGAAAAGCTTAAAAAAAAACTTAGACGGCCAAAAACAATACAGGATCCATTCGGCAGCGACTTGATACCGAGGTCCTTTACCCAGCCACGTAGAAAAAAGTTGTAAGTCTCCATACTCTTCCACACTTTCATCTGTTTTGCGGTGCAGAAGGACGTCTGCAACAGCAGATAGTTCGAGATGTCGGGGAACTCGACTGAAGGGTAGTTTTCGAGATCGTATGACAAATCCTTCTTTCCCAGACTGTAGGGGTCGATTCCATTGCACATAGCAATCTTCTGAATATATCTAAAGCCAGCAGTGGCTTCTAGATTACGAGCGTACTCTGATAAGTTATCACTGGTTGTTTGCACTACAGCAGCCGTTTCGACCCCCAGCTATTTCACTTCCGGTAAAACCGCTAAGAAAAGTTACGTGACCGAAACCCAGCAATCTGATAGACCACTCAACGCCAGCAATATTATTTAAATATTCAACTGTGTAATGGGTTGGTGCAAAATGGTGTTAGTTTTACCGCTGCAAAGTCTGGCAGTGTTTTATTCCTCTCATACCACAGCGCTTTGCTATTCTGGCCGTGTTTTTTTGGTTGTGTGAATCAGATTGTGCTGTGGTTCTTCAACAGACTGTTTGAAATGGGTTTCACTGAGCAACTGCAGGAGATCATCAGACGCCTCCCTGAAACCCGGCAGACCCTGCTGTTCTCCGCCACGCTGCCCAAACTACTTGTGGAATTTGCTCGAGCCGGTTAGGCTGATCACTTTGTCAGAGTTAGCAAAATATGATGGTTTAGTATAATTTAACGCAAAGACGCCGCAGTTATAATCCCGTTCTCCATCAGCACGTCGCAAACCTCTCTGTTCTCTCTTCCACAGGATTAACAGATCCAGTCTTGATCCGTCTCGATGTCGACAGTAAGCTCAGCGATCAGTTAAAGGTAACGGTACAAATGGCAGGAGATTTGAAGGACAGCTCATTGTGACAGGAAACTAAAATCCACTTTTGTTTCTCTCCATTAGTTGTCGTTTTTTCACTTGCGTCTGGACGACAAGCCTGCACTGTTGCTCTATCTTCTGCGTAATGTTGTCAAGCCTCAGGAGCAGACGGTCGTATTTGTGGCCACCAAACACCATGTGGAATATCTCAACCAGGTAACGGACCAGGAGCCTTAACCAGGTGTAAAACGTACAGTACCAGTCGAAAGTTTGTGCACCCCTACTCATTCATAGGATTTTCTGTATTTTGTATTTTCTACATTATAGAACAATACTGAAGACATCAAAACTATGGAATTATGCGGTAAACAAAAAAATGTTTGTTAGATTCCTCGAAGTAGCCAGCGTTTCCTATGATGATGCTTTATTGGCATTATCTTAACCAGCTTCATGAGGTAATCACCTGGAATGCTTTTCAATTAGCCGGTGTGTCTCGTCAAAAGTTATTTACTGGATGAGTTTCTTGTCACCCCAATGCGTTTGAGATCGAATAGTAAATAATAAAAATACAGTAAATAGGCCTATTCCACACCACAGATGTAATAATCCATATTAGATCAAGAACCGTTCAACTAAGTAAAGAGAAACGACATCCATCATTACTTTAAGAAAGAAGAAACCTTTATTTGTCACATGCACACTCAAGCACAGTGAGATTCATCCTCTGCATTTAACCTACCTGAAGCAGTGAACATACACAGGCGTGCGCACACACCCAGAGCAGTGGGCAGCCATACTACAGCGCCCAGGGAGCAGTTAGGGGTTAGGTACCTTGCTCAAGGGCACTTCAGCCCAAGCCTGCCCCACGTTAACCTAACTGCGTGTCTTTGGACTGTAGGGGAAACCGGAGCACCCGGAAGAAACCCACGCAGACACGGGGAGAACATGCAAACTCCACACAGAAAGACCTCCATCGGCTACTGGGCTCGAACCCAGAACCTTCTTCCTGTGAGGCAACAGTGCAAACCACTACACCACCGTGCCACCCTTTAAGACATGAAGTGTCTTTTAATGAATAAAAATAAAGAAAAACACTGAATTAGAAGGTGTGTTCAAACTTTTGACTGCTACGGTTACATCTTTGACCCTCAAGAAAATACAAAATGTGCCAAATAAGTAATAAAACATATTGGCGTGTGCTGATAAAGGGAAAATAATGAACGAGTTTGGTGATGTCACTGTTGAAATAATATGTTCGAATGAGCGCATTAACATAACTTTGTGATTCGCCTTGTAGCCGGAATCACCTTCCAGGGACTGATCCGGCCCAAGAATCTGACAGATGCACATTTTGCAGAAATATTTTTACTAATTTTTATCCCCCGCTGGCCAAAAGGCCCTAAGTGGGATTACAGTGCCTTGAAAAAGTATTCATACCCCTTGAACTTTTTCACATTTTTCCACCTTACATACAACGAACTTAAAAGTTTTTTTATTGAGATTTTATGTGATAGACCAACACAGAGTAGCACATAATTGTGAAGTGAAACGAAAATGATAAATGGTCTTCAAAATTTTAAACAAATAAAAATCTGAAAAATGTGGTGTGCATTAGTATTCAGCCCCCTGTACTCTGATACCTCTAAATACAATCTAGTGCAATCAATTGCCTTCAGAAGTCATCTGATTAGTTAATAGAGTCCTACTGTGTGTAATTTACTCTCAGCATAAATACACTTATTCTGTGAAGGCCTCAGTGGTTTGTTAGAGAACACTGAAGAACAAACAGCATCATGAAGACCAAAGAACTCACCAGACAGGTCAGGGATAAAGTTCTGGAGAAGTTTAATAATGAAGGGCATAACTCTGGTAAAATTTGCCCAAATTAAATTAAATTTCAAAATGTGTATAACTGTCATATAACAAAGCCTTTTGCCAAGTTTGGTGAAATTCCTCCACAAATTGTGAGAAGAGTTGATTTCAGAAGAACGTACACCCTCATGAAACTGTCAAAGTACAAGTTATTTAATCAAGGGTCAAAACTCTAAATTAACTCGCAATATGCGTATTACCGTCATATAACAAGGCTTCTCGCCAAGCTTCGAGAAATTCGTCCAAAAATTGGGAGAGGAGTTGATGTCAGAAGGCGAGCACACCTTCATGAAATTGTGAAAGTACAAGGTTGTTAATCAAGGGTCACAACTCTGGTTAAATGCGACCGAATTGAACAAAATAACAATATGCGTACTACCGACACATAACAATGCCTTTAACCAAGTTTCGAGAAATTCCTCCACAAATTGTGAGAGGAGTTGATTTCAGAAGGAAAACACACTATCATGAAATTGTCAAAATATAATTTTGTTAATCAAGGGCTCTAACTCTGGTAAAATGTGACTAAATTTAATTAAATTACAGTGTGTATTATCGACATATAACAAAGAATCCTGCCAAGTTTCATGAAATTCCTCCAAAAATTGCGAGAGGAATTGATTTCAGAAGGTTTGCACCCTTCCTGGGACGGATGGACGGACATTGCCACGACATACAGTGCCTTGAAAAAGTATTCATACCCCTTGAACTTTTTCACATTTTTCCACCTTACAGCCACGAACTTAAAAGTTTTTTTATTGAGATTTTATGTGATAGACCAACACAGAGTAGCACATAATTGTGAAGTGAAACGAAAATGATAAATGGTCTTCAAAATTTTAAACAAACAAAAATCTGAAAAATGTGGTGTGCATTAGTATTCAGCCCCCCTGCGTCAATACTTTGTAAAGCCACCTTTTGCTGCAATTACAGCTGCAAGTCTTTTGTGGTATGTCTCTACCAGCTTTGCACATCTAGACACTGAAATTTTTGCCCATTCTTCTTTGCAGAATAGCTCAAGCTCAGCCAGATTGGATGGAGAGCATCTGTGAACAGCAATTTTCAAGTCTTGCCACAGATGCTCAATGGGATTTAGGTCTGGACTTTGACTGGGCCATTCTAACACATGAATATTCTTTGATCGAAACCATTCCATTGTAGCTCTGGCTGTATGTTTAGGGTCATTGTCTTGCTGGAAGGTGAACCTCCTTCCCAGTCTCAAGTCTTTTGCAGCTTCCAACAGGTTTTCTTCCAGGATTGCCCTGTATTTAGCTCTATCCATCTTCCCATCAACTCTGACCAGCTTCCCTGTCCCTGCTGAAGAAAAGCATCCCCATAGCATGATGCTGCCACCACCATGTTCCACAGTGGGGATGGTGTGTGCAGGGTGATGAGCAGTGTTAGTTTTCCACCACACATAGCATTTTGCATTTAGGCCAAAAAATTCAACTTTGGTCTCATCTGACCAAAGCACCTTCTTCCACATGTTTGCTGTGTCCCCTACATGGCTTCTGGCAAACTGCAAACGGGACTTCTTATGCCTGTCTTTCAACAATGGCTTTCTTCTTGCCACTCTTCCAAAAAGGCCAGATTTGTGGAGCGTATGACTTATAGTTGTCCTGTGCATAGATTCTCCCACCTGAGCTGTGGATTTCTGCAGCTCCTCCAGAGTGATCATGGGCCTCTTGGCTGCTTCTCTGACCAGTGCTCTCCTTGCTCGCTCTGTCAGTTTAGGTGGACGGCCATGTCTTGGTAGGTTTGCAGTTGTGCCATACTTTTTCCATTTTTGAATGATGGATTGAACAGTGCTTCTTGAGATATTCAGAGCTTGGGATATTTTTTTATAACCTAACCCTGCTTTAACAAACTTGTACAACCCCGATTCCAAAAAAGTTGGGACGAAGTACAAATTGTAAATAAAAACGGAATGCAATGATGTGGAAGTTTCAAAATTCCATATTTTATTCAGAATAGAACATAGATGACATATCAAATGTTTAAACTGAGAAAATGTATCATTTAAAGAGAAAAATTAGGTGATTTTAAATTTCCTGGCAAAAACACATCTCAAAAAAGTTTGGACAAGGCCATGTTTACCACTGTGAGACATCCCCTTTTCTCTTTACAACAGTCTGTAAACGTCTGGGGACTGAGGAGACAAGTTGCTCAAGTTTAGGGATAGGAATGTTAACCCATTCTTGTCTAATGTAGGATTCTAGTTGCTCAACTGTCTTAGGTCTTTTTTGTCGTATCTTCCGTTTTATAATGCGCCAAATGTTTTCTATGAGTGAAAGATCTGGACTGCAGGCTGAGTGCTGATGATAACTTGGGTCATCCTTCTCCTCTTTAGTCCGAATGACATGGCATCCTTGATTTCCATAAAGAGCTTCAAATTTTGATTCGTCTGACCACAGAACAGTTTTCCACTTTGCCACAGTCCATTTTAAATGAGCCTTGGCCCAGAGAAGACGTCTGCGCTTCTGGATCATGTTTAGATACGACTTCTTCTTTGAACTATAGAGTTTTAGCTGGCAACGGCGGATGGCACGGTGAATTGTGTTCACAGATAATGTTCTCTGGAAATATTCCTGAGCCCATTTTGTGATTTCCAATACAGAAGCATGCCTGTATGTGATGCAGTGCCGTCTAAGGGCCCGAAGATCACGGGCACCCAGTATGGTTTTCCGGCCTTGACACTTACGCACAGAGATTCTTCCAGATTCTCTGAATCTTTTGATGATATTATGCACCGTAGATGATGATGTGTTCAAACTCTTTGCAATTTTATACTGTTGAACTCCTTTCTGATATTGCTCCACTATTTGTCGGCGCAGAATTAGGGGGATTGGTGATCCTCTTCCCGTCTTTACTTCTGAGAGCCGCTGCCGCTCCAAGATGCTCTTTTTATACCCAGTCATGTTAATGACCTATTGCCAATTGACCTAATGAGTTGCAATTTGGTCCTCCAGCTGTTCCTTTTTTGTACCTTTAACTTTTCCAGCCTCTTATTGCCCCTGTCCCAACTTTTTTGAGATGTGTTGCTGTCACGAAGTTTCAAATGAGCCAATATTTGGCATGAAATTTCAAAATGTCTCACTTTTGACATTTGATATGTTGTCTATGTTCTATTGTGAATACAGTATCAGTTTTTGAGATTTGTAAATTATTTCATTCCGTTTTTATTTACAATTTGTACTTTGTCCCAACTTTTTTGGAATCGGGGTTGTACTTTGGCAATTTCATCAAGGTGCGCTTGCGTTCTGAAATCAACTTCCATCACAATTGTTATCCCCTGCTGGCTAAAAGGCCCGAAGGGGGCTTATGTCGTGGTGATTTCCATCTGTCTGTCCCTGGAAGGGTACTTACCTTCTGAAATCAACTCTCCTCACAATTTTTGGAGGAATTTCACGAAACTTGACAGGATTCTTTGTTATATGTCGGTAATAGGTGTGCAAGTTCGTTCAGTTCAGTCGCATTTTACCAGAGTGATGGCATAGTTGCCAGCGGGGAATATTGTCCTCTCAGAGCACTCTTGTTACCAGATCACTATGGATTTTTACAGTGGCGTAGAACACCTTTCCAAAGAGGGCAGCCACGGCCCACTATGACCTCGCCTCGGCCCGTTATTTGCGGTGGATTTCGAATTTCAACCTCTTTCTGAAGCATTTTATTGGTTTGACCTAGATTCTTTGTCTTAGGTCACGCTATACAAAGCATCCTGAGAATACAGGTAATTGGGCCAGGTAAGCATCACCGCTTACCACAGGTGATCAGATGAACCACTGATCTGTTGGTTGAGCGTAGCCAGCTAGCAGTGTAGTAAACAAATGCCCCGTGACCGATGCCAAGTGGTGCACATATATTTCTGACCGATGCATGTGCATTGGTTGTATCGGTCTGGATCCATTCCTGACCTTCAGAGCTGCCGTTATAGAAAATTAATCAGAATTGACAATTCAGTGGCGCAGTGCTGAAAGCGGAATTTCTGCTTACAGACTGTGAATGTCCTGATATGCTGCTCTTATAATAATTGCTTTGCGTTTGATATTACTAAAATCATCCTGGTGGACAAAATGCTTTGGGGGGGAAAAAGAAATCCTGCATAAAATATTCTATACATAGCGATTGGTGTTATAAAGAATATGTTTCTTATTATTATTATTATTAATAATCTTTACATCTTTCACAACTAGCTACTGACTTCACAAGGAATCGAGTGTGCGTACATATACAGTGCTTTGGACCAGACGGCGAGAAAGATCAACATCGGTCGCTTTGTCCACCGCAAAGCAATGGTGCTGCTGGTGACGGATGTGGCAGCCCGCGGTATTGACATCCCGCTCCTGGACAATGTCATCAATTATAACTTCCCCTCCAAAGCCAAGCTCTTTCTGCACAGAGTTGGTATGTTGAGTGCACAATGAAATCAGTTTAACTGTGGAATTCAATTGAAATCAATTTAATTGTCTGTATTTGGAGGAAGTTTTTACCTGATTTTAGTATCGAAAGCGTATCACTGTAATCAGAGAGGTTTGTGGAGCCCAGGGTTTATATGGTTGAGATCGAATATGGTTGTCTGACTTCTTACTTGTGTAATATGAACATGTCCACTAGGGGGCAGAAAAAAAACAGAAGTTTTGGATTTTACTGTTGGATGAATGGGCAGGAAGTGAATCTGATAATGCTGAGGATCAGCACCTACTTCCAGATGTTAAGCCACCAATACTGTCATATTAGTTGTTAAAGAGGGCAATTTCTGAAACAGTTTGGGATTTTTCAGGTTATGTAATCTATCCCCGTCAGGCTCCGCCCACTGTATACCGTCTCTGAAATGTAGTTTTTTTTTTAAACCCCTAACAAACCTGAGTCACGTTACTGACAACACTGGCTAGCTAACTAGCATGAATCGAAACACTATTTTAAAAAATATATATATTCTATATTATTTTGTTGTGAATGTGTGTATGAGCTTGCACTGCTCTGATGGACTCTTGTTTGGTTGTGCAGGTCGTGTAGCCCGTGCTGGCAGGAGTGGTCGAGCCTTCAGCCTGGTTTGCCCGGACGAAATGGCCTTTGTTTACGACCTTCACCTCTTTCTTGGACGACCTTTGCACCTTGCAACCATTGAGCACTCACAGGGTATCTCATCTCCACAGGATCCTTCTCTTATTCAGTGCTTGCCAGTTATAGGGTGTGAATAGATCTTCTCAAACCTTCTCCCCTTCAAAGGTTCTGTTTTGAAGTTTTTAGCAACTAAATATCAGTTATTTTCAGATTTGTGCTTGGACCCCGATGATCGCTGTTTGCAGCAGTATTTCTTGTATATAATTTCTATCCACATTCACCTGATATGAGCAATCGCGCGCTCTGATTGGCTACTCTACTACTAGGATATCAGCTCATATACCGTGAGTAGAGAAAAACAAATGGCGGCGCGTGTTACTGAACCAACTGAGGATTTAATAAAAACTACTTGAAAACAAAATCCCCCCCAAATTATCAGGTATTTAAAAGAAACAGAAATAGCTAAAAGAATATAGGTTTTTTTTTTTTTTTTTTTTCCCTGTAATATCGGGGGAAAGTTGGTTTGCCAACCACCAAAAACACTAAAGAAGAAGAAGAAAACCTCAAAAAATACAAAAAAATGCACAACAAAATATGGAATAAAAGTATTTGATGGTAAGAACGTATCATTTTTAAAAAAATAATTTTTCAATAATTATTATTATCGAATTTTTTCCCAAATTGTTCCTGTCATTTTGCCGGTTTGTTTACATTCAAAGCGGAAATGATTTTGTTGGACGTTTTGTATAAAGTTTTTGTTTATCGAATTTTCAAAAAATAAAAATGCTCTGTTTCACAAAATCCAGTGAATGTGGATAGAATAAAACAGTTATTCCACTCAATCTCGTCATACATGGCTTATAGCCGACTCGATGCTAGCTGCTCATGTACGACTCGATTTCATGGAATAACTTTTAATTAGCACAACCCAAGCTCAAAAGATATTGCAGTCATTCTCTTTAATTAATAAAAAATAAATAAAAAGTGCATCTCAAAAAATTAGAATACCATGAAAAAGTTCCTTTTTTTTCATAATTTAATGCAAAAAGGTAAACTTTCATATATTCTATATTCATTACATGTGAAGTGAAATATTTAAAGCCTTTTTTGTTTTAATTTTGATGATTATGGCTTATAGCTCATGAAAATCAGAAATCCAGTATCTCAAATTATTAAAATATTCCCTAAGATCAATCAAAAAAAGGATTTACAATACAGAAATGTCCAACTTCTGAAAAGTATATTAATTTATACACTCAATACTTGGTTGGGGCTCCTTTACCATGAATTACTGTATCAATGCGGTGTGGCATGGAGGTGATCAGTCTGTGGCACTGCTGAGGTGTTATTGAAGCCCAGGTTGCTTTGATAGCGGCCTTCAGCGTATCTGTATTTTTGGGTCGGGTGTTTCTCATCTTCCTCTTGACAATACCCCATAGATTCTCTTTGGGGTTCAGGTCAGGCAAGTTGGCTGGCCAATCAAACACAGTAATATCATGGTCAGCAAACCATTTGGTAGTAGTTTTGGCACTGTGGGTAGGTGCTAAGTCCTGCTGGAAAAGGAAATCAGCATCTCCAAAAAGCTCGTCAGCAGATGGAAGCATGAAGTGCTCTAAAATCTCCTGGTAGATGGCTGCGTTGACTTTGGACTTGATAAAATGCAAGGGACCAACACCAACAGATGACATGGCACCCCAAATCATCACAGACTGTGGAAACTTCACACTGGGCTTCAAACACCTTGGATTCTGTGCCTCTCCACTCTTCCTCCAGACTCTAGAACCGTGATTTCCAAATTAAATGCAAAATGTACTTTCATCTGAAAAGAGGACTTTGGACCACTGAGCAACAGTCCATTTCTTTCTCTCCTTAGCCCAAATAACACACTTCTGACATTGTCTCTGGCTCAGGAGTAGCTTGATATTAGGAATATGAAAGTTGTAGCCCCTTTCTTGAAGATGTCTGTTCGTGATGGGTCTTGATACACTGACACCAGCCTCAGTCCACTCCTTGTGAAGCTCTCCCAAGTTCCTGAATCAACTTTTCTTGACAATCCTCTCAAGACTGCGGCCATCCCTGTTGCTTGTGCACCTTTTCCAGCCACCCTTTTCAGCAATGACCTTTTGTGGCTTACCCTCCTTGTGGAGGGCATCAGTGATCATCTTCTGGACAACAGTCAAGTCAGCAGTCTTCCCCATGATTGTGGTTGTGTGTACTGAACTAGACCGAGAGATACACTGTGTTCATACTGTTTTACTCAAACTCGAAATGAAATATTCTAATATTTTGAGATGGTTTTTTTTTTTTGTTTTTGTACTGTATGCCATACTGATTAAAATTTAAAATAGAAAAATGCTTGAAACATTTGTTTATGTGTAATGAATCTATAATATATAACATTTTCACTTTCTTAAATAACTGATGGAAAATATTGAACTTTTTCACAATATTCTAATTTTTTGAGATGCACTAGTGTGTGTGTGTGTGTGTGTGTGTGTGTGTGTTTTTTATACATAAGTCATTGTTTTTTGTTTTTTTTTAAAAATTATTTATCATCTTCTTTGTCTAGATGCTGACGGAGTGTTGGGTCGCGTCCCACAGAGCATCTTGGATGACGAGGACGCGCACGTCCTTACGGCTCATGCGAACTGTTTAGACCTCCAAAACCTCAAACGGGTCTCTGAGAATGCTTACAAGCAGTACCTGAAGTCCCGACCCAACCCCTCACCAGAATCTATCAAGCGAGTGAAGAGTTCCGATCTATCCTCCATCGCTGTTCACCCACTGCTAGGTTTGTGAGGTTTTTAATACCATGTTGAAATCTGGTTGGCTCGATGACTTTGTCTGCTTAGTCATTTTTTTTTCTGACATGTTTCCAGGGTCAGGACTTGAGAAGATGGAGTTGGAGAGACTGCAGATGGTCGACTCGATCAAGGCTTACAAGTCAAAATCCGTGAGTCAATGCGTTATACAGTGCTATCGGTATTAAGTTGTCAGTCATTTCTGCACAGTTACTCAGAATGCCAGTCAAAAGTAAATAGATCTACCGGATATATGACACACGCACTACCTTAACTTCTCAGACGATATTTGAGATCAACTCCAACAACAAAACCAGTGCCGGTGAGGTAATGAGGACGAAGCGTTCGCGGGACAGCCGTCTGGTCGACAAATTCCAGAGGATGAGAGAAGAGATGCAGGCCGTGAGTCAGCTGAATCGTCCAGCTATTCAGAACTCAACTACAACACGACTGCACCATGGGGAGGAAGAGGATGATAATAAAGATGATGATGAAGAAGACCTTCAGGTTAGTCTACAGACAGTTTACTTTTTTTGAAAGTTAAAAATGAAAGGTTTCGTAAGCTGATGGAATCATTCCAATTGATAATTGTGAAGTAAGATATTGGTGAATATTATATTAATTCAGCAACCTTATTACCAAAGAATATTAGACAAAAGGATGACGACAACAAAAATCAGTCTGACTCTCTTGCATCCGTCAGGGTGTGTTCTCAAAAGTGGTCGGAGGAAAGAAACGGAAACAGGATGAGAATGTGGATACGGACAGACCGAAGAGCAAAAAGAACAGGAAGTCGGGCCGCGACGAGGAGTTTTACATCCCCTACAGACCCAAAGACTTTGAATCAGAAAGAGGGTATGTCTTTGTTTTGTTTTCTTCCATGTTAATCCTTAATGACCAGATCAAGCAAAAACTTTTTAAAATTTGATCCAAGTAATACTCATTTGAGTATACTGAAAATTTTTTTAGATGTTTTTGGATAATTATTGTTTGACATTCAAACATATCTGAATTCTCCTTTTGCATACCCTTTTTTCCCCATTTATTTATTTCACACCTTTGCATCTGAAGTAATTCCTCGTCGTTGTTTCATACCTGTTAAGAACTGAATATATTATATGGACATGAGTGCTTTACTGGGAAATACGCCACTTGTATTTTTCATACAAGTTACATCCAGGACATGGAGAACCAAAACGATTTGTCACTCATGACAAAATCGATGAATTGTTTTGATAAATTTGGGTACTTTCTGTTTGTGAATGTGTCTGTATAATAAAAAGAAAATCACATGTTGGCTTGAAGACATGAAGTTTATCTTCTCGTGTTGAATAGCTCAAATTTTTCATATGAAATACATCACAGATCTGTGTGACATATTTAAATAATATTGGCTGACGTTGAATGGTATATCAGATATATTCCATTCAGCTAGCATGATGTTGAATGAGTCAAAGACAAGTAGCTGAATGGAATATATCTGATATACCACGAAAAAAGCCATTATTATTATTATTATACATACACACTCTCTTTTCCAGTTTTTCGATGTCCGTTGGCATGTTTTTCTCTTGTAAACAGAGGGAAATCATCAGGGCTTTCTAGGCATTCAGAGAGGCCCAAACATATCAGCATTTCAAATGTTATTTGTAATTTCTTTCATTCTTTCATAATTTAATTACAACCCCGATTCCAAAAAAGTTGGGACAAAGTACAGATTGTAAATAAAAATGGAATGCAATAATTTACAAATCTCAAAAACTGATATTGTATTCACAATAGAACATAGACAACATATCAAATGTTGAAAGTGAAACATTTTGAAATTTCATGCCAAATATTGGCTCATTTGAAATTTCATGACAGCAACACATCTCAAAAAAGTTGGGACAGGGGCAATAAGAGGCTGGAAAAGTTAAAGGTACAAAAAAGGAACAGCTGGAGGACCAAATTGCAACTCATTAGGTCAGTTGGCAATAGGTCATTAACATGACTGGGTATAAAAAGAGCATCTTGGAGTGGCAGCGACTCTCAGAAGTAAAGATGGGAAGAGGATCACCAATCCCCCTAATTCTGCGCCGACAAATAGTGGAGCAATATCAGAAAGGAGTTCGACAGTGTAAAATTGCAAAGAGTTTGAACATATCATCATCTACAGTGCATAATATCATCAAAAGATTCAGAGAATCTGGAAGAATCTCTGTGCGTAAGGGTCAAGGCTGGAAAACCATACTGGGTGCCCGTGATCTTGGGGCCCTTAGACGGCAGTGCATCACATACAGGCATGCTTCTGTATTGGAAATCACAAAATGGGCTCAGGAATATTTCCAGAGAACATTATCTGTGAACACAATTCACCGTGCCATCCGCCGTTGCCAGCTAAAACTCTATATTTCAAAGAAGAAGCCGTATCTAAACATGATCCAGAAGCGCAGACATCTCTGGGCCAAGGCTCATTTAAAATGGACTGTGGCAAAGTGGAAAACTGTTCTGTGGTCAGACGAATCAAAATTTGAAGTTCTTTATGGAAATCGGGGACGCCGTGTCATTCGGACTAAAGAGAAGGATGACCCAAGTTGTTATCAGCGCTCAGTTCAGAAGCCTGCATCTCTGATGGTATGGGGTTGCATTAGTGCGTGTGGCATGGGCAGCTTACACATCTGGAAAGACACCATCAATGCTGAAAGGTATATCCAGGTTCTAGAGCAACATGTGCTCCCATCCAGACGACGTCTCTTTCAGGGAAGACCTTGCATTTTCCAACCTGACAATGCCAAACCACATACTGCATCAGTTACAGCATCATGGCTGCGTAGAAGAAGGGTCCGGGTACTGAACTGGCCAGCCTGCAGTCCAGATCTTTCACCCATAGAAAACATTTGGCGCATCATAAAACGGAAGATACGACAAAAAAGACCTAAGACAGTTGAGCAACTAGAATCCTACATTAGACAAGAATGGGTTAACATTCCTATCCCTAAACTTGAGCAACTTGTCTCCTCAGTCCCCAGACGTTTACAGACTGTTGTAAAGAGAAAAGGGGATGTCTCACAGTGGTAAACATGGCCTTGTCCCAACTTTTTTGAGATGTGTTGTTGTCATGAAATTTAAAATCACCTAATTTTTCTCTTTAAATGATACATTTTCTCAGTTTAAACATTTGATATGTCACCTATGTTCTATTCTGAATAAAATATGGAATTTTGAAACTTCCACATCATTGCATTCTGTTTTTATTTACAATTTGTACTTTGTCCCAACTTTTTTGGAATCGGGGTTGTATAAGTATTCTGTTCTAATTTGGCCTCATTGTCTATCAGATTTGCTTCAGAAATGAAAGGGTTATTGTCCTGAAAACATTAAAATCGAGTTATCCAGTGAGATTTTTTTGTTTGGTGTCGCTAGGCTGAGAAGAGTTTAGAGCTGCTCACTCATTGGTTAGGACTTAATTGCTGGGACAGAAGGCCATGCCAGTGTATGTTTATGTAGGACGTGACAGACGAATTAACCAATCAGATTTTGATTTATAGTGGGAGGGGCCAAAAATTTATCGTGCTAAGCCTTCTTGAAGGCCAACGTGAGCTTAACCACGAGTCAGCGCAGCAGTGAAGTCACCTTCCAGCCGGTGTAGCGTTCATCAGTAGTGTTAGCAAGTGCTAATAAAGCGGTCAAGCCCATGCTATCAAGAGCAAGTAGCACAGGCTAATGACCGAGAAACTAAGATTTCTGTCTCCACATTCTTCTTCCACGCTGCACACGTGATACAGTATTTTTCACTCAGACTTAAGTATTAATTTTCCGATGTAACTTAGTTACTTTTAAAATCAACATTGACAACTACATACAGCGGAGAGACCTGGCAGCCTGCCGCTAATCCCTTGCAAAATCCTTTGCCCTGTTGCTTTTTTGGTGTGTCTGAAGTCCCAGCTCTAATAGTAACAGTTCACCACTGCTTGTAAATATGCATGAAGAATAACTAATGAAGTTTTGGTAGACTTTCGGGTGTTCAACGCGTCTTTCTCTTTCCTGGCGAACAAAGAAATGTTTCTGCACATGTGCAACAGAAAACTTTCTTCCTGGATATTCACGTCAGCTCTGATGTGAGACGTCATGCTGTCTTGACAACCATGTCATATCATGAACTATATTCAACGCTCATTCTCCGTTGGGTAGAGTGACGTAATACACATAGGATAAGCGATATGCTAACAATATTGAATGCTATGAAACCTGCTGGGTGGCACGGTGGTGTAGTGGTTAGCGCTGTCGCCTCACAGCAAGAAGGTCCGGTTTCGAGCCCTGTGGCCGGCGAGGGCCTTTCTGTGTGGAGTTTGCATGTTCTCCGCGTGGGTTTCCTCCGGGTGCTCCGGTTTCCCCCACAGTCCAAAGACATGCAGGTTAGGTTAACTGGTGACTCTAAATTGACCGTAGGTGTGAATGTGAGTGTGAATGGTTGTCTGTGTCTATGTGTCAGCCCTGTGATGACCTGGCGACTTGTCCAGGGTGTACCCCGCCTTTCGCCCGTAGTCAGCTGGGATAGGCTCCAGCTTGCCTGCGACCCTGTAGAACAGGATAAAGCGGCTAGAGATAATGAGATGAGATGAGATGAAACCTGCTAGAAGGGGATAGAACATGTTTTCATTCCATCGAAAAAGTGTCCTGTATGGATAATAATTCCTGATATTTCACTCCGATGACATCAATCCGAGTGTTTTAATGGCAAACCGGTTCAAAATTAAAATTATTTTGATGAACTTGCATATTTTTTGTGGATGTGTCTATATAATATAAAGAGCATTACACAGTGGTGCAAAGATATGAAGTTTCATCTTCTCGTGTTGAAATTATTTCACTCATTCGTGATGTATCCATTCACCACTCAAAGAGAAACTTCATATCTTTGCACCACCGTGTAATATCTTAAATATTACTCTTGTTTGAGGCAAAATCTGATTTTTGGACTATACTGTACTCTTTGGATAGTTAAGAGTTCTTAGCTTTCACCCTAATTTAAGGTTCCTTGTTGATTTATGAGGGTTCCCTCAGAAAGACATCCAAAGAGTCCTTTAAGGTTTTAGATTGAACCTTTTCTTCTAAGATCCTACGCTATAGTGAGTAAAGTTGGGATTGTGTGCTGGCGCTTTTCTCCGTAGACTCAGTCTTGCAGCAGAGGGCAGCTCGTTTGATCAGCAGGCCTCCTCGGCTGTTCTGGATCTGATGGGTGATGAGAACGCCACGCTGGACCAGCACAAGAAGATGATGAGTTGGTGAGATGAGAGACACCTTCACACACACTTTATCAAACCCAAACCAGTCACAATCCATAGGGAATAAATTCTGTCTGTGTGCATCTCTTGAGGGATCGCAAGAGAAAACGATTCATCCGGGATACGGGAAAAGAGGACAAAAAGAACAAAATAAAAACGGAGAGTGGGCAAGTGGTCAGTGCCAAGAAGTCGAAGAAGAACTTGTATCCTTTTATCTGGCGTTCTGGTTGTAGTTATGTGGATTCTGTACTAATTCTGATTGAATCGTATGATGAAAATGGTGTTGAAGATTGATTCCTTCACTCTGGCGCAGCTATGAGGAATGGAAGAAGAAATACAAGGTGGATGATGCAGATGATTCAGACGGAGAGAATGGAGGAGGAAGGGGACTGAAATTTGGAGGTATGAACTCCTCGAAATCATGAACATATTTCAGACCATAAAAGGAGTTGTTTCATTAGCTGTTGAAAAACAATAATAGAAAGATGTAAAGGCAATTAATTATTTTGCGATTTTTGTGAATTTTATCTTTTTATTATTAGTTAAAGAGAATGACTGCAATATCTTTTGAGCTTGGGTTGTGCTAATTGACAGTTATTCCATGAAATCGAGTCGTACATGAGCAGCTAGCACCGAGTCGGCTATAAGCCATGTATGACGAGATTGAGTGGAATAACTGTTTTATTCTATCCACATTCACTGGATTTTGAGAAACAGAGCATTTTTATTTTTTTGCAAATTCAATAAATTAAAAACTTTATGCAAAACGTCCGACAAAATCATTTCCGCTTAGAATGTAAACAAAATGGTGAAATGATAGCAGCAATTTGTGAAAAATGCTCTAATAATAATAATAAATATAATAATAATAATTCTTGGAAAGAAAAAGATACGTTCTTACCATCAAATACTTTTATTCCATATTTTGTTCCTTTTTTTTTTGTATTTTTTTGGGTTTTGTTTTCGAGTAGAGTTTTTATTTCGTCCTTGGTTGGTTCAGCAACACACGCCGCTGTTTTCTTCTTCTTCTTTAGGGTTTTTTGGTGGTTGGTAAACCAACTTAAAGGTGAATTATTGCCACCGACTGGGCTGGAGTGTGGAACAGGAGATACTGGAGGGGAAAAATATATATTCTTTTAGCCATTTCTGTTTCTTTTAAATACTTGATAAAGTGATCTATCTGACTTGATGTGCCATTTTGTTTTTCTCTACTCACAGTATATGAGCTGATATCCTAGTAGTAGAGTAGCCAATCAGAGCGCGCGATTGCTCATATCCAGTGAATGTGGATAGAATAATCAATATTCTTAATGTTCTGTAGTGCATTAAATAATAAGCTCATCGTTATGCATTTATTTACTTTTATTGTCTCAGTAACAAACTTCATTTATATTTAGCTTTTAAAAGATAAGATTCACAAATAATACATGATTATAATATACAACGTGAAAGAATTAAAAAAAAAACACATTTTAGAGAAATCTTTATGGAATGAAATACATTACAGTGGTAATTGTCTTTTAAATTCATTAAAAATACAAGTCAATAATAATAATAATAAAAGAGAGAGCCAGTGCATGATACCTAAGTTTCTCTTATGACTCTAGAGTTGATTTGAAAATACTGCTTCTGTTGTATAAATTCACGTGTCTGTGTTATTAAGGTCGGAGGGGCCGACATGGAGCGGGCTCTCAGCCCCAGAACAAGAAGGGCTCACAGGTTCGTTCAGAGCTGAAGAGCAACGAACAGATCTTGAAACAGCGCAAACGCCGCTCCAAGCAGCAGTTCCTGCAAAGCGGCGGCTTGAAGAAGCTGCGTGGCCGAAACAAGCAGCGATTACACGACGTCATGAAGTCCGGCTTCGGCCGCGGGCGCTTCAAGAAAGGCAAGATGAGGAAGAGACTGTAAGAGCTTGTGGGGTCGAAACTCAAGCCAGAAATCCAACGTAGCTTTCGACCTGCCACCAAGGACTGGTTCTTAAAAAACCTAATGGTGACTTATTTTAGTGGATAAAGTCGGCCAGATTGGCTTCAGTGACCTGAATTTCTTAATAATGTCACTTTTTTGGCATAAGTTTGGCAAATGGTAAAGGCAAAGTTTGGAAACTGGGAAGACGTGATCTAGCTTCCTCTAGGAACCTTTGTAAACTATATCATAACAATATCAAATGTTTGCTATATACATGTGTATTTTGAAATCTGTGCCCAATACAGATGCTAATGAGAACAATTAACATCAACTGTGCTTTTCCTGACTGTTAGAAAGGATTGTTCTTGTAGGGAAGCCATTGGAACCAAATACCTGTACAAATTGGTCGTGATCACGTCTGTAGAGTTTATCCACAAGATGGCAGCAGTTGCAGTGAATACATTTAATGCTCAGGTCCACAGGATACAGAACATTTTCCGTCTTCAGCCAAAATGCAATATGGTATGGTTTTTAAAAAAAAAAAAAAAATTATATATAAAGTCCCTGGGTTTTGGCTCTGCCTTTCTGAAAAACAGTAATTTAAAACAACAAGAACAAAAAATTCCTCTGCAAACATCTATACAAAATCACGTTTTCACAACAAAGATCAAAACAAGCCTATGTGAGTGTCAAGGGACGTGTTGGATTTTTTTTTTTGGGGGGGGAGACAGACTTAAAAATTCCTTTAGTGGAAGACGAGAAAGTTGTTTCCACAGCAGAAGTATGCAGCCAGTTGCAGGACACGTGTTGAGAGCTGTGGTCCATATGGATGCAGTTAGTTTAATTCATTCTTGTTATCGCTAGGTTATCTGTGCCATATCTGAGTTATGCCTATGTCTGATTTAACCCATTAATGATTAGTGAATGCATGTCCAACTCTGACCTACAGCAGTACTGGTAAAACTACTGGTAAATGAAACCTGGCCTGTGTGATGGTGGTAGACGGTAATG
The DNA here is from genome assembly GCF_027579695.1 of Neoarius graeffei. Taxonomy (NCBI): domain Eukaryota; kingdom Metazoa; phylum Chordata; class Actinopteri; order Siluriformes; family Ariidae; genus Neoarius; species Neoarius graeffei. Next base: position 12,746,170 of record NC_083596.1, on the reverse strand, counting down.
GTATAGTCGTGATCGTTTGGCCACTTGGTCAGAGATTTTGTCTGCTTTTAAATTTAAACCTGAAGTACACAAGCCTGTTTGTTTGTTTTTTCATCGTTAATCACAGTTGTCTTCAGTGACGGGTTAAAGCAGGCAACGTCTAATAGCATGAGTTATTTTTAGGTAAGTCGCCTAACTAGTTGCTGGAATTAACGTATTGGAATAAAACACAACTGGCCCATGCTGAAGTAGGTTTCTCTTTCGTTCCTTTTTTACGAAAGAAATTTTTATTAATTAAAGAAAGATGTACTTAAAAAAAAACCTTTTTATTGTGTAGATATACATAGTTGTAGAACATTCATGAACAAATAAATCCAAACAAAATGATCTAAACAAGTCAGTTCCTTTTACCCCATTATAATAGCTATAAACAGCAATTTCCTTACCAGACTCTTTTTATTAAAAATATCCATCCATCCATCCATCCATCCATCCCCTTCTGAAGTACAAAAAAATGTAGTTAATGAGAAACCGGACAGGACAAACTCTAAAGTCCTGAAGACTTTCCCATGACGGTTGGACACTGTTAAGCACTGACGCTGAAGTCTCCTTCTCTAAAGTTAAATTAAATGTCTGTTTACAGAAAACTTAATCACCACAGCAATCATCTTAAAACTTTCTTTGCTAAATATTGACTCTTTTTTTTGTATTAGCTTTAGATTGTGTGATGTGTCCACCATACAAGTCCCCATGAATGAGCTGTTATTATGGAAACAGTAACATAGTAGAAAGAGAGCATTACTATAAACCTGTGATTTGCTTTGCAGACAGAACTACTATCAGAGCTGCTGTTATAGAAAATGAATCAACAATCAGATTGGAGAATTCAACAACACTTATTTATATATAAAGAAGTCATTAAATTGCTAAACATTGAAGGCTAATTTTACCCTGGCAAGTGCTATATGGGTGGGTGGTGGGGCATATAAGCCAGCCTACTAATGTAGTACAAATATAGTGAAATAGATGAATACAAATCTACATTTTTGAGCTCCTTTGTATTATTCACTATTTATCATGGCCAGAAATAGGGGTACAGTAGGAGTCCATTTCTGTCCCCCAAGGCACAACCTACACTAATGTACCCCCTAGGGCTCATTATTGGACCCCAAGGTAACTGCGTGTACTTTTTTTAGCGGCAAAAAGGTACGTACATGTTCCCAAGCAGTATATAAAGGGTACAAATAAGTACGTTAGAGAGGGTACTGCCCCAGTGACAATCTGTTGTACCCCTAAACAGACAATAATGTACTTTATTTTCTGAGAGTGTACCTCATCATCTATCCATCTGACTTATTATATTGAAAATAGGTTTTTTTGGGGTTTTTTTTTTTAAAGTGCACTGGATCTACAAAAGACAGAGCATAGTTACATAGTGTGTTACAGTAACAATAATAGAAATATGTAAGGTCACAATTATTTTGTGATTTGTGAATTTTGTTGTTTTTAATTAATCAGAATGACCGCAATATCTTTGAGCTTGGGTTGTGCCAATTCACTGGTGAATAGACATTATTATCACTGGGTATGAGTAATCGTGCGCTCTGATAGCCTAGTAGTAGCCAATCAGCTCATATACCATGAGTAGAGAAAAACAAAATGGCGGAGCGTGTTGCTGAACCAACCGAGGACGAAATAAAAACTCAACTCGAAAACAAAACCCCAATGACATATAAGCCAGTCTACTAATGTAGTACAAATATAATGAAATGGATGAATACAAATGTACGTTTTTGAGCTCCTTTGTATATTATTCACTAATTAGGTGTACAGAAGGAGTCCATTTCTGTCCCCTAACGTACAATCTACACCAATGTACCCTCTAGGGCTCATTATTGGACTTCAAGGTAACTATGTGTACCTTTTTGGGGCTAAAAAGTTGTTCTCAAGCAGAATATAAAGGGTACAAATAAGTACCTTAGAGGGAACTGCCCCAGTGATGAGCCGTTGTACCCTAAAAGGTACAATAATGCACTTTATTTTCTGAGAGTGTACTGATAATCAGACTTAATATTTTAATGTTCTTACTAAAATATATATATATATATATATATATATATATATATATATATATATACACACACACACTATACCGTTCAAAAGTTTGGGGTCACCCAGACAATTTTGTGTTTTCCATGAAAAGTCACACTTTTATTGACCACCATAAGTTGTAAAATGAATAGAAAATATAGTCAAGACATTTTTCTGGCCATTTTGAGCATTTAATCGACCCCACAAATGTGATGCTCCAGAAACTCAATCTGCTCAAAGGAAGATCAGTTTTATAGCTTCTCTAAAGAGCTCAACTGTTTTCAGCTGTGCTAACATGATTGTACAAGGGTTTTCTAATCATCCATTAGCCTTCTGAGGCAATGAGCAAACACATTGTACCATTAGAACACTGGAGTGAGAGTTGCTGGAAATGGGCCTCTATACACCTATGGAGATATTGCACCAAAAACCAGACATTTGCAGCTAGAATAGTCATTTACCACATTAGCAATGTATAGAGTGGATTTCTGATTCGTTTAAAGTGATCTTCATTGAAAAGAACAGTGCTTTTCTTTCAAAAATAATGACATTTCAAAGTGACCCCAAACTTTTGAACGTGTGTGTGTGTGTGTGTGTGTCACGGTGGTGTAGTGGTTAGCGCTGTCGCCTCACAGCAAGAAGGTCCTGGGTTCGAGCCCCGGGGCCGGCGAGGGCCTTTCTGTGTGGAGTTTGCATGTTCTCCCCGTGTCCGCGTGGGTTTCCTCCGGGTGCTCCGGTTTCCCCCACAGTCCAAAGACATGCAGGTTAGGTTAACTGGTGACTCTAAATTGACCGTAGGTGTGAGTGTGAATGGTTGTCTGTGTCTATGTGTCAGCCCTGTGATGACCTGGCGACTTGTCCAGGGTGTACCCCGCCTTTCGCCCGTAGTCAGCTGGGATAGGCTCCAGCTTGCCTGCGACCCTGTAGAAGGATAAAGCGGCTAGAGATAATGAGATGAGATGAGATATATATATAGTGTGTGTGTGTATATATATACACACACACACACACATATATATGTATATATAACACACTACTGATAATATTGCTACTGATACACTGTTAATTCACTGGCCCTGTGTCTGAAATCACTCACTTGTTTACTACTCCCTACTCACTATCTAGGGAATTACTGTATAGAGGACTATATAGTGAGCTCTTTGGTAAAATGAAAAAACACTTTCGGACATTACTCTGTTGCGACGTTATTTACATCATTAATGTCACACAATTAAAATGTGCCAGATCAGTCTGCTGGTGGGTTTTCAAAATAATAAATACATATTATACTGAGCGTATTTCCCACATTAATAAATACAAAGTACTTTGTGCCTGCTGCATCTTTCAGTTCTTTGAAATCAAGGCTGAATACTTTCTTCTTTGCCGCTGACTTTTATTCAATCAAACTTAAGGCTTTTGATCAATTCCTCGCTCTGCACTGTAACTTTTATTCTGTTGTCTGCCATTTTTTTCCCCCAGCGTAACCACAGTGCATGATGGGATATATTGCTTGGTTAGTGACCATCTGTTGTACACTACTTTTCACGATGCGTTGTGGGATACTATGAGTCCACTATATAGACTGTAATAATTCTTACATAATGTATGGTGTCCTCACGATATAGTGAGTGATTTCGGACACAGCGTACTGTATGTTTTAATCATAATCAAAGTCCATGTACATATCTCCTAGATGATGCTTTAACTTGAGCATAGCAGCCAAAAACCCAGTTTTCTACACTAATATACGCGCCAGTCTTACTGTAGACCTCAGTATTGATCAAGACAAATGCCTGTCCTTAACAGGGATCCTGTACGTGAGCTATTAAAACCTCCGAGATAGGACTTAGACCCTGAGACAGACGAGAGCGCTCTTGAGTCCGTCCTATCAGATTGCTTTTTTCCGAACCCCAGCTCTATTCTGAAGTGAAGAGGAACGACTGGCTTATCATCTTTCCCATGGCTGACACAGCGTCCACTTGAGATAGGACTGAGACACTGCTGTTCCAAACTGGTGAGAGCTCCGAAAGTCAACAGTCGATATGCGACAGGGCCGTGTGAACTGCCTTATCAAAACCTGCATAATTTGGGTCGTAAGTCAAGTCAGCTTTGTGTTGACATTGCATCCATTTAGTATGCGGTGAGAGAAAATAACTGAGCTTCCATATCCGTTGTGTAACATGCTGCAGCAGAGATGTCCGTTCTTTTCATTCATTCGTTTGTCTTCAGTAACGGCTTTATCCTGGTCAGAGTTGTGGTGCGTAAAGTGGACGTACACCCTGCATGAACACCATGTCGTTCACCATTCACACATTTAGAGTTGTCAGGCATAGGAGGAAACAAGAGAACCCTGAGGAAACCCAAAGAGGACATGCGAAACTCCTGTACCTGATCCATCTGAGGACTCTGGAGCTGTGAAACGATATGATGTCAATTCCTAAGACCATAACATTACAATAAAAGGCTTCTGGAGTGACCTTCGCTGTTGAGTATCCAGGGTGCAGAGTTGTTGACACGCCATCTCAACAATGAACGTCTTGGGAAGGACAGGCTTTCACTTTCATGTGTGTTACCTCATGGGGCACGTTTAATGGTGTTCTGGTTTCAGCAAACTGTTGAAGGTTGTTTGGATTGCACTTCCACTGGAGACTTGATAAAGACAACTTAATTGATAGTTTGTTGACAGTTTCAGTGAGTCGAGTTAAAAAAGGCCCTGTTTAAAATCGTACTAGGATCTGTCAAGCAATAATACTCTGAATGACAACATCTAAAATAAAACTGCAAGCTTGAATAGGATAAGTCTGAAATCCTGAAAATAATTGTTAAAGCTAGACTGCCTTTCAGATTTTTCAAGTGTAGGTCATAAAAAGAATTTTCCCTGACAATAATTTTTGTTTAGTGGATCGAAAGCTACTGAATTCAAATCACAGACTTCCAATTTTATTAGTTTTAAAAAAAAAATACAACAATTACTGAATTTAGGGCCATGTGGCCCTAAATTCTCCACTATTTTTTCCTGCTTCACCATGACCCAATACAAGCTACCACATTATGCATAATGTGGTGGGCTTTCCCCATTCGCGCAAGGCATTGTGGGATACAAATTTGAAACAGGAGAGAAAAATGGAGGACGGGAGTGTGCGAATGAAACGTGAAAGACCGACTACAGTAACGGAAAGCGAGAAGAAAAGACATTATGTTATATATGAAGGAAAGGAAATGCAGGCCCAAACTAATAAACATCAGTGGACAGCGAGCACCTCAGTGTGATCAGCTATTCATTTAGCGACAGAATGATGTAACCATCAGTGTATGGTCAAGGTAAACCTGCGCATGCGCACACAGACTTCCTCTGTCTGCTTGACTGCGCAAAGCGAGCGATTTCGTGGACATTATTTGCTTTAATCCCTTCAAATTAAATTACTTCCCAGCCACAGAATGGCCTGATATTTTGTGAGATATTACAGAAATAAACAAATTTCAGAGGGAACTAAATTTCACTGATCTTATGAAATTGAAAGGCCATCTAGCTTCAATGAACTAGAACCAAAATAAATGTAAATGTATTGCTTATAAGGATAATTTTAGGGGCAGTTCTTGTTTAATAGGTGCACTGTTATTCATCATCATCATTATTATTATTAATTTGCACTTGCAGTGCTGGCATAAATTGTTATTCTTACTCAGGATCTTTCTACTTTCTTCTTTTTTCTTCTTCTCCTCCTAATGTTTTTAGGATGCTATTTCTCCCTCAGTTTTTTTTTTAACCAATCATCACCAAATTTCACATGAAGAATACCTCTGGGCTGAATTAAGTTGCTATGACTTTTGGTGCTGATCTGGATCACTGAACCGGAATGATCCATGAAAAACGGGATTTTTTCCTCACTAAGCGTCATTCTCTACCTCTTACCATTCCAGATCTACAGGGTACGGTGACCAGACATCTGGGTTTGTAAGAGCTATCGCAAATTACTGTAACTTTCCTCACAGTATCTGTCCAGTTCTTCTTTTCTTCTTCTTTGTATTATTATTCTCTTAACGTTTTGTGGAACTCTACTGTATTTCTCCCTCAGTTTTCAACCAATCATCACCAAATTTCACATGAAGAATACCGCTGGGCTGAATTATGTTGCTATGACTTTTGGTGCTGATCTGGATCACCGAACCAGAATGATTCATGAAAAATGGGCTTTTTTCAATCACTTATAACTCTATCAAGTTTCATGTTTTTTTTTTTCAATCAGGTTTTTTTTTTTTAAATTTTGTTCCGGGTGGCAGGGCGCAACTTTTCCTCACTAAGCGTCATTCTCTATCTCTTACTGTTCTGACGTCCCGGTTTGTAACAGCTAGCACAAATTACTGTGACTTTAGTCACAGTCTCTATCTAGCTGTTGTTGTTATATTAAATTAAAGATGAAAATGAAGTTTGTCAGAAAGGTTCAGAGGGTGTACATTGATTCAGGACACAATGCGAAAGTCATGTTGGTGCGAGTGATCATTTACGAAGCTTGTGCATTGTTGCACGATGCGCTTACGTAGTAACCGCCTGTTCAGGATCGTGATGCGTATTCATGATGAAGATTTTAAGCAATAAACAAATGCAGATACAGATAATGCCATTGTGTTACACTCGTTCAGTTTCTTTGTAAACTTATTTACTTTTCATCATGAAACCACGTCACAATGTGTCAGCATCTGGATCTTATGTGTCCCCACCTGTGAAGTCCTCAATACGAACTCCATATTGTACTGCTGAAATCCTGAACTTCACACCTGAACCATGAGTTGCTTCAAAGTTCCACCCAAACCCTTCTGTTTTTGTAATAATCCTGACGTTAGATCTAATCTTTGCACAATCAGTCCGCCAGAACTTTTTCCTCCTCATGGTGATGTGGAGCCTAATTGGCACCACAGGACCCAATAAGGGAAAGTGCACATCTGTAAAGCGCTGTCACTTGTTTTACAGAGTAAAGGCGGTGGAGTCCTGGGAATGTAGGTTTAGATCAGCTTTGTGGCTTTTAAAGCCAGTTTTCAAAGACCTGCTTTGGATCTTGATCTGTGGTACAAGGTTCGTTTGAGTCAACAGAAATACAAATTGTTTAATTGCACACCTTCTAGGCCTGGGTTCGAATCAAATGTTTCTGGTCATATGCAAATTATTAGGGGAATTTGTCTATGTTTAAATACCATAATATATTCCTTTTAGTCCTATTAAATTTTTTTAAATCGAATTTATTTTTAGTGGGCCTTTGATGCCTACTTTTCAGCCTTCTAATACGTTTTCATCCTCATGGTTTGATGATGTGCTTATGGCATACCGAACACACTGAAATCCCATTAATTCTAATAAACAAGGAGAAATAAAACCTTTTCTCTGGTTTCTGCTACCACCTGTCACTGACACATGAAATATGGGTTAAGCCCAGTGTAAGGTAGGATGCAGGATGGCCTGCTCAAGTCTTTCGGCCCACTGCGATAAATCCTTATGCACTCTATTCAGACAGCTAAGTGAATTTGAAGCGTGAGCGTTTGGTTACAGCACATGGAGAGAGAATGTGATCTGTCTGCTTGCGACAGAGCTCTCAGCACGCAAGGGTTTCTCAAACTCCTTTACATCCCCCGGTTTTTTTTTCATCTGTTGCTGGTTTGTTTTTCAGTTCAGGACTGTATTATTGAATTACTATTAATTTTCTTCTCTTTTCTTGAATGTGAAGATGTGGGTAATCGTTTTGATCAAGTGCTGAAGTTTGGAGGAAATATCGAAATTTGTGGAAGGAATTCAACACAACGGGGTATGCTGTAAGAGGAAAATAATCAATGCAAGGGTGGTTGATGTGCCCCAACGTGATTATTTTCCTATGCCCGAACGTCCCAAAGTGTTTTATTCCTGTTATATAACAGAAAATTTTCAAGAAATACTTAAATTTATTAATAATAAAGGACACAACATATTGTACTTTTTATCCATTTATAGTTATATTTAATGTCTAGAACATCCGCAAGACAAGCTTCTATTATCACTTATTTTTGTGGCTACTGCCTCATAGAGGCGGAGCCACTATGTCATCGTGTTGTAAGAATGAGTGTAACAATAGCGCGCTGCACATGCACATACCCATAAGCATTACAATCACCAGAACGGCGAATCGTGATCTCACGATACGAACAGTTGATCTCGCGTTAGCAAAGGTACACAAGGACAAGTGTATCATTGTGTTGTAAGAATGAGTGTAACAATAGCAAAACTTCGTAACCAATCAGCACTTATCCTGATCAAGTTCTATTACCCTTTCTATTTCTTGATAAACTTCAGAACCAATCAGAACCAGAAATGAAATAAGAGAAATCTCATTATCACTTCGTAGTATCGGAAGATAATCGGCAGATAAAAAGATAAACGAAATTCACCTCATGGTTCGCTAAGGCTACCGATTCGATATCAAGTAAGTGGTGTTTATTTTAAGAAAACTGACCTTTTGATTATCACAGCTTTTGTTTGGTCCTTCTGAAAGGTCAAATGAAAGGTGGGTTTTTTTTTTTGAGCTTTTTGGCAGATATTTTGAGAAGCCGATATCAAACTTCTGCTATTCGCTTGAATTTTTTTATTTAAATTTTTTATTTTAGAGTCTTTACGCTACACTTGTGAAACAAAATGTGCTCATTAGTACTACATAATGCTTCGAAGACAATTCATGAACAAGTGCTTTCTTACTATTTTGAAAATAGATCTAGTTCACAGCACTGTATTTTGAACAAAACACAGTAAACAAAATGCTACAAGCCCTGATGCTGATCACAGCTTGGTGATGCTTGCAAGAGATGAGGTGCGTGTAATTGATAACATGTATATATTCTATATTTACTGTCTGGACATGGGATCAGAAAACAATTTTATTAATAAGCAGTAGCCATGTGTACTCATCGGGAACCTATTTCTATTTTTTTTTTATAGTAGCTACGTATAACAAGTAGTGTTTTTTTTTTATTTATTTTATTTATTTTTTAAACCAGTGTCTTTTTTGAGGGTAACGAAATTAGAACGAGTGACACCTTCTGTCCTGAAGATTCTCCTGTTGTGAAAAAAACATACTGGCTGTTAAAAAGTGCTCACTGGAGGTGCTGTGTATATAAATAAATGTTAAATAAATACTGTATCTTCTTCCAGATAACTTCATTATATTTAACCTCCTAGGGCTTAGCGGTCACATACGTGGACAGCACTTTTTAGAAATTCAGAACAAGAATCCACATATGTGGACATACTTTTTCTCAAAAAGTACATCTTATCAAAGATGATGCTTAGTTTTTATTCTAATCAGGTTCTAATAAGCCCAAATAGCAAAAAGAAATAAAAAATGCATGTAAAAAAAAACAACAGCTTGGGCCTTAGGAGGTTAAGTTATTCCACGAAATCAAGTCATACATGAGCTGATAGCTGACGAGGCACATAGCACTATAAGCCTGTATGACGAGATTGAGTGGAATAACTGTTTTATTCTATCCACATTCATTGGATTTTGAGAAACCGAGCATTTTTATTTTTTGCAAATTCGATAAATAAAACTTTATACAAAACGTCCGCTTAGGTGGACTTCTTCAAAACCTGAACTGACTAGTGTTTTTTGCAAAAAGTGCCGTTGTGCTGAGGTATAGAACAGCTTTAGATGTTTGTTTATAGTTCGCTGTTAAGGTGAGAAATAGTTCACTTTGTGATAGAAGCATGAAATTTGGCACACTAGCTCAAGTTGATGCATATAATAATTCTAGATATGTGGGCATTTCAAATTCGGCTTCTAAACCCTGTTATATGCATGTGCAAAATCGACCAAACATGAAAATGAGGCTAAATGAATTTTCTTTTATTTTCAAGGTATTTTTATAAGCTTGCTTACAAAAAAATTACACATTGATTGAATGTCTACCTCACAAATAGAGAATTTCTTCTTCTCAAAGATATCACATGATTAGTCACATGACCTAGGAATACAGTATTAAAGGAGAACTGAAGGCAAATTTTTTATTATCAAAATTCTATTTCTCTCATTTTATTAAATATAGGAACGCATTTTTGATAGCTATTTTGTCGCTGTTATGGACCCTTTTCACGTGACGTCACGACAAACGCGGCCGCCATTTTGGACATGTACTACCAGTAGTTTACCACAGCCAGCATTGAGGAACGGCAGCAAAGAAAGTGTTTATTTTCAGCAAGACTTCCATCATGCCACTATATTCTTGTGCACCTGGATGTAGTAACCATCAACAAACAAGGCAAGGGTTATCATTTTATCGGATCCCGGTAGATGCTGACCGACGGAGAAGATGGATAGCGGCATACCAGCGCTTGTGCAGTGATCACTTTGTTGGAGGTAAGACGAATAAAATTAGCCAGAAAAGGCATTACATTGCTGTTAACATTCTGTGGCGGCGAGTGTGTAACCAAATAGGCTAAAATAACCCATTGTAACCTCTTTGTTCTTCTGTAGTAGCTATTAGCTAACGACATTAGCTAGCGTTGTGTTCCTTTGCTGTTGGTAGACTGTAGGACAGATCAGAGGCAGTGTCCTACAAACAGCGCTTAATTTGAGGGGGAGCAAGCCGGAGCGCGCTCCGGAACCTCGGGCGTTGGCTCCGGCAGCTATTTACACTGGATCCGGTGATCCGACACCTTTTTTGACTATGTAACAAAAAAAACCAAACAAATAATTAAATAAAAAAATGCAAGTTTATTTAGTGTTAATGTCTGATTTTGATATCTGTCTTGTTGGTGATTTCTCTCATGAAACGACATCCACAAAATATCTGCAGATGAACTTAATTTGCAGTGTTATTACAAAACATGCCCAGAAGCGCAGCGGCGCGCCCCCCTCCCCCCCCCCCTTTTTCCGCACCGGAGCCGCTCATCCTCTGCGCTCCGGGACCTCCCACTTTACAAATTAAGCACTGCCTACAAATAAGTGTTCAAAACAAGAGGAACATGTATTTGTCTCTTAAATCCAGGCCGTTCCCTGTAATCTGTAACAACGGTTGGAGAAAGTAATGGCAAATAGTGAGTGCGCAAACCATAGAAGGTAAACTGTACACAGCGCCAGGGCAGTGTGATGGTATGTCTACTTTTAGATTGTGTTAGCTTATCAATGAACACACTCGTCACTCGATGAGTTTCATGTCTTTACGACGGATACTTAAATGTGTGTTAGGTATTATTGTTGCAGTCTAAGCAGTCATTGTAGCAGCTAGATGAGTGAGAACCGAAAGGGTCTGTGCCATAAACCGTTATTTCTGTACGGCGTTGCTAATGTGTCGTTACTGTTATTATTTCTCCCTCTGCTCGCCCTGTAAATGCCCTACGTCGCTGGATAGCGAAGGTGTTTTCTGCATTTCGCTCCTTTTTCTTGTATGTTCTCCGTTTGTCGCCTTCCTCGCATTCAAACCAATTCGAGCCGAAGTCCCCTACATGTCCAAAATGGTGGTCGCGTTTACGAAGGTCACGTGACTGAAAAGGGTCTATAGCAAGTTATGAGTGTTTGAAATATGCTCTGTAATATATCAGTCCATGTGTCAAAGCAATGGCTGTAAATGAGATTCGTTGAGACCTGTGCGAGGCATCGTAGGACGGGAAGTAAAATGTACAGCGGAAATCAAAGTGACCAACATCTGTCAACGTTGTCAAAAGACGCGCGCGCCCTCTTTCGAATGCTGACGTAATCAAGACGGACGTTTTGTTTGTTTTGATAGCAGTCAGGAAAGTTTGACAAAAGTAGGCAGTAATTGTCATTTAAACTCGTTTTTGTGCAATATTTTGTTTGGAAAACAGTTTTCAAAATGGCAGCGCTGACACTTCTTCATGTTTCGAAGTCTCGCACAAGTTTCGTGAAGATTGCGCGGATAAGCGACGCCTGCCGTGGACCAAACGAACTAAATTCAACATGGCTAAAAACCGAATAGGCCGATAAGTATAATATTTAATTGCAATTAGTTGCCAATACGAGCCATGATATAAGGTTACTAAAACCGCAAAACGTAATTGAATAACACGTTAATGAAGAAATAAAGCAAGTTTAAAAATTACTTCAGTTCTCCTTTAAGTAAATAAAAAGGCTGCCAGAAGAGAATTTTTGCAGTTCAAAGTTTTAGCTGTTAATATGGATTCATATGATCATGTGATATCAAAATATTGAAAAAAAAATACCTCGTCATTACTGATTACAATCCCCGCCAAAGAAGCATAAAGAAATTTCGTTTAGCCTCGTTTTCATGTTTGGTCAATTTTGTGCATGTGTATTCCAGGGTTTAGAATCTGAATTTGAAATGCCTTCATCTCATCTCATCTCATTATCTCTAGCCGCTTTATCCTTCTACAGGGTCGCAGGCAAGCTGGAGCCTTCATATCTAGAATTATTATATACATCAACTTGAGCTAGTGATGCAAATTTCATGCTTCTATCACAAAAACAAACAATTCCATGTTTTTTGCTTACCAGGCGGACTATTAATTCTTCCTTGGACATTTCAGTTATGTAATTTTCAAACTTTTCTTCTGAGCTTTTGAACCAGTCTAAAAAAATTCAACAAATTTTAATGCTTAAACATGAAGGATGTAAACAAACCAGTGAAATGACAGGAACAATTTGTGAAAAATGCTGTAATAATAATTCTTGGGGAAAAAAAGATACGTTCTTACTATCAAATACTTTGTTGTTGGCTTTTTTGTATCTTTTTGGGGTTTTTATTTCATCCTCGGTTGGTTCAGCAACACGCTCCGCCATTTTGTTTTACTCTTCTCATGGTATATGAGCTGATATCCTAGTAGTAGAGTAGCCAATCAGAGCGTGCGATTGCTCATATCCAGTGAATGTGGATAGAATAAAATTGATTATACATTTTTCTTGGTTAACTTTACAAATGTATTTTTTTTAAAGAAATCTGTGTATTATTTGGATTAGATTAGATTATTTGCCATGTAAGTCCCTGTGAACGCATTCTCAAAACAGTAGTGTATTAGAACAAGTGCATGAATGAATGAATATAAACCTGTGATTTGAATTACAGCCGGATCTCGTGTCAGAGCTGCCGTTTTAGGAAATTACACACCTTTTGACCAGTTATTAAATCTGAGAATTCAACAGCGCTGTGGTAGAATGTATGTTGGAGGCTATCCAGACTACACTTGTACTTTCAGCTATAATGGATAAAAGTGCTGATTAAAGCTCTTGAAGTAGATGAACTAATCAGGACTGATTTAGTAATTAGTAGAACGTTTGTGGAAATATTTTTCTGTACTGTATGATGTATACTGCGCACTAGGGGGAAGTGCTCAGGACGTTCTCCACGAGTCTGGTGTTATTTTGAGAGTCCTCAGGTCATGGGTAGCCGATCAGAAAGCCCTTATAAAGTCGTCAGACTGACTGGCAGAGGAAAAAGTGGGTTATCGCTACACTGCGGTGCCTTGTGACACCGACTCGTTCGCATTTAGTCAACACCTTCCTCCCACTGCTCGCTGTCCCTGGCTTCCTAAAGCAACCTCTAGCTTTGTTGGGCTCTCCTCACGCATCAGAGCCTGGAAAACAAGTCCCCTCTCTCGTCTCCATGTGGCTTATATTATTCATAAGAAATGATGGGCCTCTGGTTTGGCCATGCTAATGTCAGGCGCTTACATTGTTAATGGTTTTTTAGTGTTTTCCAAGCTCTTCCTCCTTTTCTTTCTTTCTTTTTTGAAGATGATTGTATGGTACGTCCTGGTGCACTTTGATGCTGAGATATGGTTCAGTTTATTTACTAAATTTTCTCTCTGTTAATGCTGCTGGTAGCGTCAAAGGTCCTGCTTATGTAGTTTCATTTCTTCCTGTTGCATTCTGACTGAAGGTTAAGGAAAACCTATAAGGGGGGAAAAAAAAAAATCGCATCATACTGCATTTTTTCCATCCTCGTTCTGTATTCAGTGTATTTATAGCGATTTGATTTTTCTGGCTATGTGTCTTATTTAGTAATACAATCTTGAGACCCTAAACTCGACAGCATTTTCTTCACTCACCCTCAAACCTCTTAGTCATGCACCGGGTGAACTGGAACAGTTTAAAAATCACAGGTCACAGATGCCCCCCCCCATGATTTCGAAAAAAAACCCCAACAACCAACGATCCCTCTTCTCGAATTCATGAGTGAGAGCTCTCTGTGTACGAAGGTAATGTTACAAGCGAGCCTGTGTTTGGCCTAGTTCCTTGGCCTTCTCTGGCGTTCTCTTTACTCCACTGATCCCCCATTTCTCTCTCCTGCTAGATGTCTGATGTAGCCATGTGTACTCAGAGTCTCCCCGTAACCGCTCTGATGTGCCCTGCCCCTCCGCGGTTAGACACTTCATTTGTCATTGGAAGGATCAGAGGAGGCGGTGAAAATCAAAATAATCATTGCACAAAGTCGCTAGCAGGGGAAAAAACCGGCCACAAGATAACAAGACTTCTTGGGTTGCACTCGTAATGTCATGAAAGGGAAATCTGAGGCAGATACTTATTTTTTTCTTTTTTCTTCCTCCCCCGATTTTCCTGTCCAAGGACTGATCTGAATGAGAACATTCAACAAATAAGTTTTTGAATGAAATTATTATAAAATGAAAAAATTGCCAAATTTTGTGTCTTATTACTGTGATCACTTGTATACAACTGTGTATGTAATATATGTTATATATTATATTTACATCTTTTCATGTGTTATATAATGGATATTTAATTAATATTTATGTCCAGTCTGATATCCAAAGTGCAAGACTACAATTAAATAAAAATAATACATGATTTATGAATAAACAGATTGAAACAAACTTAAAATTAAGTTATTGTCAAAAATAATTTAAATTTTTTAAATTTAAAAATTTGAATTTTCAAAAGGGGTTCTCAATGTTACATAAGATTTGTATGAGGAACTGTTCAAGACAACACACAGCTTTTATTTCTGGTTGCTGGTTTTTTTTTTCATTTTGTCCATGTTTTTCATAATCCATTTCATTTAATTTCTCTGAAATTTAATTTTAGTTTGTTTTTAACAATTACAGTATTGCTACACCATACTGAAGCTCAAACTCTCATGACAACTATATGATATTAGTGACCAGTGTGTTTTGTAGCATTAAGAAAAAAGAAAAAATCCAATCATGCAGCTGTGCTTTTCTGTCACGAGATACGAAATCGTTTGAGCTTTAAGATCCTGAACCTGTGTTTCTGACGGCTGTGGGTTTTGAATGTTGCTGGTGAAAGCTTGGTTGCAGGTTTAGTTGAAGTACCAAAACCTCAGAGGTTTATGAATTAAAGTTGAGGTTGTTGCCTCATGATCAGACATTTGCCAGGAGTGGAAAATGGAAATTTTTAATTGAAAGGGCAACTAATCAAAGTGTTTAGGTTTCCAAAATTTAGACTATGTATTGTAATTGAAATACGAAGAAATGTGACTACTATCACGATCTAACTAAAGTAACATTGATATATATTAGTACTAGTCAAAAGTTTGGACACACCAAGTAATTAAATGGTTTTCTTTATTTTTATTCATTAAAAGATTTTATTACATACTATGGATTACTATAGTTGTGGTGTTGAATAGGGCTATTGTTATTATTTACTATTTGATCTCAAACGCATGAAGAAGGCAAGAAACTCGTCCACCAATTAACTTTTGATGAGGCACATAATGCTGTTAATAGAAAAGCATTCCAGGTGACTAATCGCATGAAGCTGGTTCAGATAATGCCAATAGTGTGTAAAGCGTCAAGGTAAACGCTGGCTACTTTGAAGAATCTAAAATATGAAACTTTAAAAATTTTTTTTTTGTTTATCAGATAATTCCATATATGTTCCATGTTATTTTATAGTTTTGATGTGTTCAGTATTGTTCAACAATGTAGAAAATGGAATGTATACTATATGTATATTTAAGTCTTAAGATTCAGATTTGGTAAACATAATTATAGTGTGAACTCAAATAATCTGGAACATTTTAAAAAATGTGAGATAAACATTTTAAATTTTTCCGACATCATCTCCAAGATATTGGCTAATCACACTAGAAGGAAAAATCATGTAAACATTATACTCACAGATGACATGCCCAACCAGGACACGATTTCTTCCTGCTGTCCATAGTCTACAAATGATCCCTAATTAATAAAATCAATCTGTTTTAGGACTATTGAATAGTTGAAACTAATTTTGGCGAGAGGCCTCAAATTCAAACAAGCTACAACACTAGTGTTTATGATAAAGCAATGTAAAATCAATCAATCATTCTTAACAGGATATTTGTCTAACTCATTGAAAATGTTTCATTAATCCATATTTTTATGATATATTGTCTAATAAGATCTTGTGTGTGAAGTCACTAAAATGCATGACTCCTCGTGTGAAGAGTGTAGAACTTTCCAGAATAGCTCCAGCATGTTCATTTCTCCTCACTATATTTTATATATTAAGAGGGAAAATGTAAAAAATATACACACACATACACACACTTCAGTATGTCATACCTACCATTTGATTACATTTCAGAACACTGCTAAAATGCTAAAACATCAAACTTTTTGAAATTGCCTTACCCTCTGTCTGAGAAACTTCCTGTTTGCCCCACCCCTGTGTGACATCACATCATATCCATAATGTCATATGGCTTTAATAATGGCGGTTTCTCAAATCGCATACTTGCGTATTTCTCTAGCCGATGTTTGAGTATATAAAACTGTCTAGTGTGGACACACTGCTAAATACAAACAAATGTAGTGCAGTTAAAAGACCTGAGTTATGTAGTGCATTCGCCAAACAAATGAAGTGAGGAGCAATGGACACTTTGTCCATCAACCTGTCCCAACTCAACAGTGGGGGGAGGAGCATGGAGGAGGGAATGGACAGAAACAAAATGGCTGCCGATGAAAGCTGTTTCTCCGTCACAAATGTTATCATAACGTTAATACACTAGGAATTAAAATGAAATATCCAAACTTTGCAGCATACGCAAGTTCAGTTGGTTATACAAGTTATTAATATCAGCACTAATGTTTACATCACATGTAAGTTTTAACATCAATTCCCTTCAGTACATTTAACCGACCTCACAAACAAACGCGAATCTGTACTGGGGTTGTCGGTTTCCTAACCTTATAAATATTAGGGCTTAAAATTCCAACTTATTCTGTTGTTAGAGCAAGAAACAAACAAATCATAAGTACCAGGTGACATTGATTTTCAGTACTTGATCAAGGCAGCTGCCAAAACAGGCCCAGCCTGTAAAGCTTTGAAAGCTGGTTATTTTCCAGCTTCCTAACTACTTAACAACACTAATCAGCTAAAGTGATTAAATGTTTGAGATTTTCTATCTCTTAAAAATAATTTATCTGCGATGTAGCATTATGCTGCCTTCACGATGCCTTGTAAATGTTAATTTGCAAGTTGTAATCATGTCTTTTACCACCAAGGGATCCTTTTGATGCACAAAATAGAAGTAAACAAAACATGGATGCCTCCACGAAAGTGTGTCTTTTGTTTGCTCTGTCAGAGCACATAAAACTCCTTAAAAAAAAAAAAAAAGTACTTTAACCATTCTGTTACATTTACAGGCCTGACTTGCTACTGGTCTACTATCGTCAACTTCAAACATTCATACAACATTTTGGACTGAAACTGCAGCACAGCTACAACAGTAGATAATAGCAAGTAGCATTAGCAACAAATTAGCCTGCAACACAACAAGTTAGTGATAGGTCTAACGTTCATGATTAGCTTCTCAAAACAGTAATTAGCATGGTCAGCGTTCTAGGTTTAATCACATACTGTGTCTGTATATTAGCTGATCAAAAGCCAGTATTGCTATCAACTTATTTAAAAGTAGCGAATAGGGGCTTTGTTTACACTGTTCACAATATGTGCAGCCATGTTGATTTGATATCACTCCGTAAACAGGGAAAGAGAAGACTAGCCCAGGTAGAGGAGTTGAAATTTCAATTCGAAGAGGTGTTTTTGGTCAGTTTGTGCCAATTTTATGCAGCATTAGTCACGGTAATTGAGAAATTGTTTCCTTTTTACCGGAACTACCCAGCTAGCAAACATGATCTACCAGTTTAACTACCTTGGCTGCTGCTAGGGGATCAGATTAAACCAGATTGTTCAGATAACGAACACTAATATTCAGTTTATAAATGTCCATATTTTTGCATGACTTAAAATAACTTGTTAGATATAGCACTGTTTCCAAACCCTAGTACCCTGTCCTTTATATTTTAGTGTTTTTCCCTACTCATAATTACCTTTACTCAGCCTTTACTGATTTGAAGTGTGTGTGTGTGTGTGTGTGTGTTAAAGCAGGGAAAACAGTACAATGTACAGGACAATGTGTATTCCAGGAGTTGGGAACCTGTTGATCGTCAAAGCTGAATTAGTGGTGGTAAGTTTAGTAACCACTAGAGGGCAGTGCAGGTGCTCTGGTATTGCCCACCAGTTCACTTTGTATTAATCATTTGTCTTAGTGTGATATCTGCATGTTTCTTTCCATTGTAAACCACTGTACAGTGAGGAACAAATGAACATATGCTCTTAGTTATAGCCATCCTAAAACAGTATAAACAATCACTGTACTTAAGTCATATTATGACAGAAACATCATGTCATCAGTCGCAATCTTGTTCTTCGGCAGTTGGAAAGGCAGTGCTTCAGGACGTGCTTTCTACATGGTGCATGATTAATCCGGAGCTTTGAAGCTACAAGGACCGAATGTATTTACTCCATCCAATAAGGAACGCCATGGGAGGGCGGCTGATCATCCGTGTTGCATTGGCGCCCACCGAGGCCGAGAGGGGGTTGGGCCTAAGACCTTTTACATATTGTGGAAGTGTGTAGTGGACAAGGGGCAGACAGGACATGACCTGGGAAAGGAAGTACTGTGCCCGCTTGGAGGAGGATTCATCCATCAAACAAGGGCAGGGGCCAGTGGTCAAAACCTCAAAAGAGCTGGGAGGATTAGTGGGCAACTTTGACTTTTATTATTAATATGTAATGCTTCTCTGTAGTTGAAACTTTCTGCAGTCCTGTGATGGTTTATACTAGGACGGTATTGACTCACTGAAATAACGATGTGTTAACTGCTTGGGTATCACCTTGTCTTAAGATGCTTTTGGGACTTCTCATTTCAATTCATTTCATTTCAGCAGCTGAGAAGTCTGGAGCATGGCGTTGAAAGACGTTCTCTCAGATCACTTGTCCTAGTAATAGTGTGGATAGCATATCATTCCTATACAGGCTATATTCTTCAATAAATGCTCAGTGATACAATGAGAAAAGATCTGGAGTACTGAGATACAGCCCAAGCACTAATTAATAAAACCCCTTATTCATTTGGTTTGCATCTCTATCATTAGAGTGGCATTTGAAGCTGCTCTAATTCATCAGTGGAGGTTCATTACTCTAGCATCAAGGCCAAAGAGATCAAAGTAGTAAGGTCATTTGTATGGGAACAGAATATCACACCAGTCGGGTTGATTAGGGCATTGGACAAATAGCCAAAAGGTCATGAATTAAATTCCTCCACAAAGCAAAAAAGATCAGATACATGCATTATGCTTCCTCTTCTTTCACTGTGCCAATTGGAGCCATTTTGTAACAGATGGCAAATTAGTTATTTCCATCTGCCTTGCTCTTAACCATGGAAAACTAATTTTATATCTTAATATACATTATAAGTATAATATACATCCTGGCCTGTGTGTATTGTCTGAATCTACATTCCTTAAAAATTCTGGAAAAAAAAGATAGCACATATGAATTACTCATATTAACATGAAATTTGCATGTACTGAAATATTACTACTTAACTGAAAAATGCCAGAAATTCCAAAATATATACAAATACATTTCATAATTATTATATGTTTACTTGGGTTGAGATTTGGTGACATCATTTTCATCCTCATCAAGCCACAAGTGAATCTTGTACCCTTGTAAGCTGTGGATGTGTGCGGGGTCATCTTGGAGGAGACCACTCCCATCAAGGAGAAACATTTCATCATCGGATAAAGGTGACGAGGCAGAAGAACTTTCTGTTGATTTTTTTTTGCACCTCTAAGGGGACAAGCGGATATGAGACATATCAGCAAAATGCAGCAGTATAACAGACCCAATGCTTTTTTTTCAGCTGTAAATCACACATTCATAAATCTCATCTCATCTCATTATCTCTAGCCGCTTTATCCTGTTCTACAGGGTCGCAGGCAAGCTGGAGCCTATTCCAGCTGACTACGGGCAAAAGGCAGGGTACACCCTGGACAAGTCGCCAGGTCATCACAGGGCTGATACATAGACACAGACAACCATTCACACTCACGGTCAATTTAGAGTCACCAGTTAACCTAACCTGCATGTCTTTGGACTGTGGGGGAAACCGGAGCACCTGGAGGAAACCCATGCGGACACAGGGAGAACATGCAAACTCCGCAACTGGTTAACAAGGCCCTCGCCGGCCACGGGGCTCGAACCCAGACCTTCTTGCTGTGAGGCGACAGCGCTAACCACTACACCACCATGCCGCCAAGGAAGAGATCGCAAAAAAAAAATGGTACCCTATTGGTCCATGTGGCTACTGCTTATAAATAAAATTGTTTTCTGATCCCATGTCCATACAGTAAATACAGCATATATATTTACTCTATGAGGCAGTAGCCACAAAAATGAAGCGTAATCCAAAAATGAACAATTTAAAAATCACAGAAGTAAAATATACCAAGTTTCTGTACTTTATATTATTGTACTCTTATCTTACAGTTTTCGAAACTCAAACCTCCGAACCGAGGCTGACATACACATGCTGTCACCATGACCCAAACTCTTATTGTCCGGAAATGGCCCGGCGCTAGAGCTCAGTGGAACGCACTTTCCCTCTGTAATAAGCATAAACATGTCTGAAAGTGATTTCTTTAGTCTAGTCCATTTATTTTGAATGGTGAACCAAATTGTATACACTCACCAGCCATTTTAATCGGAACACGTGTATGCGCATGCACAGTGTGCAATTGTTACACTCTTACATTCTTACAGTATGATGATGTAGTGGCTAGCACCTCTATACGAGGTAGTAGACACAACAAAAACCATTTTGACCTTTTTAGTGACCTTGACTGGATGACCCTCAAAATGTTGGAGGTTCTATTTGAGACCAAAAACCCATCTGTCCTGAAAGTTTCATGAAGATTGGGCCGTAATATCGTTAACAAAAAAACAAAGAAACCCGACCAAAAACAATACCTCACCCACTGGTGGACTCCTCCGTTTTGTTTGTTACCTGATGAGGTAACAAACAAAACCTGAATGACCAAAATTAACCAAACATGAAGAAAAAAAAAAGAAATATAATTATTTCTCATCTCATTATCTCTAGCCGCTTTATCCTGTTCTACAGGGTCGCAGGCAAGCTGGAGCCTATCCCAGCTGAGTACGGGTGAAAGGCGGGGTACACCCTGGACAAGTCGCCAGGTCATCACAGGGCTGACACATAGACACAGACAACCATTCACACTCACATTCACACCTACGGTCAATTTAGAGTCACCAGTTAACCTAACCTGCATTTCTTTGGACTGTGGGGGAAACCGGAGCACCCGGAGGAAACTCACGTGGACATGGGGAGAACATGCAAACTCCACACAGAAAGGCCCTTGCCGGCCACGGGGCTCGAACCCAGGACCTTCTTGCTGTGAGGTGACAGCGCTAACCACTACACCACCGTGCCGCCCAATATAATTATTTAAATTATAAATAAGCAATAAATAATAGATAATTTTTAAAAATAAACAAATAAAAAAAAATCAACATTTTGCCCTACCCAATTGAGGCCAAAAAAAAAGGGTGCTTGCTAATTGTTAAATTTTGGGTAAACCTACATAGTGCAAAAGTATTTAGTATTGTTTGATTCACCAAAGTTAACTTCTTACATAAAAGTTTCATATATTTTATGCGTTTATATTTCATATATTTTATGCTTTTATACAATTATCATATGAAAATATTACATACCATCTCAGTGTGCAGTATTTAGATTCAACAGCACATTACGATAGACCTCTTCCGAACTTTTAATCATCTGCGTATTTATGGAGTGGCCTTGACGAGTGATCAGTCTGTGATCTGTCATAGTTTCAGGCTAGTGTTAACTTTTGGTTAACCTTTGTGTTCATAGCCTGTCAGTCTGTAGACCAAATCTTTATCCCCGCTGGACTGTTTTGGCTGGCTGGAAAGTACACATACAGAAGTACATCAAGTCATCAAAAGATTAAAGAATGCACACATGGCTTTCTGCCCAGTGGGTTCAGGAGTGTGTGTAGAATTGCTAGCAGTGGGGACGCTTGGCTTTGGAAATAGGGTCTAGGTGCTAATTAACACTCCTGTCAGTGGTCTCATGGAATGAAGTGATGTCTCAGATAAGCGGGTTGATGGGAGCAGCAAGCAGCCATCTGGACCTTGTTCCATCATCTTGATTGGTGTGGGGTTCATGATTCACAGTTCTACTATGCTCATAGGCTACTGTATTGCTTCTAGTAGCTGTTTCTAACAAAAGTGCTAAAATGTGTGGAATTCAAAGCAAGCATTATGTAGACTAGAAGAACTCATTCATTTTATTCTATTCACAATCACTGGACAATCACACGCTCTGATTGGCTACTCTACTACTAGGCTATTAACTCATATACCGTGAGTAGAGAAAAAAAATGGCAGGCGTGTTGCTGAACCAACCGAGGACGAAATAAAACTCTACTTGAAAACAAAATCCCCCAAAATACAAAAAAAGCAACAAAATATGGAATAAAAGTATTTTGTATATGGTAAGAATGTATATAAAAAAAATTTG
Organism: Neoarius graeffei; assembly: GCF_027579695.1. Classification (NCBI taxonomy): domain Eukaryota; kingdom Metazoa; phylum Chordata; class Actinopteri; order Siluriformes; family Ariidae; genus Neoarius; species Neoarius graeffei. The sequence continues at coordinate 12,723,229 of NC_083596.1, read as the reverse complement.
AGAATTATTATTCTTGCATTTTTCACAAATTGCTCCTGTAATTTTACCGGTTTGTTTACATTCTAAGTGGAAATGATTTTGTCGGACGTTTTGTATAAAGTTTTTAATTTATTGAATTTGCAAAAAATAAAAATAAAAATGCTCTGTTTCTCAAAATCCAGTGAATGTGGATAGAATACAACAGTTATTCCATTCAATCTCGTCATACATGGCTTATAGCCAACTCGGTGCTATGCGCCTCGTCGGCTATCAGCTCATGTACGACTTGATTTTGTGGAATAACTGTTAAATATTGTCATGGTGTATATCAAACAAATTGCCTCATAATTAAGTCCACATCAGGGTTACATTCTGGCAAAACTGTTTTTTTTTTTTTAAATTAGATTTATTAATCAAATCAATAGACTTTACTACACTGCACATTTTAGGATTTAATCAGCACAGATAATAAATTTATAGGCTACTACGTGTTATTCCTGACATCATATTTGTATTAGAGTTTATCACTGATATAAAATGTTACCTTTTATACTGATGTATGTCATGGCAATACAACATCAGAATCAAGATTGGAAATAATGCAGAGTGGAAATCATGGCCCAAAGTGTTAAGTATTACATATAAAGGCCATGCCAAAAAAAAAAAAAAGTTCTGCTGATACAATAGCAAAAATATGTGGTATAAAATATAAATACATCTTGCTCACCTTATCCACTGTCACTTTAGAAGCTCTTGTGGTCGTTGCTGTTGTAAAAGTGTCATCCTGCTGCTTTGAAAGCCCTCGCTTGTCTTTTTACAGTTAATCCTCGATCATTTTTTAATGAGGCAATGAGTGTGGGGAAAGGGTGTAGCCTCGTGTCCCTGGCTTTAATAGTGATGTGTTTAACTCCAGGGCAGAAATACTAGCATTTGCCAGCTCTTTCTGGTCAATGTTGTAGGTATGATGGTGAATGGACTAGATCTGAGGAATTGGTCGCTGCCAGTTAATGAAAGCAGGTGTGTGGGTCTTCAGAGACCATGAACCCATGATCACTTGTACATCTTCTGTGAGCCTTTACCCAATGTAGCCTCAGATTCCTGTTTGTGAATGACAGAAACAGAACCTGATGCAATCTTCTGCAATAATTTTGAGATACATTTCTGCTCACCAGACTTGTAATGAGTGGTTATTAGCTCATCCGGCTAACAGGTGATGAGCTTATGCCATGAGGTGTTGTCTGTTGCCCATCCGTCGTCGTCATCCACATTTCACAAAAATCGCTTCTTCTTTCTCAATTCTTCACCGATTTTTATTCTTTTTGGCAGGGAGGTAGGTCTGCCTGGGGTGCATATAGCTTCTATCCAAATTTGCATAATTGTAATTAATAAGGAAGATATGGAGTAATTAAGCCCTAACGAACAGTTTCCACACAAATCGCTTCTTCTCCCTCAATTCTTCACCGATTTTGCTTCTTTCTGGCATGAAGGTAGAGGTTCCTAGGGTGCATATAACTTCTTCCCAGATTTGCTTAATTACAAATATTAATGAAGTTATGGATTAATTAAGCCTTAATGAGCAGTTCAACAAAAATTACTTCTTCTCGGTCAATTCCTCGCCGTTTTGGATTCTTTCTGGCAAATAGGTCAGTATTCCTAGAGTGTATATCGCTTATGTATATATTATGTTGTATATAGTGTATATAGCTTGCAACATTTATTGCGCAAGGTGGCCCACTTTAGATCGTTCCTTCTGGACTAGACGGGGCCAGAGTGAGCTATGCTGTCATTGACATTCTTGTTTGACTTACTACAATTTTCCTGCTGGCTTGAACCAGTCTAACCATTCTCCTCTGAACTCTCCTATCAACAAGGTTTATCAACAAGGTCATCCATTCACTGGACGACACATCTGGCAGGCATTCGCGGAAATCACATTTTTTCCCCAGTCTGATGTTTGTTGTAAGTATTAACTGAAGCTTGTGAAGCTCCTGTATCTGCTTGACTGTATGCATCAACAAGAACAGGTGTACGAGTGTTCCTAGTAAAGTGGCCAGTCAGTGTATACTGCAATTATATTGGTTTTATAATCTGCATTCTACAACCATTTAAAATTCTTTGGAGAACCCTTGTAAAACCCTACAGTCTCCTTATCGGCCAACAGGTGATGAGCTTATGCCATGATGTGTTGTCTGTTGCCCATCCGTTCCTAGAACCCCTTCAGTAATCTAATCACCCTTAACTATCCAAAGAACCCTTAAAGAATGAGGGAAGGAAGGAAGTGCAGTAGAGAAATCAGTGGTGTATCTAATCCACTGGTTACTCACATGCACTGTTAGCCATTTGATGCCATGAATATTATTTACAGTACAGTATTCCTATATTTCTTCTTCAGGCACTCTGACAGCCTTGGGTTTTTGTGCTCCAAACCTGGCAAGAACAAAGCGAGCAAAGAACAGGCCAGACGATTGAAAAGTACGAACCCAAAGGAGTGATAAAACTGAAGAAAACAAGAGCTGAAAATCTGCAGTGAGTTACTCCACAGACTCTGTGGCTTGAGTTAGCAAGAGTCCAGGAAGAGAGTTAGAAGTGTGGTGAAGCCTGAGAGCGAGCGGCATGATGGGAGACAAAGAACAGGCATCTGCGGCAGACGGCCCACTCCACTGACAGGACCGAAACTCTGGCCTGTAATGTAATGGATGGGAACTCCGGCCCCAGCCACTTCAAAGACACTAATGGATCACTGATAACGGTGTTGTACAGCATTTTTTGGTTTCTCTTGGTGGTAAATGCCTAAGTTGAAGCGTGTGTCGTTGGCATTATGCCATCTTGATTTTGACGACAATGCCAAACGATATACCAATATATACCTAGATATATACATACACCAATAGATAATTTGAAACTTATTTGTAAATCATTGCCTGTTGTATAGTGAACTCAAATCAGAATATCACATTTTCTTTTTTCACATACAGTGTCTCGCAAAAGTATTCATCCCCCTTGGTATTTGTCCTGTTTGGTTGCATTACAAGCTGAAATTAAAATGGATTTCTCGGGGGTTAGCCCATTTGATTTACACAACATGCCTACCACTTTAAAGGTGCAAATTATTCATTTATTTATTTATTTATTTATTTATTTATTTATTTATTATTGTGACACAAGCAATAATCAAGATGAAAAAACAGAAATCTGGAGTGTGCATACAGTGGTGCTTGAAAGTTTGTGAACCCTTTAGAATTTTCTATATTTCTGCATAAATATGACTTAAAACATCATCAGATTTTCACACAAGTCCTAAAAGTAAATGAAGAGAACCCAGTTAAACAAATGAGACAAAAAGATTATGCTTGGTCATTTATTTATTGAGGAAAATGATCCAATATTACATATCTGTGAGTGGCAAAAAGTATGTGAACCTCTAAGATTAGCAGTTAATTTGAAGGTGAAATTAGAGTCAGGTGTTTTCAATCAATGGGATGACAATCAGGTGTGAGTGGGCACCCTGTTTTATTTAAAGAACAGGGATCTATCAAAGTCTGATCACAACACATTTGTGGAAGTGTATCATGGCACAAACAAAGGAGATTTCTGAGAACCTCAGAAAAAGCGTTGTTGATGCTCATCAGGCTGGAAAAGGTTACAAAACCATCTCTAAAGAGTTTGGACTCCACCAATCCACAGTCAGACAGATTGTGTACAAATGGAGGAAATTCAAGACCATTGTTACCCTCCCCAGGAGTGGTCGACCAACAAAGATCACTCCAAGAGCAAGGCGTGTAATAGTTGTCGAGGTCACAAAGGACCCCAGGGTAACTTATAAGCAACTGAAGGCCTCTCTCACATTGGCTAATGTTAATGTTCATGAGTCCACCATCAGGAGAACACCAAACAACAATGGTGTGCATGGCAGGGTTGCAAGGAGAAAGTCACTGCTCTCCAAAAAGAACATTGCTGTTCGTCTGCAGTTTGCTAAAGATCACGTGGACAAGCCAGAAGGCTATTGGAAAAATGCTTTGTGGATGGATGAGACCAAAATAGAATTTTTGGTTTAAATGAGAAGCATTATGTTTGGAGAAAGGAAAACACTGCATTCCAGCATAAGAACCTTATCCCATCTGTGAAACATGGTGGTGGTAGTATCATGGTTTGGGCCTGTTTTGCTGCATCTGGGCAAAGACGGCTTGTCATCATTGATGGAACAATGAATTCTGAATTATACCAGCGAATTCTAAAGGAAAATGTCAGGACATCTCTCCATGAACTGAATCTCAAGAGAAGGTGGATCATGCAGCAAGACAATGACCCTAAGCACACAAGTTGTTCTACCAAAGAATGGTTAAAGAAAAATAAAGTTAATATTTTGGAATGGCCAAGTCAAATTCCTGACCTTAATCCAATCGAAATGTTGTGGAAGGACCTGAAGCGAACAGTTAATGTGAGGAAACCCACCAACATCCCAGAGTTGAAGCTGTTCTGTATGGAGGAATGGGCTAAAATTCCTCCAAGCCGGTGTGCAGGACTGATCAACCGTTACTGGAAACGTTTAGTTGCAATTATTGCTGCACAAGAGGGTCACACCAGATACTGAAAGCAAAGGTTCACATACTTTTGCCACTCACAGATATGTAATATTGGATCATTTTCCTCAATAAATAAATGACCAAGTATAATATTTTTGTCTCATTTGTTTAACTGGGTTCTCTTTATCTACTTTTAGGACTTGTGTGAAAATCTGATGAAGTCATATTTATGCAGAAATATAGAAAATTCTAAAGGGTTCACAAACTTTCAAGCACCACTGTAGGTATTCGACCCCCAAAGTCAATATTTTATAGAGCCACCTTTTGCTGCAATTACAGCTGCAAGTCTCTTGGGGTATGTCTCTATTACCTTAGCACATCTAGCCACTGGGATTTTTGCCCATTCCTCAAGGCAAAACTGCTCCAACTCCTTCAAGTTAGATGGGTTGCGTTGGTGTACAGCAATCTTCAAGTTATGCCACAGATTCTCAATTGAATTGAGGTCCGGGCTTTGACTAGGCCATTTCAAGATATTTAAATGTTTCCCTTTAAACCACTCCAGTATAATTTTAGCAGTTTGTTTAGGGTCATTGTCCTGCTGGAACGTGAACCTTTATCCCAGTCTCAAACCTCTGGCCAACTCAAACAGGTTTTCCTCCAGAATTACCCTGTATTTAGTGCCATCCATTTTTCCTTCAACCTTGATCAGCTTTCTTGTCCCTGCAGATGAAAAACATTTTGTATTTGTATTTAGAGGTTTATTCCGAACAGTAAAGAAGATATAAAAACAAACAAACAAAAAAACAACAAAAAATAAAAGTAAAAAATGCAATCATCAAAGCATCTTCGTAAACAAACAGAATAGCGTAGCCACAAGGCAATAACATAATAATGTTCAGAAAGGATTAGGAAGAAGTAAATAACTTATCAAATCCTAACTCTCTATACCACCATTAATCAGACGTCACTTTCCACCATAATAAACTATATATACAAAAGAAAACAAAATCAACAACAAAAAGAAAACATACCAACATGGTATAATATCAACCAAATCAAATCATATATACAAATACTTATGCATATATACACACATACAATACATATATACAGTACATACATATACACATCCATATGTACACCATCCATACGTATATATATATATAAAACATCCCCACAGCATGATGCTGCCACCACCATGCTTCACTGTAGGAATGGTGATCTATACTTCTACACAACTTTGTCTCTGACCTGTTTGGAGTGCTCCTTGGTTTTCATGTTGCTTGCTTGGTAGTGTTGCAGAGTCAGGGTCCTTCCAGAACAGGTTGATTTATATAGACATCATGTGACAGATCATGTGACACTTTTGTTGCACACAGGTGGATCTTAATCAACTAACTATGTGACATATGAAGTGAATTGGTTGGACCAGCTCTTATTTAGGGGTTTCATACGAAAGGGGGTGAATACCTATGCACACCCCAGATTTCTGTTTTTTCAATTTTCACAATTAAAAAACCCCCAAAACAATTTAAAGTGGTAGGTATGTTGTGTAAATTAAATGGTGCTAACCCTCCAAAAATCCATTTTAATTCCAGCATGTAATGCAACAAAACAGGACAAACACGGGGGTGGGGGGGGGATACTTTTGCAAGACACTGTATAGGCAATATGAAACATTTATAATGTTAACTACCTTATTAAAATACTGATAAATATTTATACTGATAAATAATATAACACTGATAAATATTTATGAGTGGCAGGTTTGCTTTTTTATAATGCACCCAAATGTTCTCACCTTTTTGCTTGGAAAAACGCATTGATAATAAATTTATAAATACATTAAATGTCAGCTCAGATATTTCAGCCATTCTGCTGCTGAACACACACTTGACCAGAGTGATGTTCACTCCAGTAGGCTTTTTTATGTTGGGAAATGGGGCTACATTAAGCCAGCTTTCAGTATGTTAATGCACTTGGGATGTACTTGAATAAAAATGATTTTGGGGGCTGAGTGTGAGGATCATAGAGATGGACTCCTTGCACCCATGTACATGTCAAACAGGTCTGAGGAAATGGCTACATGCATGCAGGTTAACTGGAAATCACATCTCTGGGCTTGGTGGTTGGGATTCTGTCTGCAGACATTTGCAACACTTAATGGAGTCCTCAACGGAGTATGTGTAAGAAGAATGAGGATTAGTGATGTCATTGGTTGATACTTACATCCACACCCCTAATTGACATCTATATTTTGAGACAAAATGTTGAGTTATGGATGTTTTGAAGGAATTTTGAGAATTATACCTATAGAATTATAGTTATCATTATGATTAGGGATTTTGAAGATGGGGTGGCATGGTGGTGTAGTGGTCAGCACTGTAGTCTCACAGCAAGAAGGTTCTGGGTTTGAGCCCAGTGGCTGATGGGGGCCTTTCTGTGTGGAGTTTGCAGGTTCTCCCTGTGTCTGTGTGGGTTTCCTCTGGGTGCTCCAGTTTCCCCTACAGTCCAAAGACATGCAGGTTAGGTTAATTGGTGACTCTAAATTGACCGTAGGTGTGAATGGTTGTTTGTCTCTATGTGTCAGCCCTGCGATGACCTGGCAACTTGTCCAGGGTGTACCCCACCTCTCACCCATAGTCAGCTGGGATAGGCTCCAGCTTGCTCGTGACCCTGCACAGGATAAGCGGTTACAGATAATAGATGGATTTTGAAGGCGAGAGCTTTTGATGAGATTAATCTTCAGATTTAAGTTATCTCCCAGTTATAGAGCTAGTAGTATTTAGCAAGTTTGCTTATTTACAATGTTTGTCCTGACTTCTCTTTGGGAACTGATCACGTAACATGATCCAGAACACTTTACTACAGTATAGTTTAGTTTAGTTTAATTTATTCGTCACTATTTACAACTTAAGGTACAATAATATATAATATATTAAGTGAGCTAAATATAGTTATATAGAGACCAAAAAAAAAAAAAAAATCAGTGTTATTTATGATAAAAGCATGACAGGATAAGAATAGTGCCGTTCAGAAACCCCCCCCCAAAAAAATTGCTATAATTTTTGATAGAACACACAGTATACAGTGGTTTCCTAGCATTTTAGCGATGAATGGGTTCGTTAGCTTCATAAATCAAATTAAACTTGCCTCAATTAACACTGGGCTTACAGTCAAGTCCTACATATACACATGGTTCTGTACATTGGGAATGCTTTCTTTTTTTATCAATAACCCTTGCTTGCTGGATAACAAATTTACTAACTGTAAAAACATGCCATAAACTTTAAAATATACACTCACCGGCTACTTTATTAAGTACACCCATACACCTGCTGTTTTATGCAGTTATCTAATCAGCCAATCCCTTGACAGCAGCACAATGCATAAAATCATCCAGATACAAATAAAAAATGTTCATGTTCATTTCAAACACCAGAATGGGAAAAATTGTGATCTCAAATAGTGACTTTCACTGTGGCATGGGTGTTGGTGTCAGATGGAATGGACTGGTTTGAGTATTTCAGAAACTGCTGATCTCCTGGGGTTTTCACACACAACAGTCTCTAGAGTTTACACAGAATGGTGTGAAAAACAAAAATACATCGAGTTGAGTGAGCAACAGTTCTGTGGGTGGAAACAAACGCTTGTTGATAAGAGAGGTCAGAGGAAAATAGCCAGATTGGTTCGAGCTGCCAGGAAGGATATAGTAACTCATAGCAACTCTTTACAACCGTGGTGAGCAGAAAAGCATCTCAGCATGCAACAGCAGAAGACCACATTGGGCTCCATTCCTACAGCCAAGAACAGGAATCTTAGAATCAAGAATAAGTTCCTATTAAAGTGGCTGATGAGTGTATTTATACATGCAATAAATCATATCTGGGAGCGTTTAATTAAACCTCATATCTAGACACATAATTTTGGATCTGATCAAATACTGATTCATCATTAACGCTGTCCTGGTTAATTTGTTGTGAATTTTAATATATAACTTATCAAGGATACATCATATGCCACGATGACACAACGTTAGGCATGAGAGAATGTCTGGCTATTATGAGTGACAGTGTTATGAAGCAATTCTGAAGTTAGCTACTTAGCTAGCTAGTTTGATAACTGCTAGTTTGGTTGGCATTAGTCTTCCAAGCTGTGTTGTGCCTGTCACATAAATGTCAGTGCCTACTTGCTTTTGGGTACTGTGCCTTGCTACCCAACCTATGTTAGCTGACTAATTTCCACAAATGTGCTTTTATGTGTTTGGTTGGCTTTAGTCCTGAAAACTTGCACTGTGTCTGCTTTGCAGTACACAAAAGCAGTGCTTGGATGGATGAGAAGTGGCCTGTTCCTTTTTTTTTGAGGTCAGGGGCCATTTCTCTCAGTGCTCTGTTTGTACATGTATGTGAGAAGCTGGCACTGGCCATCAAATTGTTAATGACCAGCAAAACCATGGTAGTATGACCACAGCTTAAACCTTTAAAGGATTCTACTGACCATGGCATTTGATTTTTCAGAGAAGCAGAAGGTTAGAGATGTAGCCTTAGGCCCAAAGTATCGCTGGTTCGATTCTCGGGACCAGCAGGAAAAATGTGAGGGGAGTTGAGTGAATGAACAGCACTTTTGAACAAGACAGAAGCCTTAGCATCGAGATCTACTGGAAACCCACACACACAGACGAGCACCTACTGGTTGAGTCTCACCACCCACTGGAACACAAATTGGGGGTCATTAGGACCTTACATCACAGGACTCAGAACATTCCTACAGCGGTAGAGGGAAAAGAGAAGGAAAAAAACACATCAAGGAAGCACTTCAGGAATGTAGATATCCCAGCTGGGCTTTTGTCAAGGGCAGGGAAGAAAATAGCAACAAATGCAAGAACATTGTCATTCCCTATATTTCTGGACTATTTGAGAAACTCAGGAGGACCTTCTACAAGCACAACATCACTGTACACTTCAGATCCAGTAACACACTGAGGCAGAAATTGGTCCACCCTAAGGACAGGATACCCAGATACAAACAGGACAACGTAGTGTATGCAATTCAATGCAGTGAGGAATGCACGGACCTGTACGTTGGGGAAACGAAACAACTGCTTCACAGGCGCGTGGCTCAACACAGAAGAACCAGTTCCTCAGACCAGGACTCTGCAGTCTATCTTCATCTCAATAACAAAAGACACTCATTTCAGGACTGCAATGTACACATTTTAGCCAGAAAAGACCAGTGGTTTGAAAGAAGAGTAAGGCTACATCCACACGACAACGGCAATGAGATTTTTTTTTAGCGGGTAAAAAAAATATCATGTCCACATGGGCAACGGATCAGTAAAATATCAGGTCCATATGGCAACGCAACGCTTGCTGAAAACGATGCAATACACATGCCACACCTCTATGTGCGCTGTAAGACGGTCCCATCGGAGACACCAGAACAATAGAAGAAGAAGTAGGACGCATGTGCATGTAACGGGTTTATTTTTTTCCACTTGCCATTGTGTGTAGTGGTGGGGAAATTCTGCGCTGGCTCTTTCAGAGCGCAGGTAGTTATGGGAACGAGGCGCTGGCCTCTTTCAGGTCGTTTTGGAAATGTAAGCGCCTATGCCACTGGACGTTTGCAGCCCGTCCTCAGCAGTGTATTTGTGTCTCATTTCTTCAGAATAAAAAGACTGGTGAACAACACAACGCAACGTCTGTTACACGCATAAACCCCTTCTTCTACCCGGCGTGAAGCACTCACAGGAACAAACACACAACAACAAGAAGAAGATGGCTGCTACTACGCGAGGAAATCGTGCCTTCTGTGTGTACAAATTAGTTTTATTAGTGTGCATAGTTTTATATAACTTAATTTTCTTATTGTGTGTGAACATTTTGAAAAGCATTTTTATATAATTTATATAACTTTTTATATTGTGTGTAAACATTTTGAAAAGCAGTCTTATCCAATAAAAAAAAGAAATTCAAGAAATGCTTCAGTTACTTGTTTATTTAAAAGAAAAGCTGTATACAAAAGTGAATGCAATGCAGTGGTTCATACAAAACAGTCTGTTGAAGGGTCTTCTGACCCTTTTCCCCTCTGCCTCCATTATAGTCAGGTAACTGTTGCTTTGTGTGGAAGGCTGTACTTTCTGTTCATCAAAGCAGGTGTAAATTGTCTGTCTGGCAGGTCAGTCAGGTTAATGTGTAAACAATTTCAATTTCTGTTGTTGTTACGAATGATGCGCGCGAGAGTGCTGCTTGTTCTAGTCATGTGGTTGTGACGTGATCGTAAACAAATCCGTTCTACTCATCCAGATGACTTCGCAACGGCTCCGTTGCCAGATTTTTTCACTCTGGAACCCGTTCTCAAAAGATTTTTGCCGTGTGGACGCCAGGCCGAAACGATAAACAATTTTATCAGATTCACCTGAATCCGTTGCCGTGTGGACAGGGCCTAAAAGAAGCTATCTTCGTCAACCTGGAACGACCATCACTGAACAGAGGAGGTGGGCTGAGACACTACTTATCAGCCACTTAGGTGGGGTTTACATTAGACCGTATCAGCGGATCATCAGATTAATGTTTTTAAAACGATTAACATGCACACAGCAACACCAATACACGATTCGCCTGCACACAGCAACGCCAATACACAGATACGCTCGGCTCCGCAGGCATCCTGCGCTCCAAATCACTCCGCCCTGAACAGCGAGTGCCCTCTGGAGGGTGCGCACTCCGGCCCTGCGCAGCTCACAGAGCGCGCGAGTGAAGTGCACGAGCAGTAATTCGGGACTGAGCTGCTGTGTGTGTGCTCTCAGTGCATATCGGGTATGCGCATCACTTACCACTTGCAAGTGGAAGGATGGCAAGCCTAAAGACAATCATAACTACACAATGGGCAGTATTTGCATCAGTATTTGCAGTATTTTCATACTTTTATACTCTTTAATGAAAGGTGATACAAGGCGGAAGTCCGCGCCGTTTTTCAGCAGTCGCGTCACATGACCAACGCCAGCGAATCAGGAAGGTGGATGTCACAGTGACGTTGTCCAATGATGACGCCAGCTAGAGCTCAGCACAGCGTATCCGCGTATTCTCAATGTTTACACAGCACCGGACCAGACACGATCTGGATTGAATACGTGGACGCTGGCAGATTCCCGTTTCCCGGCGTTTCCAGGCGTTTTAATGTAAACGGACAGTGCATCCGCGAAGAAAACGAGACAGATACGGTCTAATGTAAACTTGGCCTTACAATGCAGTCCTTGGCACACTTCCCAGAAAACTGAATACACATCCACTTCAATGACTCACATGATGGCAGAGAGAGCCAACGACCCATGTATCACCCTAATAACCCTCTAGGCTGCTAACACCATTCCCACCTGGCCTCCAGTGGGGTCAACAACCCATGTGACCACACCAACTCTCCTTAGGGTTGCTTTCAGTCCACTAGCGGATAAATACCTGGAACTCCCCACCAGTCAGACAGAACTGAAGAAGCCTTTCGGATGAGAAGTTAAATGTCTTCAAGGATTTTAAGCAAGTCCAGTTGCCTTCTTTAGCACCTACAGTATGGTTAACAGCACTTTCCCCTCCCTCTGTTTCATGGATGAAGTGCCCTTGAGCAAGGCACCTAACCCCTAGGTGCTGTGGCATAGTGCACAAGTGAGCAATGTGTGTGCTCATTGCTCACTTGTGTATGCATGCTTGTTTTCACTGCTTCAGATGGGTTAAATGCAGAGAAAGAATTTCTCTGTGCTTGAGTGTATGTGTAATAAATAAAGACTTTCTTCTTCTTGTCAGTTATACCAACATATCAACAAGGATACATCATACACCATGATGCCACAACTTTAACCATGAAAGCAGGTCCAGCTATTATGAGTAACATTGTTGCGTAGCAGTTGTGAAGGTACAGAACCTTTAATTGTCATGTTGATAGGATAGATTTCAATGCAACATGAAGCAAGTAACAGAGTTCCAGAGGCCAAATAGTGGGCGCTTGAATTGCAGACAGGGGCGCCGCTAGAAATTTTGGGCCCTATGAAAGAATATAATATCCCCCCCCCCATGTTTCTGTTAACCTGACTTCTTCATGATGGTGGCAATCTACTGATGGTGGTTCACCATCAATTCTGCTTCTACTGTATGCACATAATGTTAGTGCAGGATTGGAAAGCAACAAACCTAACGTGGTGTCACACTTTGGCTCCTATGCCTACACAAGACATGTGTTACTAACAATGTTACTCATAATAGCTGGACCTGCTTTCATGGTTAAAGTTGTGGCATCATGGTATATGATGTATCCTTGTTGATATGTTGGTATAACTGACAAGAAGAAGAAAGTCTTTATTTATTACACATACACTCAAGCACAGAGAAATTCTTTCTCTGCATTTAACCCATCTGAAGCAATGAAAACAAGCATGCATACACAAGTGAGCAATGAGCAAACACATTGCTCACTTGTGCACTATGCCACAGCACCTAGGGGTTAGGTGCCTTGCTCAAGGGCACTTCATCCATGAAACAGAGGGAGGGGAAAGTGCTGTTAACTAGGGCTGCTCGATATTGGAAAAAAATCAATATCACGATTTTTTCAGTAAATATTGATATCGCGATTTTTAAAACGATATTTATACACCTTTTTTTAAAGCCCCGATCATCAACACCCGAGGCACCGGGCCACATTTTTATAGTACAGGCCTCATAGGCTACCTGTCAACCCTTCCCGTTGTACCCTGAAACGCCTTTTACTTAAACTATTTACCGTGCAAGCGCGTACTTTGCATAGGTCCTATCGCCTGCACAAGGCTCACGTTCTCCTCACTCAACATTTCCGATCACAGAGGATGGAGCCAGCGCTGGTATTACCAGTGATTACTGCGTAACGTCCACACTGGCTCGTAGCCAGCCAAGGATAAAATCTCTCTCTCACACACACACACACACACTACAACGTAAGCTTGTGTGTTGTTAAGACACCAACATTAAACACGCACACACACGGACTGGCCATTGGGAGTAGCGGGAGTTTTCCCGGTGGTTCAGCGTGGGCCGGCGGAGAAAAAAAAAAACAAAACAGTTGCGCGCTGGCCTTTAATATGATAAGCAATGTTAAGTTTCTTTAAGAAACTGTTAACATTGCTTATCATATTAAAGGCCAGCGCGCAACTTTTTTTTTTTTTTTTCTCCGCCGGCCCACCGGGAAAACTCCCGCTACTCCCGATGGCCAGTCCGTGTGTGAACACGCACAATATAGAGACAAGTCCTTAAGAATTAACATACATGAAATAGCTCAGCGGCATGTAAACATTCCCTGAAAGTGTAGGTGGCACTGCGGCTAGATGCTACGTGAAATGGCACAAGGCAAACACCATGCTTCGCTCAGTCAACAGACAAAATCCACGAACCCAGTAGTCCTCCTACTACTGTGGGTTAGTGTTCTGTGGCCAAAAACACCCTATGCACAGTCATTCCAAAACATCCCCACTAGCTGCAGGTTATGTCTCAAATACAGATATGCGTTGTGGATTAAGCGATCTATTTTCAAGCATCAGGCTTCTCTTCCTTCATCTTCCAAATGTGGACTCCGCTATCTTTTTGGCATGTCAGCATTGAAATACCATTTGCAGAGATATTTCACTCGAAAAGTAAAAGCAACACATGATTAGGGCTACATGATTAGCAGGGGGACACCGTTTTAAGCGCACGGAATTTTAAAAACAATGTAATTACATCTGAGTCCGTCTACATCGCGCAATAAACCCGTCCTTAGCAGAACCTACTTCAAAGCATGATGCTAGCTGCAGATGCACAAGTCAAAATCAAATGAACCCAAGTAAACATGCCGCGGCGGGCAACATTAATAACCAAATTGCCTTACCTTAAAACGCTGCCTTGACCACAGGACGACTCGCAATTATTCCACACGGTTTAACACATCTAACACAGCTAGCAAGCTGGATATGTGCTAATATTGTTGTGCTTGTTTTCTTCCGTAGATGCCATTTTTACATTACCCAGTCCCACATCCAAAAATATGACGTAAATATATGTTAACTGTATTATTATAACTATTAGCAAGCAAATCAAACAACATATTAACAAATCAATATATCAAATCACCCGACACGTATGAAAACAGAAGAACTGATTTTTTACTGTTGCGGAGATATCGCGGGAGTAGAATGGATGACGTATACAAGGCTACGGTGTGCCTTAGGGGACAGAAGGGTTCATTTTACCTTACAAATGACAAAAAATTGTTTCATATCGATATTATGAATTTTGATATCGTTTGACACCAATATCGATATCGTGATAAAAATACGATATATTGCACAGCTCTACTGTTAACCATACTGTAGGTGCTAAAGAAGGCCATGTAATGAATTGGGAGTGGGGTGAAATATAAAGACTATCTATTCAAATAATTTTGCGAAAAATGGAAAACCAAACCAAAAGGTTGTTGTATTTGCTCGTTTTAAGAGACAGAATTATCTCATCTCATCTCATTATCTCTAGCCGCTTTATCCTGTTCTACAGGGTCGCAGGCAAGCTGGAGCCTATCCCAGCTGACTACGGGCGAAAGGCGGGGTACACCCTGGACAAGTCTCCAGGTCATCACAGGGCTGACACATAGACAACCATTCACACTCACACCTACGGTCAATTTAGAGTCACCAGTTAACCTAACCTGCATGTCTTTGGACTGTGGGGGAAACCGGAGCACCCGGAGGA
Organism: Neoarius graeffei; assembly: GCF_027579695.1. Taxonomy (NCBI): domain Eukaryota; kingdom Metazoa; phylum Chordata; class Actinopteri; order Siluriformes; family Ariidae; genus Neoarius; species Neoarius graeffei. Next base: position 12,707,991 of record NC_083596.1, on the reverse strand, counting down.
AACCCATGCGGACACGGGGAGAACATGCAAACTCTGCACAGAAAGGCCCTCGCCGGCTACAGGGCTCAAACCCGGACCTTCTTGCTGTGAGGCGACAGCGCTAACCACTACACCACCGTGCCGCCCGACAGAATTATCAATTTTTTAAAATTAATTTAACTTATACATGGTAATAATGTTAATATTGTCCTCTGAGGGCCCTCTTTCAATGCTGGGCCCTTAGAATTGTCCTAACTTCCCCCCCATGGCACCCCTCATTACAGGTGCATCAGTCATGAAAAGTTGGTTAAAAGCTTGGCAACATTTAAAAAAAAACAGAAGCAGTGGTTGTAAGTCAAAGCTATCTGACTTGGATGGACAGATACTTTATAGGAAACTTGCTAAATGGCTCAGAAATACACTAAATTAACCATGGAATTTAAGGACTCTCCAATGTATAATGACTCTGAGACATTTTGTATGTGCAAATGTGCAAAGATGCATAACAATACATATGAACAAGTCAAACAATGCCTTCAACTCACAATATCTGCTGCAATCTATTAAATATGGTGGACGAGCCATAATGATATGGGCCATTATCTCATAGAAATTAGGTCCAAAGATCGGCTGCATAACAGCAAAATGTATATGAGGCAGTTTTACAGGACCAGGTGCATCCCATTGGTGCATCCTGATGATCCATATTTCATCCATCACTGCTTGTCCTGTACAGGCAAACTGGAGCCTATCCCAGCTGACTATAGGTGAGAGGCAGGGTACACCCTGGATAAGTCACCAGGTCATTGTAGGGTTGACAGAGACAAATAACCATTCACACTCACACCTATGGTCAATTTAGAGTCACCAATTAAACTAACCTGCATGTCTTTGGACTGAGGGGGAAACCGGAGCACCCAGAGGGGACCCACACAGACACGGGGAGAACATACAAACTCCACACAGAAAGGCCCCCATCAGCCACTGGGCTTGAACCCAGAACCTTCTTGCTGTAAGGCGCCAGTGCTAACTACTACACCACCGTGCTGCCGATCCATATTTCAGGATGATAATATCACTGGATATAGTGCTAAGATGGTTCCAGTGTGGCTTGATGAACACTAGGATGAAGCCCAGCATCTTACATGGCCTCCCCAATCACTAGATATGAACATCATTGAACTTCTTATGTAGTATAATTCAATATGCCCTTGGGTGGCATGGTGGTGTAGTGGTTAGCACTGTCACCTCACAGCAAGAGGGTTCTGGGTTTGAGCCCAGTGGCTGACGGGGGCCTTTTTGTGTGGAGTTTGCATGTTCTCCCTGTGTCTGCGTGGGTTTCCTCCAGGTGCTCCAGTTTCCCCCACAGTCCAAAGACATGCAGGTTAGGCTAACTGGCTTCTCTAAATTGTCCATGTGTGTGAATGGTTGAGAGGAGAAAACCTCCATAATAACCCAGTAGAAAGCAACGGGAAACCACTACTGTAATGTTCCCTAGAAATTCTGATGGATGTCAGAGCCAGACTTGCTATCAGGCAGAACACTAAAGAAGAAGATAGTTTGAGCTCCTTTTCTTAGCTATAGTCTGGCTGACTGATTGCAGTGTCAGTGTTCAGACTGACTTGCCAGTTTCATGGCTAATGGTAGGTAGTTTCACCTCGTACTCTATTACATCACATTAATGTGCTGAAAAAGCTATTATATTCCAAACAGTACTGAGGATACAATGATGATGGCAGCAAATAATTTCATTCTGAGACATTATAATCACCAAGTGTTAAATGCTTGATTATCTTCCACCTTGAAGATGAGATATGATAACAGTGGAAAGTGTTCGTGAATGTCTGATGTCTGATATACAATGAAATGCTGTTGAGCAAAGATGCCTTCAAAAATAATTAAATTGTTTCTACATAAAAAAAAAAAACCATAAAGGTCAGTAGGGGGGCAGCACGGTGGTGTAGCGGTTAGCACTGTCTCCTCACAGCAAGAAGGTTCTGGGTTCGAGCCCCGTGGCCGACGAGAGCCTTTCTGTGTGAAGTTTGCATGTTCTCCCCGTGTCTGCGTGGGTTTCCTCCGGGTGCTCCGGTTTCCCCCACAGTCCAAAGGCATGCAGGTTAGGCGAATTGGTGGCTCTAAATTGACCGTAGATGTGAGTGTGAATGGTTGTCTGTGTCTATGTGTCAGCCCTGCAATGACCTGGCGACTTGTCCAGGGTGTACCCCGCCTCTCGCCCATAGTCAGCTGGGATAGGCTCCAACTTGCCTGCGACCCTGGAGGACAGGATAAGCAGCTACAGATAATGGATGGATGAATGGATAGATGGAAGGTCAGTAGGCAGTAATGCATGAAAAAGTCAATGTTTGGTGTGAGACGGCCCTTTGCTTTTTTAAAAAAAAATAGTCATCTCAGATGCAATGAGTGCAATTTTACAAGGAACTGAATTGTAAGTTTTACTGAGCATCTTGCAGAACCAGGCACAGTTCTTCTGGATACTTTGACTGTCACACTTGCTTCTTAATTTTGCACCAAAACCCAGTAGCCTTCATTATGTTTTTGTCTGAAAAGTGGTCCGTTATGTAATATGCTGCTTTCTTTACTGACATACAAACATTTTTCTGTAACATTTAATTTTGTGCTGGAAAACTAATGTGTTTTTGTACTGGTTCCCTAATGTAGAAGTCATAAAATAAAAGTCTGTAACAAAGTTTGTACTAAAAAAACAATAGGGTGCCAAGACTTTTTTTTTGCACAATACTGTATGTTGGATATTTAATCTGCTAAAACTATCAGAACTATCTTGCCAGTGTTCTTCCATTTAAGAAACAAACTAGAACACCTGAGCGTTTCTGTGCAAGATATAGCTACTAAATTTAACAAAACAGTTTGTGAGGTCTTTTGTCCAATAATTTCTTTGGTGTGACCTCAAATATTCCAATCTCCACTGAACCATAGTAACCTGATCTGTTTTCAGGTTATGGTCCTCAGAACAAAAAACTATCCGACCCTCTGTCGAGAGTTGTAGCTAGTTAGTTGGGTTTGTAAGCAATAATCATTTATATTTATTCAGTGCTACCTTTGCTGCTTTATAATTCAAGGCTAAACAATGAAAACAAAAACCAAGAAAACAAAAGAACCATAAACATGGCCCCTTGGCCAAATACAAGCCAAGACTGGCACTGATAATCAATGATCTTCTTTCATGATTACGGTTTTGATATAATGACATATATCTGTAATTATATATGACATATAAGTCCATAATACTCACATTATCAGTCTTGCATTGCAAGACGCCAAGTTTTTAGAATACTTTTTCTTCACACAAAAATTTATTTTGACATTCAACCATTCTTTTTTGATTTTCTTTTACCAACATGCATATGAGTTGAATTAGACTTGTGACATTTTCCAGCCTGAATTTTATTCCTCAGAAACATAAACCCTTTATTATACAAGCAACACTTCCAAAAATACAAATCAGAAGAAAAACATAGGAGAAAAAATGGTACAGGGAAAAAAAAAATGTTGCCATATGGTATTATTAGGCTTCAACTGTCTTTTGCAAAACACTAGATTTCTGCATTCAGTAACATGAAAATTGGTAAAATAATTTAAAACAATTGCAACAAATGAACTTAAAACAGATGTATATATTATCTTACAGGTTATACACCTTAAATATATTGTTTAACATTTTGCATTTTATTTTAATACATTTCTTTTAACATACTCTCTCCACATACCGCACACTGACACGAGCCAATCGTAAGCGTCTGTGTAGCTCATGTATGTGGAAGAGGACAGATAGCACTTTTCTCCAAGTCTGTTATACTGCCATCTGACACATTTTGAGCAGCAGTTTGAATAAATGCGTTTGCCTCGCTTCACATGTCTTGGAGAAAGATCATTATTAGCCTTCAGCCTCCTTTGGTAGCTGTTATATGATAGATGAGAGCTGACTTTTGGGTGGGTCATCTGAATTTTGATGATTAAGACCAACTTAGGGAGAGAATATGAGGGGAAAACAATTTTTAACAAAATAAATTTTATTGAAATTTTAACTAAAGTGGAAATTGCCTTTTGTAACTTTTTGTAACATATATTTATAATGAGACCGTCAATGATGGTGTAGCTCACTCCAGCCCTGTCTAGTCCAGAAGGAACGATCTAAAGTGGGCCACCTTGTGCAATAAATGTTGCAAGCTATATACATGATATACAAGTGATATACAAGCTACATACAGTGGTGCTTGAAAGTTTGTGAACCCTTTAGAATTTTCTATATTTCTGCATAAATATGACCTAAAACAATATCAGATTTTCACACAAGTCCTAGAAGTAGATAAAGAGAACCCAGTTAAACAAATGAGACAAAAATATTATACTTGGTCATTTATGTATTGAGAAAAATGATTCAATATTACATATCTGTGCGTGGCAAAAGTATGTGAACCTTTGCTTTCAGTATCTGGTGTGACCCCCTTATGCAGCAATAACTGCAACTAAACATTTACGGTAACTGTTGATCAGTCCTGTACACCGGCTTGGAGGAATTTTAGCCCATTCCTCTGTACAGAACAGCTTCAACTCTGGGATGTTGGTGGGTTTCCTCACATGAACTGCTGGCTTCAGGTCCTTCCACAACATTTCGATTGGATTAAGGTCAGGACTTTGACTTGGCCATTCCAAAACATTCACTTTATTCTTCTTTAACCATTCTTTGGTAGAATGACTTGTGTGCTTAGGGTCGTTGTCTTGCTGCATGACCCACCTTCTCTTGAGATTCAGTTCATGGACAGATGTCCTGACATTTTCCTTTAGAATTTGCTGGTATAATTCAGAATTCATTGTTCCATCAATGACGGCAAGCCGTCCTGGCCCAGATGCAGCAAAACAGGCCCAAACCATGATACTACCACCACCATGTTTCACAGATGGGATAAGGTTCTTATGCTTGAATGCAGTGTTTTCCTTTCTCCAAACATGACGCTTCTCATTTAAACCAAAAAGTTCTATTTTGGTCTCATCTGTCCACAAAACATTTTTCCAATAGACTTCTGGCTTGTCCATGTGATCTTTAGCAAACTGCAGACGAGCAGCAATGTTACTTTTGGAGAGCGGTGGCTTTCTCCTTGCAACCCTGCCATGCACACCATTGTTGTTCAGTGTTCTCCTGATGGTGGACTCAGGAACATTAACATTAACCAATGTGAGAGAGGCCTTCAGTTGCTTACAAGTTACCCTGTGGTCCTTTGTGACCTTGCCGACTATTACATGCCTTGCTCTTGGAGTGATCTTTGTTGGTCAACCACTCCTGGGAAGGGTAACAATGATCTTGAATTTCCTCCATTTGTACACAATCTGTCTGACTGTGTATTGGTGGAGTCCAAACTCTTTAGAGATGGTTTTGTAACCTTTTCCAGCCTGATGAGCATCAACAATGCTTTTTCTGAGGTCCTCAGAAATCTCCTTTGTTCGTGCCATGATACACTTCCACAACCATGTGTTGTGAAGATCAGACTTTGATAGATCCCTGTTCTTTCAATAAAACAAGGTGCCCACTCACACCTGATTGTCATCCCATTGATTTGAAAACACCTGACTCTAATTTCATTTTCAAATTAACTGTTAATCCTAGAGGTTCACATACTTTTGCCACTCACAGGTATGTAATATTGGATCATTTTCCTCAATAAATAAATGACCAAGTATAATATTTTTGTATCATTTGTTTAACTGGGTTCTCTTTATCTACTTTTACAACTTGTGTGAAAATCTGATGATGTTTTAGGTCATATTTATGCAAAAATATAGAAAACTCTAAAGGGTTCACAAACTTTCAAGCACCACTGTACACCTGAGGAATAATGACCTATGTTTTTGCCAGAAAAAATCCAAAACAGTGAGGATCAAGAAGAAGCGATTTTTGTTGAACTGCCCCAATAAGGCTTAACTGGTCCATAACCTCATTAATAATTGTAAGTAAGCAAATCTGGGTAGAAATTATATGCACCCTAGGTACCCCTACCTTCATGCCAGAAAGAATCAAAATTGGTGAAGAATTGAGGGAGAAGAAGCAATTTGTGTGGAAACTGCTTGTTAGGGCTTAATTACTCCATATCTTCATTATTAATTGCAATTATGCAAATTTGGATAGAAGCTATATGCACCCCAGGCAGACCTACCTTCCTGCCAAAAAGAATGAAAATCGGTGAAGAATCCAGAGAGAAGAAGCAATTTTCATGAAATGTTGACGTTGGACAGACGCCGGAAAACACATGATGACATAAGCTCATCACCTGTCAGCCAGATGAGCTAATAACTGGACAAATATTTAATTACTGTTTTACTCTCTTCACTGTCAGTAACATCTGCATTGGACTGTATTAGCATTTGACTGCTTTCCTGCTGGTATTGCACTGAAAATTTATATATATATATTAAAAAAAACCCACATACTTCTATTTTTATCAATAAAATTATAGATTCAATTCATGTACCTTTATAATCATTTTATCATTTATAATGTTTGTTTCTGTCAAAGAACCTTGTAATTTACAATGCTATCTTGAAGACTTTCAGAAATTCAATGCAATTGAAAAGCATCCCATTATTGGCTAAATATTCAGCTAATGATTGCTTTCATTATTACTAATGTTGACATATGAACCATTAAAGCAAGAAGCCTAAAATCAGTGTTGAAAATCATGTGCATTAACTGTGGTCTTCTATTTGGCTACACTTGTGTACACACAAGCTGAAGCAGACCCTCAAGGCAACCAACATAGACCCCGAGACCTGGGAGGAAGCAGCTAGACAGCGTACTGAGTGGTGAAACACCATCCGTACAGGGATGGAACTCTTTGAAGCGAACAGAAGAATGAATCCTTGACTTGCAAGTGACGTCAAAGCAAAATAGAAATCTGGATGTCGGTCATGTTGGTGGATATACAAATGTGGGGTCAAGCGACATTCTATACAAAACATAGTCACGTGTGTGCAACTCTCTTTGTTTTTCCACTGCTTTAAGCTTTCTTTTATCTATACCATATCTTTGTGCTGTATATGATTGTGGTCACAACAGTACTCGTGACCGTGGCATGTTCCGATTTTGAGAATTCTGCCTGTGATTCGGAAAGAGGGCGAGGAAATTCTGAGGCTTAGTATGGAGAGGAGATGAGCATGGCTGAACAACATCGGCAGGGCTGATCTAACAGAGTCTCAAACCAAAACAGCTCATGTTTGCAGTAATCATTTTATCTCAGGTGAGATTCAAAAGCTTTTCTCAATAATATCATTTTATTTCGTGTTGCTAGAATTTTGCTATAAAATGAGTGTTGTCATGGTTCACTCGGTCATTGTTATAATTTTAACGTGTATTACCATTTCGCTTCTAGGAACGGCAGCAAAATTGTACGATATAAACAATCCAGACTGGGCACCCACTCAGAAGATGGGCTATGTTTCATCCAAGGTTGGACTTGATTCTTCAGCAGCCAAACCAGATAGAACATGATATCTGGGTACTCGATGGTCAGTAGAAGCGTCTTATCTTCAGAAAAGTCTGACTTTTTAAAATTATATGGGTCAAAACCACACATATGTATCTTCTCTTTGTATCGAATCTTTGCTTGACTGTTCAAATCGTAGCAATACTGAGAAAATTCAGCATTGTTTACAGACATGCTTTCAGCGGCTGCCATCCTAGTTGCTTTGTATATCCACCATGATGGCAGATGCTCATGATGTAGCACATTTTGATCACGTGGTTGCAAGACACCTATATGGAAATCAAGAGACAGTGCAGAAAAGAGAAAGAGGCACAACCCCAGCTACCACTGACCTTCCAGTGCCACCAATGCCCCCGAGTTTTCAGAGCTAGAATCGGGCTCATCAGCCATCAACGAGCCCACCATCAGATGTGACCAGAAGGAACAAACTACTCACATACGAGGAATTACCGACATTACGTTAATGAAGATGTGTGCATACAGTTAACTAATTTTAAATTATGTTGCTTTTTATATTATGCTTTTGAATTATGCTGCATGACAACTTCTAGTGTCTAAATGCACACACTCATTGTCATCACCAGTTAATTAGGGTTCAAATTCCAGATCTTTGGTCCCTTTCCAAACCAGCTATGTCAATGCCAGAGACAGAAAATGAATTTCAACTGGCTTTTTCACTGAATAATGTGTTTGGTGATGATGGGTATAGTCAATTCATCCCAGATTTATCTGTGCTTTTTAAGGAAGGATATTAGCATATTTGGTTGGGAAGAGTTGACCATTTCTCTTTGAACGCCATCAGAGTGGTTGGGTTGTTGGCTGGGATACAAATACAAATTCTATGAACTTTTTGTTCCATTCGTATTCAAGCCTTGGAACTAAACATAGTCCTCTTTTCAAAGAGGCCAGGCTACACACTTGTTTTTTGACTAGGCCACCACTTGGGGGAGGTAATCACTGCTCCTCTTAATCCACTGATTGACTGACTGCATGTCCATTATGAAGGGGATGAATGTGCACTGACTAGTGTGAGGGCTCTGGGGTTGGATTCTTGTCCAAACTTATGCACGCATATTTGTATTCATTGCACCCCTGCTGCTACTGATATCATTACGCCAGGCTCTCCAGCTGAGAGCAGGGACTCCGGCTGGGCAGATGGGAGGTCACGGGGCCGGCAGCCCTAATTAGACATGACACTGGCTCCAGGTTGGCCAAGCATTCGCCGGAATTCAATCAGAGCCGCACTTTCCCAGTCGGTGCGTTAGATCAAAGATCATTACCTGCTAATCAAAACACATGAGCTTGAGGGTCTCCTCCCTTTTGTGATGCTTTCATGACCAAGCAGGTGGGGGCAGCTACTGGATCAGACAACCTGCCTCAATAATAATGGAGATGCTTACACCAAATCTTACATAAACCGAAACATTGAAAGAACCAAGTAGGTTAAAAAACACGTTTCCACACCTGGATATAATCTTTGTATCTAAGTTGAATTCATGTATAACATCTTTACAGACTCATGGAAAAAAGCTGAACACATTTAGTGTTCTTCTTTTGAGGAACACTTGAAGACGGAGTGATGAGACTTTAGTGACTGACAGCCAGGATCTATAGATGACTGAGAATACATGCAATTATGCACTGAACTGAGAATTAAATCTCAATGATTCAGCTTAGGTGATGTTAAAAAGAAAGGATATCAAACCGTACTCAGTTGTTGTAGTATACTGGTTTATAAAATTTCCAAGATGCACTATAGTCCAGGATACTTGATCTATTTGATCTGTATCCATTATTCAAATCTGAACAAAACTGAGTCGAGACCTGCTTTGGTCATGAATCGTTTATAGTGGCACTTCCATTTTGATGGGGGCTTAGTGGGGCTAAACTCTGGCCTTATAACCTGACTCTAATCCCATTTGGGATCTGCTGCTCCTGCTTCATTAGGTCACAAGCTCTATCCAATAGTAGAAAAGCAACTTTGAGCTTCTGGAGCTCTGAGAGGATTTGCAAAGCTTGCTGTCTCCATTGCAGACTGGCTAGTCCTTTTATGCTGAGCACCATCCACACAAGGCCATCTTGATGGCATCATTGATGGTCTCCTGTTTTTGCTGTCTCAAGGGACAGATAATTATTACATTACATTAATGGCATTTAGCAGATGCTCTTATCCAGAGCGACGTAAAACATACCCAGAGCAGCCTGGGGTTAGGTACCTTGCTCACGGGCACTTCAGCCATTCCTGCTAGTCCAGGGAATCAAACTGGCAACCTTTTGGTCCCAAAGCTGCTTCTCTAACCATGGCTTCCTCCATGGTGATTGACCAGACTGATTTCACATTTTCTCCTTTCACATCTCAGAGAAAAGAGCTTTAAAGTATCCATAGATTCTTATCAATTGATCTATTGAAGTGCCATTTTCATACAGTTTTATGCAAGGTTGCACAGCTGCCATCCGTCTGCCTTTGGATAACTTGCTCTGAAGTCTGGCAGGGATGATGATGATTATAGTGAATGGGGGATGGGAAGACTCTGAGATGCCTGCATCAACCAACAGCAATGTGTGGAGTGAGAGAGAGAGAGAGAGAGAGAGAGAAAGAGAGAGAGAGCAATTGGAGAATGGGAGGGAAAAGGGAGGGTGGGATGTTGTATTGTAGGGTCTATGGCCCATTAATCATTTGTTTGAGTTTATGCCCTGGTGAGCAGGTCATGTCTCCATTAGCAAGGTTTTGTTTCCTTGTCTCACCCTTCTCTGGGCAGCAAGAGGCTCTCGCTCATGCCATCCTCTGATCACTGCTGTCTGGTGCCATGCAGACTGTCTGCTCTCTATACATGTAAGGTTGTTTACAGGAGTGTGTATGTGTGGAAATATGGTGGAACTTAAGAGCTTTGATATTATGTTTAAGCACTTTTGCATAATAAGCTGAGGCATTGGCATGACACCAATGTGCAGTTTACACTATTGGCTGATTTGCATTTTACTTTATTCAAGGTTTCTATTTATGCATTTCATGATTTGCACCAAGGTTCCTGTCTTTTATGCATTCGGCTGTATATCATATAAATGTCAACATCACAAACATTTTGTTTCTGTGTACACCTAAAGAGCTTGCTAGTCGCAAATGCCTACATCCAGCATTGACTGATAAGCATAATAAGAACCCCAGATCGTAACCATAATAAGTAACCTGTGTTACTTTCTAGGCGAATTACAAATCTGAGGTAGACACAGCTCAGCCAGTTCAGGAGCTGAAACCATATAACTTAATGACTCATATCCTTTAACCCAGTGACTAGTCATCTTCCCTGTTCCTCTCCAGAGGAACATGAGGATGCTGTGTCTACAACTATGTCTGGAAAATTCTTATTCAGCAACCACTGAAAATGGATAGGGATCGTCCCTTCACTGCTATCCTCTATAACAGCTTGTAAGTTATCCTGCTAATAACTGGTAGTGTTTGCTAATCTGTTCCATGAGGGGTGAAAAAAAATGGGTAGTGACTTTCAGACTGGAAAAACTGAAGCTTAGATATATACTTTGTATACGGGTCATTCTAGAATTCAGGGTACATTTCGCATCTCCGAGGTAAACCTTTTGTTATTTTCCACAAACTAAATCTTTATTGAATCAGTTTTGAACAATAATGCAAATTATGACAAACTTTCTCCAATAGCAGTGCTTGATGTACATTTTATACCCAATTTATCCATAAAACATTAACTAAATGACTCCCACCCCTCCCCCCACATTATTGGCTGTCTTCAACTCCTGATTCATACATTCAATTCAAATAAACATGAAGTGATTCAGTCTAACAATCTGGTTTTTTGGGGCTTATTAACTGTTATAAAATCAATGGTATATAAAGTCTATTTTCTGTATTATGTGAAATTTCAGTAATAAAAAAAATATTTTTTTATCCGTCCCAATGTTCATGTTAACTCTGTTAACTCTGTTACAAAACCGCATAAAATCCACAAAGACTTTTAATAATACGGTTGACCCTTGCACCAAGAGATGACACTTCCTCTGGCGAGAAACTTCAGAAATGCAGTGAGGTATGTTATGTTATGTTTCTTCTCTCATTAATTTGAACAAAATGTTGAGGATACACCAACAGTAGATTGATTATTCATCAAATCTGTTACTGTGATATTGGAGTGAACCTCTCACACATTTTTGAAAAACAATATGATTAAAATCCATAAAATTCTGTTTTCATAAATGCCATGTGGTAGCTAGTTTGAGGTTAGCATGTGGAGTTAAGTAAGACACAGAATGGGGGGAAATGTCAACTCTGTTTTTGTCAGTTCCGTTAACGGATTGCCCAGTTCAATGACAACAGAGTTGACGATGACTAACGGAGTCAACGCTTGAAATGTACCTGCAATAATACAATGGGATATATATATATATATATATATATATATATATATATATATATATAATTTTTAATTAACCACCAACATCTCAAAATATAAAGCCAGCTGTGAACATGCATCCCCAAACTAAGCTAGTTAACTAATGTTTACAAAAACCTCCAAACAATCAGGAAAATTAGCTAGTTAGTGGTCAATGATTTCATCTACTGCTCTGTGTGCAAACAGTGTTAATAATGAGGTGTACTAATCACCCTGCCTGTGGTGCAGCTGTCTCCTTGTGGCCCACCATATGACCTGTTGTAGCACTGTGTATCTTGAAGTTAGTTTGACCTTTGCCCTTAACCTGCTCTCTTTCTGTGACTTGCCAAATGACTTCTATTTTGATGGCATGACCTCCTGAGCTTTTTTTTCATGATGAAGAGAAATATGGCCATCCAGCTAGGTCTAGGTACCTAATTAGCATGTGGACAGAGACCAGGGTGGAATAATGAGGCAGTGCCATTGGAGAGCTTTCATCTGCTGCAGTCCTTAATAATTTATGCAATTTGCATGAAAAGCTAGGCTGAGTTTGGGGTTTGGACATGGTTAGCATTAGACCCCTTTCTTACAACTTCATTAGTACTTTATTGGCTATTTGAACTAAATCTTTTATTTGATAAGGATAAAAAAATTTAAAACCTCCAACCCTTTGAGTCAGAAAATATTCAGATGGTCCTTAGGTATCTTGACCATGAGTTGGCCTAGTGGTTAGCATGTCCCCCTCTCAACTGGGAAATCACGAGTTCTACTTGCGGTTGGGTCATACCAAAGACCATCATAAAAATGGTACCTACTACCATCTGGCAAGGCACACTGCAATACAGGTGCAAGTGGGGAAGTCAAACTCTTGCGGTTACCAGAGGACTAGCCCCCCACTGTAATCCTAGCTGTATAGGCGAGAAGCTGAGGGCTATCAAAACGGCGATCAGCGCCACACCCATACGCCTTAAAGAGTTGGTTAGTACTGGGACAGGAGACTGCTTGGGAAGACCAGATTCTGGCATGAGAGGGACTTTGACTTGGCTTTTTAGGCATCTTGGTGAAGCACTCTAATGCTTTATTTTAGTTAGATAGTTGCCTACAGTTTGGCTAGTACACTCAAGAATTTAACAATGCTTTATTTTCTACATTAAAGTGATAGAACACCATTGCTTGGATGGTATGAAGGAAGAATGACAGTGAATACATGACAAAACATCGCAAATATCTACAATTCCCTTAGATGTGTTATTCTTTGGTAGACCGTCGATCCGACAATGTCAATGTGCAGTGGGCCTCCTTTCGTGGGCACGGGTGTGGCTGAAGAGACCAATTCTGGAGGCACACACTCGTGGGCAGTAAGGGCATTGGAACGTGGCTGCTGCAGGAAGGGAGGATGTTGAGGCCTTTCTTCTTTCTCTTGCTTGGGTGATGTAGTCATGGCAACTGCTTTCAAAGTTGTCCTGGGCCTGCCGGATTTGACTACGCCATGCTGGTCTGTCTTGTGCACAAGCCTCAAGGTTTTTTGCAGGGATGCCGACATGTTTCAGACTGTCTTTGATGCAGTCTTTGTACCGTTTTCTTGGTCGGCCCCTGGGTCTGTGGACCTGCCTCAGCTCTCCATAGAGTAGGTGGCGAGGCAGTCTGTAAGGTTCCATGCGAATGACCTGACCAGTCCAGCGGAGTTGAGCCTTCAAGACCATAGCTTCTATGCTAACTAGGTCTGCTGTGTCCAGGACTTCGAGGTTTGTCACTCGATCTTGCCACTTGATGCCCATGATCGACCGTAGGGATCTCATGTGAAAACATTCAAGCTGTTTGATTTGTTTCCTGTACAGCGTCCAGGTCTCACAGCCGTAGAGGAGACTTGTGATCACGACAGCTTTGTACACTTTGATTTTTGTCTCGAGCCTGATGCTTTTGTGACTCATCACACGAGATCGAAGGTGACCAAGAGCCTGACTGGCTTTACTGATCCTGGCAGAGATTTCCTTGTCGATGGAGCCGTCGCTGGATATAATGCTCCCGAGGTATTTGAAGTTCTCAACGTTCTTCAGTGTAGTACCTCCAACAGAGATGGTGGGGGGAGGGTGCACAGCAGGGCCTGGGGATGGTTGGAAGAGGACTTCTGTTTTTCCTAGGCTGACTGTCAGGCCGAAGATTTGGGAGGCTTCCGCAAACTTGCTGACGATGAACTGGAGGTCCGCTTCTGTGTGTGCCATCAGTGCACAGTCATCGGCAAACAATGCATCTGTCACAAGTCTCACCATTGTTCGGGTCTTAGCGTTCAGCCGGCGCAGGTCAAACAGAGAGCCGTCTAACCTGTACTTAATGTAGATGCCTCTGTCGAGATCTCTGAGGGCATGGTTCAGCACGCATGTGAAGAACAGGTTAAACAGGACCGGGGCAAGGACACAGCCCTGTTTGACACCGTTTGAAATCTCAAAGGGAGCAGAAATGTCACCCCCAGCAAGTACAGTGCCAACCATGTCGTCGTGGAAGAGGCGGATGATGGTAGTGAATTTCCTCGGGCAGCCAAGCTTGGCGAGGATGACCCACAGCGCCTCTCTGTTCACCGTATCAAAGGCCTTCGTAAGGTCTATGAAGACTGCGTAAAGATCCATTTGCTGCTTGCTGCTCGCTAACCTAGTGGTTAGCTACTGTAAATATAGTAAAATACTGAGTGTACAGCATATACACTCACCAGCAACTTTAGAAACATTATAATAATACTGGGTAAGAGCCAACTTTGCTCTCTAACCAGCTTCAATTCTTTGTGGCATGGATTCCACAAGGTGTTGAGAACATTCCTTCGAGAGCCTAGTCCCTGTTAATATAATAATTGCTGCACATTCATGCTGTAGATTCAGATTCCTCTGCTTGGCTAACAGGAGTGGAACCTGATGTGATCTTTTGCTGTTGTAGCTGAACCATCTCAGGTTTTGCCATGATGTGCATTTTGAGATACTTTTCTGCTCAGCACGGTTGTAAAGAGTGGTTATTTGAGTCATCGTAGCCTTCCTGTCTACTCAAACCTATCTGGCCATTCTTTTCTGACCTCTCTCATGAGCAAGCATTTCCTCCTGTCGAACTACCACTCACTATATGTCTTTTGCTTTTCCTACACCATTCTGTGTAAAATAAAGACTGTTGTACAAGAGAATACCAGAAGTTCAGAATTTTCTGAAATACTTCAACCAGCCTGTTTTGCACCAACAATTATTCCATGGTCAAAGACACTGAGGTCACATTTTCCTTGTGCTGATGTTTAATATGAGTTTTAACTTAAGCTCTTCGCTCATATTTGCATGATTTTATGCATTATGTTGCTGCCACATGATTAGATGTTTGGATAATTGCATGAAGGAGCAGTACAGGAGTTTCAAATATAGTGTCCGGTGAGTGTACATGCATGTCGCCTCAACTACACAACTGCTATATCTAGGTTTTTAAAAATGATGAAATATATTAATAATTTTTAAAATATTTATTTTTAAGCCCTATTATTGCTGCCATGCCGCAAAATTTAGATGTCAGAGTAATGCCATACTATATAGCTGTGGCGAACTGTTACTATTAGAGTTGGGACTTCAGCTCAGCCAAAACTTAGCCAGATGCACCAAAAAAGCAAAAGGGCAGAGGATTTTGCAAGGGATTAGTGGCAGGCTGCCAGGTCGCTCCGTTGTGTGTAGCTGTCGATGTTGATTTTAAAAGTAACTAAGTAAATTACATAGGGAAATTAATATTTAAATCTGAGTGAAAAATACTGTGGCGAGTGTGCGTGGAAGAAGAGTCTGGAGACAGAAATCTTAGTTTCTCGGTTGTTAGCCTGTGCTACTTGCTCTCGATAGCACTGGCTTGACCACTTTATTAGCATTTGCTAACACTACTGATGAACGCTACACCAGCTAGAAGGTGACTTCACTGCTGCGCTGACGGTGCTGACTCGCAGTTAAGGTCGCGTTGGCCTTCAAGATGGCCTAGGGTGATACATTTTTGGTCCCTCCCACTATAAATCAAAATCTGATTAGTTAATTCATCTGTCACTTCCTACATAAACATACACTGCCATGGCCTTCTGTCCTGGCAGTGAAGTCCTAACCAATGAGTGAGTCAGCTCTAAACCCTTCTCTGCCGAGAGACAACAAACAGAAAAGTCTCATTGGATAACTCAATTTTAATATTTTCAGGACAGTAACCCTTTCATTTCTGAAGCAAATTTGATAGGAAATGAGGCCAAATTAGAAGAGAATAATTAAAATGAAATTATGAAAGAAATTAAAGAATGAAAGAACTTAAATATAACATTTGAAATGCTGATATGTTTTGGCCTTCTCTGAAGGTCTAGAAGGCCCTGATGGTTCTCCTCTGTTATATAGTTCAGTAGACCTTTAATGGGGACAAGATAATACCAGGCATTGCCAAGATCATCAAAGCTATGTTTTGTATTGATTCCTAATACAATGCCTGGCCAAAAAAAAAAAAAAAATAGTTGCACACTCTAATATTTTGTTGGATTGCCTTTAGATTGGATTATGGCTTGCATCTGGTTTGGCATTGTTTTGACATACTTATGCATTGTCACAGCATTTATTTCCATCCAGAGCTGCAATCATTTTTTTTTTGCTGAGATCTTGTCTTGCCAATGGGAGAGTCAAACCACTCCATAAAGTCTTCTCCAGTAAATACCAAAGACTTCCAATGGGAATAAGGTCAGGAATTTCACAATTTGAGCCCAATGACTTCTGGCATTGATGTCCTGGAATATACCAGTGCCATCAGGGAAGAAAAAAGAAATCCATTGATGTGATAATCTGGTCATTCAGTACATTCAGGTCATTAATTGATTTCATTTTATTGCCACATAATGTTGCTGAGCCTCGACCTGACCAACTGAAGCAACCCCAGATCATAACACTGTCTTCAGAGGCTTATACAGTGGCCACTATGCATGAGGGTGGATCAGTTCATGTGCTTCCCTTCTTACCCTGATGCACCCATTGCTCTGAAATAGGGGAAATCTGGACTCATCAGATCACATGACCTGTTTCCATTGCTCCAGACTTCAATGTTTTGTGTTTCCTATCAAATTGAAGCATTTTCTTCCAATTAATCTCTTTAATAAGTGTTTTCCTATCATCACACAGCTGTTTAGTCCCAGTCCTGTGGATTCTTGTCGCATTGTGTATGTAGAAATGTTCTTACTTTCATGATTAAATATAACCATGAGTTCTACTGTCGATTTTTATTATTATTATTATTATTATTATTATTATTTGACTTGACCAAGCCTTTAAGTGATCTCTGATCATGGTCAGTCAAGAGTTTTGTTGACCATATTTCTTCTGCAGTGTTGACAGTTCACCACTATCCTTCCAGGTTTTAATAATGTGTTAGACAATAATTAACCCAATTCCAGTCATTTCAGTCAACTCCTTCATTGTTTTCTTTGCTTGATGAAGGACCTTACTGTGTTTGACCCTTCTGAAAAACAGTAACATCTTTTCCATGACCACGGGATACGTCTTCTGACATGGTTTTTAAGAAATGAGAAGCTACTCACTACATCTATTAGGGTTAAAAGAATTGTTGCCAGCTAAAACATATTAATCACTGCAGTAATTATCCAATGAAAGGCTCTTAAGTATTTGCTTATTTAAATACAAATGACAACAGTGACTTTTTTTTTTTTTAAAGCCAGGCAGTGTATGTTACTGGCTCATCTGCTTGATTGCACCTGTCATCACCATCACTCTGTGCATTTCAGCAATCTTTATTTAAAGCCTAGGGAGTGAGTGAAGTCAACCAGCACCTCAGTTTTGACACAGAATCCCCTATTTGTGTCTTCATGGAGAAAGTGAGAGTTGTCCTGGGATGTCCCGGGCAGCCATTTTGGACCATTGTGTCAGTTTAACTACATCCAGTCTATTCAGCCAATGGTTCCCATGGCCATCTTGTCACTTTTTAGAAGTCTTGTTGATTGTCAACAGCCATGAGGAAGAGTGCCACAATATCCCTTGTGAATTTGCTGTCTTTGAGTCACCAGGTGACAGAATCAATAGTTCAGCAGAGTGGATGGAACATTACCATTATTGACTGTGAGCTTCCATTTTTCCGCCATGTTAGGCTCAAAACCAGGTAATGTTTGTCCATGGCTTTGTGCCATGCATTGATATCTGTTGCTCACAGGAGAATGTGAATGGTATCAGTTTGAAGTTCTGAAGATTTTTTTAACCAATCAGAGGAATTTGGTGAATTCACTCCAGCTTCCTGAGACCGGCTTGCAGCACGCGAAACAAAAATGTTTCTCTAACAATCCTTATTATTGTGGATAGGCAGTCCGGAAACTATTGAATAAAAAAAAAATGAGAGTTACATAGTACACTTGTGAAGTATTGTTTCAATTCACAAGACATGTACTGCTAAGAGAAACTTGTTAAAATAGACTTGATCAGGTTTAGAGGATGCATCAAATCAAATTCTGAAGCAGCTGATAAGAATAACAAAGTACATATGGTGTTATTTATAGCCCAAGCACTTACTGTTCTCTTACTGTCCATTGAGACAGATAAAGAAGAAGTTCTGAGAGAAGGGTTTAGCCCATGGCCATGACAACCCCCATCATATTACAGCATACATACCCCACAGCAGAAGCTCCTTTGTTAAGTACTTGTTAAGAGAGTTATTTTGTAGGACGCACACAGACATTACCCTGGTGATTAGAGAGAGAGAGAGAGAGAATGTCAAAGGCGAGTGGGTAACATTATGTGCCACTTCAGGCACTTTGATCAGTGTACATTAGCAGTCCTTTGCAGCAGAAGTCTTGTGTATATTACAGTGACAACCAAAGTTATTATGAACATGTACATCGCTGTATCAGGCATACTTTAACGAGTGATCTGTGCTTAAGCAAAAGACGCAAATGTCTTAAAGAATAATTAATTAATTGCAAAAATGTTATTACATTATTCTTAAAATAAATACATGATTAGAAATTGAACTTGAACACTTGAACTTTTATTTTACTTCATACCAAAGTGCTGTTGATTGTCAGAAGTTGATTGTTTTTCCATAACAGTAGTTCTGGATGCGGAGTTTATACAACCCCAATTCCAAAAAAGTTGGGACGCTGTGTAAAACATAAATAGAAACAGAATGTGAAGATTTGCAAATCTTGGAAACCCTATATTTCATTGAAAATAGTACAAAGATAATACATCAAATGTTGAAACTGAGAAATGTTATTGTTTTTTGAAAAATTTATGCTCATTTTGAATTTGATGTCAGCAACATGTTTCAGAAAAGTTGGGACAGGGGCAACAAAAGACTGAAAAAGTTGTGTAATGCTAAAAAAACAAAACAAAAAAAACCCCAAAAACCCAAATTTGGTTCATTGGCAACAGGTCAGTAACATGACTGCGTATAAAAAGAGCATTCCAGAGAAGCTGAGTCTCTCAGAAGTAAAGATGGGGAGGGGTTCACCACGCTGTGAAAGACTGCGTGGGCAAATAGTGCAACAATTTAAGAATAACATTCCTCAATGTAAAATTGCAAAGAATTTGGGGATCACATCATCTATGGTACATAATATCATTAAAAGATTCAGAGAATCTGGAGAAATCTCTGTATGCAAGAGACAAGGCTGAAAACTGACATTGGATGCCTGCGATCTTCAGGCCCTATTAAAACTGCATGGTAGTAAAAGAGTCTAGGTGCTAAACTGGCCTGCCTGCAGTCCAGACCTGTCTTCCATTTAAAACATTTGGTGCATTATGAAGTGCAAAATACAACAAAGGAAACCCCGAACTGTTGAGAAACTGAAATTGTATGTCAGATAAGAATGGGACAACATTTCTCTTTCAAAACTACAGCAATTGGTCTCCTCAGTTCCCAAACATTTACAGAGTGTTGTTAAAAGTAGAGGTGATGCAACACAATAGTAAACATGCCCCTGTCCCAACATTTTTGAAACGTATTGCTGACATCAAATTCAAAATTAGAATATATTTTTCAAAAAACAATAACATTTCTCAGTTTCAACATTTGATACGGTGTCTTTGTACTATTTTCAATGAAATATAGGGTTTCCATGATTTGCAAGTTATCACATTCTGTTTTTATTTACAGTTTACAAAGCATCCCAACTTTTTTGGAATTGGGGTTGTATTAACATGCTCATTCTAATATACTACTGTTGCTATTGTAACAAAATGAAGTAGAAAGATCACGAGTTTGAATCTTGATAATACCAGAGTCATCCTTGACCTGGAGGAAAAACTGGCCGTGCTTTATGGGTGGGAGGGATGGCATACTCTCTCTCATCAATCACAGTGACAGGAGCCAATCATGGACATCTCTGAGCTCAGGTATGTGGAAGATGGTAGATAGTGCTTTCCTCTGAATGTGTTATGCTGCCCTGTGATGCATCATAAGCAGCAGTTTGAAAAGATGTGGTTGGCTCTGAGACACGTGGTCATGTGTCTCAGAGGAAGCACATGTTGCATTTCCCCCTCCCAGGTTGGTACCATATGATAAGGGAGAGCTAGCTGGTGGGGAAAATGGAGGAAAGAAAATATACACAGCAAGTTATATGATGTATGCTAGACATAAACCTATGAAAAAAAACCTTGTGCAATAGTTGAGGTTTATTTAGCATTTTTGAAACAAGTCTCTAGTATCAGTGCTTTGTAACAGTCAGAGGTAAAGCTATACACTTTCCAAGTTTCCTGAGATGGGAAAACCTTTGGGACTGAGGGCTGTGTTGTTAGGGTTTTGCTGGGAATCGAACGCAGGTTGCTGGTGTAATGATCCAGCAAACCCCTACTAGGCCACCAGGGGAATGACTCAAGTGCAGAAGCGTGAGGCGAAAGTAGAAAGTAGCAAAAACAATTTATTTATACTATATACAATCCAGGGCAAAAGAAACAAAAAGTATAATCCAAAGCTGAGAAGACAAAGGGAAAAATAAAATATCCAAAAGTACAAAACAAAAGCCAAAAAACCAGAAAAGAAAAGGCAAAAATACCAATGCTCAGAAGATCCAAAAACACAGTAAATACTCGGTCCAAAAAGAAAAGCAAAGTGCAAAACCAAAAAGACAAGGAACACGGTACAGAGGAAACTGGAGCTAAACATAACAGCACAAAGACTCCATGACAAGAGGACTGAACTCAGGGGTATAAATACACAAACTAATTACGGACAGGGCGGGGCAGGAAACAGGCAATAAGACAAAAACAAAACACAGAACACAGTGCTGACCTCTAGAGGCCAAAACAAACATGACCAGAAAAGGAAAAAACAGCGGCCTCTAGAGGCCAAAACAGTCCCAGTCCTAACAGGACCCCCCCCCAGGAGCGTCTCCTGATGTTCCCAGGACGATCAGGATGGGCCGACTGGAAGTCCTGACAAAGTTCTTTGTCAAGTATGTCCCGAGCTGGGACCCAACAGCGCTCCTCAGGGCCATAGCCCTCCCAGTCCACAAGATATTGGAGACCCCCATGAACCCGGCGGGAGTCCAGCAGGCGGCGCACAGTGAAAACAGTCTGACCCTGGAAGATGTGGGGGGGCAGGGGGTTCCTAGGGGCAGGGGCATACGTGGACATCAGTACGGGCCGCAACAGGGAAACATGGAATGTGGGGTTAATCCTTAGCGTACGTGGTAACTGGAGCCGGTAAGAGACAGGGTTAACTCTGCGTACAACCTTGAAGGGGCCAATGTAGCGAGGAGCAAGCTTGCAGTTCTCCACCCGCAGCGGAAGGTCCTTGGTGGACATCCAAACCCGCTGCCCAGGGCAGAAAGTGTGGGCAGGTCTCCTATGGCGGTTGGCCTGAGTCTGGTTGGTACTGGAGGTCTGGATGAGTGTCCTCCTGACCTTGCTCCAGGTCTTGCGACACCGTCTCACGTATTGGTTGACCAAGCGCACCCCAGCGTCCTCCTCCTGGTCCGGGAACAGAGGTGGCTGGAACCCGAATTGGCACTGGAACGGCGACAACTTGGTGGCCGATGACTGCAGGGTGTTGTGGGCGTACTCAGCCCATGGCAACCAGGTGCTCCACGATGTCAGGTTATCCATAGCCAGGCCTCACAGGGTGGTTTCCAGGTCTTGGTTGAGCCTCTCCGTCTGGCCATTGGACTGGGGGTGGAACCCAGAGGAGAGGCTGGCAGTGGCCCCAATGAGCTTGCAGAAGCCGTGCCACACTCGGGAGGAGAACTGGGGCCCCCGGTCAGAGACGATGTCCTGTGGAAGACCAAAGACTCGGAAGACGTGATTAAATAGCAATTTAGCAGTGTCAAGGGCAGAAGGGAGTTTGCACAGTGGTATAAAGCGGCAGGCCTTGGAGAATCTGTCCACAATGACCAAAATGACAGTGTTACCTTGAGACTCAGGGAGACCCGTGATGAAGTCGACCGCCACGTGGGACCAGGGACGCCGGGGAATAGGCAGGGGATGCAGGAGACCCTGGGGATGCTGTCACGGGTTCTTGGTTCTGGTGCAGACCTCACAGGACAGGACGAATGACCTTACTTCCTTCTCCATGTTAGGCCACCAGAAGCGTCTTTTCAGGAAGTCCAGGGTCCTCCGAGCTCCCGGGTGGGCGGTGAGAGGGGAAGAGTGACCCCACTGGAGAACCTTGGCCCGGGCTTGACGAGGGACGTACAGGAGGCCCGGTGGCCCCGTCCCAGGATCAGCGTCCCGGCGTTGAGCTTGTCGAACGGTCTCCTCAATACCCCAGCGGACAGGAGCCACAATCCTGGATACATGGATGATAGGCCCAACTTCACTCTCCCTGTTGTTGGGTGAGAACAGCCTGGAGAGCACGTCCGGTTTGGTGTTCTTAGAGCCCGGGCGGTATGATAGGATGAAATTAAAACAGCTGAAAAACAAAGCCCACCTAGCCTGTCGTGGGTTCAGCCTCTTGGCTTGCTGGAGGTACTCCAGGTTCTTATGGTCCGTCCACACCAGGAATGGATGTTGCGCTCCCTCCAGCCAGTGCCTCCACTCCTCAAGGGCTCGTTTAACTGCTAGCAGTTCCCGATCTCCCACATCATAGCGGGACTCCGCAGGGCTCAGGCGGTGGGAGAAGTAAGCGCAGGGGTGCAGCTTCCCTTCCGAGCGTTGAGAGAGCACCGCGCCGACACCACTGTCCGAGGCGTCCACCTCCACGATGAATGGTTGGGAGGTGTCCGGGAGAACCAGAATAGGTGCCGTGCAAAAGCTGTGTTTGAGGTCATTAAATGCCTTTTCCGCCTGAGGGGACCAGACATAGGAACCACCAGTCCTTTTGGTGAGGTCCGACATAGGTGCTGCTACGGAGCTGAAGTTCCTGATGAACTTGCGGTAGAAGTTAGCGAATCCTAAGAACCGCTGAACCTCCTTAACGGACTTGGGAGTAGGCCAGTCCCGGATGGCCAGGGTCTTGGCTGGGTCCATTTGGAGTTGCCCTGTTCGTACAATAAATCCCAGGAAGGAGACCTCAGGGACATGAAACTCGCATTTCTGGGCTTTAGCAAACAGATTATTCTGTAAAAGTCTCTGGAGGACTTGGCGGACATGGTGGCGGTGCTCCTGTAAGGTCTTGGAGAATATCAGGATGTCGTCAAGGTAGACGAAAACGTATTGATTAATCATATCCCTCAAGACGTCGTTGATAAGGGCCTGAAAAACAGCTGGTGCATTGGTGAGTCCGAAGGGCATGACCTGGTACTCGTAGTACCCTGACGGGTGTTAAAGGTGGTCTTCCACTCGTCTCCCTGTCGGATACGGACGAGATGGTATGCGTTCCGTAAGTCCAACTTGGTGAAGATGGTGGCGTCTTGGAGCAGGTCGAATGCTGTGGACATCAGCGGAAGGGAATAGCGGTTGCGCATGGTGATGTTGTTCAGGCCCCTGTAATCAATACATGGCCGGAGCCCCCCATCCTTCTTGCCGACAAAGAAGAAGCCGGCACCAGCGGGTGAGGTGGAGGGTCGAATGAACCCAGAGGCCAAGGCCTCCTTGATGTACTCCTCCATGGCCTTGCATTCTGGCTGAGAGAGGGAAAACAGTCTGCCACGAGGAGGGGTAGTCCCAGGGAGCAAGTCGATGGCACAGTCGTAGGCATGGTGCGGAAGGAGAACGGCGGCCCTGCTCTTACTGAAAACTTCCTTGAGATCCCAGTACTCTGTGGGAACTTGAGATAACTCGGTGAGATCGGGAGGCTCGGCAGGAGACACAGGACAGCTAGAGAGCAGACAAGAGGCATAGCAAGCAGGACCCCACTCCACAACCTGGCTAGTGACCCAGTCTATATGAGGGTTGTGGCGGGTAAGCCAAGGAAGACCTAGAATAACTGGGAACTCAGGTGAAGGAATCAGGTGCAGGGATATTTCTTCCTTGTGACCTTGAGACTGGAGGAAGACTGGAGAAGTAACTTGGGTGACTCTTCCATCACCTAACGCTTGGCCATCGAGGGCAGACACAGACAGTGGGACTTCAAGAGGCGCAGTCGGGACATTGATGCTTTGGGCGAAGTGGATATCCATAAAGTTTCCAGCTGCCCCTGAGTCTAACAAGGCTTGACAAGAGTGGACGGACTCACCCCAGGAGATGGAGACCGGGATGTAGATTCCTTGGCCAGGGAGTCCGGGAGAGAGGGTAGGCCCTGTCACAACCCTCCCTCGGCTGGATGGGGCGGTCCTTTTCCCAAGAGCTCGGGACACGATGCTCGGAAGTGACCAGGCTTGCCACAGTAGATGCAGCACTTGTCCCTCCTTCTGCGCTCCCTCTCGGCTACGGAGAGACGAGTACGGCCAACTTGCATGGGCTCTGGACAGTCACTGGAGGAGGTAGACGGGCTCCAGGTAGAGGCAGGGAGGCTCAGGACTTGGCGGTGTTCTCTCATCCTGTTGTCCAGACGAGTAGAATGTGAGATCAGTGTTTCGAGGTGACTAGGGCATCCGATAGAAGCCAGACCGTCTTTGATGGGGTCAGACAGACCATGGTGGAAGGCTGACACCAGGGCAGTCTCGTTCCATCCACTTACTGCTGCGAGGGTCCGGAATGAGATGGCGTAGTCTGCAACGCTTCCCTCCTGTCGGACAGACATGAGCTTCCTGGCTGCATCTTTACTGATGTCTGCCTGATAGAAGACCCGAAGCATCTCCTCCGTAAATAGCTTGAAGTCAGAACACTCAGGTCCCTGTCTTTGCCAGATGGCCATTGCCCAACCTTGTGCCTTACCAGCTAACAAGGTTATCACAAAGGCAATCTTGCAGCGATCCGTAGTGCAGGTGGTAGGCTGGAGCTCAAGGGTGAGTTGGCACTGGGTAAGGAACTCCCGGCACTCACCGTGCTTGCCGTCATACTTCTGTGGTGCAGGAAGGCTGGGTTCACGAGGTGAAGGAGACAGCATGGCAGGAGGCACTGGAGCGGGAGCAGGAGCCGGATCAGGATGAGGAGATGCAGGCAGAGGTGTCAGCTGTGCCAGGGTTTTCCCAATTTGCTGAAGCAGTTCCTCGTGGCGAGCAAGGGCCTCACGTTGGCTGGTGAGCGTACGTCCATGAGCGTCCATGGTCGCTCCGAAGCGTGTCAAAGCTGCCATAATTCCCTGAAGGTTGGCCGGGTAGACAGTTGAAGCAGCCTCTGCTGAGTCGGTCATGACAGAGTCTTTCTGTTAGGGTTTTGCTGGGAATCAAACCCGGGTCGCTGGTGTAATGATCCAGCAAACCCCCACTAGGCCACCAGGGGAATGACTCAAGTGCAGAAGCGTGAGGCGAAAGCAGAAAGTAGCAAAAACAATTTATTTATACTATATACAATCCAGGGCAAAAGAAACAAAAAGTATAATCCAAAGCTGAGAAGACAAAGGGAAAAATAAAATATCCAAAAGTACAAAACAAAAGCCAAAAAAACAGAAAAGGCAAAAATACCAACGCTCAGAAGATCCAAAAACACAGTAAATACTCGGTCCAAAAAGAAAAGCAAAGTGCAAAACCAAAAAGACAAGGAACACGGTACAGAGGAAACTGGAGCTAAACATAACAGCACAAAGACTCCGTGACAAGAGGACTGAACTCAGGGGTATAAATACACAAACTAATTAAGGACAGGGCGGGGCAGGAAACAGGCAATAAGACAAAAACAAAACACAGAACACAGTGGTGACCTCTAGAGGCCAAAACAAACATGACCAGAAAAGGAAAAAACAGTGGCCTCTAGAGGCCAAAACAGTCCCAGTCCTAACAGTGTGGTTTCTGAGGAATATGAGAAGCTGCATTTTTGTCTCATTAACTTCAAGAGAGAGAAAAAAGCAAGATAGGTAAAGGAATGACTGTTTATAGCTGTTAAAATGTAATTGATAATGTCAGAAATGGCGAGCTGAGGTGAAGTGAGGACCCAAGAGCAGACTTAAAACAGGCAGTGTACAGAAAAAAAAACTTCTTTAATGAAGTTGAAGGCAGAGGTACAATAGGGCTCAGGCACAAATCAGTGGTCAAAAAACAGGCCAAGAGGTCAAAACACAGAAGAGCAGGCAGGCACGTTCAGGGACAAAAACAGGACAGAAAAATCTTCACAAAAACTGAAGAAAACAGACAAGGGAAACCTAGGTAGAGGAAGCAAAAAAACACAATCCAGAAGAACAGGCAGGTAAAACAGGGGCAAAAACTGGACAGAAAACTAGACAAAAAAAAAACCAAAACGGAACAATACAGGCAGGGGGAATCCAGAAGTCACAATACCAAAGGGCTGTAGCGAGGTGAGGAAAGTCTGCAAAAGACAGTCTGGCAACTGGAGTAGCTCCAAACAGCTCTTAAGAAGGCCCTGGCTGATAGGAGAGGAGTGGTAGCAGATGTGGGAGTGCCGCTTCAGGGAAAATGGCCGACAGCAAGGCAGGACTGAATTCCTGTCCCGGATCCGGCCTGGAGCCAGCATGGAAGTCCCACAAACTCAAGCATGGATGGACTGGACTGTGACAGTACCCCCCCTTTCAATGGGCGCCTCCAGGCGCCTTAGGAAGTGCCTCAGGGTGTTGTTGGTGGAAGTCTGTGATGAGGGTGGGATCCATGATGAACCTGGCAGGAACCCAGCTCCTCTCCTCAGGACCATACCCCTCCCAATCAACCAGGTACTGGAGTCCTCTGCCTTGGCATTATACCTTCAGCAACCTCCTGACCATGAAGACCTCACCACCATCTATGAACCTGGGAGACGGAGGGGGTTTGGAGGGTGGGGATAGGGAACTGGAGACAAGGGGTTTGACTTGGGAGACATGGAAAGTTGGGTGAATACGGCACATGGTTACGGGCAGAGACAGTCTTACAGAGCAGGGATTAATTACCTTGGAGACAGGGAAGGGCCCTATGAACCTGGGAGCCAATTTGCGGGAGACTGTCTTGAGGGGCAGGTGGCGAGTGGAGAGCATTACCTGCTGCCCCACCTGATAGATGGGAGCTGCCGAGCGGTGTTTGTCAGCTTGCTCTTTAAACATCATGACAGAATGTAGGAGCTTTTTCCTGGTCAACGCCCATGTTCTCCTGCAGCGGTGCACAAACACCTGGGCAGAGGGCATGGCGACTTCTTCTTCTTGGATGGGGAAGAGTGGTGGCTGGTAACCCAGAGAGCACTGGAAGGGGGAAAGACCTGTAGCAGAGGTGGGTAAGGAGTTGTGAGTGTACTCTATCCAAGGAAAGGTCTTGCTCCATCCTTGGACACCATGCACCTGAGGGCCACTTCTAGCTCCTGGTTGGCCTGTTCTATCTGTCCATTGGTCTGAGGGTGGAAACCTGAAGACAGACTGTGAGAAGCACCAATGAGTTTACAGAAAGCTTTCCAGAATTGGGCAGAGAACTGGGGTCCGCGGTCTGACACGATGTCTGAGGGGAGTCCATGTAGACAAAACACATGGAGTATCAGCAATTTGGCGGTGGGAAGCTTGGGCAGAGGGATAAAATGAACAGCTTTAGAAAAACGGTCGACAACAGTGAGGATACAAGTATTGCCACCTGAATTAGGGAGTCCTATGATGAAATCCAGGGCTATGTATGACCAGGGCCAGTGGGGAACAGGAAGGGGTCTCAGCAGGCCAGCAGGGGGTCTGTTGCCAGTCTTGTTCCTGGCGCAGATGTCGCAAGCTGCCACAAACCTCTGAACGTCCTCCTTGATGGATGGCCACCAAAAACGTTGTCGGATGAGTGCCAGAGTCCGGGCTGCTCCTGGGTGGCACATTATTCTGGAACCATGACCCCACTGCAACACCTGTGCCCGCACAGAAACAGGAACAAAAAGATGGTTAGGAGGTGCATTACTGGGCCCTGGGTCCTGCTCATGGGCCTTCTGGACCAGGGTTTCCACCTCTAACAGAGCGGCCCCCACCAGGCACCGTGGAGGAAGGATGGTCTGAGGGGAGGTCGATTCCTCCTGGAGGGGAGAGAACATTCTGGACAAGGCATCGGGCTTACCATTCTTAGAGCCTGGGTGGAAGGAAAGTGTAAACTTGAAGTGAGAAAAGAAGAGAGACCATCGGGCCTGGCGAGAATTGAGGCGCTTGGCAGTCCTGAGGTATTTGAGCTTCTTGTGATCTGTCCATATGATGAAGGGAAGGTCTGACTCCTCCAACCAATGTCTCCATTCTTCCAAGGCCAGTTTCATGGCCAACAGTTCCCTATTGCAAACATCGTAGTTTCTCTCAGAGGGGGAAAGCCGATGAGAGAAGAAGGAGCAAGGATGACGTTTGTTGTCACTAGCCGATCTTTGGGACAATATGGCTCTGGCCTCTGACTCCGAAGCATCGACCTCAACCATGAACTGCCGGGACGGATCTGGAATGGTGAGTATGGGTGCTGACATGAATCTTTGTTTGAGCTCGGAGAACGCCTTCTCAGCCCCTTCCCCCCAGCTGAAAGGGACCTTGGTGGAAGTTAGAGCCATGAGGGGCCCAGCTACCATACTACAGTTCCTGATGCCTGTAGAAATTCGCAAACCCAAGAAACCGCTGGAGTTCTTGCTGAGAGGATGGGCCAGTCAGCAACTGCCTTGAGTTTCAGGGGTCCATCTGAATCTGTGCAGGGGAGATAATGAAACCCAGAAAGGAGACAGAGCTTCTATGGAACTCACATTTTTTGGCCTTAGCAAAGAGTTTGTTTTCCAGGAGTCATTGAAGGACCTGCCTGACGTGGATGCGGTGTTCATCAAGGGAGCAGGAAAAAAAATCAATATATTGTCCAGATAAACAAAAAGGTTAAGGTAGTCCCTCAGGACATCATTAACGAGGGCCTGGAAAACCATGGGAGCATTAGTCAGGCCAAACAGGACCATGAGATATTTGTAGTGGCCCATGGGGGTGTTGAACACTGTCTTCCATTCATCCCCTTCCCTGATCCTCATGAGGTGGTAAGCATTGTGCAGGTCTAGCTTGGTAAAAATCTGGGCTCCCTGGAGTAACTCAAACGCCGTAGTCGGTTCTTGATGGTGATGTCATTTAGCCCCCAGTAATCAATGCAAGGGCGCAAGGATTTGTCCTTCTTTTCCACAAAAAAGAATCCTGCCCCTGCAGGAGAAGAGGAGGGACGAATAATTCCAGCTGCTAAGGACTCGGTGATGTATTTATCCATGGCTTGCCTTTCAGAAGGAGAGCGAGAGTAAAGTCGCCCCTTAGATGGTGCAGTGCCAGGGAGAAGGTCAATTCCATAGTCATAGGGCCTATGGAGAGGAAGGGAAACCGCTTGAGACTTGCTGAACACAGGTTTTAAGTCATTATACTCGGGAGGCACATTAGAGAGGTCAGGATATTCACCAATGGTGGGCTGGAGCAGCTCGGCGTGAGGGAGGGCAGATCTCAGGCATGATGATAAACAGAATTTACTCCATCCTAAAATGGTGTTATTAGTCCAGTTGATATGGGGGTTATGTAGAGTTAGCCAGGGCAGACCAAGAACTATGGGCACATGGGGATTGCTCATGATGAAAAACTGGATGGATTCAGAGTGGTTGCCCGAAATTCTTAAGGTGACCGGGGCTGTTTTATGGGTGATAGTGGTCAGACCAGTACCGTTAAGGGTCAGGACAGTGAGGGACGGGTTCAGAGCCAGTAGTGGAATCCCCAGGTGCTTGGCGGTGGTCAAGCAGATCAGGTTTCTGTCAGCCCCTGAAATCAATGAGTGCCTGGAGGTTGTGGGGCTGATTGCCATAGATGATGACCACTGGGAGTAGTGGTCGATTGGTAGGGGGCTGATTCTGGACATTGCCCACGAGGGCCCCTAAACTCACTGGTGGGTTCTTCCTTTTAAAGGGCAAGATTGGCAGAAATGCCCCAGCTGTCCGCAATAAAAACATGCCCTCATATCCCGACGGTGCTGTCATTCCTCAGGTGAGATGCGGACTCGGTCTACCTGCATTGGCTCAGTGGAAGGGATGGGAGGCTGAGGGGGAGCAAGATTAGTCAGAGTTCTTTCCTTCACATGCTGTCTGACCCGGGAGTCAATATGACTGGCAAGGTCCATGATACCGGGGAGATCAGGTGGCAGTTCTTGTGAGATCAGTTCATCCTTGATGGAGTCTGACAGCCCATTCACAAATGTGTCAAACAAGGCACTCATTCCAGCCACAAGATGCTGCCAAAGTGCGAAACTCAATCACATAATCAAACGTGGACCGGGCACCCTGCCACAGTCCTATGATTTCTCTTGCTGCCTCTCGGCCAGACAGAGAGCGATCAAAAGTTCACCTCATCTCCTCTGTGAAACTCTTGAAGCTGGTGCAGCATGGTGCATTGGTGTCCCACATAGCTGTTCCCCACTCCCTAGCTTTGCCAGTGAGGAGAGTGATGGTGTAGGCCACTCGGGAATGCTCCATAGGGAAGGCCAGTGGTTGAAGCTCAAGGGTTAGCGAGCATTGAGATAAAAATGATTGGCAGGTACCTGGTTCTCTGTCATATGGCTGTGGGGCTGGAAGTCTCGGCTCTCTGAAGAGGGCTGGAGCAGGAGCTGGAGGAGCGGTAGACGGAGGGGGTTGTGTAGGAGCAGACATTACTTGAAGCTGTTGTAGCTGAGTGGCAAGAAGATTGAGTGTTAGAGATGATGACAAGGTTTTGGTTCACCTGTTGGATGTCCTATTGGTGGGTCCCAAGGAGAGCTCCCTGTTTTTGCACTGCTGCTTTTAGCTAGGTGAAATCTGCTGGGTCCATGTTGGCCAGACTGTGCTGTCGGAAATGGTGAGCTGAGGTGAAGTGAGGACCCAAGAGCAGACTCAAAACAGGCAATGTACAGAAAAGAACTTCTTTAATGAAGTTGAGGGCAGAGGTACAATAGGGCTCAGGCAAAAAAATCAGTGGTCAAAGAACAGGCCAAGAGGTCAAAACACAGAAGAGCAGGCAGGCACGATCAGGGACAAAAACAGGACAGAAAAATCTTCACAAAAACTGAAGAAAACAGGGACAAGGGAAACCCAGGTAGAGGAAACAAAAAACACAATCCAGAAGAACAGGGAGGTAAAACGGGCCAAGAGCAAAAACTGGACAGAAAACTAGACAAAAAAAACACAGAACAATACAGGTAGGGGGAATCGAGAAGTCACAATACCAAAGGGCTGTAGCGAGGCGAGGAAAGTCTGCAAGAGACAGTCTGGCAACTGGAATAGCTCCAAACAGCTCTTAAGAAGGCCCTGGCTGATGGGAGAGGAGTGATAGCAGATGTGGGAGTGCCGCTTCAGGGAAAATGGCCTAGAGCAGGGCAGGACTGAATTCCTGTCCCAGATCCGGCCTGGAGCCAGCATGGAAGTCCCACAAACTCAGCCATGGATGGACTGGACCGGACTGTGACAGATAACTTGTTTTGTGAACTTTCCATGGAACATTAGACTTAACATTAAAAGTATTTAAGAAGTAAATGAGACTATCAATGATAGCGTAGCTCACTCCAGCCCTGTCTAGTCCAGAAGTCAAGTTTATTTGTTTTGTGCTTTTAAGAATAGACATTTTCAAAGCAGCTTTACAGAAAATTAAAGACTTTAATCATGAGCTAATTTTATCCCTAATCTATCCCCAGTGAGCAAGCCTGTGGCAATGGTGACAAGGAAAAACTCCCTCAGATGACATGAGGAAGAAACCTCGAGAGGAACCAGACTCAAAAGGGAACCCATCCTCATTTGGGTGATAACAGACAACATTATTATAAATAACTTGCTTCTATAACAGTGTCCTACATAGTCACAAAGTATAACTGTGAAATCAGAAAATTCATTATAGTTTTAACATGAAGTCTGTTTTGTTGAAATTATAAACTATTCATTGATGGAGACTTGAGTGCAAAAAACTGTTCATGACAACTGCAGTCCTAAATTTAGCAAGTTAACTGTAGTCCTCAGCCATAAAAGCATTACTGTAAGTGTCCAGTAATTGTCCAGAAAGAACGATCTAAAGTGGGCCACCTTGTGCAGTAAATGTTGCAAGCTATATACACTATATACAAACTATATATAGAAGCTATATACACCCAAGAATACCGACCTATTTGCCAGAAAGAATCCAAAATGGTGAGGAATCGACTGAGAAGAAGCAATTTTTGTTGAATTGCTCATTAAGGCTTAATTAGTCCATAACTTCATTAATAATTGTAATTAAGCAAATCTGGGTAGAAGTTATATGCACCCTAGGTACCCCTACTTTCGTGCCAGAAAGAATCAAAATTGGTGAAGAATTGAGGGAGAAGAAGTGATTTGTGTGGAAACTGCTCATTAGGGATTAATTACTCCATATCTTCCTTATTAATTGCAATTATGCAAATGTGGGTAGAAGCTACATGCACCCCAGGCAGACCTACCTTCCTGCCAAAAATAATAAAAATCAGTGAAGAACTGAGAGAGAAGAAATGATTTTCGTGAAATTTGGATGAAGCCGGACGGATGCCAGACAACACATGATGGCATAAGCTCATTGACTGTCGGCCGGATGAGCTAACAATCAATGATGGAGTGGTGTGATATAGCCAGACACAAAGCAGAGCGTAATTAGTATTTTAAGCAGAAGTTTTTCCAAATATGAATAGCACAACAGATTGTCAGCTTCAAAGAGTATGCTGATATTAAAGCATACAGCTGTAGCTGTGAGACTGCAGACTTGCAACATACTAAGCATATAACATTATCTTCCCCTATTCCTCATGGTGCAGCCCTTCAACATAAAGAATTTCTTTCTAAACATGCGCAGGCGGTTGATCCTCAAAGACAGACTAAACGAACAAAGAAGATTTTTCAACATAAGTGCTGACCAACCACCTGCACTTTCATTAATCTCTACTGAAGTCAAATGAATGAGAGATAAGCCTGAAACTGTATACATGCACCCAGATAAGACCTGAGCCTTTGTAGAAAGGTGACAAAAAGCTTCACTGATACTAAATGTTGAAGCTGG
The DNA here is from genome assembly GCF_027579695.1 of Neoarius graeffei. Classification (NCBI taxonomy): domain Eukaryota; kingdom Metazoa; phylum Chordata; class Actinopteri; order Siluriformes; family Ariidae; genus Neoarius; species Neoarius graeffei. Next base: position 12,674,711 of record NC_083596.1, on the reverse strand, counting down.
CTCTCGAACCTATTTTTTTTTCCTCCAAACTTTCCCTTACTAATGTAATTTATCCTATTTGTCTTCCAATGATAGTGTTTTGACTTGTCATTCATCTGCATTCCAGGCCTAAATCTGAGTCACAGGACTGGACTGCAGTTCAACCATTTTTTATAAATCCATCAGTCAAGTGCGATGTCTGAACCACCCATGCTCCTCCCCATACTTCTTTTGATCCAGCATACAGAATTTTAAAAATGGTGACTGTTTCAATCTATTTTCTAGTTCTGTTTGGTCGCTGCTGGGTTTAGCCACTTACACAACGTATGTACCAATGGTGTGCCTTCGTAAATAGCTCCCTTCATTGGTTTTCTACATTGGACAATCAAAAGCGGTACTATTACAGAATTTGTCTCTCTGGGGAAACTCTTCAAGGTTTCCTATAATGGACTTCCTTTTCTGACAAGGGTCCAAGTAGGACCAAGCTAGGAGCCACCCCCCCAAAAAAAACAATAACCCCAAAACCCAACAAAATTATTTTGCACACTTTCTATCTCAAATACATTTACAAATGTTTTGCCATTAGTTCACTAAAGTACAGTGAATTTCTCTACTCATGATTTTGAACTACTTTGTTTGGACAGTTTGTTTCAGCTTGGTTCAATTTTCAGCTTGGGTTCCTGTGTGTGAAGTTTATGCATGTTTGCCATGTTTCTGCATGGGGTTCTCCAATTTCCATCCAAAAACAGACTAGTAGTTGGACTGCCTTTCAGATTTTTCAAGTGTATGTCATAAAAACAATTTTCCCTGACACCCAGTTATTTTTGTTTAGTGGACCAAAAGCTTCTGAATTCTAATCACTTCCTTGACTTCCAATTTTATTGGGTTTAAAAAAAATGAAAATAGAACAATTAATGAATTTAGGGCCACGTGGCCCTAAATTCTCTGCTAGTTTTTCCTGCTTCACCATGACCCAATTCAAGATACTACATCATGCATCATGTGGTGGACTTTCCCCGTTCGCAAAAGGCATTGTGGGATACAAATTTGAAACAGGAGAGAAAAATGGAGGACATGAATATGCGGATGAAATGTGAAAGACCGACTACAGTAATGGAAAGCTAGAAGAAACAATGTTATGTTGGGAAGGAAAGGAAATGCAGGACCAAACTAATAAATATCGGCGGTCAGCAAGCACCCCGGTGTGATCAGCCGTTCATTTATTGTCAGTGCATGGTCAAGGTAAACCAGTAGATGGCAGTAATACAACATTGTGGATGCCAGCTGCCGTAAAACCCAAAAGAAGAAGAAAGTAAACCTGCGCATGCACACACATGGACTTCCTCTGTCTGCTTGACTGCGCGAAGCGAGCGATTTCATGCACATTATTTGCTTTAATCCCCTCAAATTAAATAACTTCCCCACCACAGAATGGCCTGATATTTTGTGAGATATTACAGAAATAAACATATATCACAATGACCAAATTTCAGAGGGAACTAAATTTCACTGATTTTATGAAATCGAAAGGCCGTCTAGCTTTAAATTGCTCATAACTGTGAATGAGAGTGTATGGCACCATGAATGGACTGGCATCCTATCCATAGTGTATTCCAGCGTTTCTCAACCTTTTTTCAGTCACGGCACCCTTCAGAAGTATACAAATTCTCAAGGCACCCCCATATAAATATACGCAGTCACGCTGACCATACGCTGACCCCGGCAGTGACGTTGTGACATGGGAAAGGGGGCCGTGAGACAAATTTTGATGATGCATGAGGCGGCGATGATCTGCATTAGTGTAACTATTGTTTTTTGGAATTTTAATTCATTTTATTTCTTTCAGTGTTAGAATATATAATTTTTTGACGGCACCCCTAATGAAGCCAGACGGCACCCCAGGGTGCCGTGGCACCCCAGTTGAGAAAGGCTGGTGTATTCACTATGTACTTCAAGTTCCTGAGATCCATCTCAACCCTGAACAGGATACAGTTATCACTGAAGAGGAATGAATAAATGAAATGTTTTTAAAATTGTGGGTGTGTCCAAGCAACTACTGCTGTCTTTGACTAATGAATAATTTTGTGCATAAGCTGGTCCCTCCTTTGTCTCGGGTCATGTTTGAGTTAGTGAATGCTTACATTAACGAATGGCTCGGTCAACCCTGACCAGGATAAGCTGTTACTGAAAATGAAGGAATGAGTCACACAGGAATCTCTGCCTACATGTTGTAATGAATAGGGGTTGGTTTCACACTTTGAGATTCGAATCTGAACATTTGTGATTAATATCACAAATTCGGCCTGAATCTTTACACTGGTTGGATTTTCAAAATGATGTTCTACAGCACCAAGGAACCTGTGACTATGAATGGCCATTGAGACCGCTACTTCGACATCGCCACCATCACCCAGTGACGGGTCTTTACAAGATGTTTATCTTTTGCGTTCTCATTGTTACATGGCTGCTCCACCACTGAGGGGGGTTAAGAGGGAAAGCAGCCCCTAAAGTGTGTGCCGCTTAACCTTGACCTACGGCGGGCTCTTTTCAAAGTGTCTGTGTGTGACTGCAGCTGCCCCCCTCGCCACTTCACAGAGTGTTTACATTCTAGTGAGAAGTCTTTATCTTCCCCAAGCCTGGGATCTCTCGCCGTGAGTTTACATAGTGCTCACATAGACACACACACACAGACTTGCTGTCTTCCCATCTCTCTCTCTTTTCCCCCTCTCTCACTTTCTTCCAGCTACACACACACACACACACACACACACACACACACACACACACACACACACACACACACACACACACACAGGGCCCAACATGAGCCTCCTATAGAGATGGAAGAGAGAAGAGAAAGCTGTCACACTCTCATCCATCTTCTCTGTAGCTGAGGCCAAGTTTCCTTTCTACAGCATAGCACTTTGAGGCCAGCCAACCTGTTTGTATACACACTCTTGATATGTTATATATCTAGAGTCCTTGAAGTATTTTAGGGTTAAAAAGTCTACGGTACCATGCTTCTAAACCACATCACAAGTATGTGTTTGGTTTTGAGTCTCTTAACCAGGCCGGTGAGAGGATAATCATATTCACAAACCTGTTTCAACTGTGTAATCGTTTTTAAATGACCTTTGAGTTTGTGGATCTCTTTAAATGTACTATTTAATGCAAGACACTGTAGGTAGAAACGACACTTTTAGTCACGTCAGTTATTTTATTTAAAATTTTTGGATCAACTCCCACATATCTTATAAACTATAGTAATAAAATTATCAAAACTCAACAAAAATGGTCATCTTTTTGTGCATTTGCAAGCACCAGATTATCAGGCGCTTAAAGGAGAACTGAAGGCAAATTTTTTTATTCTCAAAATTCTATTAAATAATAATAATAATAATAATAATAATAATAATAATACATTTTATTTGGCAGCACCTTTCACAGCACTCAAGGACACTTTACAGATAAACAGACAATAAAAAAGACAACAATGAAATTACAGCAAATATGAAGATTTAAACAGATGAGTTTTGAGTCTTGATTTAAACTGGGATAAAGAAACAATGTTATGGATGTTTGGTGGAAGAGAGTTCCAGAGTTGGGGAGCAGAGCGGCTGAAAGCTCTGGTCCCCATGGTGCTGAGGCGGGCGGATGGCATAGAGAGGTGAAGGGAGGAGGAAGACCGGAGGGAACGAGAGGGGGTGGTAATGCGGAGGAGATCAATGAGATAAGGGGGGGCGAGGTTGCGGATAGCTTTGAATGTATAAAGAAGGATTTTGAACGTGATACGAAATTTGACTGGGAGCCAGTGGAGCTGCTGGAGGATGGGGGTGATGTGGTGAAAGGAGGGGGTTCGGGTGATGATACGGGCTGCAGAGTTTTGGACCAGTTGAAGCTTATGGAGGGATTTGTGGGGGACACCGAAAAGGAGTGAATTACAGATAATCAATACGTGAGGTGACAAGGGTGTGAACTAGAATGGCAGTGGTGTGAGGAGTGAGAGAGGGGCAGAGACGATTAATGTTGCGTAGATGGAAGTATGCAGACCGAGTGATGTTATTGATGTGGGAGTGGAAAGAAAGTGAGCTATCGAGGATGACACCCAGACTCTTAACCTGTGGGGAGGGGGACACTGTGGAGCTGTCTATGGTGAGGGAAAAACTGTCAACTTTGGATAGGGAGGATTTGGTGCCGATAATAAGAAATTCAGTTTTATCAATGTTTAATTTGAGGGAGTTTGCAGTGAACCAGGATTTGATTTCAGAAAGGCAGTGGGTAAGGGAAGAGGGAGGGAGAGTGGAGTTCGGTTTACTGGAAAGATAGAGCTGGGTATCATCCGCGAAGCAGTGAAAGTGGATACCATATTTACGGAAAATATTGCCGAGGGGGAGGAGGTACCGTATATGATGAAGAGGAGGGGCCCCAGGATGGAGCCCTGAGGCACACCTGAAATAACGGGGCAGGACTGTGAAGTAAAGGACTTGAGCTGAATGAACTGAGTGCGGCCAGTGAGGTAAGAGTGGAACCAGAGAAGGGGAGTGTGAGTGATGCCAATGGAAGAAAGTCTGCTGAGGAGGATGGGGTGAGAAACGGCGTCGAAGGCCACACTCAGATCAAGGAGGATGAGGATGGAAATCAAACCAGAGTGAGATGCCATGAGAAGGTCATCTGTGATCTTTATCAGGGCTGTGCTGTGGCGGGGACGGAAACTGGACTGGAATTGTTCATATGAAAATTTATCTCATTTTATTAAATATAGGAATGCATTTTTGATAGCTATTTTGTCACTGCTATAGCAAGTTATGAGTGTTTGAAATATGCTAAGTAATATATCAGTCAAGCGGCATGGTGGTGTAGTGGTTAGCACTGTCGCCTCACAGCAAGAAGGTCCGGGTTCGAACCCCGTGGCCGATGAGGGCCTTTCTGTGCGGAGTTTGCATGTTCTCCCCATGTGCGTATGGGTTTCCTCCGGGTGCTCCGGTTTCCCCCACAGTCCAAAGACATGCAGGTTAGGTTAACTGGTGACTCTAAATTGACCGTAGGTGTGAATGTGAGTGGTTGTCTATGTGTCAGCCCTGTGATGACTTGTCCAGGGTGTACCCTGCCTTTTGCCTGTGGTCAGCTGGGATAGGCTCCAGCTTGCCTGTGACCCTGTAGAACAGGATAAAGCGGCTACAGATAATGAGATGAGATCCTGAGCGTATTTCCCACATTACTCAATACAAAGTACCTGCATCTTTCAGTTCTTTTAAATCAAGGCTGAATACTTTCTTCTTTGCCGCTACCTTTTATTAAATCAAATTTGAGACTTTTAATTTGATTTTTTTCAGCGCGACCACAATGCATGATGGGATATATTGCTTTGGTTAGTGACCATCGTTGTACACTCCTTTTCGTGATGCATTGTGGGATACTTTGAGTGCACTATATAGGGTGTAAATAATCCTCACTAAGGCCCATTTTACACTGCGACGGTCTGAAACAAAAACGCAAAAGTCCGTTTTCGTTCTCACTTTTTTCCGCGTCTACACGACCGTTTTCAAGGAGGAAATCTGCGTCTATATGGTGACGCATAAATGTGTGGAATTCAATTGGATGTGCATGCCAGGCGGCTAGGTGGTGCTGTGAAAGACCTCCACTATGTCTGCACGCATGCGCAACGTCTTCCGTCTTGTCTGATCTGCACATCTGCGCTGCGAAAACTTTGACTACTCTGGCTATGGTAAGTAAGAAAGTAAGTAAAAAAGTAAGAGCATACTATACCCGCCTCTGTTCATTAACGGTATATGTGCAGATTCGGTATAGATGTTCGAAGGACTCCTGTACGTTTATTAAAGCTGCCAGAGCAGCTTGAAGGTCCGTTGGATCGATGTAATCAGACATGCTCTTACTTTTTTACTTACTTTCTTACTTCCCGGGCTGGCATGTACAGTATATGACATATGTATGACGTAAACGCGCACCCGACGTGAGCAGATCCGAGCAGAGTTTCGCGTATTGGGTAGTTTAGACGGATATGCAATGGGGGCTGTTTTTAACTTATCCACTCTGGAAGGCGTTTTCAATTTTTTCTGTTTTTCAGCCTCGGAAACGCCGTCCCCGTGTAGACGAAAGGCACTTCCGATAAAATATTTAGTCGTTTTTACCCGACAGCGTCCTCGTGTAAACAGGCCCTAAGGTTTCGGACAGCACTACAAAATGGCGTCCCCACTATATAGTGCCCTATATAGTGAGTAGGGAGCGATTTCGGACACAGGGAAAGTGACCAACATCTGCCAACGTTGTCAAAAACGCGCGTGCCCTCTTTTGAATGCTGATGTCATCAAGCCGGAAGTTTTGTTTGTTTTGATAGCAATCAGGAAAGTTTGAAAAAAGTAGGCAGTAAACATCATTTTAACTCGTTTTTGTGCAATATTTTGTTTGGAAAACAGTTTTCAAAATGGCGGCACTGACACCTGGCTGACAGTTGATGTTTCAAAGTCTTGCACAAGTCTCGTGAAGATCACACGGATAAGTGACGCCTGCCGTGGACCAAACGAACTAAATTCAACATGGCTAAAAACCAAATAGGCCGATAAGTATAATATTTAATTGCAATTAGTTGCCAATACAAGTCACGATATAAGGTTACTAAAACCGAAAACGTAATTGAATAAGATGTTAATTAAGAAATAAAGAAAGTTTAAAAATGACTTCTGTTCTCCTTTAAGGCTCTGCTCATTTTCTACAATCACATTCATATATCCTTGTAAAGCCTATTTCCTGATAAATATATGACAGTAGCAATTTGTGAAAAATGTTATAATAATAATTCTTGAAAAATAAAAAAAGATATGTTCTTACCATCAAATACTTTTATTTCATTGCTTTTTTGTTTGTTTTTTTTGGGGAGGGGGTGTTTGTTTTCGAGTAGAGTTTTTATTTCATCCTTGGTTAACTCAGCAACACGCTCCGCCATTTTGTTTTTCTCTACTCACAGTATATGAGCTGATAGCCTAGTAGTAGAGAAGCCAATCAGAGTGCGTGATTGCTCATATCCAGGGAATGTGGATAGAATAAATACCAATATATTGTAGATTCCTCAGATTCTTGTTCTTGGATGACAGAGCTGGAACTTCTGCTGTTGTAGCTCATCTGCATGAAGGTTTAATGTGTTCTGAGATGCTTTTCTGTTCACCACGGTTGTAAATAGTGATGATTTGAATTATAGCTTTTCTTATTAGCTCAAACCACTTCATCTATTCTCCTGTGACATCTTTGATCAACAAGACATTTCCCCCTGTACAACTGCCGCTCACTGAATGGTTTTTTTCTTTTTTTCTCACCATGCTGTGTAAACTCTAGTGTCTGTTCCTAATAAAGTGGCCAGTTAGTGTATGCCATAAATTTTGTATCATTTTGTTATACATGTCAATTTCCTTTATAAACCTTAAAAAACACCCACACTAACTACAGTGGAAATACATTAACCCACAATGAATCTTTTTCTTGAGGTTTTAAATGCGTATTTCTATCTGTTTAAAAGGAGATGATAAAGGAACATGTTTATTGTTGGATTTACATTAAGGTTTATGCTGAAAAAAAGGTATAATATATATTTTTTAATATTTAAATTGTTTTTTATTTTGATCACAGTGAAATACATACTTTAATTCTAACAGAATCAAAAGAACAGATTTTTTTTTAATTAATTATGCATATTAGTTAGATGAAGCTTCATTTGCATGATAATATATTTTTGGAAAAAGTCCCAATACAAAAAATACTTGTAAAAATATCAGCTGACAAATTTAACTATGATATCTACTGATTTTTTTTTAAATACCTTGTTTCACCTGTAGTGTCTTACCTTAAATTTTTACAAAACAGAACAAAGCGTTAAGTCACATAACAGATAGTGTCAGTAATTTATGTGCTAAAACTGTCCTATTATATATTTTTACGAAAACTATTTATACAGAATTCTTGTTGCATGAGATCTGATAAGACATTGATATCACGTGCTGTATATTGTCTTTGAAACGCAGACTGACCCAGATTGCTGAATGAATCTTATCATGTGAGCTGGAGCAGCACTATAATGAACCAATCATGTCCTCTGCCTGTGGATAGTGAAGACATGATGGGCAGGACGATTAAGTCTGTGTGTCAGTGCGTAGTCCTGTAGACCTTCAGCAGTGTCATACAATCAGCATGCGACTGGCCTCCTCTGGCAATCAATCATGATAGGACTTCTGGTATGAAGAGCTCAGACGCTGGCTCCTCTTCCCTGTTTGTATTGTCACCCACGCCGCAGTCTTGTTTACGTCAAGCAGACACGACAGACCGAGATTCGAAATCAGTTTCTTAAAAAAGCATAAATCTTAAGTGCCACTCAGATCTTAGCATCTTGTGAATAAACTAATTTGCAGCACAATTTATAGCTTAAAACTTTGTTTGAATAATGAAAAATAGCCGTCGTTACAGTTGAGTGCAAAAGTTTGTACACCCACTGTACTGTACATGATACTAATTCGGTAACATGTTTAAAGTTCTTGTTATTTGTTTAATAAAGCTCAACTTATAAAAGGTTTACTCATTACTCTTTAAAGACAAACAAAACTCAATCCCCCCAAAAAACTCCTTTATACTGACAAATAATATCCATACAAGTCATGTTTGAGTGTTCACTTGTTCATATTTGTACCTGTATACAGTGTACAGATTGTTTTTCTTTTAAAATAAAAAACTTTCCTGAGGGCTGACATCTTACTCTCTTTCCAAGGTTCAAATATTGTACTCGGAATGCAAATTACGCAAGTGAATCCGAGATTGTGATATAACTTCGACGCCACGTGGCTTACCGAGACTGAGATCTAGGGGATGCTTTGCTTCTAAGTTGTTGTAAACAGCCCTGAAGATGCCCCAGTGCCAAGCGTTTGGATGTAAAAATAAGCCCAAATGCCACAAAAAGAAATAATTTTTTGTCATCCCAATCCTAAAAATTATATTACTTTGAAGGAGCATGCAGGAAAATGGCTGCATTTTAAGAAACCTTTGTCACATGCACACTTCAAGCACAGTGAAATTCATCGTCTGCATTTAACCCATCTGAAGCAGTGAACGCACACGCGCACACACCCAGAGCAGTGGGCAGCCCAGAGCACCCGGGGAGCAGTCAGGGGTTAGGTACCTTGTTCAAGGGCACCTCAGCCCAAGGCCGCCCCACATCAACCTAACTGCATGTCTTTGGACTATGGGGGAAACCGGAGCACCCGGAGGAAACCCACGCAGAGAACATGCAAACTCCACACAGAAAGGACCTTGCCAGCTGCTGGGTTTGAACCCAGAACCTTCTTGCTGTGAGGCGACTGTGCTAACCACTACACCACCATGCTGCCCACTTCCAATAGCACTTCCAATATCACTAGAATCACTTTCATTGTTTATTTCTTCCTCCCTGAGCTCATATTCTGGTTCAAACATATACATACGGTTTAATTGCTTTTTGTTCAGGAACATTTTCCATATTTGCACAGCAAAACTAAAAAAAAAAAATTACAGAAAATTTCTAAGTCAATGGCTCTGTTCGTAAAGCAAAAGGTGTAGGAGTGTGCAAGCGATGTCACAAGCGGATATCCAGTTTCAGTGCAAATGGGCATATTTTTAGCAATATCACAACTTTTAAAATGGACAAATTGTTGTCTTAAAGGGGAACTGAAGTCACTTTTAAACTTGCTTTATTTCTTAATTAACGTGTTATTCAATTATGTTTTCGGTTTTATTAACCTTATGTTGTGACTCGTATTGGCATATTATATTACACTTATCAGCCTTTTCGGTTTTTAGCCATGTTGAATGTAGTTCATATGGTCCACGGCAGGCGTCGCTTATCTGCACGATCTTCACGAGACTTGTGCGGGACTTCAAACGTGAAGCGTCAACGCCGCCATTTTGAAAACTGTTTACACAGCGGCCAGATCGCCATATCATTCCAATTTAGATTAATTTCAAGATTTGCCAGCTTCATCAGTGATGGAGTGTCAGTCCTATGCGCTGTAGAGCGTGCACCTGAAGGTGTGCCTCGGGCTGCACGCGTGCCAAGTGTACTCCAGCATGCGCGCCATGAACAAGGCGCATCTGAGTTCAGTTAAGGAACTATGTGTTTGCCTATTTAAGGACTGTGCTGATGCATTTGCATCGCGAAGTATTACGATTTGCATGTACGTATTACTGAGCCTTTCTACCCGTTATCTTGATTTCCTGTTTCACGATCCTCGTGCCTGTTCCTCGTTCTTGTCCTCGCTTAGCCTTTGATGTACTGTTTGCGCCTCGACCGACCCTTTTGCCTGTATTCTTGTTTTTGATCTAGCCTGCCGTTTTGGATTGTTTGCCTGTGTATATATTGTCTCACTGTATATATATTCTGCACTTTATTAAACTGTATATTTCTGCACATACATCCGCCTCCCTTGCATATGTGACATGGAGATTATTCCATACGACTTCCAACCAACGTGGAGTAGAGAAGAGTTGGAAAGACGACAGGATAAGGACTAGTCCATTGCGCTGGTATTTACATCATTACTGTCGCACAATTAAAATGTGCCGGATCAGGCAGCTGGTGGGTTTTCAAAAATAATAAATACATGCATGTATTTTTGTGATAAATACATATTATACTGAGCACATTTCCCACATAATCCTCAATAAGGTTTCGGACAACACTACAAAATGGTGTCCCCACTATATAGTGCCGTGAGTAGGGAGCGATTTCGGATACAGGGAAAACTTCCGGCTTGATTACGTCAGCATTCGAAGGACGGCGCATGCGTCTTTTGACAACGTTGGCAGATTTTGGTCACTTTGATTTCCGCTGTATGTTTTACTTCCGTCCTACAAAGTCTTGCACAGGTCTCCGCGAATCTCGTTTACGGTCATCGCTTTGACCGATATATTACATAGCATATTTCAATCACTCATAACTTGCTATAGCAGTGACAAAATAGCTGTCAGAAATGCATTCCTATATTTTATAAAATGAGATAAATAGAATTTTGCTAATAAAAAATTTGCCTTCAGTTACCCTTTAAAGTTTTACTTTTAATTAAAACATGCAGGGGACACATTAGGGCACTTGGTGTAATAGGCAAATAGTTTATTTTTTGAGTTTTGTTTGCCTGTGACTAATAACTGCAAATTATCACAATGCACAATAAACACTATTAAAACCTTGTTATACAAACGATTGAGTATGAATTAATAACCTAATTTCACATCTTATTAGACTTTTTTATTTTTTAAATTGTCTATATTCTATCTATATACTGTAAGTGAGCACCATTTATGACTGACATGCTGAGAATTGTGGAATACCAAACACATACTGTAAATTATCCTATATATGAACTAAAGAAAGATAAAAATGAACAATTATTGAATGTCCTATTATGTCCCAATTATTGCAAAGAAAAAGTATAAAACTGATTCATAATTGAAACCCTAAACTATAACTATACATGAAAGAAAAATACATGGTTTTTCATTATGGGTTCAAATATGATGCAGCAACAGAAGGCTGTATTCAATAAAGTCATAATAGATGCTATAGAAGAAAAAATCAATCTATATGAAGTTTAAAATGCATCGTAGTGCAATGGCCTTCTTCTTTAGCTACAGAAGATTAGATTTTGACTTAACGAGCAATAGCTTGAATAATAAAGTTTTAATAAAGTGTTTATTGTGCTTTATCACAATTAATAATGCAGTTATTAGTCATTTTTACATAACAGCGCTCCAATACAGGTCTTCAAAATGAGTGCATATATTGTGAATAAAGCATTTACAAAAAAAAACAAACAAACAAAACAAAACCCAAAAAACACAACAATTCCAAGAAATGGTTAAAAAAATGTAGGTACATAATTTTAAAAAGAAAACTATCTAAAATCAGCAGGAGCTTTGAATTATACAGTATTGTGCAAAAGTTTTAGGCATCCTATTTTTTTTCATACAAACTTTGTTATAAATTTCTATTTTATGACTCCTTCATTATCGAGTAAGGGGTTTGTACTTTCAGAATGACCTCGTTAGTCAATATCAAAGTATCATTAAAAAAAACAATAAGAGAACTTACTTTTCTTCTTCCTGTGAACTTTAGGAAATTCAGATGATGTCAATTCCTGCTGAACATGTGATTTACATTTACAAATATATTCCAAATATTTCACAAGGATGGATATGTTATCAAGTAACAGGGCTGAGTCTTGAACAAAAATGTACATTTTTACAGAACCTATAATCAATGAATCATGGAAAAGAATGTTTTGAGTTTGAGATATTAAATCGATTCAGACATTAATGCAAAAAATATATAGTATTGAACTTTTGGAACTATTTGAATTAAGTTCCAGCATATCAAGTTAAGGTGTCATTATAGAAGGTTAGAACTTACTTGATAAATGCTTTTATTAATGTTTTAAGTTATACATCTGAAACGCTGTTGGGAACACTACAATGTTAAACACTTTACCTGTGACTTACTTTTACACACAGTACTGTGGAAGAGTCTTCAGCACTTTCGTTTTTTTTCCATATAAACTTTGTTATAGATTTCTGTTTTATGACTTCTACATTATCGAGTCAGTACAAAAACATTTTAGAGTTCCAAACATTTGTGTTTTTTCCAGCACAAAATTAAATGTTACAGAAAAAAAGTTTGCATCTGAGCATCATATTATATCCATAAGAGTGCACTTTTCAGATTAAAAAAAGAAAACATAATGAAGGCTGCTGGGTTTTGGTGCAAAATTAAGAAAGTGTGACAGTCAGTGTGTCCAGAAGAACTGTGGCTGGTTCTGTAAGATGCTCAGTAAAACCTACAGCTCATTTCCTTATCAAACTGCACTCATTGGACCTCAGACTACAATTTTTCTTTTTTTTTTTCAAGCAAAGGGTCGTCTCATAACAAATACTGACTTTGTTTTATTTATTATGGCTTACTACTTACTGTTTATAGTATATTTTTAATGTTGAAACATTTAATTTCATTATTTTTTGCCATTTTTGGTCTACAGCATTTCTTTAGATGTGCCTAAGACTTTTGCAGAGTACGATACAGATACACTCAGGAAGGCTGGGAATTAACAGATATTTTATACAGAATGTATTTTCCACTATGAATGTACTAACATACACTATTTGACACAATTTGTGATATTGATAATCTTTTAAACACATTAAATAACATTTTAAAAACTTTATCATTTTGTCATAAGGTTATATACCTTTTTTAACCTGACTGCCCTTATATAAATGTCCAATTTATCAAGCATATCATCCATGAAGGGAGAAAAGATGTATTTTGAATTGGTCAAAGTTGCTGGATTTGTGTAATATTCAAAGAGATTTTCACTTCTCATACTTATATATTTACATACTTCATCTCTTCTTGGTATTTTTACGATACGCAGCACGAACATGCCGTTCCTCCATGATAGACTTGGCTGCGTACGCCGTCAGTGTCTATCACTATGACTGATGGTGTGTGCTGTTCACATGTGTGCATCAGAGAAGAGAGACAAATACTCTGTCAGCAGGACATGTGAGAGGGCCTCTCTGCTAACCCATCTGCTGCATTTAATTGGAAACGCAAACAGAAAACACAAATTTATCTAGCTCGTGAGAGGTTGACAAGTTGGGTGAGAGATTATACGCTCATCCTGAGAGATCTTTTGATAGTCCAGGTATATTTATTTAACGTCGAACTGAGGCTGGAGCCATGGAGTGCTGAGTTTGTTTGTAAAGTGAAGTTGGTGCTGGACCACCAGCACATGGAGAAGAACTGTGCTTCTACACACACACACACACACACACACACACGAGAACTCAAAGGTGCGCATGCACTGACAGTCATTATGTCAATGTATATCCAAACACTACTTTGAGTCAAATCCTCTGGAATGCAAAATGAGTTTCCAGAGTAGGACCGAACCCTTCTGTGTTGTTATTAACTCAAATACCTTTAGTCACACTTATCCAAATAGCAAATACAGGACTACAGTGCCAGTTGGCTTGAACCTTGTAAAAAAATTCAACATTTTAATATCAGTTTCCAACATGGAATCAAGAAAACATCCATTAAAGCACTAGTCTTATGAAAATGACATCACCCCTGGAAATTCATCATCATCATCATCACCCCTGGAAATTATACCTGATAAAACTAGACGTGTTAAATAGTTTACTGTCCAAATTATATTTTAATACGAGACTGGGAGCATGTTCTATTTAGCTGGTAAAGTTTGCCTTTTTGAGTCCGCCGTTACACGAATGCATTCCTGGTAAGTTATAGTTAATTCAAAGGAAGTGACGTCATATGCGCAACCCTTGAAAGTTCATGGCATTTCTAGCTTCATCTTCTTTGCAAAATGTAGCACATTTTTAATGATTTTTTATTCCAAAACAAAATTAAAATCAAAGCATGCCTCCTAAGAGGTGTGTCGTTCAAGGCCGTTCAAGGCTGTTCAAGTGTAGCTGATTAAAAAAAAGCAGAATTTTGATCCATTGTAACCCAAAGTCAGCAGGACACTTATGGAATGAATGGGCTCGATTTGTACGGTGACTTCAAGAGAGGTAACTTCAAGCTGACAGGACGGTTTGGTGTCTGCTCCATACATTTTGAAAAAGATAAATTTGTAAAGCAAATTCACATCGAAGGATTTGAGAGATGTCTGGTACGTGGAGCAGTTCCAACAATCTGGAAACAGAAGTCAGAAGCGCCATCCCAAAGAGCTCGCTGCTGCACAAGAAGTGTCGAGCTTGTGTTTAGCCTGTTGCTTGAATTTATTAGTTGTCCTTAGTCAGATAAATCAATAACATTCTAAGGTAGTTTCTATGTGGCCAAATATAATACTTAAATAGATGACAGACAGTTACTGATCTAAAAGCAAACCAAAACATGCTTATTCACTCTGAGTCACTTCTTCTTCATCCTTGTCATTGTAAAGTTGTCGTAGAGAGCTTTACAGAAGAAGGCCTTGGTGCATATGACATCAAACATGCAGCGCCGCTGACCAATAAATTGCTGCGATCTAATGGCGGACAATCCTTTAGTGATTTTTGGAACAGAATTCAGGTGCAAAAAATTATTTTTCGAACCAATTTTTTGGACGTTGCAACCTACAGTGGTGCTTGAAAGTTTGTGAACCCTTTAGAATTTTCTATATTTCTGCATAAATGTGACCTAAAACATCATCAGATTTTCACACAAGTCCTAAAAGTAGATAAAGAGAACCCAGTTAAACAAATGAGATAAAAATATTATACTTGGTCATTTATTTACTGAGGAAAATGATCCAATATTACATATCTGTGAGTGGCAAAAGTATGTGAACCTTTGCTTTCAGTATCTGGTGTGACCCCCTTGTGCAGCAATAACTGCAACTAAACATTTGCGGTAACTGTTGATCAGTCCTGCACACCGGCTTGGAGGAATTTTAGCCCATTCCTCCGTACAGAACAGCTTCAACTCTGGGATGTTGGTGGGTTTCCTCACATGAACTGCTCGCTTCAGGTCCTTCCACAACATTTCCATTGGATTAAGGTCAGGACTTTGACTTGGCCATTCCAAAACATTAACTTTATTCTTCTTTAAGCATTCTTTGGTAGAACGACTTGTGTGCTTAGGGTCGTTATCTTCCTGCATGACCCACCTTCTCTTGAGATTCAGTTCATGGACAGATGTCCTGACATTTTCCTTTAGAATTCGCTGGTATAATTCAGAATTCATTGTTCCATCAATGATGGCAAGCTGTCCTGGCCCAGATGCAGCAAAACAGGCCCAAACCATGATGATACCACCACCATGTTTCACAGATGGGATAAGGTTCTTATGCTGGAATGCAGTGTTTTCCTTTCTCCAAACATAACGCTTCTCATTTAAACCAAAAAGTTCTATTTTGGTCTCATCCGTCCACAAAACATTTTTCCAATAGCCTTCTGGCTTGTCCACGTGATTTTTAGCAAACTGCAGATGAGCAACAATGTTCTTTTTGGAGAGCAGTGGCTTTCTCCTTGCAACCCTGCCATGCACACCATTGTTGTTCAGTGTTCTCCTGATGGTGGACTCATGAACATTAACATTAGCCAATGTGAGAGAGGCCTTCAGTTGCTTAGAAGTTACCCTGGGGTCCTTTGTGACCTCGCCGACTATTACACACCTTGTTCTTGAGTGATCTTTGTTGGTCGACCACTCCTTGGGAGGGTAACAATGGTCTTGAATTTCTTCCATTTGTACACAATCTGTCTGACTGTGGATTGGTGGAGTCCAAACTCTTTAGAGATGGTTTTGTAACCTTTTCCAGCCTGATGAGCATCAACAATGCTTTTTCTGAGGTCCTCAGAAATCTCTTTTGTTCGTGCCATGATGCACTTCCACAAACATGTGTTGTGAAGATCAGACTTTGATAAATCCCTGTTCTTTAAATAAAACAGGGTGCCCATTTGCACCTGATTGACATCCCATTGATTGAAAACACCTGACTCTAATTTTAGCTTCAAATTAACTGCTAATCCAGGAGGTTCACATACTTTTGTCACTCACAGATATGTAATATTGGATCATTTTCCTCAATAAATAAATGACCATGTATAATATTTTTGTCTCATTTGTTTAACTGGGTTCTCTTTATCTACTTTTAGGACTTGTGTGAAAATCTGATGATGTTTTAGGTCATATTTATGCAGAAATATAGAAAATTCTAAAGGGTTCACAAACTTTCAAGCACCACTGTATTTGAGCAGATCACTCATAGAAAACCCTGGATTTTATGATGTCATTTTCGTAAGACTAGCACTTTAAAAATGTGTTAAACCAGCTCGAGTTACAGTATCATGTTTTTGCAAGATTTCACTGCTGATATTAGGTGCATTTTGCTTTGAAATGAGTAACACTGTTGAAAGTAACAGGGTTGAGGGCTTTAAAGCATATAGAACACTATCTCCGCCCATGGCAGAGTGTAAACTCACATGACTTAGTTCTCTCCAAAGTTCCCGGTTCTGAGTGGCTTGGTTTAGAGTGTCAAGGTTGAGCTCTGACCAATTGTAGATGTTATCATGCCACCTTTTTTGTTGGGCTCCCCTGCTTCTTCTACCAGTTATCATTCCTTCTAAACATATTTTAACAATCCTTTCTTACTACGTTTGATGTGACCATAAAGTTTGAGTATTTTGCCTTTGATGAGAGGGACAATTGGGGTTAAACCATTTGTTTCAAGAAGACTTTGGATCCTTATGTGATTGGAGAGACATTTGTTTGTCATGAATCTCATGATGTTAAAGCAGAGAATTAAATTATACAAATAAACAGTTAATCAGTGTAAAATGCACTAAATGTGAATTCTCTTCTAATCTACAGTGGTGCTTGAAAGTTTGTGAACCCTTTAGAATTTTCTATATTTCTGCGTAAATACGACCTAAAACATCATCAGATTTTCACACAAGTCCTAAAAGTAGATAGAGAACCCAGTTAAACAAATGAGACAAAAATATTATACTTGGTCATTTATTTATTGAGGAAAATGATCCAATATTACGTATCTGTGAGTGGCAAAAGTATGTGAACCTTTGCTTTCAGTATCTGGTGTGACCCCCTTGTGCAGCAATAACTGCAACTAAACGTTTCCGGTAACTGTTGATCAGTCCTGCACACCGGCTTGGAGGAATTTTAGCCCGTTCCTCCGTACAGAACAGCTTCAACTCTGGGATGTTGGTGGGTTTCCTCACATGAACTGCTCGCTTCAGGTCCTTCCACAACATTTCCATTGGATTAAGGTCAGGACTTTGACTTGGCCATTCCAAAACATTAACTTTATTCTTCTTTAACCATTCTTTGGTAGAATGACTTGTGTGCTTAGGTCGTTGTCTTGCTGCATGACCCACCTTCTCTTGAGATTCAGTTCATGGACAGATGTCCTGACATTTTCCTTTAGAATTCACTGCTATAATTCAGAATTCATTGTTCCATCAATGGTGGCAAGCTGTCCTGGCCCAGATGCAGCAAAACAGGCCCAAACCATGATACTTTTTTTGTTTCCGTTTCCGGTTGAGAGTATGTCGTGCGTGTTCTGGCTGCCGCTTCTCACCGGAGCTTTTTTGTTTTATTTTATTTCTTTTTCTATTTTTTTTCTGTGTGTTTGTGCAGTTTGATGTTTGTTTGAGTGTTTTCTCCACCGGTTGTGGTGTAGCTCTGGACCTAGTTTTGGGCATCGGTTTCCTCCAGGCCTTGGTTCGCCATGGGCGATGCCTGTGCTCCCAGCTGTGGACTGCAGTGAGCTCGTTGCTCATTTTACATCATGGTTGTCCAGCGCTCTGCGCTTTAACGCTTGGCGTGATGTTCCGAGCGATGTTGCTCGGTGGTGTCGCGGCGGCTGTGCAGGCGGTTTGGGACACACCAGTGCTTTGCATGGCGGTGCTTCTCTGCTCGCTTTGTGGATCCATGGCGTGATGTTCTGAGCGATGTTGCTGACGGCGTTGCGGCGGCGGTGCTGGAGATGCGGGACTTGTTTTCGTGCGCCATTTGGTGGGACTGTAGCTGCTACACCACGCGAATTATATCCTGACCCCTACTTGGTGGACTTTTTACTTTTTATTTTTTAAATTTTTTTTCTTATTATATTTTTTATTTTTTTTCTTTCTTTGTCTACTATTGT
This sequence comes from Neoarius graeffei, assembly GCF_027579695.1. NCBI lineage: Eukaryota > Metazoa > Chordata > Actinopteri > Siluriformes > Ariidae > Neoarius > Neoarius graeffei. The sequence continues at coordinate 12,656,040 of NC_083596.1, read as the reverse complement.
AATGCGTCCTTGGGTTTTTTGAAAGGCGCTATATAAATTTAACTTATTATTATTATTATTATTATTATTATTATTATTATTTATACTATCACCACCATGTTTCACAGATGGGATAAGGTTCTTATGCTGGAATGCAGTGTTTTCCTTTCTCCAAACATAACGCTTCTCATTTAAACCAAAAAGTTCTATTTTGGTCTCGTCCATTCACAAAACATTTTTCCAATAGCCTTCTGGCTTGTCCACGTGATCTTTAGCAAACTGCAAATGAGCAGCAATGTTCTTTTTGGAGAGCAGTGGGTTCTCCTTGCAACCCTGCCATGAACACCATTGTTGTTCAGTGTTCTCCTGATGGTGGACTCATGAAAATTAACATTAGCCAATGTGAGAGAGGCCTTCAGTTGCTTAGAAGTTACCCTGGGGTCCTTTGTGACCTCACTGACTATTACATGCCTTGCTCTTGGAGTGATCTTTGTTGGTTGACCACTCCTTGGGAGGGTAACAATGGTCTTGAATTTCTTCCATTTGTACACAATCTGTCTGACTGTGGATTGGTGGAATCCAAACTCTTTAGAGATGGTTTTGTAACCTTTTCCAGCCTGATGAGCATCAACAACACTTTTTCTGAGGTCCTCAGGAATCTCCTTTGTTCGTGCCATGATACACTTCCATAAACATGTGTTGTGAAGATCAGACTGTGATAGATCCCTGTTCTTTAAATAAAACAGGGTGCCCACTCACACCTGATTGTCATCCCATTGATTGAAAACACCTGACTCTAATTTCACCTTCAAATTAACTGCTAATCCTAGAGGTTCACATACTTTTGTCACTCACAGATATGTAATATTGGATCATTTTCCTCAATAAATAAATGACCAAGTATAATATTTTTGTCTCATTTGTTTAACTGTTTTTTTATCTACTTTTAGGACTTGTGTGAAAATCTGATGATGTTTGAGGTCATATTTATGCAGAAATATAGAAAATACTAAAGGGTTCACAAACTTACACCAAACAATAAGAGAACTAACTTTTCTTCTTTCTGTGAACTTTAGGAAATTCAGATGATGTAAAATCCTGCTGAACATGTGATTTACATTTACAAATTCCAAATATTTCACAAGGATGGATATGTTCTCAAGTAACAGGGTTGAGTCTTAAACAAAAATGTACATTTTTACAGAACCTATAATCAATGAATCATGGAAAAGAATGTTTTGAGTTTGAGATATTAAATCGATTCAGACATTAATGCAAAAAAATATATCATATTGAACTTTTGGAACTATTTGAATTAAGTTCCAGCATATCAAGTTATGGTGTCATTATAGAAGGTTAGAACTTACTTGATAAATGCTTTTATTAATGTTTTAAGTTATACATCTGAAACGCTGTTGGGAACACTACAATGTTAAACACTTTAGCTGTGTTTCAAATGACTTACTTTTACACACAGTACTGTAGAAAAGTCTTCGGCATGCTATTTTTTCATATCAACTTTGTTATAGATTTCTATTTTGACTTCTATATTATCGAGTCAGTACAAAAACATTTTAGAGTTCCAAACATTTGTGTTTTTTCAAGCACAAAATTAAATGTTACAGAAAAAAAGTTTGTATCTTAGCAGCATATTACATACATAAGAGCGCGCTTTTCAGATTAAAAAATTAAACATAATGAAGGCTACTGGGTTTTGGTGCAAAATTAAGAAGCGAGTGTGACAGTCAAAGTGTCCAGAAGAACTGTGGCTGGTTCTGCAAGATGCTCAGGAAAACCTACAGCTCATTTCTTTATAAAACTGCACTCATTGTACCCAAGACTACTTTTTTTTTTAGAGCAAAGGGTCATCTAACACCAAATAGTGACTTTGTTTCATTTATTATGGCTTACTGTTTACTGTTTATAGTATTTTTAATGTTGAAACATTTCATTTCATTTCATTATTATTCATCTCATCTCATCTCATTATCTCTAGCCGCTTTATCCTGTTCTACAGGGTTGCAGGCAAGCTGGAGCCTATCCCAGCTGACTACGGGCGAAAGGCGGGGTACACCCTGGACAAGTCGCCAGGTCATCACAGGGCTGACACATAGACACAGACAACCATTCACACTCACATTCACGCCTACGGTCAATTTAGAGTCACCAGTTAACCTAACCTGCATGTCTTTGGACTGTGGGGGAAACCGGAGCACCCGGAGGAAACCCACGTGGACATGGGGAGAACATGCAAACTCCACACAGAAAGGCCCTCGCCAGCCACGGGCTCAAACCTGGACCTTCTTGCTGTGAGGCGACAGCGCTAATCACTACACCACCGTGCCGCCCCTTCATTATTATTATTATTATTATTATTATAATTATTATTTAGCCATTTTTGGTTTACAGCATTTCTTGACATGTGCCTCAGACTTTTGCAGAGTACTGTACATATATGTAAATGTAATATCACTGGGACACAAATGTCAGCTCAGATTATAGAATCATCACAAATTTTTTGTAACACTTAATGTCATTGAAATGTCATCATACACTTCACAGTTAATGAACTGTATTTCAGTATATTATGGTAAATTCTATAAGGTCAGGATGTGCATAAAAGTTACTCATTTGCATCAAAACACACTTTCTGGATTCTTCTTAATCCTATTCCCTCAAACAGCCTGGACTCACTGATGGATCCAGAATTACATTCATTCCTCCCTCTTATAAGAACATACTTTTCATTTTAATTTGACTGAATAATTCAGTTATTAAATGTGCTTTAAGATCAGTGACTGAATAACAAGCCAGGAGTTTGAAGGTTTATTAATTTGTGCTTTTTGGAGCATTACAAGGCAACTAGAAAAGAGAATCGATGGCTGCTATACAAGAATGTTACGCATGGTACTCAGTGTTTCATGGAGACAAAAACTTACCAACAAGGAATTGTATCAGAAGGAAGGTTCCACCAGTCACAGGAAAGATCAGGCAAAGGATAATGCAGCTTTCAGGTCACTGTGTTCATCACAAGGAAGAGATAGTAAGTGATCTTGTTCAGTGGGAACCATCAGATGGATATACAAGGGTACTTCAAAAAGTTCTCAGTCTCACTCAGAAAACGTCACAGGAGAAAGACTGTTCTTGCATTATTTTATTACATAGTCTTCTTTAACTTCAATGCACTTGCTCCACTGATGTTCAAGCTTTGCCATCCCTTTGCGGAAGAAGGTCACACCTTGAGCCTCTAGATCCTCCTCAGCAGCATGAATGACTTCATCATCACTCTGAAAATGGTGACCATGCGAATGGGATTTCAGTTTGGGAAACAGACACCAATGTCAGATGTTAGATGGTGCCAGGTCAGGTGAGGGAGGTGCATGGGGCAACAGTTCAAAGCCACATTTGGCTGCTTCTGCCCATGCCACCTGTACTGTGTGGACAGGTGCATCGTCCTGGAGCAACAGCACACCAGTTCGAAGCTTTCTTTCCTCTCCTTTTTTCTTTGATTGCTTCTTTCACTTGAGTTTTTGTGGACAGTGAGGTAAGGCTTTATAGTATACAGTTACGTATGCCCCAAAATGGGAGTTATGCCCCTTGTTACCGGGTGAGGCCGAGAACTTTTTGAAGGACCCTCATACCAAGAGGGGAAGAAGGAAAAGAAACTACGCTGATAACTTGCTGGCAGATACTGGAATGGAGAACTCACAAAGTTAATTATGGATAAATAGCAATGGAGGGTACATATAAAGACAGTTGGGCAACTTGGCGACAGACAGACAGACAGACAGACAGACAGACAGACAGACAGACAGACTCGCCCATAGTCAGCTGGGATAGGCTCCAGCTTGCCTGCAACCCTGAACAGTCTAAGTGGTTACAGATAATGGACAGACAGACAGACAGACAGACAGACAGACTTGCCCATAGTCAGTTGGGACAGGCTCCAGCTTGCCCACTACCCTGTATAGGATAAACGGTTACAGATAATGGATAGATGGATAGATAGATAGATAGATAGATAGATAGATAGAGTAGATAGATAGATAGATAGATAGATAGATAGATAGATAGATAGATAGATAGATAGATAGATTGTGATTTTTTAAAGTGAAACTTTCTGTTCTTCATCCAAAATGTCCAGCATACAACTTCTATGTCTTATCTGTTCCATTTACGGCCTCACACACTCTTTATGAACATGTCACTCTGTATACAGTGGTGCTTGAAAGTTTGTGAACCCTTTAGAATTTTCTATATTTCTGCATAAATGTGACCTAAAACATCATCAGATTTTCACACAAGTCCTAAAAGTAGATAAAGAGAACCCAGTTAAACAAATGAGATAAAAAATATTATACTTGGTCATTTATTTACTGAGGAAAATGATCCAATATTACATATCTGTGAGTGGCAAAAGTATGTGAACCTTTGCTTTCAGTATCTGGTGTGACCCCCTTGTGCAGCAATAACTGCAACTAAACGTTTGCGGTAACTGTTGATCAGTCCTGCACACCGGCTTGGAGGAATTTTAACCCATTCCTCTGTACAGAACAGCTTCAACTCTGGGATGTTGGTGGGTTTCCTCACATGAACTGCTCGCTTCAGGTCCTTCCACAACATTTCCATTGGATTAAGGTCAGGACTTTGACTTGGCCATTCCAAAACATTAACTTTATTCTTCTTTAACCATTCTTTGGTAGAATGACTTGTGTGCTTAGGGTCGTTATCTTCCTGCATGACCCACCTTCTCTTGAGATTCAGTTCATGGACAGATGTCCTGACATTTTCCTTTAGAATTCGCTGGTATAATTCAGAATTCATTGTTCCATCAATGATGGCAAGCCGTCCTGGCCCAGATGCAGCAAAACAGACCCAAACCATGATGATACCACCACCATGTTTCACAGATGGGATAAGGTTCTTATGCTGGAATGCAGTGTTTTCCTTTCTCCAAACATAACGCTTCTCATTTAAACCAAAAAGTTCTATTTTGGTCTCATCCGTCCACAAAACATTTTTCCAATAGCCTTCTGGCTTGTCCACATGATTTTTAGCAAACTGCAGATGAGCAACAATGTTCTTTTTGGAGAGCAGCGCCTTTCTCCTTGCAACCCTGCCATGCACACCATTGTTGTTCAGTGTTCTCCTGATGGTGGACTCATGAACATTAACATTAGCCAATGTGAGAGAGGCCTTCAGTTGCTTAGAAGTTACCCTGGGGTCCTTTGTGACCTCGCCGACTATTACACACCTTGTTCTTGGAGTGATCTTTGTTGGTCGACCACTCCTGGGGAGGGGAACAATAGTCTTGAATTTCCTCCATTTGTACACAATCTGTCTGACTGTGGATTGGTGGAGTCCAAACTCTTTAGAGATGGTTTTGTAACCTTTTCCTGCCTGATGAGCATCAACAATGCTTTTTCTGAGGTCCTCAGAAATCTCCTTTGTTCGTGCCATGATACACTTCCACAAACATGTGTTGTGAAGATCAGACTTTGATAAATCCCTGTTCTTTAAATAAAACAGGGTGCCCATTTGCACCTGATTGTCATCCCATTGATTGAAAACACCTGACTTTAATTTTAGCTTCAAATTAACTGCTAATCCTAGAGGTTCACATACTTTTTGCCACTCACAGATATGTAATATTGGATCATTTTCCTCAATAAATAAATGACCAAGGATAATATTTTTGTCTCATTTGTTTAACTGGGTTCTCTTTATCTACTTTTAGGACTTGTGTGAAAATCTGATGATGTTTTAGGTCATATTTATGCAGAAATATAGAAAATTCTAAAGGGTTCACAAACTTTCAAGCACCACTGTAAATGCCAACATGTACTGCTTTAACACAGAAGGCATGACATGGCACACACATGAATAAAAACAGAGATGTTAAGTTCTATGGATTGAAGCAGTCAGATAAGAGTGATATTGAGTGCTGAAATCCGAGACCGCTGTTTTCGGCTCAGTTGAGTCACTATCCTGTCTCTGTCCAACAAACAAGGGTCATGGCTGCAGTCTGTAGTGGAAAGAAATTTTATTGAGAGCATCAAATCACACATTGGTTTCTTCAGAAGCCCCTTGCTGTCTTGCTGTGGTGTGTCAAGGCATTCAGACAATCCAGAGACTGACCTTTCCAGACTCCCTGCATTTAGGCAGATCGATACCCCTGAACAAAAGCAGCATGAGCAGTGTCAAGGGATATGTTCGTATCGACCTCAGACTGGTATTCATGAAGCAAGTGGATAAAGTTGGCAGGTTTTGTTCTTTTTTACCTTCTCTTTGAGAACAAATGGCATTTTAGTTTGCAATAGTGCTTTAATTTTAGTTGAGGTTTAGTTTGCCATGTCTGTAATCTATTCCTTATGGCTTGGAAATGAACAAAATTTCCAAATAATATTGCCACATAAAGAGTTTGCATGTAATATATACTGAAAAGAAGATGGAAATAAAGCCTATGATAGCAGTATGTTAAGGAAGTAAAACGATTTTCAGATACATCAATAATAATGGCGGTCTAACATGAGTGTTTTAAGAATTCTTCTCTTTTTCTTCCCTTTAATTAGGAAATCTGTGATATTTTCATGATGCATTTCTCTGGGAAAATGTGATAAAGTGACCTTATACAATAGCGCTGTTGAATTCTCAAATCTGATTGGTTAGTTTTCTCAGACCATAGTGCTGGCTAAAAATCCAGATGATAGGTTTGTATTAATGCACTCAGTCTAAGTTAGCGTTTCTATTATAATAGCTAATAATAAAAAACACATTTAAGAAAGAAAAAACATCCGATCATTGATATGGGGATGTTTTCTCGAAGGAGACATTTATTTAACATTTATAGAAGGAGTTTCCAGAATCAGAGGGGTTTTTGTTTTGTGAAAAAAAAACAAGCTGTGTTTTTTTTGTTTTATTAACTTAAAGAAAGAGGAAAAAGAGGCTAGTGAGTGAAATGACTGTTTACGGCTGCTGTAACTAGGCATATCAGATGCTCGCTGACCGTGCTGTTTCCAAACCTGTCAGTGCTTAACTCTTGAATATTTTCTATCGCAAATAGTATCATTAAAAATCTTATAATCTCTGCTTTCAAAATAAATTTATCTTGTTAAGATCTGTTCAGTACTTTGGGAGTAACGGCAGGTTGAAGTATACAACAGAGTAAAAACTCTCTGCTCGTGAGACGTCGGGAAACTGCTGGTGCTTATTGAGTCACGGGAAAGCGGTCAGGCTCTCTCTCTTCTGATCAGTTTCTGACTGGATTACTCGTGGATATCAATCAGATAACTTTTATAAGGATGTTGTCTCGCTCTCACTGTTTCTGATGAAGTATTCAGCAAAATTTTCCGTCTGTTAGTTTTGATGTTATGATTCACGGGAGATTTTGAAGTGAGTTTTTATAGCTTTACCTACTTATTTTTTCATATCAAACCAATTCATGGAAATAAGTACAGTGGTGCTTGAAAGTTTGTGAACCCTTTAGAATTTTCTATATTTCTGCATAAATATGACCTAAAACATCATCAGATTTTCACACAAGTCCTAAAAGTAGATAAAGAGAACCCAGTTAAACAAATGAGACAAAAATATTATACTTGGTCATTTATTTATTGAGGAAAATGATCCAATATTACATATCTGTGAGTGGCAAAAGTATGTGAACCTCTAGGATTAGCAGTTAATTTGAAGCTAAAATTAGAGTCAGGTGTTTTCAGTCAATGGGATGACAATCAGGTGCAAATAGGCACCCTGTTTTATTTAAAGAACAGGGATTTATCAAAGTCTGATCTTCACAACACATGTTTGTGGAAGTGTATCATGGCACGAACAAAGGAGATTTCTGAGGACCTCAGAAAAAGCATTGTTGATGCTCATCAGGCAGGAAAAGGTTACAAAACCATCTCTAAAGAGTTTGGACTCCACCAATCCACAGTCAGACAGATTGTGTACAAATGGAGGAAATTCAAGACTATTGTTCCCCTCCCCAGGAGTGGTCGACCAACAAAGATCACTCCAAGAACAAGGTGTGTAATAGTCGGCGAGGTCACAAAGGACCACAGGGTAACTTCTAAGCAACTGAAGGCCTCTCTCACATTGGCTAATGTTAATGTTCATGAGTCCACCATCAGGAGAACACTGAACAACAATGGTGTTCATGGCAGGGTTGCAAGGAGAAAGCCACTGCTCTCCAAAAAGAACATTGTTGCTCATCTGCAGTTTGCTAAAAATCATGTGGACAAGCCAGAAGGCTATTGGAAAAATGTTTTGTGGACGGATGAAACCAAAATAGAACTTTTTGGTTTAAATGAGAAGCGTTATGTTTGGAGAAAGGAAAACACTGCATTCCAGTATAAGAACCTTATCCCATCTGTGAAACATGGTGGAGGTATCATCATGGTTTGGGCCTGTTTTGCTGCATCTGGGCCAGGACGGCTTGCCATCATTGATGGAACAATGAATTCTGAATTATACCAGCGAATTCTAAAGGAAAATGTCAGGACATCTGTCCATGAACTGAATCTCAAGAGAAGGTGGGTCATGCAGGAAGATAACGACCCTAAGCACACAAGTCGTTCTACCAAAGAATGATTAAAGAAGAATAAAGTTAATGTTTTGGAATGGCCAAGTCAAAGTCCTGACCTTAATCCAATGGAAATGTTGTGGAAGGACCTGAAGCGAGCAGTTCATGTGAGGAAACCCACCAACATCCCAGAGTTGAAGCTGTTCTGTACGGAGGAATGGGCTAAAATTCCTCCAAGCCGGTGTGCAGGACTGATCAACAGTTACCGCAAATGTTTAGTTGCAGTTATTGCTGCACAAGGGGGTCACACCAGATACTGAAAGCAAAGGTTCACATACTTTTGCCACTCACAGATATGTAATATTGGATCATTTTCCTCAGTAAATAAATGACCAAGTATAATATTTTTATCTCATTTGTTTAACTGGGTTCTCTTTATCTACTTTTAGGACTTGTGTGAAAATCTGATGATGTTTTAGGTCACATTTATGCAGAAATATAGAAAATTCTAAAGGGTTCACAAAGTTTCAAGCACCACTGTAACTATTTTAGAATATAACTGGAGTTGTTTTGATGAAAAATATTGAGATCTTAGTGGTCGGAATGATATATTAAAAAAAACGGAAGTCTGAAACATGAGTGTCAATTTCAGTTCAGTTAATGTGGATTGTTTATTGGATGTGGATCAGACAGTTTTTTCGAGGTTAGCCTTGAAAGCTGTGAATATTATCATTTATATTCTTTAATATAAACACTAGTAGGCCCTACTTTTGAGAAATACAAAGGCCTACAGAGCACAAAGAGGGTGTTAGAAATAATATTTTATTACTTTTTTATTGAGCATACCAATTTAAAATTTTTTAAAAACCCAATTAGCATAATTAGTATTAATTAAATACTAATTTGCATCATTTGTTTTTACTGATTTTTCACACTTTGTATTCAGTATACAACCATCTATGTACCTGCCAATTTCCATGTAAATATCTTGAAAAATAGAAAAGTTATGAAGAAAAAACTTTTGATCTCATTGGTTAATGAGGCCTGTTTTGGATCATGTGATCCTCATACAGAATATTATGACAGTTTTCTAAAAATTAAGCTGTTTTTTCAATCTTTGATTTGTAATATCTCAAGAACAGATAAACATATATTAATTCAGTAAAAAGTATATTGTTCAGCATTCAATTCTGAGTTCAATGAGAGTATCTATATGAGAGCAGGTTCAAGCAATTTGGATTGAATTTGAATTTTCACCTGATATAAATGGTAACAGGAACTTGTGGCTCTCATGGATGTTCCACAACATTAAATGTAACATGATTTGTTATTCATTAATAATCATACAGCGGTATGAGAGGAATAAAACTTTTTGGGACATGCATTTATTGGAAACTAATCAACTTCAGAGAGATAACTAGCCCACACAACACTAGTGTTGATTATTTTCCAATCACAGCACACCTTGTTATGTTTCATTCTTTACACCTCATTTGTGTGAGGTACAAAACAGAGGGATGAATGGAATCCAATAAAACCATTATACAGTATTTTTCTGAGCATGCAAATGCATTGTTCAGTGGATTTTTAAAAAATCTGGTTTCAGTTGGAACATTTCTAACTGCTAGTAAAAAAAAAGGGATTAGTAGTTGTATTTCTATCAGTTGTATATCTATTGTCATTATAATTGCTACAAAAACCACTGACAGCAATTTCGAAATCAAATTGTGAAATGACACTGAGAGTAGGAATTAGTCATTCTCGTGTTATTCTTCGGGAGGAGTGTTACCCCATGGTGAGAAGGCTCGACTCATTGACCTGCTGTGTTGATGGTTCATGCTCTCTGAGGACTCTGTGGGTCAGCAGTAGTATATTGATCTTATGGGCTGCATACTGCTTTCCTGTTGTGTCTTCCACTTCACAGCTGCTTCCTCTCACTCCAAAATGCGTGGTCTTGTGACCACATTACTCCCACCTCACATCTCTAACATCCACCAATCTCCAGCAGCTTTGTCCCTCTTCGTTCTGGTCCAGTTGGCTCGGCCTAGTCTAGAGATGATAAATCGGATCAACAAGCAAGTTCAGGAAACATGGAAGATCCTCTGATGTGATGATGAGTACTCTTGGCTTGAAGGATGTCAGAGATTATTTTTAACATTTGGTGATTGCAGGGTTTTTTAGTGTTTCGGTCAAATTGGCTGCCTTGACTTCATATTTCAGATTTGAGATATGTTTGGCTTGTAGTAGACGCATCACGTGAATTTTACTTATGAATCTTTTTTTTCCACATTAGTTTTAAAGTTATATACAAAGGATTCATTTTTCCATGTGTGAAAATAATTCACATAAAATCGTGTAAAAATGAATCACGCTTAAAAAAAATTTAATTATAAATGAATTGTGTAAAAATAATAATTTTTACATATGAATCATTGATTTCAACATGTTATTTTTAACACGATTCATTCATTTTCACATATGATTTTTTTTAACACAGTTTACTTTTACTTGTGTTATGTTACTACGTTACTTATTCACATGTAGGACATGGTTGTTTTATCATATATATATATATATATATATATATATATATATATATATATATATATATATATATATATATATATATGGACACAAGTGTTTTACTTGGAAATATGCCACTCGTATTTTTCATACAAACTGTATCCAGGACATTGAGTAACATACACTGAACAAAAATATAAACGCAGCACCTAAAGATTTTATTTATTTTGTACATCCGATACTGATTTTTTTTTTCTGCCCACATCAAATGATAGTATAGCATACCAGTAAACATTTTTTGAAAAAAAAAAATGTCCCTCTACTCAAGTTCTGAGCAGTGCCCAGACTTGAGATAATCCATGATCCAGTCGGGTGTGACCATTGCAGACAAAAATTTCACTGAGTAATGCATGTCATGACCATTCTTTATGTGGGGCCAATAAAAGACCACCCTAAAATGACAAAAATGTTCAAATGTCAAGATGCCACAGATGACCAGAATCAACCGGGAACGAGCCATTGGCATGCTGCAGGCTGGAATGTCCATCAGAGCTGTAGGGCGTCAATTGGGGGTGCTATTCCACGATAGTCCGCCTCCGACGACGATTTCAGCAGCATGGCACCACAGACAACATGCCACATGCACGCAGGCCACGTGTCACCACTCCAGCACAAGACCGGCATATCCGTCTGACCCACCTGCGTGATTGGTGCCGGACTGCAACACGGACCGCAGATGAGACCATGGGGAGACACAATCGCAGGGTCAGCAGTCAAACTGTGAGAAACCGACTCAGAGAAGCTGGCCTCCATGCACGTAGACCTCATCGAGGATTGGACCTGACTGCTGGGCGACAACGTTCTCGTCTGGACTGGGCTCGGGCACATAGAAAATAAAAATGAAAATGAATTTCTATCTGAACATTTGTATTTCATAAAATATGGACCGCTGCATTTATATTTTTGTTCAGTGTATATTTTTCAATATGTCACTTGTGAGGAAATCAATGAATTGTTTTGATAAATTTGGGTACTTTTTGTTTGTGAATGTGTTGATATAATAAAAAGAAAATCACACGTTGGCTTGAAGATATGAAGTTTATCTTCTCGTGTTGAAAAACTCGCATTTTTCATACGAAATACAGTGGTGCTTGAAAGTTTGTGAACCCTTTAGAATTTTCTATATTTCTGCATAAATATGACCTAAAACATCATCAGATTTTCACACAAGTCCTAAAAGTAGATAAAGAGAACCCAGTTAAACAAATGAGACAAAAATATTATACTTGGTCATTTATTTATTGAGGAAAATGATCCAATATTACATATCTGTGAGTGGCAAAAGCATGTGAACCTTTGCTTTCAGTATCTGGTGTGACCCCCTTGTGCAGCAATAACTGCAACTAAACGCTTGCGGTAACTGTTGATCAGTCCTGCACACCGGCTTGGAGGAATTTTAGCCCGTTCCTCCGTACAGAACAGCTTCAACTCTGGGATGATGATGAACTGCTCACTTCAGGTCCTTCCACAACATAGTTGCAGCAATGACTGCAACTAAGGTGGGGTTTACATTAGACCGTATCAGCGGATCATCAGATTAATGTTTTTAAAACGATTAGTGTGCACACAGCAATGCCAATACACGATTCGCGTGCACACAGCAACGCCAATACACGGATACGCTCGGCTCCACAGGCATCCTGCGCTCCAAATCACTCCGCCCTGAACAGCGAGTGCCCTCTGGAGGGTGCGCACTCCGGCCCTGCGCAGCTCACAGAGCGCGCGAGTATAGCGCACGAGCAGTGATTTGGGACTGAACCGCTGTGTGTGTGATCTCAGTGCATGTCGGGCATGCGCGTCACTTACCACTTGCAAGTGGAAGGATGGCAAGCCTAAAGACAATCATAACTACACAATGGGCAGTATTTGCATCAGTATTTGCAGTATTTTCATACTTTTATACTCTTTAATGAAAGGTGATACAAGGCGGAAGTCCGCGCCGTTTTTCAGCAGTCGCGTCACATGACCAACGCCAGCGAATCAGGAAGGTGGATGTCACAGTGACAATGACGACCCCAGCTCGAGCTCAGCACAGCGTATCCGCGTATCCGCGTATTCTCAATGTTTACACAGCACCGGACCAGACACGATTTGGATTGAATACGTGGACGCTGGCGGATTCCCATTTCCCGGCGTTTCCAGGCGTTTTAATGTAAACAGACAGTGCATCCGCAAAGAAAACGAGACAGATACAGTCTAATGTAAACTTGGCCTAAATGTTTCCGGTAACTGTTGATCATTCCTGCACACCGGCTTGGAGGAATTTTAGCCAATTCCACTGTACAGAACAGCTTCAACTCTGGGATGTTGGTGGGTTTCCTCACATGAACTGCTCGCTTCAGGTCCTTCCACAACATTTCAAGTGGATTAAGGTCAGGACTTTGACTTGGCCATTCCAAAACATTAACTTTATTCTTCTTTAACCATTCTTTGGTACAACAACTTGTGTGCTTAGGGTCATTGTCTTGCTGCATGACCCACCTTCTCTTGAGATTCAGTTCATGGACAGATGTCCTGACATTTTCCTTTAGAATTCGCTGGTATAATTCAGAATTCATTGTTCCATCAATGATGGCAAGCCATCCTGGCCCAGATGCAGCAAAACAGGCCCAAACCATGATACTACCACCACTATGTTTCACAGATGGGATAAGGTTCTTATGCTGGAATGCAGTGTTTCCCTTTCTCCAAACATAACGCTTCTCATTTAAACCAAAAAGTTCTATTTTGGTCTCATCCGTCCACAAAACATTTTTCCAATAGCTTTCTGGCTTGTCCACATGATCTTTAGCAAACTGCAGACGTGCAGCAATGTTCTTTTTGGAGAGCAGTGGCTTTCTCCTTGCAACCCTGCCATGAACACCATTGTTGTTCAGTGTTCTCCTGATGGTGGACTCATGAACATTAACATTAGCCAATGTGAGAGAAGCCTTCAGTTGCTTAGAAGTTACCCTGGGGTCCTTTGTGACCTCACCGACTATTACATGCCTTGCTCTTGGAGTGATCTTTGTTGGTCGACCACTCCTTGGGAGGGTAACAATGGTCTTGAATTTCCTCCATTTGTACACAATCTGTCTGACTGTGGATTGGTGGAGTCCAAACTCTTTAAGGCCCGGTCCCACTGGCCGATGGACACAAAACGTATGCAAAAAGGACACAGCGGACGAGCAAAATTTCGGGGGTGGCTCTATCCATTTTTATCCGCTCCAGAAATGGACAAAATTTGCGAAAACAGAACGGAAAAGAACGGACGTGGGTAGTATATAGCGGGGATGTTAAACGCATGTTCATAGGAAGCCTAGCGGATGAAAACGGATGGAAGTGGATGACAGCTCCGAAGGGGTTACCGGTGATAACTGAGAAGCGGACGCATAGCAGAAAGAGCAGATGCATAGCGGATGAAGGGGATGCATCACGTACGCCTAATGGTAACAAAGGGGATGTTGCGCGGATGTATATCGGATGCAGACCGTTCACTGCGCATGCGGGGGGTATGAATTGCGTCTGCTCCGCGGATATAAAGGGATGCAGCACGCACGCCGTCAGCATAAAGCGGAAAGACGTGCTGGCGGCTACATCGATACATCTCTACTACTAGATGATTTTCTCCCCCTTTTTATACAAAATATCGATTGTCCGCTAGGTGTCCTTCTACATACTCTAGACATACTCCAGACATCCTAAATATACGAGATACATCCCAGATATAAACGCTTTGTCCGTTTTGAATACTTTATATACGAGATGCATACGCTTACATCCTTTCTATTTCCGTGCTACTAACGATGAATAGACGTTTCATGTACCTTATCTTTCCTCCCTCTTTCCGTTTTCAGCTGCAGCGGATGTGAGTTGCGAGGATGCCCAGAGGATGCAGAGAGGATACAGCAGACGTTTAACGGATGATAACGGACATAGAACGTTTGTTGCTCGTATATGTCGCGGATTTACATCGCACACGGCGGAAAGTTCATCCGTTCTAAAAGTTTTGTGCAGCTCAAAACTTTTTGCGCGGATGAAATCACAGTGGACGGCTGCTCGATGGATAGAGCGTATGAAGCACGTATGCAATGAGTACACAACGGATGCATAGCGTTTTCCAACGGATGGCAAAGATTTTTTTACGTTTTACATCCTCTTTGCATCTGTAAGTGCAGTGGGACCGGGCCTTTAGAGATGGTTTTGTAACCTTTTCCAGCCTGATGAGCATCAACAACGCTTTTTCTGAGGTCCTCAGAAATTTCCTTTGTATGTGCCATGATACACTTCCACAAACGTGTTGTGAAGATCAGACTTTGATAGATCCCTGTTCTTTAAATAAAACAGGGTGCCCACTCACGGCACGGTGGTGTAGTGGTTAGCGCTGTCGCCTCACAGCAAGAAGGTCCTGGGTTCGAGCCCCGGGGCCGGCGAGGGCCTTTCTGTGTGGAGTTTGCATGTTCTCCCCGTGTCCGCGTGGGTTTCCTCCGGGTGCTCCGGTTTCCCCCACAGTCCAAAGACATGCAGGTTAGGTTAACTGGTGACTCTAAAATTGACCGTAGGTGTGAACGTGAGTGTGAATGGTTGTCTGTGTCTATGTGTCAGCCCTGTGATGACCTGGCGACTTGTCCAGGGTGTACCCCGCCTTTCGCCCCTAGTCAGCTGGGATAGGCTCCAGCTGCCTGCGACCCTGTAGAAGGATAAAGCGGCTAGAGATAATGAGATGAGATGAGATGAGGGTGCCCACTCACACCTGATTGTTATCCCATTGATTGAAAACACCTGACTCTAATTTCATCTTCAAATTAACTGCTAATCCTCGAGGTTCACATACTTTTGTCACTCACAGATATGTAATCTCATCTCATTATCTCTAGCCGCTTTATCCTGTTCTACAGGGTCGCAGGCAAGCTGGAGCCTATCCCAGCTGACTACAGGCGAAAGGTGGGGTACACCCTGGACAAGTTGCCAGGTCATCACAGGGCTGACACATAGACACAGGCAATCATTCACACTCACACCTACGGTCAATTTAGAGTCACCAGTTAACCTAACCTGCATGTCTTTTGACTGTGGGGGAAACCGGAGCACCCAGAGGAAACCCATGTGGACATGGGGAGAACATGCAAACTCCACACAGAAAGGCCCTCGCTGGCCACGGGGCTCGAACCTGGACCTTCTTGCTGTGAGGCGACAGCGCGAACCACTACACCACTGTGCTGCCAGGTAGCATGGTATTGAACAAATCAAAGATGAGTTCAGTATCATGCTAGCTGAATGGAATATATCTGCTATACCATGAAAAAAGCCAGCCAATATTATTATTATTATTATACATACACATTCTTTTTGGGTGTCCAACACATCTTTCTCTTTCAAAATTCTGTCAAAATCTTCCATTTTTAATGAAGCAAGCCTGTCGGCCATGTTTGTTCACAAATTGTCACAGTTGCTTGCCAGCGCAGAAGTTTTATGTCTCTGACATGTCTCTTTTCCAGTTTTTCAATGTCTGTTGGTATGTTTTTCTCTTATAAATATGAAGAATATCTCATGAAGTTTTGGTAGACTTTTGGGTGTTCAATGTGTCTTTCTCTTTCCTGGCAAACAAAGAAATGCTTCTCTCATTGAATATTCACATCAGCTCCGACGTGTGACATCATGTTGTCTTGACAACCATGCAATATTGTAAACTATATTCAACCCTCATTCTCCATTGGGTAGAGTGATGTAATACACATGGGATAAGTGATATGCTAACAATATTGCATGCTATCAAACAGGGACGTCACTAGGTTTGAGAGACAGGGGGAGCTTAGCACCCAGAGGAGAAAAGGTATTGTGCGCTCGCAGCGCGCGCCGAACATTTTTCAGAGCACCTACTAAGACTGTCAATCAATTCATTATTTCAAGAGCATCACACCTTGGGGACACACTTCCCACCATTTCTATTCTATTTTAAAATTGCTTTCATCATTTAATTGCTTGCTCAAGCAACTTCACCAGCTAAACTACAAAAATGTGAAAAAAAAAACAACGGTAGGTGTCATGCATTCCTGCGCAAACTGAAGAGGGCAAGTGCTTCACAAATCATCATGTAAACATTCTACAGAAGACTCAATATAGCCTAGGTAAAGTTAAGCAAATGCAAACCACTGACATCAAATTACAATCTCACCGTGTGTGTCTGCAAATGAAAGCATAGAATTCTGACTCTCTGCAAACCCAACTCAATGGAAGCCCGCACCGCGCCTGCTGCAGAATGCCCGCGTAGTTTTTTAAGTCCTACTAGCCTACCACTCGACGTGACGCTTGACACAGAGCCAATGAGGAGGAATCATAACGATATTAATAATATTGCATTAAACAATAAATAAGCAAGCAGAAACTGTTGTTCGGATTAACTTGCGTTCTTGATGGCTCATGTTCAGTGCTTTACTGCCTTTGTTTTTTTTGGGGAAAAATAAATAATTTAAAAAAGGTCAAAAAATATAGGGTGGCTTTGCCATAAGATAGGGTGGCTGGAGCTACCCTAAAATGGGTCTGGCGACGTCTATGCTATCAAACCAAATGAATGAAATCCGCTAGAAGGGAATCGAATACATGTTTTTATTCCATTGAAAAAGTATCCTGTATGTATAATAACTAAATAATATTGGCTGGCTTTTTTCATGGTATATCAGATATATTCCATTCAGCTAGCTTGATACTGAATGAGTTGAAGACGAGTAGCTGAATGGAATATACCTGATATACCATGAAAAAGCCATTATTATAATACACATTCGATGGAACAATTATAGATTTTACAAAAAGTTAAGAACAGGGGGGTAACTTACCAATACTGAATGCTGATCGAATGTAATTCAATGTTCTGCCAATCCAGTGTACTGTACAAAGTCAAAGTTCTAACAATAAAAATGGTACACGTCCAAAATCCCTGAACAACAACCCAACTTGTATACAAGCTATATCCAGGTAGACAGTTCAAGTTCAAAGTTACTTTTGATCATAGTTAATTGTTACATTGCAGTTGTTCAAAACAAAAGGGCTTTGCTGAGTGAGGTCCTCTTGTAAAAATCTCCGTCACTTTTCCTCACATCCAAGTAGAACTTTGACAATATTTCCACTATTGCTCTCTTTTCCAGTTTTTCGATGTCCATTGGTATGTTTTTCTCTTGTAAATATGCATGGAGAATACCCTGTAAAGTTTTGGTAGCCTGTTGGGTGTTCAGCACATCTGTCTCTTTAAATCTTCGGCTTTTAATGAAGCAAACCTTGCAGCCATGTTTGTTTGCAAACTGTCAGTCACTCGCTAGCATGGAAGTTTTACATCTCTGACATGTCTCTTTTCCAGTTTTTCCATATATTTGATACGGAAGATTAAATGCGTGAAGAATATCCAGTGAAATTTTGGTAGCCTTTTGGGTGTTGAGTGTGTCTTTCTCTTTAAAGCTTTGGCTTTTAATGAAGCAAACCTGGTGGCCATGTTTGTGTATAAACTATCAGTGTCACTCACTAGCGCAGAAGTTTTACATCTATGATGTGTCTCTTTTCCAGTTTTTTGATGTCATTGGTATGCTTTTCTCTTATAAATATGCATGAAGACTATATAATGAAGTTTTGGTAGCCTTTTGGGTGTTCAGTGCATCTTCGGTTTCTTTATTTAGTGCTTAAACCAAGCACTGGATCATCTCTCTTTCCCAGCTGACAAAGAAATGATTGTGTGCATGCACAACAGAAAAGTTGTCATTGGATCTTCATATAAGCTCTGATGTGTTGTCTTGACAATGTGCAATATTATAACTATATTGCATGCTCTTTCTCCATTGGGGAGAGTGGCATAATACATGGAGGATAAGCAATATGCTAATATTGCATGCTATCAATAAACCTGCTAGAAGGGAATAGAATATATGTTTTCATTCCATGGAAAATGTGTCCTGTGTGTGTGTGTGTGTGTGTGTGTGTGTATCATAATTTCTGATATTTCACTCCAATGACATCACTCCCAGTGTTTTCCCGCTGACTAGACATGCATTGTCAAAATTGCAAACTGGTTCAAAATTAAAATTGATTAACTTGCGAGTTTTTTTTTGTGTCCATATAATCTAAACATTACCAGAGGTGGACAGTAATGAAGTACACTTACTTGAGTACTGTACTTAAGTACACTGAGTATCTGTACTTTACTTGAGTTTTTTTTTTGGAAACTTGTAACTTTAACTTCACTACATTTGAAAGGTAAATATACTTTTTACTCCACTGCATTTCTGTCAAGGTCCTCATTACTATGAAGCAGCTTTGAAAGTGGATTTTTTTTTCTATTCTAAACATGATTGTTTTTTTCACAGGTGACACTGAGACAACCTATCAGTAGGGTCACATCACATCCATAGACTAAAATCAAGCTGTCAGGAGTGGCAAGCTGAGGTGAAGTGAGTACCCAAGAGCAGACTCAGAAAACAGGCAGCGTAAAGAGAAAACTTCTTTAATGAAGTAGATGGCAGAAAGGCAAAGTAGGGCTCAGGCAAAAATCAGTAGTCAAAAAACAGACCAGGTGGTCAAAAACAGGAGCAGGTAGACACAATCAGGGACCAAAAAAAAAAAAATCCAGGCAGAGGTAGCAAGAGAATTCAAAAGAACAGGCAGGCAAAAAACCAAGGACAAAACAAAGAGAAATTCAGGCAGGGGGAATCAAGAAGACAATACCAATGAGTTGTAGCGAGGTGAGAAAAGTCTACAAGAGACAGTCTGGCAAATGGAGTAGCTCCAAACAGTTCTTAAAAAGCCCTGGCTGATGGGAGAGGAGTGGTGGCACCACTTTAGGAAATGGCCTTCAGCAAGGCAGGACTGAATTCCTGTCCTGGATCCAGCCTGAAGCCAGCATGGAAGTCCCACAATCTAAGGCATGGATGGACTGGACCAGACTGTGATAGTACCTCCCTTCAACGGGCACCTCCAGGTGCCTTAGAAAGTGCCTCAGGGTGTTGGTGGAAGTCCATAATGAACCTGGCAGGAACCCAGCTCCTCTTCTCAGGGCCATACCCCTCCCAATCAACCAGGTACTGGAATCCTCTGCCTCAGCGTTGTGCCTTCAGCAACCTCCTGACAGTGAAGACCTCACCACCATCTATGAACCTGGGAGGAGGAGGGGGTTTGGAGATTGGGAACAGGAGACAAGGGGTTTGACTTGGGAGGCATGGAAAGTTGGGTGAATACGGCACATGGTTACAGGCAGAGACAGTCTTACAGAGCAGGGATTAATTACCTTGGAGACAGGGAGCGGTCCTATGAATCTGGGAGCCAATTTGTGGAAGACCGTCTTGAGGAACAAGTGGAGAGCATTACCCAATGTCCCACCTAATAGATGGGAGCTGCCAAGCAGTGTTTGTCAGCTTGTTCTTTAAACATCTTGATAGAACATAGGAGCTTTTTCCTGGTCAATGCCCACGCTCTCCTGCAGCAGCACACAAACATCTGGGCAGAGGGCATGGCGACAACTTCTTGGATGGGGAAGAGTGGTGGCTGGTAACCCAGAGAGCCCTGGAAGGGGGAAAGACCTGTAGCAGAGGTGGGTAAGGAGTTGTGAGCATACTCTATCCAAGGAAGGGTCTTGCTCCAGGAGGCAGCATCCTTGGACACCATGCACCCGAGAGCCACTTCCAGCTGCTAAGGACTCTGATGTATTTATCCATGACTTGCCTCTCAGAA
This sequence comes from Neoarius graeffei, assembly GCF_027579695.1. Classification (NCBI taxonomy): domain Eukaryota; kingdom Metazoa; phylum Chordata; class Actinopteri; order Siluriformes; family Ariidae; genus Neoarius; species Neoarius graeffei. The sequence continues at coordinate 12,635,264 of NC_083596.1, read as the reverse complement.
GGAGAGTAAAGTCACCCCTTAGGTGGTGCAGTCCCAGGGAGAAGGTCAATTCCACAGTCATAGGGCCTATGGGGAGGAAGGGAAACAGCTTGAGACTTGCTGAACACAGGTTTTAAATCATTATACTCAGGAGGCATGTTAGAGAGGTCAGGATATTCACCAATGGTGGGCTGGAGCAGCTCAGCATGAGGGAGGGCAGATCTCAGGCATGACGATAAACAGAGTTGACTCCATCCTAAAAATGGAGTTAGTCCATTTGACATGGGGGTTATGTAGAGTTAGCCAGGGCAGACCAAGAACTATGGACACATGAGGATTACTCATGACAAAAAAAAGAGGATGGATTCAGAGTGGTTGCCAGAAATTCTTAAGGTGACCGGGGATGTTCTATGGGTGATGGTGGTTAGACCAGTACCATTAAGGGTCAGGACAATGAGGGATGGGTTCAGGGCCAGTAGTGGAATCCCCAGGTGCTTGGTGGTGGTCAAGCAGATCAGGTTCCTGTCAGCCCCTGAATCAATGAGTTCCTGGAGGTTGTGGGGCTGATTGCCATGGATATGACCACTGGGAGTAGTGGTCGATTGGTAAGGGGCGGATTCTGGGCATTGCCCACCAGGGCCCCTAAACTCACTGTTGGGTTCTTCCTTTTAAAGGGCAAGATTGGCAGAAATGCCCCAACTGTCCGCAATAAAAACATGCCCTCATATCCCGACAGCGAGGTCATTCCTCAGGTGAGATGTGGACTCTGTCTACCGGCATTGGCTCAGCAGAAGGAATGGAGGCTGAGCAAGACTAGTCCGAGTTCTCGCCTTTACCCACTGTCTGATCCGGGAGTCAATATGACTGGCAAGGTCCATGAGACCAGGGAGATTAGGTGGCAGTTCTCATGAGACCAGCTCACCCTTGGAGTCTGACAGACTATTCAAAAATGTGTCAGACAAGGCTAATCTCCCTGGTCTCATGGACCTTGCCAGTCGTATTGACTCCCGGATCAGACAGTGGGTAAAGGCGAGAACTCGGACTAGTCTTGCTCAGCCTCCATTCCAGCCACAAGATGCCACCAAAGAGCAAAATTCAATCACAGTCAAAAGCAGACCAGGCACCCTGCTGCAGCCCCAGGATTTCTCTTGCTGCTTCTCTGCCAGACAGAGAGCAATCAAAGGTTCACCTCATCTCCTCTGAAATCCTTGAAGCTGGTGCAGCATGGTGAATTGGCGTCCCACATAGATGCTCCCCACTCCCTAGCTTTGCCAGTGAGGAGAGTGATGGTGTAGGCCACTCAGGAATGCTCTGGTTCTCCGTTGTATGGCTGTGGGGCGGGAAGTCTCTGAAGAGGGCTGGAGCAGGAGGAGTGGGTTGTGTAGGAGCAGACGTTACTTGAAGCTGTTGTAGCTGAGTGGCAAGAAGACTGAGTGTCAGAGATGGCAACAAGGTTTTGATCCACCTGTTGGCAATCTTGTTGGTGGGTCCCAAGGAGAATGCCCTGCTTCTGCACCACTGCTCTTAGCTGGGCAAAATCTGCTGGGTCCATGTTGGCCAGACTGTGCTGTCAGGAGTGGCAAGCTGAGGTAAAGTGAGGACCCAAGAGCAGACTCAGAAAACAGATGGTGTAAAGAGAAAACTTCTTTAATGAAGATAGCAGAAAGACAAAAAAAAGGTACAGTAGGGCTCAGGCAAAAATCAGTAGTCAAAAAAACAGGCCAGGAGGTCAAAAACACAGGAGCAGGTAGACACGATCAGGGACAAAAAAACAGGACAGAAAAATCTTCACAAAAACTGATGAACACAGGGACAAGGGAAATCCAGGCAGAGGTAGGAAAAGACACAATTCAAAAGAACAGGCAAGCAAAAACAGGGACAAAAAACTGGACAGAGAACAAGGAGAAATTCAAGCAGGGGGACTTAAGAAGACACAATACCAATGAGCTGTAGCAAGGAAAGTCTACAAGAGACAGTCTAGCAAATGGAGTAACTCCAAACAGTTCTTAAAAAGCCCTGGCTGATGGGAGAGGAGTGGTAGCAGGTGTGGGAGTCCTGCTTCAGGAAATGGCCTTCAGCAAGGCAGGACTGAGTTCCTGTCCTGGATCCGGCCTGGAGCTGGTATGGAAGTCCCACAATCTAAGGCATGGATGGACTGGACCGGACTGTGACACAAGCTCAATTATTTCTTAACAGCATTATTTGAACACGATCAGTTGATGGCAGAATGAAAGGAGGCAGTTCTTCTGGGGAATGCATGCACTCATGGCTATACCTATAACCTATGTTTCAGTTTTCTGAAAAGATTAAAGATGTTTCGTTTGAAATGCTTGCTTTGTTTGCCTAAAATGAACCACATCATGGCCTACAAAAACTCGCCGTCCAACCTGCGGGAGCATATCGAGGTATATAAATGTTTTATTCCAAAAGAAAGCTTGCAATGAAGTTGTCTGTGCTTTTAGAGCTAGCGATGACATTGCAAATGTAGCTATGCATTCTGGTTAGTCAAATGACTTTCTATGGATTTGCCCGCTAAGTTGCCATAGCCTTGTTCACGGCTAATGTTTACACATAGCTAGTTAACTTGGACACTGTTAGCATGTAAAAATGGAGTTAGGCTAACATGAATAATTTTAACTTATCTGAAGTCCTTTCAGAAATATGTTTTAGCATAATCTTGCCAAATAAACAGAATGTAGAAATCTTTCTTTTCTAGTAGCGTTAGCTACCCAATATGATTTCGAGTTTGAAAAGAGTTTGCTAGCATGTCAGGTGGAGTTTCACTGACTAGCTAGCTTAACATTAAACCATCATGATGACACAGCATGCGTTCATTTTGTGAATTCACATTTCTGTCTTTGGTAACGGCGTTAGGTTTTGTAAGTGTTGTGGCAATAATACAACGATGCATTGACAGAAAATGTACTTTTAATACTTAAGTATTTTTAGAAGCAAGCACTTCAGTACTTTAACTTAAGTAAAAATTTGACTGTGCAACTTTCACTTGTATCGGAGTAACATTTGACCAGTGGGATCTGTACTTTGACTTTAGTAATGAAGTTGGGTACTTTGTCCACCTTTGAACATTACACGGTGGCGCGAAGATATGAAATTTATCTTATTGTGTTGAAAAACATATCACTCATTCACTTCACCCTTCACTCACTTGTGAAATATGTTCACCACTCGAAGATAAACTTCATATCTCTGCGCAACTGTGTCCATGTTGAAATGCAGTTTCACATGTTTTTCATGTGATTGCAGATTATTTACATATTCACATGTAATATGTTTATGATTTTTCCATAAGGGTCTCTGTTTCAGAATCATTCAGGAAGAACAACATGCTGAATTCTGAGGCAGATAATAATATAAAATTCTTTATCATTTTTTTGGTCAAAAATATTGTACAGATTTCTCATTGTTCATTAAAATTTCCTACTGCAGAATGACTAAAGCAGTAGCAGCATGAGCACTTTATATGTAGTAGATCACAAAAAAAGTATAATAATATGTGATGAGAGAATAGCAAGTGAGAGTGATGCTATTGGCAAATAATGAGAAAGTCTGAAATGACACAGACTGTCTATGTAATACCCAGTCACCATCGAAGTAAGAAAAGAACCTAAATGCTTTCCATATGGAGCCCAAATGCAGGTGAAAGAGCTATCTGGGTGTACCAGAGCACCCGAAAGGGCGCTTACCTTCTCCCACAGGCCGCCTAAAGGTGGAGGGAATGGGGTGCCTTATCAGCTCTAATGATTAGACAGCTGGAAGCCATTTTCCAGACCCACGGCTAGATTAAGCTTTGCAACCTTTACTGGCCCATCCAGCCTTCCAGTGACAAGGACGAATGGAGACGCTCTGATACACATTAAAATCTGATATGACTGCATTTTACATCAATGCCATTATTTTTTCACTGCTGCTCTGACCTCATGAATCATATTGCAAGAAACTCTGTGATGAAATGAGTTTGTGATTAACGGTGAACATCGGTGCATTGCCATTGCTAAGATGATGATGAAAGCTGATCAGCAAACTGAATTCATCTTCATTGTTCCTTCCTTCTTTATAGTTTATCAGGGTTTCCTAATAATTCCTTTGTCATGAATCATTCATGTTGCTTTGTATAATTTTTTTGACCTTATGATTAAATATTCCTATCAAATGGAAAGAACTTCCTTTCATATCAGTTCCTTTTAGCCTCGACAGCCTTTGCAAGCCTCCCCAGCTCAGCAGCTCTGTTTCTCACTCTCTCAGTACGTCTATTCCTCCAGCTCCAGGCCTGTACTGAGTGCTGAAAGACTGAATGTGAGAATCGGCAGAGGGCCTCAGTTCCCATCTAAGCACCGCAAAACCTAGTGCTTGACACAGATGCTGCATGTCATCTGCATGATGTATGTCTCTGTTGATATGCCGGACATCTTTACATGAACCAGAAAATGTGCTGTCTGCTGGAGGCTTGGCTTAATTCAGTGCCCCATGTTTGCTCAGATACACGGTCTAGATGAACGTTGGTGAGATTTTATATCGTAGGTATTAAAAATTGACAAATATTACACCTATAACTGACAATTAAAGATTTATGAAGTAGAATATTAAATTCACGTGAGAGCAAAAATTGCAAACCAAGAATGCCTTTCTGGTGCGAGATGCTGGAGGAACTACTATCAGGAAGTTCGAAACATCCTAGCTTCAAATAATAGGGTTTTGGCTGCTACAGTTGTGTCCAAGCACATTTTCAAAGAAGCAGCGCGACTCCTATGGCAGATAGATTTGTCTCCTCCAGACTCTTCCTTTTTGAACTAGTCATCCATCACTGACTGGCTGCATTTCAGTGCATCTTAATAAAGTAATCCCCCTCTCTCTCATTTTTTCCCTCCCCTTTGGAATGCTCTTGTTCTTTCTGTTTCTCTTTACTCATTCAGGGCATCCCGGCAATGATTTGTTTTCTTTTCAAATTCTAGGTTGAGAAGGGCCATGGCTTATCATTACTCCAACCTTACTCTGGATGTCTTTGCAAAATGTATGGCTTGTTCCAGGTATGATATTGTACATGGAGCAGTGGTGCTTAAATATTAACCAAAAAAAAACAACCCACACGTTTAATGAGAAATTAGATACGAAAAGTAAGAATGTTAGAGACTGCAACTGAATTGAAATTGCCCTTCTGCAAATATGGATTAAAAAAAGGATTATTTGGGGATTCTTCTCTCTCTTTTTAAAAAAAAAAAGAAATTGGCATGGCTGGAATTAATTTCTTCACTTACTATTTGTTTTATTGTTTTTTTAATAGGAATATTTAAAGCAAGATAAATGTGAGACCATTTAATAAAAATAAGAATGGCGTACTTTAATAAAATATGGATAAACTGAGTATTACTGTTATCAAATTTTTCGTTTTTTTCATTAAAACTAGTTAAAACTCAACCAAGGCTACTGTATTGAAATACTGTACATGTAAAATCATGACTATTGAACCAATCTATTCAAAATCTTGCTTTGAAAATTGACCCTGGATTAAAGCATCTCTTGCTCTCTCTCTCTCTCTCTCTCTCTCTCTCTCTCTCTCTCTCTCTCTCTCTTTTTTTTAAAATCTTCGCTGTAATCTGTCTTGTCTTACACACAAATGTTGGTCTGATTGAATGATGTGTGGGGTGGACATAGCGATAAATCAGACATTAAGCAGCAGGGCCGGGGCTACAGGGTTAATGAATTTCTCTGGCCTGTGGGGGGACGACGTCAAGGATTTCAGCGATGGATAAGGATGGCCGCGTAGGAGCAGGTAGTCCAGAGAGGCTTCATCTATCAGATCAAAGGCATATGTAGGGAAGGTCATCACATTTGGCCGAAGACCTGCCCAGAGAAGGAGAAAAAGGGAAGAAAAGCAAGGGGGGAGGGGGTGGGTAGGTGGGGTGGATAAAAAGCAAAAAGGGAATAATGCTCTTTCTGCAGTTCTGCTTTCACTGCTGTCATTCTTCACATTGTTGAAGCAGAGATAAAGTGAAGACTCTGCAGCGTTTGTGAAAACATGAATGAAATATTCAAGGGTGTGGTGACATACTGTTCATGAACAGAGCCTTGTAATTTATTAATACAGTACTATTATTGTAGAGGACAAAGATAAGGGTGTGTGTATATATCACTGCATGAGTGTCTATTTAAAAAGTCAAAGTTCCTCTTGTGCCAGAACCTGGCCTTCCCAGGCAGTCTCCCATCCCAGTACTAATCAGGCCATTAAAGATACACTGCCTTTCAGATTTTTCAAGTGTAGGTCATAAAAAGAATTTTCTCAGACACCCAATTATTTTTGTTTAGTGGACCAAAAGCTACTGAATTCGAATCACAGACTACCAATTTTATTAGTTTTTTTTAAAATAGAACAATTAATGAATTTAGGGCCATGTGGCCCTAAATTCTCTGCTATTTTTTCCTGCTTCACCATGACCCAATTCAAGATACTACATCATGCATCACATGGTGGGCTTTCCCTGTTCACGTAAGGCATTGTGGGATACAAATTTGAAACAGGAGAGAAAACTGGAGGACGTGAGTGCGCGAATGAAATGTGAAAGACATACTACAGTAATGGAAAGCGAGAAGGAAAGACGTTATGTTGTGAAGGAAAGGAAACGCAGGACCAAACTAATAAATATCGGCGGTCAGCGAGCACCTCGGTGTGATCAGCTGTTTGTTTAGCGACAGAATGATGGAACTGTCAGTGCACGGGCAAAGGTAAACCTGTAGATAGCAGTAATACAACACTGTGGATTTCAGCTGCTGTAAAACCCAAAAGAAGAAGAAGGTGGTAAACCTACACATGCGCAAATGGACTTCTGTCTGCTTGACTGCTCGAAGTGAGTGATTTCATGCACATTATTTGCTCGGGAATTCCCTTAAATTCCCCAGCCACAGAATGGCCTGATATATATTTTTTGAGATATTACAGACATATATCACAATGACCAAATTTCACAGGTTTTATGAAATCAAAAGTCTGTCTAGCTTTAAGGCGCATTACGCAACACCAATCTCCACTTCAATAACCCTCGGCCTCTCACCTATTATACAGCTAGGGTTACAGTAGAGGGCTAGTCCTCTGGTAACCACAAGAGTTTGACTCCCCACTTTTATCTGTATTGTAGCATGCCTTACCAGACAGCAGTAGGTACCATTTTTCACGATGGTCTTTGGTATGCCCTGCCCACAAGTAGAACTCACGATCTCCCGATTGAGAGCTGGACATGCTAACCACTAGGCCAACTTGCGGTAGCATCTGTTTGAAATACTGAAATGTATTTTCTGCCTAAGCATACAGTCAGCCTGGGAGATTTATGCATCAGACCAGCTCATGATATCCAGGATCCATCATGGAGACCTGACAGTCCTAGATATTGTGATAATTGTGTCAAATAATTTAAGTAATAGTGAACAGATCCAAATATGTGTAAATGTGACAGAGGTTGGAACAAATGCAGAATGTTTTTGATTTTGCAAAAGCCTAGCAAGGATCGCAGTGGACCTGAAGCCTATCCTGGAAACATTGGGCACACCGCCTGAAAGGGATGCCAATTCATCACAGCAGCAGTAGTAGTAGTGTTGTTGTTGTTGTTAGTAGTAATAGTACTGGTGGTAATAGTAGTGGTAGTGTAAGTAGTAATTACGGTTTGCTCCAGAATTTTATTAGAAAGCTGCTCACACAATGCATTTGTAAGTTGTAATTTTTTTGAGAGTGGATCTTTGATGTTCAGTATGTCTCATTTCTAACAATGCTGTCCTCAATCATTGGGCCATTATTGAACAACTGTGAGGTGATTTGAATGCTAAACAGATCAGTGAATTTTGTACATTTGGTTTTTTTCTACTCCAGAACTTCTGTTATTCATTATTGATTTTCCACAAGGGGGCGGCACGGTGGTGTAGTGGTTAGCAGTGTCGCCTCACAGCAAGAAGGTCATGGGTTCAAGCCCAGTGGCTGGCAAGGGCCTTTCTGTGTGGAGTTTGCGTGTTCTCCCCGTGTCTGCGTGGGGGTGCTCCGGTTTCCCCCATGGTCCAAAGACATGCAGGTTAGGTTAATTGGTGGATCTAAATTGACCATAGGTGTGAATGGTTGTTTGTCTCTGTGTCAGCCCTGCGATAACCTGGCAACTTGTCCAGGGTGTACCCTGCCTCTCACCCATAGTCAGCTGAGATAGGCTCCAGCTTGCCTGCGACCCTGTAGTGGCTACAGATAATGGGTGGATGGATTTTCCACAAGCTTCAATTCTAAGGAAGAAGAAGAAGCCTTTATTTGTCACATGCACACTCAAGCACAGTGAAATTTGTCCTCTGCTTTTAACCCATTTGAAGCAGTGAACACACGCATGCGCACACGCAGTGTTATAATCACGTTGTCTGTTATCACCTAAATGAGGATGGGTTCCCTTTTGAGTCTGGTTCCTCTCGAAGTTTCTTCTTCATGTCATCTGAGGGAGTTTTTCCTTGCCACTTTTGCCACAGGCTTGCTTATTGGGGATAGATTAGGGATAAAATTACCTCATGTTTAAAGTCATTAAAATTCTGTAAAGCTGCTTTGCAACAATGTCTATTGTTAAAAGTGCTATACAAATAAACTTGACACAAGTGAGCAATGAGCACATATGCATACCCAGAGCAGTGGGCAGCTATACTACAGCACCCAGGGAGCAGTTGGGGGTTAGGTACCTTGCTCAAGGGCACTTCAACTCAAGGCCGCCCCATGTTAACCTGACCACGTCTTTAAACTGTGGGCAAAACCAGAGCACCCAGAAGAAACCCACACAGACACAGGGAGAACATGCAAACTCCACACAGAAAGGCCCCCGTTGGCTGCTGGGCTCGAACCCAGAACTCTTCTTGCTGTGAGGCAACAGTACTAACCACTACACCACTGTGCAAGGGCTGCCTACCCTGATCATTCTGTACTTTCAATTAGTCAGCTGACTTCATTTTATTGCCATGTAATGTTGCTGAGCCTCGACCTGACCAACTGAAGCAAGCCCAGATCATAACAGTGCCTCCAGAGGCTTGTACAGTGGCCACTATGTATGATGGGTGCATCGCTTCATGAGCTTCCCTTCTTACCCTGATGCATACATCACTCAGGAATAGGGTCAATCTAGACTCATCAGATCACATGACTTTTTCCATTGCTTCAGAGTCCAATCTTTATGCACCCTACAAACTGAAGCCTTTTCTTCTGATTAGCTTCATTAACAAGTGGTTTTCTTATGGCCACATAGCTGTTTAGTCCCAATTCTCTGCATTCTTGTCACACTATGCATGTGGAAATGCTCTAACTTTCTCTATTAAACAGAGCCATGAGTTCAACTGCTGAATTTTTACAATTCAACTTCACCAAGCCTTTAAGTGATCTCTGATCATGGTCAGTCAAGAATTTTTTTCCGACCACATTTCTTCCACCAAGTTTATGGTTCACCACTGTCTTTCCAAGTTTTAATAATGCGTTGAACAGTTCTTTAGCCAATTCCAGCAATTTCAATAATCTTCTTCGTTGTTTTCTTTGCTTGAGCCAGGCCAATAATTTGACCCTTCTGAAACACAGTAACATCTTTTCCATGACCACGGGATACGTCTTCTGACTTGATTTTAAAGAAGTGAGAAGCTACTCATTGCATCAGTTAGGGTTAAAATACTTTTTATCAGCTGAAACATATTAATCACTGCAGTAATTATCAAATTAAAGGCTCTTAAATACTTATTTATTTAAATCCAAATGGTGATTTTTTTTGGCCAGGCAATATATAATCAGGAGCTTTATTACCACTCACTGGCTCAAAATGGGACTATGCTGGGATCATGGCATTAGCAGTGTGCATGATCGTGAGCCATTGAAAGCAGAAGCTGATAATCCAGTTACAAGACCATTGTTTTTACTGATTCTTTAACCAGCCAATCAATGGATCAACGGCAGCCCGCTGGAAATCTTTCTGCTTCTTGGAATCATGAAATACAGATCTTAAAGGAAATATCCATCCAGAAGCACATAAAAATTAGTTTATATTGGATTATTTGTGATGTGCATAGTGATTCTGGTGCCTGGTTGTTAGTTGGTGCTGTATTTTTGGTGTTCCTGTGAGAGTTATTGGTTGTGTGCTACTATGATAAATAAATAGATGCAATGGAGCAAAGACCTCTTTTGTCACTCATAAATTAACAGTATCATTCAATGTCTGTTTAATGATCAATCCAAAGTGGAGACATTAATAAAAATGCTGTACTGAAAGTTCCACAATCTGTTGGAACTTTCCGATGCAGACACTTGGCTCGACGAGTTAGTGATCTACAAGATGACACTGATGGCTGTATTAGGATAACAGTTTAAGTTTTGGAAGCTGATCTGTTTAAGCAGAGTAATGTGCTGTTATGTCACTGTCTTTGAGCAGAGATTAATTCATACTGGCACTACTTTCAGCAGGTAGTCATTTGGCATTGTGGGTAAGGTAGGAAACTGTGAAAATAGGCCAATTTGTCAAACCAAAAATTCATCTGTGAATACATGTATAATCACAGCCTTTTCCATTTAGGCTTAATCATAGTTTAAACTAGCAACCTTATCAACACCTCTCACCCTTCACACTCACTCTTCAGCCTCCTGCCCTCAGGGAAAAGGTACCAGAGACTCCGGGCCCGCTCCACAAGACTGCTAAACAGCTTCATCCACCAGGCTGTCAGGATGCTGAACTCTGTCCACTACCTACCCCCTACTCCTGGTCTGTAACACATTCATTCACACAAGAAAACTACCTCATCTGTTTGCACATCATACCACAAACATTAGCATTACTCATCCGTTTGCACATCACACCACAAACATTAGCATTACTCATCCGTTTGCACATCACACCACAAACATTAGCATTACTGCTGTATCTGCTGCTATTGCTCATTTGCACTACTGTCATATAAGCTGCTCTACTAGCACCTTCTCCATTATTGTACTGTATTGCACTACTGCTATTTTGTACATTGTTTGATTTTAGAGTGTATTTTTTATCTATATTATCTATATTTATAGCCCCGTGATGACCTGATGACTTGTCCAAAGTGTACCCCGCCTTTCGCCCGTAGTCAGCTGGGATGGGCTCCAGCTTGCCTGCAACCCTGTAGAAGGATAAAGTGGCTAGAAATAATGAGATGAGATGAGATCTATATTTATATATATTGTTTTTCTTAATTTTTAAAAATCTATATTATCTATATTTATAAATATTTATATATATTATTTTTTGGGGGGCAGCATGGTGGTGTAGTGGTTAGTGCTGTCGCCTCACAGCAAGAAGGTCCGAGTTCGAGCCCCGTGGCCGGTGAGGGCCTTTCTGTGTGGAGTTTGCATGTTCTCCCCGTGTCCGCGTGGGTTTCCTCCGGGTGCTCCGGTTTCCCCCACAGTCCAAAGACATGCAGGTTAGGTTAACTGGTGACTCTAAATTGACCGTAGGTGTGAATGTGAGTGTGAATGGTTGTGTGTCTATGTGTTAGCCCTGTGATGGCCTGGTGACTTGTCCAGGGTGTACCCCACCTTTCGCCCGTAGTCAGCTGGGATAGGCTCCAGCTTGCCTGCGACCCTGTAGAACAGGATAAAGCAGCTAGAGATAATGAGATGAGATGAGATGAGATGAGATATTATTTTTTCATATTTTTTTTTTGGGTGTAATCTTTATCTGTTTTTTTTACAAGTAAGGTGAGAGAGAAACGGCATTTCGATTCTCCTATATGTCCTGGTGAATTGACAATAAAGAATCTTTGAATCTTGAATCTTTGAATCATAGTCATAAAGCAGACCATGAAATATACAGGATTAGTCAAAGTTATGTTAACACTAATGGATTATTTTACTCCTGCAGATAGACGTACAACATGGGTGACAGATTAAATGGTGCTGTTGCTTGCTGGTTTTTGTGTGCCGAACATGATGAAGAGGTTGAGACTCTCCTGTAAATTATCTTGCACATATGACGTATATTTTGTGAAGAAATGATTTCTACCATTTAAGTGTTAACATAATTTTGACTAACCATATACAGTGGTGCTTGAAAGTTTGTGAACCCTTTAGAATTTTCTATATTTCTGCATAAGTATGACCTAAAACATCATCAGATTTTCACACAAGTCCTAAAAGTAGATAAAGAGAACCCACTTAAACAAATGAGACAAAAATATTATACTTGGTCATTTCTGTATTGAGGAAAATGATCCAATATTACATATCTGTGAGTGGCAAAAGTATGTGAACCTTTGCTTTCAGTATCTGGTGTGACCCCCTTGTGCAGCAATAACTGCAACTAAACATTTCCGGTAACTGTTGATCAGTCCTGCACACCGGCTTGGAGGAATTTTAGCCCATTCCTCCGTACAGAACAGCTTCAACTCTGGGATGTTGGTGGGTTTCTTCACATGAACTGCTCGCTTCAGGTCCTTCCACAGCATTTCCATTGGATTAAGGTCAGGACTTTGACTTGGCCATTCCAAAACATTAACACTATTCTTCTTTAACCATTCTTTGGTAGAACGACTTGTGTGCTTAGGGTCATTGTCTTGCTGCATGACCCACCTTCTTTTGAGATTCAGTTCATGGACAGATGTCCTGACATTTTCCTTTAGAATTCACTGGTATAATTCAAAATTCATTGTTTCATCAATGATGGCAATCTGTCCTGGCCCAGATGCAGCAAAACAGGCCCAAACCATGATACTACCACCACCATGTTTCACAGATGGGATAAGGTTCTTATGCTGGAATGCAGTGTTTTCCTTTCTCCAAATAACGTTTCTCATTTACAGCAAAAAGTTCTATTTTGGTCTCATCCGTCCACAAAACATTTTTCCAATAGCCTTCTGGCTTATCCACATGATGTTTAGCAAACTGCAGACGAGCAGCAATGTTCTTTTTGGAGAGCAGTGGCTTTCTCCTTGCAACCCTGCCATGCACACCATTGTTGTTCAGTGTTCTCCTGATGGTGGACTCATAAACATGAACATTAGCCAATGTGAGAGAGGCCTTCAGTTGCTTAGAATTTACCCTGGGGTGCTTTGTGACCTCGCCGACTATTACACGCCTTGCTCTTGGAGTGATCTTTGTTGGTCGACCACTCCTGGGGAGGGTAACAATGGTCTTGAATTTCCTCCATTTGTACACAATCTGTCTGACTGTGGATTGGTGGAGTCCAAACTCTTTAGAGATGGTTTTGTAACCTTTTACAGCCTGATGAGCATCAACAACACTTTTTCTGAGGTCCTCAGAAATCTCCTTTGTTTGTGCCATGATACACTTCCACAAACATGTGTTGTGAAGATCAGACTTTGATAGATCCCTGTTCTTTAAATAAAACAGGATGCCCACTCACACCTGATTGTCATCCCATTGATTGAAAACACCTGACTCTAATTTCACCTTCAAATTAACTGCTAATCCTAGAGGTTCACATACTTTTGCCACTCACAGATATGTAATATTGGATCATTTTCCTCAATAAATAAATGACCAAGTATAATATTTTTGTCTCATTTGTTTAATTGGGTTCTCTTTATCTACTTTTAGGACTTGTGTGAAAATCTGATGATGTTTTAGGTCATATTTATGCAGAAATATAGAAAATTCTAAAGGGTTCACAAACTTTCAAGCACCACTGTATTACGATAATGAGAGCATGTGTCATTATAGTGTATTTGTAGTGTTACAATCCTTTGGCAAACTTTTATAACTTTTTCATAGACTGAGATAACATATAAAGAGACTGTAATAATTTTTATCGGTGCTATCATCTCATGTACGACTTGATTTTGTGGAATAACTGTTAAATAGACCAACAGAACATGGGAGAAATGAGCATGTTTAGGCTTCTGGTTAATTTATAAATATCAGTGTCACTTTCCTTTAAATTCTATTTTAATGACCTTCCCATTTCTGTTGCATTTCCCTGATAGTGTTAACATGAAAGTCACAATCACATCGAAAGTTGATGTGATTGTGTTTGCAATTTCATATAAATTAAAATGTAAGAAAAGGTATTAATGCTAACCCGACCTCATACTTTTCCTATGGAAATGATAATGAGTCATGCAAATGGTTATGAATAGAAGCTTTCCAGAGTAAACATGAACTTTCTTAAAGACGAGTCTTTTCAATGACATGAGTCATTCGTGCCAATGATTCGCTCTGCCCAAATGTACAACCTGATCACATCAAGGCAAACTACAAACAGCAAGTGCAGTGAGAAATAGCTACTTTTTTAGTTCATGTTCATTTATAATGTGCTTGTATGCATCCACCACAAGATTTGACATGTTGTCATACTGGGGGAAGCCATGGTCTAATATTTAGAGAAGCAGCTTTGGGACCAAAAGTTCACAGGTTCGATTCCCTGGACCAGCAGGAATGGCTGAAGTGGCCTTGAGCAAGGCACCTAACCCCCAACTGCTCCCCAGGTTGCTCTGGGTATGTTGTACGTCGCTCTGGATAACAGCGTCTGGTAAATGCCATTAAAACTGTACTGCCTTTCAGATTTTTCAAGTGTAGGTCATAAAAAGAATTTTCCCTGACACCCAATTATTTTTGTTTAGTGGAGTGAAAGCTACTGAATTCAAATCACAGACTTCCAATTTTATTAGTTTTTTTAAATAAAACAATTAATGAATTTAAGACCACATGTCCCTAAATTCTCTGCTATTTTTTCCTGCTTCACCATGACCCAATACAAGATATTACATCATGCATCACGTGGTGGGCTTTCCCTGTTTGCGCAAGGCATTGTGGGATACAAATTTGAAACAGGAGAGAAAAATGGAGGATGTGAGTATGTGAATGAAACGTGAAAGACTGACTACAGTAATGGAAAGAAAGCGAGAAGAAAAGATGTTTTGTTATATATGAAGGAAAGGAAATACAGGACCAAACTAATAAATATCGGCAGTCAGCAAGCACCTCGGTGTGATCAGCTGTTCGTTTAGCGACAGAATGATGGAACTGTCAGTGCACGCTCAAAGTGAACCTGCACATGCGCACACGGACCTCCTCTGTCTGCTTGATTGCGCGAAGTGAGCGATTTCATGCACATTATTTGCTCAGGAATTCCCTCAAATTAAATAACTTCCCAGCCACAGAATGGCCTGATATTTTGTGAGATATTACAGAAATAAACATATATCACAATGACCAAATTTCAGAGGGAACTAAATTTCACAGATTTTATGAAATTGAAAGGCCATCTAGCTGTAATGTAATGTAATGTAATGTAATTATAATTAATAGAGCTGCATGTTCCACTTCCAAATCATACACACCATACAAATTCAAAGTACACCATTTAGATTTATTTCCATTCTGTTTTCTATGTACATTTGTATTTTTATTTACAAATTATTTTTATATTGTTTCTTCAAATTGTCCTTCTGTCACCTGTCAATAGATGTCAGAATTTCTAAACCAGTCCGTTTTTTTCCTAAAAAAAGAGAAGAATCTAAGTTAAACTTACATACTAGAAAAGACAGACAAACAAATATTGCAGATAAAACACTGATAGGCTTCATAATAACAAAAAATAAATACTATTAACAGGAAGAAATGTAGTGACTGTACACCATTATTCCATACAGACATTCAGCTTTAACTAACAGTTATGTTTTTACTGTTTTTGTTTAATAATAAGAAGATTATTATTGAAACATCATTTTGACATCTGTTGGGGTGGGTGCCTGTAGCGCCAAGTATTGAATGGTGAGTCATTTGAAAAAGATTTGTACCTTTTTGCTTTTAAAAAAAATATGCCTCCACTCTGCTGGTTTATAACTTTGTTATAAGGGACCTACTGGTCTATGACGGTTAGCATTAGCTATAATAGTGCTATTAAAATTACTTAATTACTAATCCATTAAATGGCAATCACAAGTAATGGCGTGTGGTACGTATCATCTCCCTCTGATATTATGAAATGACAGTTGAAAATATTCTTTTCAAACAGCTACTTGAGCAGAGTAATCAATTATACATCCTACAAATTTGTACCTTGAATGTGTAAAACTACTTTGTGCATTTATCTGCACTCACTAAATGCCAGTACTCCAAACAGAATTTGTGAATTTGACATGAATGTGTCCACTGATAAATGCTTTTGAGACTTGGACAAATGGCCAAACATGGACAATTCAACAATACATCTTAAGGACTTGTCCTGGAGTACAAAAACAAAACATAACACAAACATCAAGAGGAAAAATGCTATAAAAATGGACTTTTCAATTTCTGTTTTGCTTTTAAAAAGAAGTATATAAAATCGGGGCAGTCCCAAGTGCATCCTCTGATTAAAAATGAACTGTAATTACATGGCATATCTTCAGCTCTGATTTACAGAATACAATATACAATTTACAGAACATGGTAAAAAAATTCCCATAGTATTAATAAATCTGTTTTCCTGCGTTGTAATAAAACAAAACAATCACACTGGACAACAGCTCAGACATTCATTGCTATTTGAACCAATTTATCATGTATCCAAGCAATCGGTTACAACATCTGTGTCCAAACTCAATGACAAAAATCACATGACTGCTGGTGTGGTGAAGAGCTTCAAAATATAAATATACACATATGCCTTTGCGTGTGCAACTCCAATATTGTATGGAGTGTATGAGAATCCAGTTAGCTGCCCTCATTCCATTCAGGCATGATGCTTACACTGTGGACAGCATGATACTGGTGGGGCGATAGGGTGCGAGGAATACCGTGTGTGTACAAGTATTCATTCCCCTGCAGGCTAGCACTGGGTGACTGGATTCCTGCTCCAGGGCTACACTGACGGCTGAGAGTCTGGTGGGGCATCGAGCCCTGGTACATAGCGTGGGCATCACCCAGTTGTGGCGAGGCATGGCCAGCCACTCCACTCAACCTGGACACTAGAGGGCTGGAGGTGAAGTGGGCAGAGAAGTGCTGGTAAGGCAACCGCTCCATAGGTTGCATGGAACAACTGCTATAAGGGGACACGCTGGCCCAGGTGTTGCAGCTGATGTCTTCTAGGCTTGGAACAGCCTCGCTGGCTTGTGAAGCACTGGCGTACATGCACGCCTGCCGCTGTCCAGACTCGGTCCGATAAGGGGCAGTGGAAAGGCCCAGCGTTTGAGAATAGCTGACAGGGCGGTAGTAATGGTCGTCTTCGCTAGATGAGCTCTCCATGTAGGCCTTCTTATAGGAGTGATCTGTGTGACAGTCATCCTCAACTGAAGAGGAAGTGAGAGGATAAGTTAGTGCCAATCCTAATGTGGAATTTTATGGTATAATTACAGTATTCCATGTTTGAACCAACATTATAGCCAACTGTGATGAACAATTCGGTAGCTTTTTACATTTTAAAGAAGGTGGGTTAGAATTTTGAACAAAATTGGGTTGCTTGGTCACCTGCCAATTCTGGCTACCAACTCTGGAGCCTAACACGTTTCCTCTGAGACACATGAAGCCAGCCAACCACGTCTTTTCAAACTGCTGCTCATGGTGCACCACAGGCCAGGGTAGCACCCTCAGGAAAAAGCTCTATCTGCCCTTTTCCGCATACATGAGCTCACACATGCCCACAACTATCTAGTGTCACTGTAATTGGGAAAGAAGAAAGTAATGCCATCCCTTCCACCCAGACATCATGGCTAATTTAGCTCTCTTGGCTCCCAACAATGGGTGGCTGTGGCATGAAATTGGGTTGATTTGACCTTTTCATTATTAAAATGCAATCAAATACAGAATTATAACTCCAAAATTATTGGAACACTTCATGAAATTGGGCAAAAAATACATGACATTAACCTTACACACAAAAAAAATATATTATTTATAGGAGTTTAAAATGTTCTGCCTGGTCAAGTTGTCCAAATCCATCTATAATCATTCTCCATCATCATCAGCACTGGCAAAACTTCACCAAATATTATTTGTAGGGTTGCTGATAAAAAAAGCACTACTTAGAAAAACCTTTGAACAAATTACTGTGTCGAAATGATATGTTTTAGCTCAGAATATCACTCACTGCATGTGGTAATTATGATATATTGATTGTTATTCTATCCACAGTCACTGGATATGAGCAATTGTGCGCTCTGATTGGCTATTCTACTATGATGCTATCAGCTCATATACCATGAGTAGAGAAAAACAAAATGGCGGAATGTGTTGCTGATCCAACGGAGGAGGAAATAAAAACTCTACTTGGGAAAAAAAACTACAAAAAACAACAAAATATGGAATATAAGTATTTGATGGTAAGAACGCATCTTATTTATTTTTCAAGAATTATTATTATCGCATTTTTCACAAATTGCTCCTGTCATTTCACCAGTTTGTTTACATTCTATGTGGAAATGATTGTCAGATTTTTTTGTATAAAGTTTTATTTATCGATATTTGCAAAAAATAACAATAAAAATGCTCTGTTTCTCAAAATCCAGTGAATATGGATAGAATAAAACAGTTATTCCACTTAATCTCATTGTACATGGCTTGTATCAGCTCATGTATGACTCGATTTCGTGGAATAACTGTTAATTGCTCATTTTCCTGAAGGGTGCCAACAATTCTGGAGCTGATTGTAGTAGTGCAACAGAAATAGACATACTGTAAAGCCAACATGTTAAAAGAAGGGTAAACACCAGTGTGCATACCTTTTCTCTTGATGCAGTGATAGTCTTGGCTGTGTTCATGGGGTAATGGGTAGGAGCTGGACTGAGGCAGGAGATCCTGGGAGGTACTGGTAACTCCGTTCTCACAGGAGTACTGAGAGCTCATGCTGCTGGGTGTTGGCATCCCCTGAATGTCGCCACTAAAGGGACTTTGACTGGCACCAACTCTTTGACGTACTGTGCTTCGAGGAACCACTGGATACTCCTTGGTGCTGATGGAAGAGACAAGAATTACATGAGTGATAGGTATTAGATATGCCTGATATACTCTTTTATTCTATCCACAGTCACTGGATATGAGCAATCGTGTGCTCTGATTGGCTACTCTACTACTAGGATATCAGCTCATATACAGTGAGTAGAGAAAAACAAAATGGCGGCGCATGTTGCTGAACCAACCAAGGACGAAATTAAAACTCTACTCGAAAACAAAACCGCAAAAAATATTTTAAAAGTGCAACAAAATATGGAATGAAAATATTTCATGGTAAAAACGTATCTTTTTTATTTTTCAAGAATTATTATTATCATCATGATCATCATCATCATATTTTCCACAAATTGCTCCTGTCATTTCGCCGGTTTGTTTGCATTCTAAGCATTCATTATCAAATGAACAATCTAGGTTAAAGACCAAGCTGTTTTCAGATGCTTTCTGTTAAATAATTAATATTGTCTTCTTTACATTTTTTATAATTTTTACTTTCTCTGCATGTTTCAAATTTACTTTAACTTTAACTTTATTCTATTTTATTCTGCTGGGTTTTTTTTTCTTTTTCTCCTCCTATTTGAACTACTACTTCATTTTATTATTTTATTTCTACTATTGTTTAATTCTTATTATTTTCTTTTAATTCTTTTAATTAATTGTTTAATTCTTTTAATATTATATATTAGAATAAAAATAAAATTATTTTATGTAATTTTATTCTCTATTGTTTACTGTTTTGTTTTTACTTCTGTAAAGCACATTGAACTGCCATTGTGTATGAAATGTGCTATATAAATAAACTTGCCTTGCCTTGCCTTAAGCGGAAATTGTTTTGTCAGAGGTTTTGTATAAAGTATTTATTTATCGATAGATATTTGCAAAAAATAAAAATAAAAGGGCGGCATGGTGGTGTAGTGGTTAGCGCTGTTGCCTCACAGCAAGAAGGTCCGGGTTCGAGCCCCGTGGCCGGCAAGGGCCTTTCTGTGTGGAGTTTGCATGTTCTCCCTGTGTCCGCGTGGGTTTCCTCCGGGTGCTCCGGTTTCCCCCACAGTCCAAAGACATGCAGGTTAGGTTAACTGGTGACTCTAAATTGACCGTAGGTGTGAATGTGAGTGTGAATGGTTGTCTGTGTCTATGTGTCAGCCCTGTGATGACCTGGCGACTTGTCCAGGGTGTACCCCGCCTTTCGCCCGTAGTCAGCTGGGATAGGCTCCAGCTTGCCTGCGACCCTGTAGAACAGGATAAAGCAGCTAGAGATAATGAGATGAGATAAAAATAAAAATGCTCCTTTTCTCAAAATCCAGTGAATGTAGATAGAATAAAACAGCTATTCCACTCAATCTCGTCGTCCATGGCTTATATCAGCTCATGTATGACTCGATTTCATGGAATAACTGTTAAATATGCATTTATTCACTCCAGTACTATGAAAACATGATAAACCATTTGATCCATTTGATTCCAATAACATTTTAAAACTCATAAGGAGTGCTCATTCACCATGTTTCATTAGTTATTGAGAAAGAAAAAGGGTTTCTGAAAGGTTCTTTGGATAGTTAAGGGTTCTTTGCATCTTTGATAGGAAAACTCATTGGTGTACCATCCTAACTATGCTCATTAGCCACTTTAATAGGAATACCGATACCGATACACTTGGTCATTCAGTCAGTTATCCAATCAGCTAATCATGTTGTAGATACAGGTCAAGAGCTTCAGTTAATGTTCATATCAAACATCCGCGTGAAGAAAAGCCTAAAACCTAAACCCTAAATATCTACGATCTTAGTAACTTTGACTGTAGCATGATTCTTGGTGCCAGATGAACTGGTCTGAGTGTTACAGAAACTGCTGATATCTTGGGATTTTTACTCACAACAGTCTCTCGAATTTACACACAATGTTTTAAAAAAACCCAAAACAATCCACTGAACAACAGTTCTGTGGGCGGAAATGCTTTGCTGATTCGAGAGGTCAGAAGAGAATGGTGAGAATGTTTTGAGCTGACAGGAACTCAGATAATAACTCAGTCATTCTTTACACCATGGTGAGCAGAAAAGCATCTTGGAAAGCACAATGGTTAAAGTCAGTGACAATAATTTTTGCCCCCAGTTTGATGTTTGATAAGCTGAAGATAAACTGAAGCTCTGGTCGTTTAAAAATCTGCATGATTTTATGCATTGTGCTGCAGATTGACTGAACAATTCCTAATTAACAGGTCCTATTAAAGTATCTGGTGAGTGTTGAACCATTAAAAGTTTCTTTGAAAAAAATATTGAAGGCATGCAAAAGATCCAGATTTCTTTTTTCCCCCCCAAGAGCGCATGGACATTTTTTTGCTTGGCTCAAATCCGAAGAAGAGATCTGCTTTATTTCAGATAAGGACGTGCTTAAGGACAGAAAGGGCAATAAGACCTTTGACCAGTGCATGATGATAAAGGACAAACATGATGTCCATTTCACATCTGTTATTTTGCAAATGATGTATATGATACTTACTTAACGATTATTATGAAACATTTTTGTAGCTTTAAATTCTGGTCACATTTTCCATTCCTCTTTGGCATTATAGGAATGTGTCATACTTGCTGTGGTGATAACTCCGTGCTCTTGTATGCTAATTATAGGACAGTAAAGAGGAGCTTTTGAATGATGACTATTGAATATTGAACAGTTATTCCATGAAATTGAGTCGTACATGAGCTGATAGCGCCGAGTTGGCTATAAGCCATGTACGACAAGATTGAGTGGAATAACTGTTTTATTCTATCTACATTCACTGGATTTTGAGAAACAGAGCATTTTTATTTGCATTTTTTTGCAAATATCATAAATAAAAACATATCTGTGAAGATACTCAGTCATCCAGGTACATAGTAATCTGTGGTTGGTAGAAGAGAGCAACTGGACTTGCTTGAAAAGTCTTGAAGACGTTTCGCCTCTCGTCCGAAAGGCATCCTCAGTTCTGTCTGTCTAATAGGGAGTATCAAGTATTTATCCTCTCATGGATCATCATAGAATCCGAATCCGAATAGATATGTTTCTACGCACTTTGGGATGAGTTCCCTTCACTGGTGCGGGAGTATGAGAGGACTTCCAGAAAACTGGCAGACATCTTAGCCAGAGAGGATCGTTCATTTTTGTCAACCTGGAACGACCATCACTGAACAGAGGTGGGTGTCTATGACATCTATCAGCCACCTACAATGCAGCCATCAGCATTCTGATTCGGATTCTATGATGATCCATGAGAGGATAAATACTTGATACTCCCTATTAGACAGACAGAACTGAGGATGCCTTTCGGATGAGAGGCGAAACGTCTTCAAGACTTTTCAAGCAAGTCCAGTTGCTCTCTTCTACCAACCACAGATCATAAATAAAAACTTTATACAAAACGTCATTTTATACAAAAAATGAAAAATGCTATAATAATAATGATAATTCTTGAAAAATAAAAAAGATACAATCTTACCATGAAATACTTTAATTCCATATTTTGTTGCTTTTTTTTGTATTTTTAAGGGTTTTGTTTTCAAGTAAATTTTTTATTTCGTCCTCAGTTGGTTCAGCAACAGGCTCCACCATTTTGTTTTTCTCTATTCATGGTATATGACCTGATATCCTAGTAGTAAAATAGCCAGTCAGAGCGCACGATTGCTCATATCCAGTGACTGTGGTTAGAATAATATTGATTATCCTTCTGGCTTTGAATATTGGTCAAAATCTTAAAATTATTTTGAAACTCTACAGAACTATATCCTATCTATCTATCTATCTATCTATCTATCTATCTATCTATCTATCTATCTATCTATCTATCTATCTATCTATCTATCAAAAAAACTGCTTAATAAGCATGGTTTTGCTCGGCCAAAAAAGTAATGACAGATCATGTTAACTGCCCTGAGGAAAGGCCAGTCGTATTTTTTCCTTATGTATCACAAATTCTCATTTCAGACTGGACACCGCCTTTGTTGGCTGCCGCGATTCATAGACCAGATTTTCTCCTTTGAAAACGTGTTTTTCCACACTATATGGACGCATGTTATACATCAGTCATCTGGAGTGAATAAGAGGAAAAGCCATGTGGGCTTTGCTTCCAAAGGACCAACTGCAGCACCACCGCAGACAATTGTTCAGAATATGCACGAAACGCAGAGGCTTTGCATGAAGCTGAGATATTGCTGTGGTTTCAAGGCCAAGATAAATCGGCCTTGAAAGCCATCAGCCGAAAGTCTGGTCCTCCTTCAAGAGCTACACTTACATCAGAACCTCCTCACTGGGGAAAAGGGAGACAGAGAAACTACTTTTTGGCAAATGAGCACTTCTGGCTTGGATCTAAAACGCTGTTTCTCCTGGTTGTGCATGTGCATTGATTAGCACAGTTCTTCTTGGTGATAATTATGGAACTTGTGAGATTGTTGACTCTTCTTTTAAGGCTCGGCTTATCTTGTAACGTCAATCAAGCCTCTTGTCAGGGATGACCCTTAAATGCATTGTGTATTTATGGCACCTATATCTCGCAGGAGAGTACTCGAAAGCAGTTAATGGCTTGCACTGTGGAAACATGAAAAGATTGAATAGGAGACCTACCAATAGGAGATTTACTACACACAATAATAATAACAATAATAATAATAATCAGATTTAAATCAAACTATTTATACATTAATTCAACACAAGTCACATAAACCATTAGGACAGCTCAGATAAATGACCATAACAGTTTGCCTAAAAAATTACAAATCATATATTACACTTTACAAATCCTTTACTTGAGAGAACTTCATCTTTGCTTACCTCTGCATTCTTGACATGCGGTGCAGTTCCATATCATCGCTGCCACGAAAGCCCTTTGCAAAAGGATTGTTCTCAATCTTTAGCTGAGTAATCTACAAAACAATGAGCAAACCAGTTACAGATTTTCCTCCCAGACATTACAAAAGAAAAAAAACTTACTTGCAAAAGTTAAACATACTCTAGATATAGAGTTGTTTGATGGACTGTACTGAATCTGTTATATGGAGGAAGAAAATTAAGTTCATTTTCTTGTCACCTTTATCAAAAGAGCAGTTATTATTGTTGTTATTATTATTTTTTTTTGGCACTGTGTGCTGTTGGTGTTTTCCAGCTGTGGACAATGTAATAAAACAAAGCTGATGTCAGTCCACAGTTTTTTTTTCCTTCTCCTATAAGTAAAACCATGTATGTGCTTCATGTTAAGTGATTCAACTATAATTCAGTGTATGTTTTCTTATAAAAAACCCAAACACATTATTATTATTATTATTATTATTATTATTATTGTTGTTGTTGTTATTATTTCACAACCAGGTGTTGTGCCATTTTTCTTGAAAGAAAGTGAGTCATAACAAATGACCAAAGGTTCCTCTCAAATCTTCTACCTTCACATTTCCAATACTTTTCTCAAAATCCTGGCTGTCCCTCAGAGCGCCGTCTTCTGCAGAAATTCTGTTCTAATCTCCATTCCCAACTTTTCCAATGACTGATTCAGGTTCTTTGTCCCTGTGCCTGAGGTGCCAACAACAGTTGGAACTATTTCCATCTTCTTCATAACCCAAAGCCGTGCTACCTCTCTTTTGAAGTGTTGGTACTTCTCTATCTTTTTATGCTCTTTAGCAGCCACCCTGCTGTCACTCTGGCATGCAGTGTCAATCATTATACAGATTATTATTATTATTATTATTATTATTATTATTATTATTATTATTATTATTATTATTATTATTAATTTATTTATTTTTAAAATTATTATTACTATTATTATTGTTGTTGTTGATGATGATTATGACGACAACAGCAATAATAATAATAATAATAATAATAATAATAATAATAATGATCTTTTTCTCATTATTATTATTATTATTATTATTAATTTATTTATTTTTAAAATTATTATTGCTATTATTATTGTTGTTGTTGATGATGATTATGACGACAACAGCAATAATAATAATAATAATAATAATAATAATAATAATGATCTTTTTCTCATTATTATTATTATTATTATTATTATTATTATTATTATTATTATAGTACATTACAAACGCATTGTCCATTCCAATGTATCCTTGATTCCATACCTATAATTAGTGTAAATATTAAACACACAGAGAGAGAGAGAGAGAGAGAGAGAGAGAGAGAGAGAGAGAGAGAGAGAGAGATGAATTTTAAAAGGACGTTTCTTTACAATTCCTCAAATCATGGTAACAGTAAATAGACAATTATTAGGAATGAATGAATGAATGAATGAATGAACCCACACCGTTCCATGTTATGAACCAGATAACACAGCGCTCCTTTGTGGCACCAAATTGAGAGACAGAGAGAGAGTGTGAGAGAAAGAGAGAGAGAGAGAGAGAGAGAGAGAGAGTGTGTGTGTGTGTGTGTGTGTGTGTGTGTGAGTGAGTTGCATCGCATATTGCAAAACATGAAACCTCCTCTCCTCCTAAACCTGATGATCTGTGCATTTCAAAAATAGCTGAATACATTATAAAATGACAAGGTTTGGAGACAGAGGCGTTTAGAGTGCATGATGCTGTCCAGCTCAGAGGTTTCTCGCATCTCCCACGCAATCCAGGCTTTCCTTGGCAGGTGAGCTGCTGGCGGTGTGTTGTGTTTCCCAACAAGACGGGAACTTTAAACTGCGTGTTGGCTCTCACTTAAGACCCCGTCAAAGATCTTCATGTTGGGACTCGTTTTTGAGCTCTCGTAAACACACTGAAATCTTGGCAGATAGACAGTTTCTTTAAGTGTGGTATTTTGTGCATGATATGTTTAAATCGCTTAAATACGTCAATGTTAATTAATTTGCGCAAAATGCGCAAAAAAAAAAAAAAGAAAAAAGCGCACGGGTCTGAAACGGCCTACATTTCCAAACACAACAGTTTTGTTTTCCGCTTTTCTTAAAAACAGATTGTCGAATTCATATTATATTATTATTTATATTCATTATTTATTATAGTCATTATTTAAAAAAATATTATTATAATACTAAACTCTACCTTTTCCATGTCGCATATTGCTGTCATCATCATCATCATCATCATCATCACTACCATCTCTAAAGGTGCATGTTCTTTGCCTTTAAATCTTTACACTACAAACTAAAAACAAAAACAAAGCACCTTAAATCATTTCAAAGATCCATGTTTCCAGTGAAACATATTCAATCAAAGGTAAAACATGTAACCTTAAGGTTTTTTTTTTGTTGTTGAGTGACAACAAAAACCATGAATAGTTTATTCTTATTTAAATGTTTTGACTCATAATACTGTGCTTAAATCTACTTCTTTATAATTCTAGCAAAAATCATACTTTGAATCTTTGAATGAATCACTGTTTAAGATTGAAATATACTTCTGGGATTCCTGAGTGTTCGAGCAAAAACTTATAATAGGAATCAATATTTTATTTTATAGCTGTACAAAATCCCAATTAGTTTTCTCTCAAAGTCGCCAGTTAATTAACTCACTGAATGTAATCATTGTGTCTCGTGCGCTGAAGGATTTCCGGTTCTGAGAGGTACTGAGTTTTGATTGGCTCACACATCATTAGCAGTCGTCGCCTCCCACTGCCTTATTGCTCAGTGTGTGCACGAGCACCTGACACTCAATGTCTTAACAGCAGGGATGTGAAACAGACACTTCAGGAATGTTTACTTAAATCCTGAATAAAGGAAGTCTGGGAACATATCGGAGAGGATTGAAATGAACTCAGAATCAAGCCAAGCAACACACTTGGCTGTAGTGTAACAAGTGGCCTATTAGGCAGCATTGAACAGACCTCATTAAGTGCCTCTGATCGACAGTCATGGAGCACAATAATCTACTTAGCTGCCTGCCTACAGCTGGAGGCCTGCTGACTACTGAGCAGTGGATCAGGTTTAAACACCAAAAACATCAAACTCAAATCACCACACTTGTTTGCAGAATGTCAGAATAAACCTTTAGAGTGTTTTCAAGCATGTGGGACATTGTAGAAATGGTCTGAATGAAATCTGGTCAGGATTGTGATGAATGAGCAGAAGGTAGCTTGAACTATTTGATTCCAGACTGCTCAAGGCTCCATGCTGTTCTCATCTGGCCTGCTGGCACTTCCTGTACATACTACTTTACATAATGGGACTAAATTGTTAGTATTATGGGGAATGCTTGGGGTAAAATAAGTCAGGGTGATAAAAAATATCTGGTGACAATTTTCAGAAAACAGCAGTGAAAATAAACATTTTAAAATAATTATGGAAAAATTCCCCTGAGCCTATGAAGAATGTATTATACAACTTTTCACTTTTCTTTCTGAAGGAATGTTTTTGAGTAAATGCAGTTTCAATAAAAAGAAAAAAAAACGGAATTAGTGCACCTTAGACCATATTATAGGACCAATCTATTTATAATTTGAAGGTAGAAAAATCAATCAATCAGTCTGTTTTTGGGTCTGGCCAAAAAAAAAAAAAAAAAACCCAACCCATAAAAAAGCCAATCCGATTTTCTGATTTTTGCTCAGTTTTGGGTCTACTGTACTGAAATAGTAGAGTAAAGTTAAAACCTGACCATCTCATCATATTGTCTAGGATGTGCTGGAAAAAAAATCTGATATAAACTATGAAACATTTTAAAAATGCTTCATTTACTAAGCCAAACAAAGACATGTAAAGAAAGCCAAAAACACCCAATGTCACTAAAGGGTTAAATAAATAAAAACATTATATTGTTGTGTAACATAATTTTGTCACAAATGCTTGTGATTATCATATGTTTGTTGTTAGAATTAACAGTAAAAAAAAATCCAAAATGCTGCATACATAGTTCAAGTTACAGTTAAATATGTTATGAGACAATATTTTTGGCCTGAATGTTTGAGAAATATTTTTTAAAAAGGTTGTTAAAGATGTTTAAGTAGTGCTAAGTTAGCAGAGTTTATATACAAATACATTTAACAAGTTGCTTTGAAAGAAAGAAAGAAAGAAAGAAAGAAAGAAAGAAAGAAAGAAAGAAAGAAAGAAAGCTAGTACAGTTGTGTATGAGGTCCTTGATATTTTAAACAAGGGTGATTGCTTCAAAAACAACAACAACAACAACAACCAAACAAACGATGACATATTTAAAAAAAATAAAAAAATAAAAAAATAAAAAACAAAAATATTCAGCACCAGTTCAACTCCTTATTCAAAGACTCTTAGTTGTACCCAATGCCTTTTTTTCCCCAGACTGTATGCCCATGAAATCTTTCTCAAAATTGATGATGCCCAAGTCACCAATTGGATTTTTAAAAAAAAATAATTAATTTGTATTGTGTTCATGAAAACAAACAAACAAGAACAAATAATAAATTAATGAAATAAAGAAAATTAAAAAGAAACAAAGAAATATTCAAATATATTTTTTAACTTTTTATTTTACCTTTTTTATTTCTGTGAAATCTATTAAATTCCAGTCCATTTTTCTGTAGACCATTAGATTGAATGGTTTTGTCAATTTTGCACGAGAAATCAAATTTCCCAGATCAAACGACAAGTTTTTAACCTCTTTCACTCTGCAAACTTTCTTTTATACACCAATTAAACTTGTTATTTTTACCATTAAATGCAGGAGGGTTTGAATAGTGACAGATAACCTCTAATAAAGCTTTTTTCACTAACACAGACTTTAATGACTTTAAGCACTCATATGGCTGTATTGTTAATTACAAGACAAAAGACAAATGGGGGCATTATTATAAATAAAACAGCTACCTTTTTATTAGAACAAATCTTATGAGCAGTTGTACCAAACCTCTAAGAATGTCCAAGTGCAACACATTTCTATTATCTGTAGCCCAGGATTACCGTAGATACACATTCGGCAGGGATGTAAACCAACCTGAAACTATCCAGTTATGCCACAAAAATTTCAAGAAATAATTTGAACAGCTTGCACAGATTTGTTTTTAAAGCATTTAGAAATCTTAAAACTCGCTTCTAGTCTCTTTTACAAAAAAGAAGTTTATTCAAGTGTGCTTCTAGTATATTTCTTTTAAACTAAAAATAAGAGCGTATGCTTTCAGTTTACTTTTTATTTACTTATCACAGATATACTTAATAAAGTTATACATAAGTATACTTGGCTTATACTGAAAAATATATAGAAAAGTCTAAGTATATTAAACTTATACACAACAAAATCCCCAGTGTTGAATTAACACCCAGAGTGTTGATTTAACACCCTACTGTGTTTATATAGGTCCAATTGGACACAAATTAACTCTAAAAGTGTTAATTCAACACTGAGGAATTTGCTGTGTACTTAAAATTTTGATCAAGATATACTTAACAAAAGTGTAATAAAGTGTTAAAATATTTCAGCCTTATGTTTAAGTGTACTTGCCCTGTAGTTGTGCTTCAGCATTGTTGACTCTTAGATATGTCTGTGGTTCCATATAAGGTTTTTTTTTTTTAATTTCTCCTGAGTGGGATAATTAATTTCTATTTATTTATTTATTTATTTGTCTATAGAGCTTGGATGTCAATTTCAGTTCTCATTGACATGTTTTTATACTTTGGCATTTAATACAATGTTGCTTTAAATTTTGATTTTTGAAGAAAATGAATATGTTCTTAATCCTGAGTATCTGTTGTTATTTTGTGAATTCTTACCTTTATAACTTCATTGTAACTTCAGGTACAGAACACTTAAGTTGTCTACTGGTAGTGTGCATGAGGTAAGGGTTAGGGCTAGAAAACTAATAGTATACCAAGAAG
This sequence comes from Neoarius graeffei, assembly GCF_027579695.1. Classification (NCBI taxonomy): domain Eukaryota; kingdom Metazoa; phylum Chordata; class Actinopteri; order Siluriformes; family Ariidae; genus Neoarius; species Neoarius graeffei. Next base: position 12,605,610 of record NC_083596.1, on the reverse strand, counting down.
GGTAAGTGCAGTATACTTCAAAACTAAAAAGTGGACTAGATGTATATAACCAGTAACTAAAAGTATATTTCCAGCAGGGTCGGTTCTGCCCTAATCTGGACCCGGGTGCAACATCGCGCAACCCCCCCCCCCCCCCCCCCCCCCAAAAAAAGTGTTTATTATAGCCAATTTAGTTAAAATAGTTGATGTAAAATGTTTATAGTTATAGTTATGTGATGGTTGTCCTAACTATAAACATTTTACATCAACTATTTTAACTAAATTGGCTATAATAAATAAGCCTGCAGCCACGGCGGGCTGCCTTAAAAAGTAACCATTAGTAATGCACTTATTCAGGAACAGAGAGAACTCTTTATTTTTTATTTTATCTTATTTTTTGGGGCCCCTCTCCACACCAGTCCCGGGTGCAAATGCTACCGTTGCTACCCCTCCAGAACCGGCCCTGATTTCCAGCATACTACAAAGTATACTTTAGTAAACTAAAACGTGGACTAGAAGTATAAAACAAGTAAACTCATAGTATATTTCCAGTACACTATGAAGTATGCTTTTGTAAACTAAAGCGTGGACTACAAGTACTGTATAGAACTAGTAAACTATTAGTATATAAGCTTACTTGTGGTATGCTTGCAGTAGAAAATAAAAAATACTAGTTGTATACTCAGAGTTTACTTCTCTTAGACTTAAAGTATACTTTTTATAAACTAAAAGTGGGCCAATTTAGTCCCAAGAAGTATTAGATTAGTTTACTTACAAGTATACTGTAAGTGCATTTATATCAGTATACTTGGTACACAAAAGTATACTTAAGGAAATATACTTTAACTTTACTTAAGTATACTTAATAAAATGAACTTGAACTATACTTCTTTTTGATAAGGGCTGTAAAGAAAGTTTCACTGTTACAGGCAACCATGATTAAAAAAAAACCCCAAAACAACCCACCACTGCACATACAACATGCACATAAACACCTATGTTGGCAGGCAAGATTTTTTTCCCCTTATTAATCACATACCAAAGTTTTTGAAGTATTCAAATATTACACAGTAAAGTTCACATCTAATCAGGAAATGCTGGTTCTCTTATAATCTCTGAATTACAGACAAGCAGCTTAAACACAGCAGTGATTAGAAAACAGACTATTCTGGATTTAACATGGAGCTCAAACGTGTAACAAAACCTGATTTAGATTAAAAAAAAACCCAAAAAACATCCAAGATAGCCAGCAAGAAGACTTAGAAATTAGAAATGAAGCTAATGAAGTTATATTTTTGTGGAAAAATGAAACGACCTTAATATATTGTTTTGAACGAACAGGATATAATACACTCATGGAACAGTGCATGAAGGTTTTTAATATTAAAAAAATAAAAAATAACAGTCACTTAATAGATATTAGGCTGAGTATTTCTTTCATGAATAAGCTAACATTATGTAAACATAGTTGTAGACTAATGATCTTTGACTTGACCAATGTTCAACCCAGTGATATTTTGTGTAATCTCCAGTCCTGAAATATGTCCTGATCCTTCATACACTTCTATTTGATGGGTTTTTTTTAGTGCAACATCTGATCCGAGCCAACCAAAGGCAAAACAGTGAAGGATGTGTCTAAAAATTACTTCTCAAACTGCGCACACATCATCTCCTTAACTTACCTTGTGGTTCTGGTAAGACGTGACCGCAATGAACGATGTTTCGGGGAACACATGAGTGCAGAAGGCGGTGTTTTTGGAGCCGAAACCGTTATTTTCATCCGCCTTTACAATGTGGATCCTTGGCTGGTATTTATGCATCGAGTTCAAAATGATCTAAGGGGGACAGAGAGCATGTTAGAGCAGTTTTCAGAAAAGTATTTTTTTTTCCTGAAAGGTAAACACACAAATTTGCACTCATTACGCATTCATCCAGTGCACAAAACTCAAATGTGATCTAATATAAACGTATAGCCTACATGCACAATGTGTTCCATCCCCTCACTGATATCTGATCACCTTGTCCTTCATTTTGCTTCTTTTTTTGACCTCTGTGACCTTTTGGGAGTAAAGCACTACTTGGAGTTGCTTTGCGGCATGGCCTGGCGACACCCAGACGCTGCTCACTCAGTTGAACTTGAGCCCTCGACTCGAAGCTCGAGTCCCTGTTATCCATGGAGCTAAGCCTAATTGTACTGACACACTCAGGAGTCATGGGCATCACCCGTGAAGAATCTAATAATGCCTTTTAATGCCCACTTTTATGTAGAGATAAAAAAAACAAGGAAATCCTGCACTCTCAAAGAAACAAACAAACAAAGGGGCAATGGGGTAGTACTCCCAAAGCTACAACTTTTTGTACCTTTAATATTCAAATTATATTTTGCTTGGAAAGATCTGCTTGTACATTTAAAGCTTCATTTATGTATCTTAAATAATTATACACTACACACAGAAATGGATACTAAAGTAGATTTTATAGATCTGTATAGTTAATCACTGGATTCAAGATGTTATGTGTCATATTCATCTAGAAAAAAAATCAGATAAACCATTAGAGGCTCTACTGGAAAACTCTATGTTATCTGGCAACCATTTATATCCTTTGTTGAAAGCATGGCAGCTACCAACATAACATATATAACTGTATAACTATTATGGCTGTGTTCTACAGGTATGTGACCCGGTGAAATTGTTGACATGAATGAGATAAGCCGCTTGTAATTTTTGTTCTTGATGTTTGGCTATGTTTATCCGTACTACTGGTCTGGTATTTTGGGGATGGGGTGAGCTGAGTTGTGTTTGTTCAAATTGTTTGTTCTTGTATAGATTTGTATTGATTTGTAACAACAAAAAGTTAATCCATAACTTACTTGAAGACTGAAGTGTAGCCAACCTTGTGAATTATTATTCTTATTTGGATTAAACACAGGGTTCATCCCTGGATAAATAGCTTCCAGTCAAGTCTCATCCTGAGACCTTAGACTTCTAACACCTTCCTAAGGATATGTGCTGATCCAAGGAGAGCAGACTTTTGTACTGTTCTTTTCCTGTCTGGAACACCCAGTTCCTTCAAGTGTCCTGTCAACTTGTTTGACGTTGCGCCCAACGCCCCAACAACTACTGGCACAACTTTTGTCTTTGAATTCCAATCTCTCTATCTAGATCTTGGTATGTGTCACACTTTTCTAATTCCTTCTGGATGACTTTACAGTCCCCAAGGACAGCAGTGTCCACAATGATCGTCTCTCTAGTCGGCTTTTTCTGAATTACAATATCTGGTTTCCGGTGGTGAATTATTATTATTATTATTATTATTATTATTATTATTATTATTATTATTCACACCGATTTTTGTAACAGTCATATAAATCACAATCCACTACTACGAAAGTTTATTTTATTATTACCGAGTTTGTTTAGGCTAGTTATTAACCTACTTGACTAGTCGCTTGAATTCATCCAAAACCTAATACGTGAAAAGTAACAAGTTACAAATAATGTCCATAAGGAATAAAAAGCCCTAAGAAATAACCAGAATATCGGGGTACATATTTGAAATATGGTATTTTAATATTTCATGAAATATTTGTGGGCTGAGGGGGTCAGGTTTTTTTTTAAATTATTATTATTTTTTTAACTACTAAAGAAGTCTCTGGCTGCAAAAAGTTTGAGAATCCCATAATATTAGAAAAATGTTTCACTTGGACATATTGACCGTTCTGGAATTCATCCTCTTATGCATCATGCATTTTTCTATCTGGTCTTGGCTCACTGATTGATTGGCGCAGTAACTGGTTGCAAAGCAGAACATCTACTCTTTAAGTCCTGCACTTATTAACCTACATAGTCCACCATTCAGAGACCTTATGGGATGGTTAGAGTTAGAGAAACAATACTGTACTGGCTGATCTTCTAGTATAACACAAAAACTTATATATAGGTTATCAGGTTCAAAATGACTGAAGAAAATGCATGCATACACACACACACACACACACACACACACACCACGCTTGTGATTGAAGAGGAATAAAGCTTGCAAAGCTTCACCACAGAACTACATCAAACCAAGGGTTTGAATCTGAATTGTGATCAGGCAGAAGACAGTTTTTCTGGCATGCTTGTGGCTGGACCACCCACTAGGAGTACAGCATTACTGTGAGTTTGGTGCCCTGTTGCTCTGTATCTTCATTTGTCCTGATAGTTATTCTTATTATTTTTTTTTATCATAGCAAGGGCTCACAGAGGGCCCTGATTGCTTGCTCCTCTCTTTCATGTCCCTGACATCACAGGGATTTCAAAACTGTCTAGATTAACAAATTTTGTATACCTTTGTCCATCACTCATCTTGCACTGTCATTATAACATAAACAGTTTGCAGCACTGATATCCAAACGCCACGCTGTGACTCAACTATTTCTTGAAAGAATGTGGAATGGTGTTTGGTCCTAAAAATGATCAAAGTAGATTTGGAGAGACAAAAGCAGACAGTTTTCATTTGGAGTACTCAGAGCAATGCGCTCTCCTTGGATAACCATCACATTTCACTAATGTGATCAGCTCTTTCATCAATAATTGTTGTTTTCCATTAAGTCTTGATGTGAAGTTTTATTATTTGCGATCCTAATTAAGACCAATCCCCCCAAAACTTGTGCCAATTTGATGTAGTTCCTTAATGGATCCAGTCCGGTCTGCTGCATATTTAGCTGACATCGCTATGTTCAGTAATTATTCATAGGTCTGAAATGATTTCAAGCACCTGGAACAACAAGTCGATAGATTGTTATTTTGGTTGAGAAGCCATACTTCATTTATAAATCCCAGGTTGCTCTTTCAGGATTAAAAAAAAATGGAGGGGAATGCCAAGAACCACTGCAACCAATCAAAAATGCATTCTGGTAAAAAAAAAAAAAATTACAACACTGCTCACATTCCAAATGGGGTCCAATTTCATTTTGCCAGCTGGGGTTTGGCAAAAAATAAATAAATAAATAAATAAATTTAAAAAAGCATGATTAACTTCAGTGCAAACCAATGGAAAACTTATGATCAGCACTAAATAGTGACATGGGATGATCCTGCATCTTCACAGTGTGACTAGATTTGCAAAAATATCAAGCAGCGCAGATTTACACAGGCCTAAAAGTCTAAACAGTAGACAGGATGTTTAAATAAATAAATAAAAAGCTTTCTGATTGAGCATGGGTTTTTTTTTTGCAATAAAATAGATTTTCTTAATCTATGTATCATCTCAGTTAAACAACAACAACAACAACAACAAAACTCTCACGCATGTACATATAGTAATCCTGAAGCTTGGTGAAAAGGCATACATGTAGAAAAATAGATCCCATCATGTTAATTATGCTCACATCCCAATCCAGGTGCTAGGCTATAAATAAGCCCACACACTACTGTACTTCATGCTGGAAAATACTGAAGAAAAATTGGCAATCCAGATGTAGGTTTAAAAGTCTCACTCACACACACACACACACACACACACACACAAAACCTACAGAGTGAAGCACATGAGCTGACCTTCACTAATATCAAGGGCTACAAAATCATTCCTGTGGCACCTTATTAAAAATATTACAAACAGCCCAAAGGAAATCTATTTTAGATTACATTCTGTATAGAAGCTGAAAACTTCATTTCAGGTCAAGGAGCCTGTCTATGTTACCAAGAGTGTCTTCAAGAACTAGATTACTACATATATATATATGGCCAGGTTCTTCCTCAAACTGATAATCACATCATCATCTTTGGCTAGACAGACACCACCACACTTACCAGAACAACTGGAGGTTAGGTGCCTTACTCAAGAATCTAACTTGAGCCAAGCCTGCTGATTCAGGGGCTCGAACCAGCAGCCTTTTAATCCCAAAGCTGTAGCTCTAACCATTTAGTCATGGTATTATAGAAGCCCGTGTTATATCACTTAATAGCCAAAAACAGACTACATTTATCATGCGGTGTTTCTAGTACATTAAAAGTGTCTTGCCTCCATCAGATTTTTTTTTTTAATTACAAAAACCGCTTATTGCCTCTGCTCTGGCATTTGTTAGTGACGCCTAAAGCTGCTTCACCTTCTTCTCGAGCTCCGATGCCTGCAAGCAGCTCCAAAAGCAAGACTACCTAATTGCACTTTAAAAAGTCTTAAAACTTCCACAATGCGAGTTTTATGCATGTTCTTGCAAGTGCACTTCCGAGTCGAGTGTGTCTGAAATGCGTAATAGCCAAATAAAATATGCGTAAAGCAACAAGAGGCGTTTTAAAACCTTAGGTCTTTTAGTAGACAAGCAAAAGAAGGAAATACAACAACAACAGTGTTTACTTACATGTCCAAAAGGATCGAGGTGGTTGTTGGTGAGTTTGAGTTTCTGGAAGGAGACGAGTTGTCGCATCCAGTGCGCGCCTGTGGCTGGAGAGTCGGGATGCACATAGAGCCGGCCGGGCATTGCGGGTTCTGCCTTTCCTGTCACTGACCTAGAACACACGACAAAAATATCATCACACAGTCAGTCATGTGTCCCATACAGTTTTCCTAACATTTCCATTTAAGTCTAAAATCCATACAAAAGTAGCTATACGAATTCTCTAGGATACGCAGAGAGTGAGGGAATTACGCAGCAACAGTTTTTAAAATATATATATATATTTATTGGTTTTCACTTTTACAACAAGTAAAAAGATGGATGAAATCCACAGAAAAAAAGCAGATCAAACACACAAACACATTTCAAAGAAACAAATAAACCAAAATCAAAAACAGAAACAACTGTTCTCAGTTTCATACACACCGCACCAAAAGTTGCAACAACAACAACAACAACAACAACAATAATAATAATAATAATAATAATAATAATAATAATAATAATAATAATAATAATGTGCAGTCTGCTCTCCCTTATCAGGACCTTTCAGAAAATCCCTGCAGCAAAATGGCAAAGACATCAGCCTCCAAGTAATTCAAATAAGGTTCCCAAACTTTATAAAACTGGTCTGAGTTTGAATCTAATGCACATGTAAGGTACTCTATGGCATTAAACCAAACACTATTCTACGCCAGCCTTGAACAGTTGGTTCTTTTTCACTATTGCAGTATGTTCTTCCTTGCAGTAAGAATACAGTACAATCTTCTGTTTTTTAGTATTACATTTCTGGCAGGGAGGCCTAGAGAGACATTGGGTCCATTTCCAGTTCCAAACCTAGTGTCTTTTCTATTTCTGATAATACACTAGATCGGTACCAGCAACAGGTTTGTTAAAATAGTTTCTTATTTTCTGATGTTATCTTAGAGCTCATGTTGGAAACATAATGAGATTCACTAGTAGTGTTTTTAATTTTAATCCATAAGTCAAGTTTGGGATTTGAGGATAATAATAATAATAATAATAATAATAATAATAATAATAATAATAATAATAATAATAATAATAATAATAAAAGTTTGAGCAGGTGTATTGGAGTTCATATCCACTCTGAAACAGGGTTAGGATTTTATTTTATTATCCTCCCCCCAAAAAAATCTAATCTAATTGACACGCTTATTTTGCATGGCTCGTTAGTCCACATGTGCAGTGGCATTCTGACACAAATTTCTCCCTTCTGTTATTTTTTTAAAGACCCGTTTGATGCGTAAAGATCTAAAAGAGATAAAACAGTAGCTGGCTGAGAGCGCCATTACTTCCAGTGCTTGCACAGAAGGGATAGTTATCAGCGATATTGCCATGTGGTCATCCTCACTGAATAACCTTACATTTAAAATCGCTGATCCAGAAAAGAGCCTCAAACAAATCTAAATTCTGCCTCGTTTCTGGGAGCAGAGAGAGAGAGAGAGAGAGAGAGAGAGGTGTGGGGGGGTACACATGAAGTGTTTAAATAATTATTTTCATAATACTTCATAACTGTCCTGTTTATTGTTTTGAAAGAAAGAAAAATAACTCCATTTGTTTGGCGGTCACACCCCTTGCCAACTATACTCACACATATTTGAGCCCATGTAAGTTTGTCAAACTTTCTTAAAACCATTGTGTTTCCAGGTTCTGAATGAGAAAAAGACTTCTGATCAATGCTACACTAATACTACTAATATTGATTTGTTATGCTGTTGATTGTATTCATCAGTTTGCTTACGTGTTCAATGAAAAACCAACACACCACCCAATAAGATTTTAAATCTTCCAGCTAAAGCACAATGCAAGAAATACACCCACGTTTAAATGTAAACTTTTCTGTACATGTCGTGCAAGGAGTCCATTGTGGCCTGAATGTGAGGCAGTAAGAGGTTAACGGGGTGTTTCTTGGAATAACCAAATGTGGTTGAAACAAGAGAAACGAGAAATGCCTACATTTTCCTCTCTTATGAAGCAGGCAGCCTCTGAATACTAAGCATTAGTCGAGGACAAAATTGGCAAGCCCGAAAACTTTCATTTCTTGGCTCGAATGTGGCTCCGGCTTCCCGAAACTTCCAAAAATATTCTGCTAGCCTCCTCTATAGAGTGAAAACAATTCTGTGTAAATATACAGCAGTCCTACAAGTTAACTCTATCGTGCATAAATAACTTTCAGAGGTGTCCTACCAACCATTTATTATCGGCGAATTTATAGCGGTGGTCGTCCGCTGGCACGACATCCATCAGGAGAATGTATTTCGTTTTGGGGTTCAGTCCAGTGACCTTCACTTTGAAGCTCGGGAACATTCGCCTGTAGATGAAAATGGGAACATTATGGCATTGAAAATAGGCCTGGGATGATTAAAAACAATGGGCAAATGTAGAATTTCCCTCCGTCTCCGGGTTCCACATAGTTTTATTCTTAAGACGTATAGTGTATAATTTATCAGCAGCAGGCATTCGACTGATGTAAATTAGATAATAATGCAAACATAGCATCAATGCATAAGCTTTGTTTAAATATTTGGTCAAAATAATAATAATAATAATAATAATAATAATAATAATAATAGTTGATGATAATGCTCCTGCTGCTGCTTTTGTTAATAATAATAATAATAATAATAATAATAATAATAATACAAGCAGCAGCAATATCATCATCATCATCATCATCATCATCATCATCAACAACAACAACAATTATTATTATTATTATTATTATTATTATTATTATTATTATTGTACACGTTATGTCCGAAGGGGTTATTATTATTATTATTATTATTATTATTATTATTATTATTGTTGTTGTTGTTGTTGTTGATCATTGTATGAAACATTCCTTTGTACCAGGCTGGTCATTTCAGCCCACGCATCAGTTTGTTACGCGTTTATGACTCACAAATTCTGTAACATAAAGCGCTCAAAAAAGATGAAAATATATAGTCACCGTAAAAGAACTGGACAGTTGTGTATTTTGTTTTGTGGCTGTGGTGGTGCATTGTGCCTCAAGTCTGCTAATAAGCAGCATTTCTGTTCCAGAACTTCATGCAATGTGCAACCAAGTTGACCCTTTTCACTTATTAACGTGAACGAAGTGAATGCATGGAGAAAAGCCCATGCATCAAGCCTGAGCCTGTTTCTGGACTTGTGAGGCCGATTGGAGTCCAGAGAACTGCAGGCCTTCGGGAGTAGTTTGAATGATGTGGGAGGGATGGCAAACACGTTTCCAAAAAGAAGAAAACGAGCTGAATATAAAAGCCACCTATTGTAGCTAAATCTGGAGGAGAAACAATAATCTCTCTCTCTCTCTCTCTCTCTCTCTCTCTCTCTCTCTCTCTCTCTCTCTCTCTCCTCAGACTGTTACTGTAATAATAAATACCTTGGTTCACACACAGTTCTTATCAATTCCTCGTTTATTTCGTCGTATGCATTTTACGCATAAACGCGTTTATTCTTACTCTCGGCTAGAATGCGACTTGTCCCAGTGCACGGTTTGCAGTCAGTTACTTGAATTTGCTACAAGCAACTAAATACTATAAAGAAAAAGTGCAGCCGTTGCAGCAAAAAATAGAAACTTTAAGCTGAAAAAGTGCACTTCAGAGCTTCAGATAATAATCCTATAATATCTTTGGCCAACAAAATGATGGTGTGAGCACATAAGGGGACAAACTAGGATTAGGGTTCTGTAAACTATAGAGTAATATAGTATATACAGCAATAATATACAGAAAGCATTCGGAGATTGTACAAACACTTAAAATCCTCTCAAGACAAGAACGCGATCGTATAGAGGATAGCTGAAAAGAAGAGAAATTAATTATCCTGTATGAGTCGGATTTTTTTTTCTTTTTAAACTCGGTATATTTTGAGACATCACTGACATTCAATTAAAATGATCTTTATAGTCATAAACTGATGAAAAAGACTTCACTGTGCCATATACGGGTTTTGCCTCAAAATGTTAGTTATTGGGAAAAACAAAACAAAACAGGTTTAACCTATAAAGCGACCTACCTCCCTGCTTTAGTGATGATCATTTCCGTTCCTACTTCATGGAATTTCATCCACAATTCACGTTCGTGTAAGTAAACTTTTATTCCCTCCATTCCCTGCAAGAAGACACACAGTTCAAAATGGAGCAAGAACAAATATAGCACCGTCAACTGCTGGAACCACTGAACACCACATGCGGAGCAAAACAAAAGACTGGAGTTGCGCAAGATAAAAATAATCATCAAGAAAATTCAATTTCCCACAGGATTTTATTTATTTATTTATTTCCCCCTGAGGGAACTGAGACAAATATTAGGAAGTGTATTTTGCACAGGGGTAATAAAATTAAAATGCAGTTTAGAATGCTAGAATAAGACTACGCCATCAGTTGTGTTCGGGCAAAAATAAAGAGTTTCGAATAAAGAGAAAATACTAAGGTTGAATAAAAATATAAGGAAATGTGTATATGCATCGTGTTACATAAAAAAAAAATGAATGCGTTTAAAAAAATAGAGCCAACATCAGCTTTAAGCGTCGCAGATCGATTACTACAAACAAACTAACAAACAAAACAAATACCGTACATCCTCGTATACTTATTACACATTTCCGTATTTTTCTGCTGCACCATTTTGAAGTGTTTCTGACTGGCTAAATGTCAAATTTGTCTACTTATTAATCAGTTCATACCTGTGTTAGCTATTGCTTATGAACGTGAAGTATTGTGAATGATCCATAAGGTTTATTATCATCGCTGTAGTTTGGGCCTGGAGGTATACACAGTACAATCTAATACTGAATCCATCTCTAACTAGACGCTGTAAAAAATAAATGTAGGTATTATTTCCACACTGTAGTTTTTCCTTTGTATAACTAACTAACTAAATAAATAAATAAATAAATAAATAAGGATTATATTATCCAACCTCTCCTCTCCATTTACTTACACACGCCTTATTTAAATACATCCTTGATGTTTCCTAAATCTGTATTCAGTGAATCTCTCTCTCTCTCTCTCTCTCTCTCTCTCACACAGAGAGAGAGAGAGAGAGAGAGAGAGAGAGAGAGAGAGAGAGAGAGAAAAGCAATCCCTATCCCTACCTGTTGAATGTAAGTTGTTTGGGATGATGGAGATTTGCTGGAGCTTCCATTTTGTTTCTCCGCTTTACTCTCATGTAAATCCTTTGAATCGAGATCATTTGGAGGTTTTTGGAGCCCAGAACCTTCTTCGTTGTCAGCCATGTCAGGATCCTGTTTCCCCACCGCTTTCTATCCTTAAGCCTGGGTGACAGAATTTAATAATTACAGCAACATCAACAACAACAAAACAACAACAGCAACAACAGTAATAATAATAATAATACTAATAATAATAATAATAATAATAATAATAATGCATTCTAGGCGGAGGTGGTTTGGTCGGACGTTTTGTATAAAGTTTTTATTGATTGAATTTGCAAAAAATAAAAATAAAGGTGCTCTGTTTCTCAAGATCCAATGAATGTGAATATAATAAAACAAGTTTTCCAATAATAATAATAATAATAATAATAATAATAATAATAATAATAATAATAAAGCAGAAAATATTCAGAGCCAAAGTATTAGGTTGTCTCTAAACCCTATGAACACACTACATTATATTTAACAACAAATTCAACACCGAGCTCATATAATCTAATTTGTACAGGTATTTATTTCTAGCTCATATTGGACTAAATATTAAACTATTATTCCAATCTTTCCAGTAAATAAGTGAATAAAGAAAGTAAGAAAGAAAAAGTGATATGGAGTCAGCTTTATTTCTGGAAATCAGTTTAATCAGTAAACATACTACTACTACTACTAGAGTCTACTAATAAGCTACTAATACTGATACCATCTCCAATAATAATAATAATAATAATAATAATAATAATAATAATAATAATACGTACAGCCTAATATAAATAATACACACAATACAGACTCACTAGTCAATCATAACATTAGGCAAGAATGTAGTTAAGGTCATGCACTGATTTAGGCTCTGTAGGCCATTTCAGTTGGACTAACAGCGCTACAGCAGTGCTTGATTAACGCCGGTTTGCTTCAGCTACACACAAGAAAAAAAAAAAAGACCGATTTCAAAATCTAGCACAGTGTGAACACAAGCATGGCTCTTTATCAGTGGTACACAGCTCCAGATTATTACTGCGGGCCTGGATGTGTTTATGGTTCACTACAACAATGGCTTAAAGAACCAGAAAGAAAAAAACAAAACACAACAGCAGTACAGCTTTGGAAATCATTTTACCTTGTGCACAGATTGGTGCTGAATTCCGTGATTTTCCGTGACGCTGGGTTTTTTCTTTTCTTTCTTTTTTTTTCTTCAAGGCGAGATATATCCTATCCCCAGCTCACGGACCGCTGCTCTGCGAACCCATGGATTTCCTTTCTTTTCCTCTCCTGTATTTCCACAGTCTCCGCCGACTGAGACTACAGGCTTCGATGCAAAAGACTGGGATGATGGAGGAGACCGCGCACGCGCTGACGTTCACACCGAGGGAGCTGTTTTTCCGTGAGCCTGGTTTAGCCGAGACCATCGGCTCAGGAAGACCATCACGTCCAGGAGGCCACTTCTGTCACCGCCTTCTCTCTCTCTCTCTCCGCCTGCTGCTTTCAACTGGTCAGTGAGTTGAGACGTTGGAAAACGGAAGCGCCGTGGACACGCTGTGCCGGAATGGTATTGGTCCGCCCCGGTTCAGCTGTCCTCAGTCTCTCCACCCACCCACTCTCTCTCTCTCTCTCTCTCTCTCTCTCTCTCTCTCTCTCACACACACACACACACACACACACACACACACACACACACACAAAAAAAAAAAAATAAATAAACTTCACTTCTCGAAGGAAGACCAGACCAGAAGGCGCACAACTGACAGTCCAGGAGGCTCTTAAACCTAGTTTGCCAGTCTTCTTGATAATCCTCCACAACAGCTGGACCTTTACAGCTGCAAATGTCATTTCTGACACATTTTGCCCCTGTGAAGTCAACCTTAATCTCTTGGATGAATGGGACGAAGCCTACACACACACACACACACACACACACACACACACACACACACACACACACACACACACACACACACACACACACACACACACACACCACTACACACACACACACGTAAACCAGAGTTAGCCTATAACTGAGTTATGGATCAGAGTCTAACTTTATATATATGATATACAAGTTTATAAATGACATCTTTTCCACCAAGACAAAAGCACAGGGATAACCAAAAATATAACAACCACAAATAGGTCCGCAAGGATACAATATGGCTCTGCGCAAAGTTTGATTATTATAGTAACAGTAGGCTATAAAAAAAATAAATTATTTTATTACAGCGTGTGTTAGGTGAAGCAAATCAAACCGAGGGCCTTTGCTTTATTTTTGTGCTGGAGCATCATTGCATTGCATGCAACGACCAAAATCTTTGATGAGAAAGATAATCTGAGCAGGTCAGTCTGTGTAAAGTATTTAAGTACACAGTGTTTAAGCTGAAATTTAGACAATACGCCAAGAAACCGCTTTAACACTTGTGAATGTCACTTGCACCGTGAGCATGCACGATGAAATTCAAGTCACCACAAACTAGCCGGTGACAAATGAGAACAGGAAACGCCAGGAGCATGATGTGTCAATGGAACAGTTGAAGTGAAACCAATGGACTATTATCCTTTAGGTTTTTTTTTTTTTGGACACCAATCACTACAGCTGAAGTTTTTGCACATTATCCAGCTAAGTGTTGATCTTATATTATTAAACATAAGCGTTTTAATGTATTTATTACTTAAATAATGGGGTCTATTACTTATGCTTCATATCAATAGGCCACAATGCTATGTCACAAAGAGGGCAGTCGTGTCGTTTACTGTTTTACTGAGTAAGTCTCAACAAAATTGTGCTTTTCATCTCTTTAAATAGGTGAATTTTGAGGATAGAGGATGATAGTAACATAATAAAATACTAATGCAGGCTATAAACTTAGCTTATATTTAGCAGTCTAGCAAAAAGGTTCAAGTAAAAAGGCGTGCGTTTTTATATTTGGCAGTAACAGTAATAATAATAATAATAATAATAATAATAATAATAATAATAATAATAATAATAGATTAGATTAGATTAGATTAGATTAGATTAGATTAGATAGAACTTTATTGATCCCTTTGGGAGGGTTCCCTCAGGGAAATTAAGATTCCAGCAGCATCATTACAGGATAAACAGAGAATAGAAAATAGAGAAAAAAACTTCTAGATAAATTAAATTAAATTAAGTATTTACATGTACAAATATAAAAAGAATAAGATATGGGGAAGAGAGGAAGGGGGGAGGGCCAGCAGGAGAGATATTGCACTTTATATTGCACATTATATTGCACATTGTCCAGTATTGCTATAGGCTAATAATAATAATAATAATAATAATAATAATAATAATAATAATAATAATAATAATAACTTTATTGTAACAAACCGCGGGTCAGAGAGCAGATTAGATCACACAGTGTGTATCTGTGCTATGCACGCTAAATGCATGTTAATATTCTCTCCTTGCGTCATGTATTTGTTGAAATTTATTAGCACTTTAATAAAAATCTTTCTTTCTTTCTTTCTTTCTTTCTTTCTTTCTTTCTTTCTTTCTTTCTTTCTTTCTTGCCCAACTCTAAGTTAGCAGCTTTTAAATGAAACGTTAGAAGCTGAAACTATTGCCCACCACATCCAACACACACACACACACACACACACACACACACACACACACACACACACACACACACACACACACACACGTTTGTCTCACTATCCCTGTGAGGACCTTCCAGTGACATAATTATTAATGCAGTTAATTAATGCTGTGCCTGCACCTAAACCTGACCCTAACCTTAACCCCAGTAATGAAAAGGAAACTTTTTGGCTCTTTTTAAAATTTATTTATTTATTTCGATGTTTGTTAAAAAAAAAAAAACACCCAACAGCAATTTCCTTGTGGGGACCATCCAAATGTCCCCACAAGGTCGAAATGATCAGATTTTGTTATCTTTGTGGAGACATTTGGTCCTCAGTATTATATATAAAACACACGCACACACACACGTCTTCTAAAATGTGACTAAGGTAAATCCTTCGCCCTTCTCTTCACAAGTCTTTCGGAACAGACTTTTACTCATCAAAAATACCACAAGTGTATGACGTCATAACAACATCCAGTGACGAAACAATTCCAGTGAGGATAATCCATTGATCTGAACTCACTTGATTATTGCTAAATTGTTGGGCCAGTTTGTTCGGAACGTAAGACTCTGTGTCACGTGGGCTCCAGCTGCTTTATCAAACCGTCAGAATGTACTGTTTAACAAACTGTTAATTATTGTTGGAATAGTTTTAACACGTCATTTTGTGACGTATACTTTTGCTAAACATAGCCTGCGTGTGTTCATACTGATATAGGCGCTCTGTGTGTGTGTGTGTGTGTGTGTGTGTGTGTGTGTGCGCGCGCGCACACAGAATGTATAACCCTTAAAAATTCCAGGACACTTTAAAAGGTTCTATGTGGAACCCAACAAAAGTGTTTCCTATCAGAAAATTTTCCAGATATTTAACTTCTTAAAAGCTAAGAATGCTTGATTTTGCAATGAATCCTTTTAAAATCCGTAAAGATCCTTAACCCCCCCTTATTTCTAAGAGTGTATGCACACAGGAGGCCAGATCAGATCTGCGTAACAGTCATCATCTTTGGGCTTTTTACGCATTTCTGTGATCAGTCTCATTTTAATGCGCTTGCCCTGGTCAAAAAATAAATTCCTGCCTGACAGATGTCAATGTCAACAAGTGTCACAAAAAAGTATAAAAGAAAAGAAACCATGCCACAAGCTTGAGTGAATGGTAAGATTGCATGTTATATTCAGACTTGTCGGGCCGACAAAAGTCCAAAGCAGACAGCCGATGCGTAAAATATTGGTTTATTTTGGTATGAATTATGTAGGTAACGCGTTAAAAAATGGCACATGTTGGCCAATATGATAGAGACCAAATTTAGCAATTAACATTTATCTATCTATCTATCTATCTATCTATCTATCTATCTATCTATCTATCTATCTATCTATCTATCTATCTATCTATCTATCTATCTATCTATATAACTTTTGACACATATTGTCTGGCAAAATGTCGATGTACTTTGTGTCTGCATTTGCTACAAGATTAAAAGGTTTTTAAAGGATGTAAAGCTAACGGGGAATCTGTAAATCTGTTATGCTACAGGGAACTGATACACATGAAAAAAAAAAAACACCTTACAGGAGTAACTAACACTAGGAGTATATATTGCAGAAACTTTTTTAAACATTCGTCCAGAATTAAAAAGTGCAAAAAAAAGTTAACATATATACCAAAACATATATAATTTATGTACTTTTCCTAGCATTTGTGAATAAGCTTATATTCTCCCAGATTAACTTTACTCGATTTGTAAATCTACTCTGCAAAAGTTATTTTATAATCGTATCGAATGAACGAGGCGTTTCTGATACACACACTAAAAAATGTCATTTCTTTAAATAGCACTGTAGGGAGCATCGACACACAGAGAGGACTGGAGGTAACCGGAAACGCATCAGGGACATCTCAGTTTAATTACTCATCTATAATAAGATATTGTCATCAACACAAAAAAGGACATGGTTTACATCCTAAACTAAATGTTTTAGGTTTCACATGCATATTTTAACCTTCATAAATATTTTAAATAAAACAGGCCTACTTTATCCAGATGTGATCGTAGCTATATGAATAAGTTATTATTATAAAGATAGAATAAGGACTGTATTGAACGGGAAAATATGTTGATCTGTATCCTGTTCTGCGAGTAAAATCTGTCTCTCAGAAGAGTATTTGAAGAAAATGCACACATCTTGCAAATTACAGTCGTTAACCAAAAACAAAAGGCTTTAGAAATTGTGGCGTAAAAAAAAAAAAAAAGGTAAAAAGGAAAAAGGAAATTCCGCTATACTGCAAAACAAATATGGAAATCGGAATGAGGGGAAAAGAACTGATCTGCGTGAATGAAACAATCCTTTATAGGTTTGTTATACCTTGATAAATTTACCTTAGATATCCAAACAAATAAATCAAAACAAACTTCAAAGGAGAAATTCAAAGGAGAATATATTCATATATTAATAAAGATCTGCACAACACCATTAAGCTGCACTTATCTCTTCTTCAACTTAAAAAAAAAAAAATCTGCAAATAGCAGACATAATGTGAATTTTTCTAACACAATATAGACCATTCATTCATTCATTCATCTCCAGCAAGCACTTTTTCCTTGTTGGGCTCGCAGTGGATCCAAAGTCCATCCCGGGAATACTGTCCGCCATGCGGGAAAACACACTGGCTGGAAAAATCAATCCATCTCAGGAACATTGATATATGTTTTAGTAATTAAAGAAATTGATTAAAGATGCTGCTAACTTAAAAAGGTTCATTATAATTGTTATCCATAGCCTAAATCAGGAAATAATTAACATAATCAGCATAATGACTGTTAGTTAGCCAGTACATCCTATGGGAATTAACAGTTACACCACAAAAAATGGTCATTTATGAAATAAAAACCATCTGAATAATTATAAGTTTGAATCCGTATGTACTCTATTATTCCTTTATGAACAGAACAGTGTGATCGACTAAAACAAAACAGAAAACCAATGTGGAGAAAAAGTTGGGGTTTTTTTCAGGAAAGATGTGATATGTTTGAATGTGAAACCACCATGTTAAAAGAACATTTGATTTACCATATATATATATATATATATATATATATATATATATATATATATATATATATATATATATATATATATATATTACACACACTTTCATCATTGCAAATTCATTTGACTCCATTTTATGTCATATATGTCAACCATAGGATTCCAGTCCAATTACTCGGAGCATATGAGATTGCTTTACTGAAATACAAATGTGAGTAAATCCCTTAAACTTGGCTCTGAGTCACTTGTGGTAGGGACTAAGGCGAATATGCATATTTCGAGAAAGAACTCGTGAATGCCCATGGAAGCATAGTGGAATGAAAGTTACTACTTCCGACGTGCTGACAAGACCAGTATGTGAAGCCTAATCATATTGGTAGGCATAATGAGGGTGCACACACACATGCTTGGGTAATATGAGAGGGTTAAGGTGGCAGCTGGCTGTAAGTTGGATGGTGCACACATTAACTTGCCCAGATTGGCTTCCAGAAGGAAGAAAGCAGTTTGAGCAGGCAAATGAAAAACAGGCCAAAGAGACCCACCACTGGTTCACTTTACCTGAAATCTCTTATGTCTCTCATGCATATTGTTGAAATACTCACTCTTACATACATATACACATACATATACACACTTGCATGTGCATATATGCTTGTGTCCGTGTGTCTGTGTGCTGGACTGAGAATCAAAAGTAATCTACATTTTGAGCTTGTTTTGAATCATCAGTGAAGGGACGAAATCCGAGCACCTAATATATCTTCCATATATGAGAGACATGCTCCTAATGTTGAGAGCTACGGGATTTGACTTTTAAGTCAACATCAACACTCAACGCTCATGTGTATCGCATATCTGAGAGGATGAGTGCTGATCTGGATATTGCTGATATGCTTTTTTCTATCCTTATGAACATGGTTAAATAGATCAAGCATGCATATGAGAATAAACATGCATTCAGATTAAAGCCATGTTTGAAGAAATCTCTTGCACTAGAGCATGTTCTGTATTTGTTATTAGGTTTTTCCTTTCTCAAATCCAGTCGACGCTATGGATCATACTGCCCTCTTTGTGTCATTGAGCCATTATCTTGAACTTGCAATCCATTTAAACAGAAGTGATGTTTCAAGTATAAATGTAGTTTTTTGGTGCAGGATTAATATCCAGTATCATTTGTACAGTGGGTTTTACAATAAATTATCTCCACGCAAATCAAGATGTAGATCTCCATCTCTAATAAGCAAACACACTTAGTATTAAAGCAATGGTCAGGCTTTTATTGGAACCTGAAATGGCCACACATGGTCATCCAGTAGGGCCGAATGCCCTCTGTTTGCTTGTTCCACTAAAGGCATAGCTGATAAGGTATCTGGGGTCTTTACTAGAGCACAGTGCTCAGCAGCGTCGTCCCCCATACCTCACGCCTCACTCACAACTCCACAGCCTGTCTGGGGCCAAGGGCTTTGGGGTTGGTGGGCCTGGGCTGACACATTTCTGCTAACAATCACATCACACGGACCAACATTCCGCTTTCCTGGTCCCTTGCTTTTCCCCCCTATTCATTTCCACAAGCATCCCACCAATGGCTTCATCAAACCAACACACTCCTTCCCCAACACCCTCGCACATATATGCCACATAGGCAAGTACACATACATGTACAAGTCCATGGGTCATGTAGGCAGTGATTGCTCAAAAACTATAACCATTAAAAGAGTTCAGACACATTCGAGATTAGGACATCTTTTGTATTTGGAAGTTACAGTCTTTGCAATACTATCATGGTATGCTGTAACATTGTGATATTAGTAATAATTCAGTGGGTTAATTAAATTGTAACGATCACAAACATCATTGAGAGACAGTCCACAGCTGTCTTGTTGTGTTGTAGTGCCCTCCACTGGGCATAAGTAGTAATAGGTTCAATTATTAACCCTAAATTTGGATCAATAATATTCTGTATGAGCAACATATAAAGAACAACTCCCAGATCAGCAAATTATAGGCATAAATATAGCTGCAAGCAGTGATTAAATAGATAGGCACTTTCTGACCCTCACCCATAGCAACAAAGGAAGAAAGACCAAAAACGATTGGAACCATCAGCACTTATTCCCAAAGAGATATACTAAATTTGTTGAGATATTGCATCATGTCCTGTTTTCAGTAGCCACCCAAAGTTGCAAATGGGAAGCCATGACATAATGGTTAGAAAAGCAGCTTTGGGACCAAAAGTTTGCTGGTTTGATTCCCTGGACCAGCAGGAATGGCTGAAATACCCTCGAGCAAGGCACCTAACCCCCAACTGCTCCCCAGGCTGGTCTAGGTATGTTGTACATCACTCTAGATATGTGTCTGCTAAATGCCGGTAATGTAATGTAAATGAACTCAAAACTTGATTGTTAACATCAGATCATGTTGCTAAATATAGGCTCTGACATCCTGTTTTGTGACTTCACCATTCAATTAATTTGTGCATTCTGGACAAACCATTTGGTGTCTCATAAAAGTGAGAAACAAGCTTTGCTTGGGTTAGTGCCTTGATACTCTGATTCAAATTTCATGATGATTGGACAAAATCCAAAAGAGAAGAAGTGAAAGAAAACCCCTTGGTTTTTGTTAAAACTAAAAATGGCTGACTTCCTGTTCAGCAAATCAGAGATTCGTTACATTGAGAATGTACTCTCGGCTCCTTCCAGAAGATCATCAGAAGGAAGGATCATGGTGTGATGGTGAGTGGTTCAAAAGTTATGAGAAGTTTTACTGATTCGTATATTATAGCGCGGGCGGCACGGTGGTGTAGTGGTTAGCGCTGTCGCCTCACAGCAAGAAGGTCCTGGGTTTGAGCCCCGGGGCCGGTGAGGGCCTTTCTGTACGGAGTTTGCATGTTCTCCCCGTGTCCGCGTGGGTTTCCTCCGGGTGCTCCGGTTTCCCCCACAGTCCAAAGACATGCAGGTTAGGTTAACTGGTGACTCTAAATTGACTGTAGGTGTGAATGTGAGTGTGAATGGTTGTCTGTGTCTATGTGTCAGCCCTGTGATGACCTGGCGACTTGTCCAGGGTGTACCCCGCCTTTCGCCCGTAGTCAGCTGGAATAGGCTCCAGCTTGCCTGCGACCCTGTAGAACAGGATAAAGCGGCTAGAGATGATGAGATGAGATATTATAGCGCCCCCTAGACATGAATTTAGAGATATTTTCTTGGAGTCCCTCAGGTCCCGGTCCTTGTTTTTTGGATTGGTTTCACAATGATGTGATTCAAATTTGGTGATGATTGGATAACATACGTAGATCAGTGGTTTTGTAGATTTGTAGTTCCATATTTTAAAAGGAAAAAAAAGTGAAATGATGGAAAATCCAATATGGCAGGAATTAATATCATGGTATCTGTTGAACTTGACATGACCAAAGATTAGAGGAAACTTTGCTTTGTGACTTTATTATTGTTGGCGTGTGTCCAATTTTTCCCTGATGGTGGTGCTAGAGTTTTTGAGAGGTTTGCATCAAAAGTGCTGTAAGCAGTTACTGTAAACAGCTTACTCAAGATGAGCTTTACTCAATATTTATGGCCTCTTTTGGGTTCTTTCTTTGTTTCTTTCTTTCAAAACATCATCTGATCATATATTACATATCATTACTTTTTTATACTTTGTTTTGGGCTAGATAAAGATTTTTGGATTTGGGATTTTAAGGTTACACGTTAAAAAAAATTCATTCATTCATCTTCAGTAACCACTAACAGAAGGTTTAGGGTTGTGGTCAGTTTGGAACCTACCCAAAAAAGGGTACACATAGTTACCTTGAGGCCCAATAATGAGCCCTAGGGGGTACATTAGTGTAGATTGTACCTTGGAGGACAGAATTGGACTGCTACTGTACCCCCATTTCTGACAGTGTACTTCAGTTCATAATTGGTCCCAACTAGAGATGTGTGTTTGAGTGGTTTTTTTTGTTAATCCGGTTTGTGAAGTTCTTTTTTTGTACCTACACAATTTCCCAAAATATTAAGAAACTAGTCATGTACTTCAAACCACCCAGCCTATTACTAAAGACAAATGAATGAACATTGTAAATGTTAATGAAAGTGGTCTTTGTCCCACAAGTGTCTACTTCACACTACCCAGTTATATTATCAAATCAGTTATTTGTTTTTAAGTTTTCAAAAGGTAAAGTGAGTGTGTTATAAATGGGTTCATAAAAGCCCAATATGCTTGTTTAAAATGTGTTAATTGGAAACACCATCAAGCCTACATGCGTCCACCTCTTCTTCTGGTAAACTATTCCATTCCATTATCTGTAGCCATTTATCCTGTGCAGGGTCGTGGGCAAGCTGGAGCTTATCCCAGCTGACTATGGGCGAGAGGTGGGGTACACCCTGGACAAGCTGCCAGATCATCATAGAGCTGACACATAGAGACAAACAACCATTCACACTCACATTCACACCTACGGTCAATTTAGAGCCACCAATTAGTCTAACCTGCATGTCTTTGGGGGAACCCAGAGCACCCGGAGGAAACCCACACAAGCACGGGGAGAACATGCAAACTCCACACAGAAAGACCCCTGTCAGCCACTGGGCTTGAACGCAGAACCTTCTTGCTGTGAGGTGACAGTGCTAACCACTACACCACTGTGCCGCCCTTCTGGTAAACTAGTGTTATTATTAAAAAAAAAAAAAGGCTTCCTTGCCCAGGCGGGTAAATCTTAGTGTTGTCAGTGTATGAGTTCTGTGAGCTACAGACCAGTTGTACTGACACACATGTTCCCTATGTGCCTGACTTCTTTTTGGTTCCTGACTCCTGCAACCTCTTTGATGTCCAACTCGTACCAAGTGAGATCAGCTCAGTAACCACCATTGGATGTCGCTCTGCCTGTGCGCCCTCTAGAGGATTGCTCTGACTCTTGTAGGCCAATCCGGATTCTCTGCTTGCTGACACTGATGTGCTGTGATCTTTGCTTCCTGTTTAAATTCTCTGTTTGCGTATATAATCAAGCCTCCAGGTGGTCCTGATGGTTCTGCCGGTCTGGGCCAGACATTTCTATGAGCCCCAGCCTTTCTGTGCACTTCTGCCTTATTGTTGTTGATGGATCTGTTGATGTGACCTTTATTCCCAGGTTAATCTCTGTATCTGTTCAAAATCCTAGCATGTTTTTAACACCTATGTCTGTCTTAGCCTCTGCACTCTCTGCAGTCCACTATGTCTTGTCTGTTCTTTTCACTCAACCTCTGCCTCATTTCCTGTGTTGATCCCTGGTCCCACACTGGATCTTAACTCAAGCTCCACCTCCCAGTACTCTTCTTGGTTCAAGAAAAGCAACAGGGGTCATTGTGTTGTCTGCCCAGATTCTGTCCATCCTCATGTCTTATGTCCTGTGTTCATTCTGTCCTATTCTGTGTCTTTTTGGTCCCTATTTTCATCTTTTTCTGTTGTCATGGTATTACCCTCTGTATACCTGTTGTTTGCTACTTTTGTCTATCTGATTAGTTTAAACCCTTTGTGTTTTCCATTGCATCTGTGATGTGTTGTATGTGTAAAAGCTATTTTACCAAGCATTTGTCATCGCTCATGATCTTTAGTTTTCTCTATTTGACCCTATTTGGTGTGTGTGGAGTTGATAATGGAACACGCCATTCTTTTTGTCTGCCTGTTGTTTAACCCTAGCCTTGAATTCTGAGCTTATGCCATCATGTGTTGTCCATCTTCCATCCGTCATCCATCTTCCATCCAGCGTCATACACATTTCACAAAAAATTGCTTCTTCTCTTTCAATTCTTCACTGATTTTTATTATTTTTGGCAGGAAAGTATGTCTACCTGGGGTGCATATAGCTTCTATCCAAATTTGCATCATTGCAATTAATAATGAAGATATGGAGTAATTAAGCCCTCACAAGCAGTTTCTACACAAATTGTTTCTTCTCCCTTAGTTCTTCACCGATTTTGGTTTTTTCTGGCATGAAGATAAGGGTACCTAGGGTGCATATAACTTCTACCCAGATTTGCTTAATTACAATTATTAATGACGTTATGGACTAACAAGTGTTGCCAGGCAAAACAAACCTCGCCCAGCAGCACTTATTTTATACCTATATGTTGATAATGGTAATATTTCTCAATCATGAGCTGCCAGGTTATAGTCCTATGAAAATCCATGATTTTGAGTTTGACATTTCAAAGTCATTCAAAGTCAAAGGTCATGGTGCCAAATGAAAGCCTATATGGCATTTCCTATAAGTTGATAATGGTAAATATCTGTCTACCATGAACTGTTTTCAAGTTACAGCTCTCTGAAAATCCATGACCTTGAGTTTGACCTTTCAAGGTCACTCAACGTCAAAGATCATGGTGCCAAATGAAAGGCCATATGGGAGTTTATATACGCTCATAATAGTAAACATTGTCGATTGGCAACTGCGTTTGAGTTATCATGGAAAATATGTTATTTTGACCGAAAGGCTGACCTTTCCAGTGACCTTGACCTTGACCCAATTACCCCCAAAATTGAATCAAGTAATCTACGGCCCATTGCCCCCCATCCTGAAAATTTGAAGTCAATCGGTGCAACCATCTAGACGCTAGATTGTTAACTGACAGACACACAAACAAACAAATAAACAAACCACACTGATTACAATATCTTGCCCTGCTTACTCCATTGCGGGTGAGGTAATTAAGCCTTAATGAGCAGTTCAACAAAAATAGCTTCTTCTCGGTCAATTCCTCGCCGTTTTGCATTCTTTCTGGTAAATAGGTAGGTATTCCTAGGGTGTATATATCTTGTATATAGTGTATACAGCTTGCAACATTTATTGCACAAGGTGGCCCACTTTAGATCGTTCCTTCTGGACTAGGCGGGGCCAGAATGAGCTATGCTGTCATTGATGGTCTTGTTCACTTTATATTAATTTGTGCACTTATTCATCCCACACTTGACACTTCAGTATTCCAGTTATAAATGATATATTCATTATAAGAGCAGCATTAACAGTCTCCCACGTGTCTTTCCAAAATTCATAAATCAGAAGTGATGCTAACTGTTTCAAATTATTTGAACTAGATATATGATTTTAGGGTTTAATCTGTCTGATAAAACCTCTGATTATGTGTGAAAAGAAGCCAACACTTTACCAGGACAGATGCTTTAAAATACAGGAAAGCAACAAGGGGAGAAAAACCGAAAGTGAATGACAAAGACTAAAGGCCAATTTATGCTGACAACCCAGTCCTCGCAGATGGCGTCGCAGATGGCGTCTGCGAAGCCCCCCCCTTCGCAGACGCTCTGCGCGCACCTCACAAAAATTGTGACCACCGCAGACAGCCTCGCAGACAGCGTCACAGACAAGAGGGCTCTGATTGGTCCACTCTACATCCGCTGTACACGCACTTCCGCTTCCCTACTTTCCCGGTTTGGTTTGTTTTCACGACCGCCATTTTTAAAAACACGAGCGAAGATGGAGCAGCACAAAGAGCGGTTGATCGAGGAAGTACGTACATCTATACGACTCCAGTTCTAGTCATTATAAGTAACCGGAGGATAAACACTCCACTAACCACACCCACCAACTACTCCTAGCGATTTCGCGACTTCGCGCCCCCTTGCGTTGTGGCGGTGAATAACATTGCGCACGTCTATTACTCCCTGCTCAATGATAAATTACAACTGTCTGCGAAAAGCTATCTGCAAAAGCCTTGTTGCAAGAGCATGCAGAGGCCTTAAAGGAACAGTCCACCGTACTTCCATAATGAAATATGCTCTTATCTGAATTGAGACGAGCTGCTCCGTACCTCTCCGAGCTTTGCGCGACCTCCCAGTCAGTCAGACGTGCTGTCACTCCTGTTAGCAATGTAGCTAGGCTCAGCATGGCCAATGGTATTTTTTGGGGCTGTAGTTAGATGCAACCAAACTCTTCCGCATTTTTCCTGTTTACATAGGTTTATATGACCAGTGATATGAAACAAGTTCAGTTACACAAATTGAAACGTAACGATTTTCTATGCTATGGAAAGTCCGCACTATAATGACAGGCATACTAACACCTTCTGCGCGCTTCGACAGCGCATTGATACTGAGCTCCGTATCAATGCGCTGTCGAAGCGCGCAGAAGGTGTTAGTACGCCTGTCATTATAGTGCGGACTTTCCATAGCATAGAAAATCGCTATGTTTCAATTTGTGTAACTGAACTTGTTTCATGTCACTGGTCATATAAACCTATGTAAACAGGAAAAACGCGGAAGAGTTTGGTCGTATCTAACTACAGCCCCAAAAAATACCATTGGCCATGCTGAGCCTAGCTACATTGCTAACAGGAGTGACAGCGCATCTGACTGACTGGGAGGTCGCGCAAAGCTCGGAGAGGTACGGAGCAGCTCGTCTCAATTCAGATAAGAGCATATTTCATTATGGAAGTACGGTGGACTGTTCCTTTAACAAGAGAAGTCAGATTTAATTGTTTTATGTTTTACATGACAATGAATAGTTGAAAACAAGCCCATATGTGCATGGCATGTAATGTAGTCATGTTCATTGTCATGTCATGTAATATTCATTGGCATTTTTACATTGACTTTATGGAAATTATAAGATTAGGCATATATTTTTCCATAAAATTCATGCAAACCAAGCACTCCATTGCCATACATAACCTACTTTATAACTATCAAACACAGATTTATGTATGTTATATTTTAAAGTAAGTACTTTCCATGAATTGCATAAATATAAATCATTTTTTAAACAGCATGCACACTATATGATCAAAAGTATGCAGACACCTGACCATTACACCCCCCCCATGTGTTTGTTGAACATCCCATTCCAGAGTTGGTCCTCCATTTGCTGCTATAACAGCCTCCTATCTTATGGGAAGGCTTTCCACTAGATTTTGGAACATGGCTATGGAGATTGGCTCATTCAGCGACAAGAGCATTAGTTATGCCTGGTTGCAAAGGCCTGGCATACAGTGGGCATTCCAATTCATCCCAAAGGTGTTCATTGGGGCTGAGGTCAGGGCTCTCTGCAGGCCATTCAAGTTCTTCCACACCAACTTTGGCAAACCATGCCTTTAGGGCATTGTCATGCTGAAATAGGTTTGGTCTTGACCCATTACTTCACTGTATACAATAACACCTTACCTTGGATACCTTGGATCAGCTTCGAGCTTGATAACTCAGGCCAAGCATATCACATCTCCACCACCGATTCCCAGGGTAGCAGCTATTAACACTTGCTACCGACCCACTCCAACAAGTTCCTATTCACTCCAGGGTACCCACGTGTACGTGGAGTGTCAAGGAATGATCTGAGCCACTTATCAAGTTCTGTCTTGAACCTCATCAGGGTAGGGATTGACTTGATGTTTACTGGCACCACATTGTAGAGAGCTAGTGCAACTGATGAAAAAGAGTTGAATATCACTGTGTTGACACTACTGTACTGTGAGTTGCCAAGAGGTCTGATACACGTCCTTCCTCTTTTAGCAGATTTATTGAATTCATTATTGATACAATTGGGTACAAGGTTGTTCTGGCTCTTCCAGATCAAGATAATGGCATATCACTCACAGCGCCTTTGTAAGGAATAGAGGTTGAGAGCCTCAAGTCTGGTCCAATAGTTTATAGTTCGAAGACTGTTGATTTTTTGTTGTGAAGGATCTTTGTATGCTTTCAATCTTGATGATATCATGTTGAAGATGCGGCGACCAGAGTAGACAGCAATACTCTATAATGAACCTTGCATATGACTTGTATAAGAGTATCATTATGTCCTTGTCCTGACATGAGAAGGTTCTCAAGATCCAACTGGCTTTTTTGCTGGCTTTAGCTACTTTAATATTGATATGAGCTCTCCAGCTGAGACTTTGATCAATGTAGACTCCAAGATCTTTAACATACTCCCCACCTGACGGTACTTCTCCAGATGGTAAAATGTAACATTCTAGACAACAGTAGCCCTATGATGATCTGGCGACTTGTTCAGGGTGTACCCTGCCTCTCGCCCATAGTCAGCTGGGATAGGACCCAGCTTGCCTGCGACCCTGTACAGGATAAGCAGCTACAGATAATGGATGGATGGATGGATGGATGGACAACAGCATGCTTCCAACTTCATGGCAACAGTTTGGAGAAGAACCACACATGGGTGTGATGGTCAGGTGTCCACATACTTTTGGGAATATAGTGTGTGACTAAGCAACTTCTGCTGTCATTGAGTCAAAGACTTATTTAGTTCATGAACCTGTCTTTCAATGAATCAGTATTTGAGTCCATGAATCTTTATATTAAAGAAAGACTCATTCAGGCATATAAGTTCTCTTGTGCCATCTACTGGTGCAATAATG
The DNA here is from genome assembly GCF_027579695.1 of Neoarius graeffei. Classification (NCBI taxonomy): domain Eukaryota; kingdom Metazoa; phylum Chordata; class Actinopteri; order Siluriformes; family Ariidae; genus Neoarius; species Neoarius graeffei. Next base: position 12,577,060 of record NC_083596.1, on the reverse strand, counting down.
TAAAAACAATAAACAGTTCAATAAAGCAGGATGTTTTTGCTCAGGAATAGTTGATGATACAACATTTAGCTCCAGTCCACTAATTTGAGTGGCGTTCCAAACATGCTTAGATTTAGCACAATCACATTGTGACATTTGACTGTTTGCTTCACTCCTCTTATCGGTGTTCTAGCAACAGTCATGCTGAAACTGTTACTCCAGTAGAGGTAGTGACATTAGTGGAGAAGGCAAATGATACTTTTTTCATGAATATAATTACTGACTTAAAATATGAAAGACTGTCAGACAAAGATGAAAAGAAAGAGGGGAAGCCAATTTCACTGCATGTACCTTTAATGCGAATGTACAAATCATTGTGAGCTAGCTAGCTTCTTCAGGATCTACTTCCATTCATGGAGCAAAAATAAACAAATTATTTGGCCAGATTGTGTCCAAACTGTCAATTAATCTGTATTAATTTCTTATTTAAAAAGCTGTTGCATAAAAGCAATATCACACTTGCAATTTTGCTGAGATTCAGGATAACTGCGCTCTTGCTTGTGTGATATACAACCCCGATTCCAAAAAAGTTGGGACAAAGTACAAATTGTAAATAAAAACGGAATGCAATAATTTACAAATCTCAAAAACTGATATTGTATTCACAGTAGAACATAGACAACATATCAAGTGTCGAAAGTGAGACATTTTGAAATTTCATGCCAAATATTGGCTCATTTGAAATTTCATGACAGCAACACATCTCAAAAAAGTTGGGACAGGGGCAATAAGAGGCTGGAAAAGTTAAAGGTACAAAAAAGGAACAGCTGGAGGACCAAATTGCAACTCATTAGGTCAATTGGCAATAGGTCATTAACATGACTGGGTATAAAAAGAGCATCTTGGAGTGGCAGTGGCTCTCAGAAGTAAAGATGGGAAGAGGATCACCAATCCCCCTAATTCTGTGCCGACAAATAGTGGAGCAATATCAGAAAGGAGTTCGACAGTGTAAAATTGCAAAGAGTTTGAACATATCATCATCTACAGTGCATAATATCGCCAAAAGATTCAGAGAATCTGGAAGAATCTCTGTGCGTAAGGGTCAACTATGTCATCTATATTCTATTCTGAATAAAATATGGAATTTTGAAACTTCCACATCATTGCATTCTGTTTTTATTTACAATTTGTACTTTGTCCCAACTTTTTTGGAATCAGGGTTGTAGCTAAAATATAGCTTAGCACTATAAAATACCAGCACATGCCTCCAGACTTACTTCATATATTCATTGAAAATGTAGGCAAAGCTAACAAAGGCTTTTTTTTTTCAGGATTTACTTATAAAAATATTATTCTTTGGCCAACTTCTTATGAGACCATGAAAGAATGTTATAGTGATGTTCCCAGAAGTTGGTATTTACAAAAATACTTGCCTACCTATATTGTAAAGTGCATGTTATGTGAGTATTATATATATATATATATATATATATATATATACACAACCCCGATTCCAAAACAGTTGGGACAAAGTAACAATTGTAAATAAAAACGGAATGCAATGATGTGGAAGTTTCAAAATTCCATATTTTATTCAGAATAGAACATAGATGACATATCAAATGTTTAAACTGAGAAAATGTATCATTTAAAGAGAAAAAGTAGGTGATTTTAAATTTCATGACAACAACACATCTCAAAAAAGTTGGGACAAGGCCATGTTTACCACTATGAGACATCCCCTTTTCTCTTTACAACAGTCTGTAAACGTCTGGGGACTGAGGAGACAAGTTGCTCAAGTTTAGGGATAGGAATGTTAACCCATTCTTGTCTAATGTAGGATTCTAGTTGTTCAACTGTCTTAGGTCTTTTTTTGTCGTATCTTCCGTTTTATGATGCGCCAAATGTTTTCTATGGGCGAAAGATCTGGACTGCAGGCTGGCCAGTTCAGTACCCGGACCCTTCTTCTACGCAGCCATGATGCTGTAATTGATGCAGTATGTGGTTTGGCATTGTCATGTTGGAAAATGCAAGGTCTTCCCTGAAAGAGACGTCGTCTGGATGGGAGCATCTGTTGCTCTTTAACCTGGATATACCTTTCAGCATTGATGGTGTCTTTCCAGATGTGTAAGCTGCCCATGCCACATGCACTAATGCAACCCCATACCATCAGAGATGCAGGCTTCTGAACTGAGCGCTGATAACAACTTGGGTCGTCCTTCTCCTCTTTAGTCCGAATGACACGGCGTCCCTGATTTCCATAAAGAACTTCAAATTTTGATTCGTCTGACCACAGAACAGTTTTCCACTTTGCCACAGTCCATTTTAAATGAGCCTTGGCCCAGAGAAGACGTCTGCGCTTCTGGATCATGTTTAGATACGGCTTCTTCTTTGAACTATAGAGTTTTAGCTGGCAACGGCGGATGGCATGGTGAATTGTGTTCACAGATAATGTTCTCTGGAAATATTCCTGAGCCCATTTTGTGATTTCCAATACAGAAGCATACCTGTATGTGATGCAGTGCCGTCTAAGGGCCCGAAGATCACGGGCGCTCAGTATGGTTTTCCGGCCTTGACCCTTACGCACAGAGATTCTTCCAGATTCTCTGAATTTTTTGATGATATTATGCACTGTAGATGATATGTTCAAACTCTTTGCAATTTTACACTGTCGAACTCCTTTCTGATATTGCTGCACTATTTGTTGGCGCAGAATTAGGGGGATTCGTGATCCTCTTCCCATCTTTACTTCTGAGAGCCGCTGCCACTCCAAGATGCTCTTTTTATACCCAGTCATGTTAATGACCTATTGCCAATTGACCTAATGAGTTGCAATTTGGTCCTCCAGCTGTTCCTTTTTTGTACCTTTAACTTTTCCAGCCTCTTATTGCCCCGTCCCAACTTTTTTGAGATGTGTTGCTGTCATGAAATTTCAAATGAGCTAATATTTGTATGAAATTTCAAAATGTCTCACTTTCGACATTTGATATGTTGTCTATGTTCTATTGTGAATACAATATCAGTTTTTGAGATTTGTAAATTATTGCATTCCATTTTTATTTACAATTTGTACTTTGTCCCAACTTTTTTGGAATCGGGGTTGTATATATTATATATATATATATATATATATATATATATATATATATATATATATATATATACACACACATTCACTGGTCACCTTAATAGGAACATGTTCTTGATTCTAAGAGTCCTGTTCTTGGCTGCAGGAGTGGAAACCAATGTGCTGTTCTGCTGTTGCATACTGAGATGCTTTTCTGCTCACCACGGTTGTAAAGAGTTGCTATATCCTTTGAACCAATCTGTCCATTTTCCTCTGACCTCTCTTATCAACAAGGCATGTTTCCACCCACAGAACTGTCACTCATTCAATATTTTTTTGTTTTTCACACCATTTTGTGTAAACACTAGAGACGGTTGTGTGTGAAAACCCCAGGAGATCGGCAGTTTCTGAAATACTCAAACCAGTCCATCTGGCACCAACACCCATGCCACAGTGAAAGTCACAGAGATCACAATTTTTCCCATTCTGATGTTTGAAGTGAACACTAATTATTGATTTGTATCTGCATGATTGTATGCATTGTGCTGCTGTCAAGGGATTGGCTGATTAGATAACTGCATAAACAGCAGGTGTATAGATTTACCTAATAAAGTGGCTGTTGAAATTTTATATATATATATATATATATATATATATATATATATATATATATATATATATATATATATATATATATATTCTATCCATAGTCACTGGATATTAGCTACTCTACTACTAGGATATCAGCTCATATACCGTGAGTAGAGAAAAACAAAATGGCAGAGCGCATCAAGTCAGATATATCGCTTTGTTATCAAGTATTTAAAAGAAACAGAAATAGCTAACTAAAATAATATAGTCCCCCCCCAATATCTCCTGTTCCACACTCCAGCCCAGTCAGTGGCAGTAATGCACCTTCAAGTTGGTTTGCCAACAGCCAAAAAAAGAAGAAAAGAAAATGGCAGAGCGTGTTACTGAACCAACCAAGGACGAAATATAAATGCTACTTGAAAACAAGACCCCAAAAAATACAAAGAAAAAAAGGCAACAAAATATGGAATAAAAGTATTTGATGGTAAGAGCATATGGTTTTTTAAATTTATTTTTCAAGAATTATCATTATTGCATTTTTCACAAATTGCTACTGTCATTTTGCCAATTTGTTTACATTCTTAGTGGAAATGATTTTGTCGGACATTTTGTATAAAGTTTTTATTTATAAAATTTGCAAAAAATAAAAATAAAAATGCTCTGTTTCTCAAAATCCAGTGAATGTGGATATAATGAAAGTTATTCCACTCAGTCTTATCGTACATGGATTATAGATGACTCGGTGCTATGCGCCTCATCGGCTATCAGCTCACGTATGACTCGATTTTGTGGAATAACTGTTTATACAGTTAGGTCCATATATATTTGGACACTGACACAAATTTTGTTTTTTTACCTGTTTACTGAAACATATTCAAGTTATAGTTATATAATGGACATGAACATAAAGTCCAGACTTTCAGCTTTCATTTGAGGGTATCCACATTAAAATTGGATGGAGGGTTTAGGAGTTTCAGCTCCTTAACATGTGCCACCCTGTTTTTAAAGGGACTAAAAGTAATTGGACAATTGACTAAATGGCTATTTCATGGGCAGGTGTGGGCAATTCCTTTGTTATGTCATTCTCAATTAAGCAGATAAAAGGCCTGGAGTTGATTTAAGGTGTGGTGCTTGCATTTGGAAGATTTTGCTGTGAAGAAAACATGTGGTCAAAGGAGCTCTCCATGCAGGTGAAACAAGCCATCCTTAAGCTGCGAAAACAGAAAAAACCCATCCGAGAAATTGCTACAATATTAGGAGTGGCAAAATCTACAGTTTGGTACATCCTGAGAAAGAAAGAAAGCACTGGTGAACTCATCAATGCAAAAAGACCTGGATGCCCACAGACGACAACAGTGGTGGATGATCGCAGAATAATTTCCATGGTGAAGAGAAACCCCTTCACAACAGCCAACCAAGTGAACAACACTCTCCAGGGGGTAGGTGTATCAATATCCAAATCTACCATAAAGAGAAGACTGCATGAAAGTAAATACAGAGGGTTCACTGCACAGTGCAAGCCACTCATAAGCCTCAAGAATAAAAAGGCTAGATTGGACTTTGCTAAAAAACATCTAAAAAAGCCAGCACAGTTCTGCAAGAACATTCTTTGGACAGATGAAACCAAGATCAACCTCTACCAGAATGATGGAAAGAAAAAAGTATGGTGAAGGCATGGTACAGCTCATGATCCAAAGCATACCACATCATCTGTAAAACACGGCGGAGACAGTGTGATGGCTTGGGCATGCATGGCTGCCAGTAGCACTGGGTGACTAGTGTTTATTGATGATGTGACACAGGACAGAAGCAGCCGGATGAATTCTGAGGTATTCAGAGACATACTGTGTGCTCAAATCCAGCCAAATGCAGCCAAACTGATTGATCGGCGTTTCATAATACAGATGGACAATGACCCAAAACATAAAGCCAAAGCAACCCAGGAGTTTATTAAAGCAAAGAAGTGGAATATTCTTGAATGGCCAAGTCAGTCACCTGATCTCAACCCAATTGAGCATGCATTTCACTTGTTAAAGACTAAAGTTCAGACAGAAAGGCCCACAAACAAACAGCAACTGAAAACCACTGCAGTAAAGGCCTGGCAGAGCATTAAAAAGGAGGAAACACAGCGTCTGGTGATGTCCATGAGTTAAGACTTAAGGCAGTCATTGCCAACAAAGGGTTTTCAACCAAGTATTAGAAATGAACATTTTATTTACAATTATTTAATTTGTCCAATTACTTTTGAGCCCCTGAAATGAAGGGATTGTGTTTAAAAAATGCTTTAGTTCCTCACATTTTTATGCAATCATTTTGTTCAACCCACTGAATTAAAGCTGAAAGTCTGAACTTCAACTGCATCTGAATTGTTTTGTTCACAATTCATTGTGGTAATGTACAGAACCAAAATTAGAAAAATGTTGTCTCTGTCCAAATATTTATGGACCTAACTGTATATAAAATCAGAGGGAAACCAAATGCTAATGTGAGGTCAAAGTTCTGTGTTTACTGGGAAGTTGCACCTGCATGAAGACCTCATCTCATCTCATTATCTCTAGCCGCTTTATCCTTCTACAGGGTCGCAGGCAAGCTGGAGCCTATCCCAGCTGACTACGGGCGAAAGGCAGGGTACACCCTGGACAAGTCGCCAGGTCATCACAGGGCTGACACATAGACACAGACAACCATTCACACTCACACCTACGGTCAATTTTAGAGTCACCAGTTAACCTAACCTGCATGTCTTTGGACTGTGGGGGAAACCGGAGCACCCGGAGGAAACCCACGCGGACACGGGGAGAACATGCAAACTCCACACAGAAAGGCCCTCGCCGGCCCCGGGGCTCGAACCCAGGACCTTCTTGCTGTGAGGCGACAGCGCTAACCACTACACCACCGTGCCACCCGCATGAAGACCTAATTTATACAAATCATTCTTAGGGAACCCAGTCGTGTTTTAAATAGTCAAATGTCTCCATCAGGTGGTATTGCAGAGTACTACCATCTTTTCAGATCCTGCATCTCAGTCCACTTTTGCAAATGGCGTGTCAGACAAGTTCACAAGTCCAAGTCAAGTTTCAAATCTTTAGTCATGTACTTTATTACCACTCATATGGTTATCTTTAGGCATTTTATTACACAAAAGTAAAACCTATATCATGTCTAGGGAAGGCACAGTACTGCACATTGGATACAGTACAGCCTTACTACTGTTTAATATCAGAAACACACTACACTGTATGCAACAGGGCAGGGAATATGTCCTTAGAGGTTAAAATAGACATCTCATCTCATTATCTCTAGCCGCTTTATCCTGTTCTACAGGGTCGCAGGCAAGCTGGAGCCTATCCCAGCTGACTACGGGTGAAAGGCAGGGTACACCCTGGACAAGTCGCCAGGTCATCACAGGGCTGACACATAGACACAGACAACCATTCACACTCACATCTACGGTCAATTTAGAGTCACCAGTTGACCTAACCTGCATGTTTTTGGACTGTGGGGGAAACCGGAGCACCCGGAGGAAACCCATGCGGACACGGGGAGAACATGCAAACTCCGCACAGAAAGGCCCTCGCTGGCCATGGGGCTCGAACCCGGACCTTCTTGCTGTGAGGCGACAGCGCTAACCACTACACCACTGTGCCGCCTAAAATAGACATATGGAATGTAAAAACACTAACTACAACATAGCCTGTTAAGCTATAGTATACTGAAACAGAACACAGCAAGCACCACCAAACTGAGACCCAATCTCAAAGGGTCTTCTGTATTGATTTAGACTTGTCACAGATTTCTTGCCATTTTCACTTGGACTTGTTTTGGTCTTGGGTGTTGGTCTCACTAAATATGGTTTTGACCAAAAGCTTGGAAAAATAATGATGTTCATGTTGTCTTTTCTTTTCACCTGCACAAAATAACAAGAAGTAATGCCTTCTTTTAGAAAAGATAATCTAACCGATGAACAAATGAAGGGAACCAGATGACGTAAAGGCTTGGATGGTTTTCCAGACTTAATCTTGACTTGTCCTCGACACCCTTAAGACTCAGTCTTGACTTGACCTTGGCTAGTTCTGATCTTGGACTTGACAATGGTGGTCTTGACTACATCCATCCATTTTGGCACCTCACGACAGTGATGTGGCCTCTCTGACAGCTTCAGCCATCAGAGTCTCTTGGGAACATTAGAGTAGTGGTTTCCCATTGCCTTCTACTGGTTTATTATAGAGGTTTTCTCCTCTCAACCATTCACACACACACACACACACACACACACACACACACACACACACACGTACATACAATTTAGAGCAGGGGTCTCCAACTTTTCTGGGACTGAGGGATACCCGAAGGATGAGAAACTATATGGAGGGCTAGTCATTCAAAATAATTTACTTAAAATAAAAGGCTTAACATCCCTTTAAAATAAGACTATGTAGAATTATGTGCTTTTAATGAACAACAATCAAGGAATAGAAACTGGCATTTTAACGTGAACATTTTAATTATCCCCTCCTAAAACTGCCACCTTATTGTGGTGGAGGGGTTTGTGTGCTTGAATGATCCTAGGAGCTATGTTGTCGGGGGCATTATGCCCCTGTCAGGGTTTCCCAAGGCAGACAGGTCCTAGGTGACAGGCCAGACCAAGAGCAGTTCACCAAAACCCCTATGGAGAAAAAAACGAGGACCGTGACGTCGCCCGGTATGACGCAGCTGGGGCCCCACCCTGGAGCCAGGCCCAGGGTTGGGGCTCGTATGCGAGCGCTTGGTGGCCGGGCCTTTGCCCATGGGGCCCGGCCGGGCTCAGCCCGAAGAGGTGACGTGGGCCCGACCTCCTGTGGGTTCACCACCCACAGAGGTAGCAGTAGGGGACTGGTGCAGTGTGGATTGGGTGGCAGTCGAAGGCAGGGGCCTCGACGACCTGATCCCCGGACACAGCGGCTGGCTGTTGGGACATGGAATGTCACTTCGCTGGGGGGGAAAGAACCTGAGCTTGTGCGGGAGGTTGAGAGGTACCGGCTAGAGATAGTCGGGCTCACCTCCATGCACAGCTTGGGCTCTGGAACCCAGCTCCTCGAGAGGGGCTGGACTCTCCACTTCTCTGGAGTCGCCCGTGGTGAGCGGCGGTGGGCTGGTGTGGGCTTGCTTATAGCTCCCCAGCTCAGCCGCCATGTGTTGGAGTTTACCCCAGTGAACGAGAGGGTCGCCTCTCTGCGCCTTCGGATTGGGGAGAGGGCTCTTGCTGTTGTTTGTGCCTACGGCCCAAATAGCAGTATAGAGTATCTGGCCTTCTTGGAGTCCCTGGGAGAGGTACTGAGGGGTGCTCAGACTGGGGACTCCATTGTGCTACTGGGGGACTTCAATGCTCACGTGGGCGACGACAGTGACACCTGGAGGGGCGTGGTTGGGAGGAACGGCCTCCCCGATCTGAACCCGAGTGGTGTTTTGTTATTGGACTTCTGTGCTAGTCACGGTTTGTCCATAATGAACACCATGTTCGAGCATAGGGGTGTCCATAAGTGCACGTGGCACCAGGACACCTTAGGTCGGAGGTCGATGATAGACTTTGTAGTCGTTTCATCTGATCTCCGGCCCTATGTCTTGGACACTCGGGTGAAGAGAGGGGCTGAGCTGTCAACTGATCACCACCTGGTGGTGAGTTGGATCCGCTGGCGGAGGAGGAAGCTGAACAGACCTGGCAGGCCCAAACGTATGGTGAGGGTCTGCTGGGAACGTCTGGCCGAGCACTCTGTTGGGGAGGTCTTTAACTCCCACCTCCGGGAGAGCTTTTCCCAGCTTCTGAGGGAGGCGGGGGACATTGAGTCTGAGTGGACCATGTTCTCTACCTCCATTGTGGACGCAGCTGTTCGGAGCTGTGGCCGCAGGGTCTCTGGTGCCTGTCGTGGTGGCAATCCCTGAACCCGGTGGTGGACACCAGAAGTAAGGGATGCCGTCAAGCTGAAGAAGGAGTCCTATCGGGCCATGTTGACCTCCAGGACTCCTGAGGCAGCTGACGGGTATCGGCAGGCCAGGCGTGCTGCACCTCGGGCAGTTGCGGAGGCAAAAACTCGGAACTGGGAGGAGTTCGGGGAGGCCATGGAGAAGGACTATCGGTTGGCCTCGAAGAAATTCTGGCAAACCGTCCGGCGCCTCAGGAGGGGGAAGCAGTACTCTGCCAACACTGTTTACAGTGCGGGTGGGGAGCTGTTGACCTTGACTGGGGACATTGTCAGGCGGTGGAAGGAATACTTTGAGGATCTCCTCAATCCCACCGTCATGTCTTCCACTGAGGAGACTGAGGCTGATGACTCAGAGGTGGACTCGTCCATTACCCAAGCCGAAGTCACTGAGGTGGTTTGCAAGCTCCTCGGTGGCAAGGCACCGGGGGTGGATGAGATCCACCCTGAGTATCTCAAGTCTCTGGATGTTGTGGGGCTGTCTTGGTTGACATGCCTCTGCAACATCGCATGGCGGTCGGGGACAGTGCCTCTGGAGTGGCAGACTGGGGTGGTGGTCCCTCTTTTTAAGAAAGGGGACCGGAGAGTGTGCTCCAATTATAGGGGAATCACACTTCTCAGCCTCCCAGGGAAGGTTTACTCCAGGGTACTGGAGAGGAGAATTCAACCAATAGTCGAACCTCAGATCCAAGAGGAACAATGCGGTTTTCATTCTGGTCGCAGAACTCTGGACCAGCTCTATACCCTTCATAGGGTGCTCGAGGGTTCATGGGAGTTTGCCCAACCAGTCCACATGTGCTTTGTGGATCTGGAGAAGGCATTCGACCGTGTCCCCCATGGTATTCTGTGGGGGGTGCTTCGGGAGTATGGGGTTCGGGGCTCTTTGCTAAGGGCTGTCCGGTCCCTGTACGAACGGAGCAGGAGTCTGGTTCGCATTGCCGGCAGTAAGTCAGACCTGTTCCCAGTGCATGTTGGACTCCGGCAGGGCTGCCCTTTGTCACCGGTTCTGTTCATAATTTTATGGACAGAATTTCTAGGCGCAGCCAGGGGCCGGAAGGAATCCTGTTTGGGAACCACAGGATTTCATCTCTGCTTTTTGCAGATGATGTTGTCCTGTTGGCTTCTTCAAACCAGGACCTTCAGCATGCACTGGGGCGGTTTGCAGTTGAGTGTGAAGTGGCTGGGATGAGAATCAGCACCTCCAAGTCTGAGGCCATGGTTCTCGACCGGAAAAGGGTGGCTTGTCCTCTCCAGGTTGGTGGAGAAGTCCTGCCTCAAGTGGAGGAGTTTAAGTATCTCGGGATCTTGTTCACGAGTGAGGGAAGGATGGAGTGTGAGATCGACAGGTGGATCGGTGCAGCCTCCACAGTGATGCGGTCACTTTACCAGTCCGTCGTGGTGAAGAAAGAGCTGAGCCAAAAGGCGAAGCTCTCAATTTACCAGTCGATCTACGTTCCGACTCTCACCTATGGTCATGAGCTTTGGGTAATGACCGAAAGAACAAGATTGAAAATGAGTTTCCTTCGCAGGGTGGCTGGGCACTCCCTTAGAGATAGGGTGAGAAGCACAGTCACTCGGGAGGAGCTCGGAGTAGAGCCGCTGCTCCTCCACATCGAGAGGAATCAGCTGAGGTGGCTCGGGCATCTTTTTCGGATGCCTCCTGGACGCCTCCCTGGGGAGGTGTTCCAGGCATGTCCCCCTGGGAGGAGGCCCCGGGGAAGACCCAGGACACGCTGGAGGGACTATGTCTCTCAGCTGGCCTGGGAACGCCTCGGTGTTCTTCCCGAGGAGCTGGCCGAGGTGTCTGGGGAAAGGGAAGTTTGGGCTTCCCTGCTTAGACTGCTGCCTCCGCGACCTGGTCCCGGATAAAGCGGAAGAAGACGAGATGAGACGAGACGAGACATTTTAATTATGAATAATCACATACATGTCAACCTTTGGTCAATCAAACCTGTATAACCAACCTCCAAAATCCGTATTTCCCTTATAAAATCCATATAAGATGCAAATTAAAATAATTTACCTAAAATTTGAATGATAATTAACAATGATATATCCCAGTTACTTTTTATTCAATATTAATAACAATAAACCTTCAGAATGAATACAAAGCTCCAATGTTTGACAAAAACACAAAGTGTTATCAACGTAGTTATGAAGGAAATACTTTGTTGTTTGGAGACAGGTTTCACCGAGCGGCTATTACTGTATGCATGAGACTTCATATTAGCCACAAAGTCAGAAAAATCTGTTCGTAAAATTACGTTATAATGACCAAATACAATGAAAAGTATTTTTCCAGTCTCACCTGTGAAAGGTAATCCCATGTGATCTCGTGTGGACGGTAAACCTGTTGGTACAGTTAAACGCAGCACATGAATGAGGCATCTTTATTCTTGGCTACTGTCTAGACGCTATACCAGAGATGGTTGAAGAATCTCCACTTTGCCACATCCAATATGGCGGCGAGGATGACGTATGATTCTACACAGAAGGCAGCGTCTATGTTTATATGTCTATGACTTCACGGTTGGCGGGATTCTCGCAATGCGGTGTGCGCATGATCAAAAGTGGAATGAAGTCTCGCTACCACAAGATAACGTGCAATTTCATAAGACTCTTTACTGGCTGTCTGTGGTGTACAGTACATTTGTAAATGTTATGTGCTGTTTTATCATCATGGGAATTGATTATAGCTCTAAATAAATATTGAAGTTTTTTTTAAAGAATCCGTATAACTTTATTTATATGCCCGTATACTACGTTTATTGAATCAAATCCGTATAAAATACGGACATTCCGTATAGGTTGACATATATGTAATCATAATCTCAACATATCAATACTGTTTAGGAATTACCAACTTTTTTGCAAATTCCAAAATTTAATTATGCTAACTCTTATTAGCTAATGCTAATAAGTTAATTATGATGATAATGAACATATTTTGTTGTAATCTCATGTTGGGAAACTATATTTGTCCTCTTTTAGAATTATACACATACACACACACAAAAATCTGATATTCTCACTGCAATTAACAGCTATTACATAAAAACAGGTCTGGAAATGCCAAAAGCATAGTAATAAAAGGTTATAATTTTCCCTTTTTAACACACAACAGTTCTGTGAAAGTTAAAACTATTCAAAATCAATTCCTTAGAAAACTGCACTGCAACAGTAATAGAACACTTGCACTTCTAACACAGCATACAAGCTGAAACTCTTAACTGCATCTTTAAATGATTTCACCTTATTGCAGATTCATAACATTCAAGAAATCATTCTCTTAATATTCTTTTCTCTTCTAAGTTTTAAAATGCATTTCATGCATTGATTTTTGCATGCGAATGGCTCCTAGTGGGAAGCGTGACACTGCATTGAGTCCACCAGTGCACTGCAGTCAGGGCTGTAGCTTGACACAGCAACTCTGATTGAATCTTCAAGGTGTAGATCAGTTAAGCAAGTTCTGTGTTTGTTTTTAATGAAATTCATGTTAGAAAAAGCTGACTCACAGAGATATGTCGAACCAAACAGACATGCAACTTTCAAGGCTACTGTGTGCACACCTTTGTATTTTTCTGAGTCCACAAGATACCAGAAGTTTGAGGGTCCCTGGTGGGCTTTGAGAGTAACATCGTTTTGCAACGTACAGTAATGATTTCCATTTCAATCTCATCAGCATTCAAGTTGAATACTTCACAGAGTTGTTCAGAAATGCATGTGATGTTACACTGCATGAAAGGATTAGCAGTGAATGCAACACAAGGCTGCAGTTTATCAAAGTCATGAAATATTGCTTCAAACTCTTGCCCAAGTCTAGATATTAGCTGGGTGTACTTTTCTACAGCCCCGTCTAAGGCTACAGATGCAGGGGCATTCCCATTCAAAACTGACTGCACAGATGGAAAGTGCAGGAATTTCTTACTTTGCAAATGCACAGAGAAAATGTTCAGCTTTGCTCTGAATGCATTCACAACACTGATCATGTCCGATTCAGTTTTACCTTTGCCTTGCAGTTCACAGTTCAAGTGATTCAGTTTCCCTGTGATGTCTGTTAGAAAGGCAAGGTCAAGCACCCACTCAGTCTCCTGGAGCAAAGTAGTGTCCTGCCCTCTGGATTCCATGAACTCTTTGATTTCATCCAGAAGTGACAAAAAGCGCTGCAGAACTCGACCCCTGCTGAGCCATCGTATCTCTGTGTGCAGCAAGAGGTCACTGTACTCAGCTGACAGCTCCTCCAGAAGAAGTTTGAATGCCCGGTGTTGTGTGGCATTTGCACAGATACTGTTGACAATCTTCACGACCGGAGTCATGACGTGATCAAAACCCATCACTTTGGCACAAATTGCCTGCTGATGGATGATACAGTGGTAACTGAGGAAACGGGGAAAATCTGGATAGCTTCTGCAGCGTGCAATAAGACCAGAATGACGGCCGGTCATCGCTGGGGCTCCGTCGGTAGTTACCGATACCAACTTTTGAAGTGGGATATTTTTCTCTGTAAAATAGTGCTTTATGGCCTCGTAGATGTCAACAGCCCTTGTTGTGGTTTTCAGGGGCAGCAAAGTAAGCATCTCCTCCTTCACAGTGAAATCACTGAACACTATTCTGACGAAGACCATCAGCTGCGCCGTGTTGGTTTTATCCACCGACTCGTCACATTGGAGGCTAAAGTACCTGCATGTACTCATGTCACCATTCAGCTGTTCCACCAAGTTAGTGGACATTGCTGATGCTCTCCTGGTGATGGTGTTGGCACTTAGCTGAACATCCGCGATGGCAGCGAGGATCTCCTTCCCATTCTTGTGATCTTTAAACAAAGTGTCTGCAACCACTGACATCACCCCTTTGACCACCTCTCCGTCCGAAAATGCCTTTTTGTGCTTAGCCAGGTAGTGTGCTGCTCTGAAGGAAGCTTCTGTAGCTGCTTTTGATTGCTTTGCCGGCTTGGTGAAAAAAGACTGTTGTCTACCCAAAGCTGCCTTGAGGTCATGAGTCTTTTGAGCATGTAATGCACTGCCTGGAGGGTAGCTAGCGTCAAATGTTCTGTGGCATGCAGAAAAATGTCTTCTCCACATTGTGTCTCTTAACCAAGGCTACGGCAGCTCCACAGATCAGACACACACAACGTTCACCAACTTGACTAAAGAAGAACTCTTTCTCCCATTCATCCTCAAAGTGATAAGTCTTCTTTTTCTTGCTTTCCAACATCACGTTTAAACACTTTTACAAAACTGCCTTTACTTATCACACTATGTTGATCACTATCGATTGGCGAGCTAATGACTGAGGACTGAATGCAAAGGGGAGTTGGCGCGCTGGCATAGTGGGCTAAACTTTGACCCAGCAAAGAAAATTATTTACATTGGGCAGCTATTTTAATTTAAAAAATATTAGGGGGATTTTTAGAAAATACTTCTGGATTAAACTTCAAGGCATCTTAAAACATGAAAACAATAAAAATAATATTTTTTTTAAAGATTACCAAATACAACCCCGATTCCAAAAAAGTTGGGACAAAGTACAAATTGTAAATAAAAACGGAATGCAATAATTTACAAATCTCAAAAACTGATATTGTATTCACAATAGAACATAGACAACATATCAAATGTCGAAAGTGAGACATTTTGAAATTTCCTGCCAAATATTGGCTCATTTGAAATTTCATGACAGCAACACATCTCAAAAAAGTTGGGACAGGGGCAATAAGAGGCTGGAAAAGTTAAAGGTACAAAAAAGGAACAGCTGGAGGACCAAATTGCAACTCATTAGGTCAATTGGCAATAGGTCATTAACATGACTGGGTATAAAAAGAGCATCTTGGAGTGGCAGCGGCTCTCAGAAGTAAAGATGGGAAGAGAATCACCAATCCCCCTAATTCTGCGCCGACAAATAGTGGAGCAATATCAGAAAGGAGTTCGACAGTGTAAAATTGCAAAGAGTTTGAACATATCATCATCTACAGTGCATAATATCATCAAAAGATTCAGAGAATCTGGAAGAATCTCTGTGCGTAAGGGTCAAGGCCAGAAAACCATACTGGGTGCCCGTGATCTTCGGGCCCTTAGACAGCACTGCATCACATACAGGCATGCTTCTGTATTGGAAATCACAAAATGGGCTCAGGAATATTTCCAGAGAACATTATCTGTGAACACAATTCACCGTGCCATCCGCCGTTGCCAGCTAAAACTCTATAGTTCAAAGAAGAAGCCGTATCTAAACATGATCCAGAAGTGCAGACGTCTTCTCTGGGTCAAGGCTCATTTAAAATGGACTGTGGCAAAGTGGAAAACTGTTCTGTGGTCAGACGAATCAAAATTTGAAGTTCTTTATGGAAATCAGGGACGCCGTGTCATTCGGACTAAAGAGGAGAAGGACGACTCAAGTTGTTATCAGCGCTCAATTCAGAAGCCTGCATCTCTGATGGTATGGGGTTGCATTAGTGCATGTGGCATGGGCAGCTTACACATCTGGAAAGACACCATCAATGCTGAAAGGTATATCCAGGTTCTAGAGCAACATATGCTCCCATCCAGACAACGTCTCTTTCAGGGAAGACCTTGCATTTTCCAACATGACAATGCCAAACCACATACTGCATCAATTACAGCATCATGGCTGCGTAGAAGAAGGGTCTGGGTACTGAACTGGCCAGCCTGCAGTCCAGATCTTTCACCCATAGAAAACATTTGGCGCATCATAAAACGGAAGATATGACAAAAAAGACCTAAGACAGTTGAGCAACTAGAATCCTACATTAGACAAGAATGGGTTAACATTCCTATTCCTAAACTTGAGCAACTTGTCTCCTCAGTCCCCAGACGTTTACAGACTGTTGTAAAGAGAAAAGGGGATGTCTCACAGTGGTAAACATGGCCTTGTCCCAACTTTTTTGAGATGTGTTGTTGTCATGAAATTTAAAATCACCTAATTTTTCTCTTTAAATGATACATTTTCTCAGTTTAAACATTTGATATGTCATCTATGTTCTATTCTGAATAAAATATGGAATTTTGAAACTTCCACATCATTGCATTCCGTTTTTATTTACAATTTGTACTTTGTCCCAACTTTTTTGGAATCGGGGTTGTATGATTTGAACAGTGCAGTAGTCACTGGCTATTTTTAGAACTTCCATTGCGGGCGCCTCCCAGGCTCCCGGCGGGCTACCTGGTGCCTGTGGGCACCATGTTGGTGAGGCCAGATTTAGAGCCACCAATTATCCTATCCTGCATGTCTTTGGACTGTGGGGGAAACTGGAGCACCCAGAGGAAACCCATGCAGACACAGGGGAGAACATGCAAACTCCACATAGAAAGGCCCCTGCCAACCACTGGGCTCAAACCCAGAACCTTCTTGCTGTGAGGCAACAGTGTTAACCATTACACCACCATGGGTGGTCTTGACTACCACCATAAATTGGCATTTTATCAAAATTATATAGCCTAATACATATTATGACCTTGTCTAGGGTCAGCCCATAACTGGAGGTGTTTATAAATGTGAGCTAAAAAGGACAGGAAGGATCACACACACACACACACACACACACACACACACACACAAAAAGGACACAAAAAGATGTGTATTGGACCATGTACTAAAACAACCAGTATACGTTCAGGTGTGCTCACAGGCGAAAATAGTAAATAAAACCCCAAGCTAACTTTACCGGAATCAACTAACTTCTCTATTAAAGGAAAAATAAACAAAAGAAAAACAAATACTTACAAAACTAACTGAAAGCACAGACAAAAACTCCAAAGCCCCAACATAAATGGCAGTCCCAACCTACTCTTAGTGGTACTAAAGAAAATCAGGTTATCAATGTTCAAAGGGGCAGGACAATCTCAGATTCAGAAGTGCACAACACAAAATCCATAACCAACAGTTTATTCAAAGAGCCGCTAATTCCCCCCCACAAAAAACCTGAGAATAGAGATCAGCAGAAAAATGCTACCTCCAGCCAGTTTGGCAGACTCTTATATAAGGCTTCCAAAATGACTTCCCACACCTGAATGAGGCCCAGAGAAAGATCAAAAACAAGGACTGGACTACACTGACATCCACATGGACTTGACTTTGTGGGACTTCTCAAACACAAAACCATGATGCATTTAATAAAACCCAGTTTATAAAAACCCGTTTCACCAATTTCAACTTAAATTATTTTAATTTTCTCAAACATTCTGCTGCCAATGACCTCTTTATCTAGCTACATGAAAAAAAAAGAACATAATCCACAACATAACTGTTCAAAATATGTGCTGTTTATTGGATTCATAAAGCCTTCCTTTCCTTTTTACATATAAAAAGTCACTGGGTTTCATTTAACATTATTTATAGGCCTATGTGTGAGGTACATACTTGAGGTTTGGATTGAGTTCATTCAATTCAAGTGAACAGCCAAATAGCCTACTAGCTATAACTATGATAATGATGGGCTGTAAGTTTCACCACCATAACAAAATAAATAGTGGACCAACTGAATGCTTCATGACAAACCATGGTCTTAAGGAGCTGATCCAGTTATGGGCTAAGTTTAAAGTTAGAATTCATGTACTAATTTCTCAATGAGTTGAAATCAAACCATATAAAGATTTTACAGTAATGGCTTGCCTCTATACTCAGCCATTAAATACTTCAGTTTTCTTTGCCATTTTTATTAGCAGTTTTATACATGTTATAATCAGGAAGTCATTTACATTTATGGCCCCTTTACATTTTAGCTTTATTGCTAAGCTAAAATATATAATGCATGATGAAGAAAAGCTTTTGTTACTGCTACCATTTTATCTTTTCTTTATATGATTGTATAGTATAATGAACAGAATCCCACTATCTGGTGTCACCCTGAAGAGGATGGGGTTTCTTTTGAGTCTGGTTCCTTTCAAGGTTTGTTCCTCATGGTATCTCTTTTCTATAAAGTCGCCTCTGGCTAGCTCATTAGGGATCTGAATCTACATCTGGATTTTTGTAAAGCTGCTTGTGACAATGTCTATTGTTAAAAGTACTATAAAAACTGAATCAAGTTGAACCTGGGGATATAACTAACATGGAACAGAGGTTGAATGTAGCTAAGAAGTCATGGGAAAAAAATAACAAAACAAAATTAGCTTCTTTATTCTGACAGTACATGGTGAAAAGAGATCTGATTAAAAGACTATAATATGATACTGCTGTTCTAATATATGAAAGGATAAAGTTGTTTATCATTAGAAGTTGTGCAAATGCATATGGGTATATATAAAACATATAAGCAGTTATTTAGAGCCCCGACCCACCAGGGGTCCCTTTAAGAATACAGACTGAAATATGTCAACAATTATAAATATAAATAATGCATTATGCAAACAATCAAAAGAAATATTGTTTCACTGACCAGTGACAATTACCACTACAAAAATTAAGGCGAGCTAGTAGTGATAATCTGAATAAACTACAGATATCCCCATTCCATTCATCTCGTGTACACAAGCACCCAAAATTTTCCACACTGGGTAAGTTTTAAATCACATGAAAAATATTGGTTTATGGAGAAAGAGTGTGCTAGTCCCAATATGCAAGAATAAGGGAGATGTACAGAGCTGCAGTAATTACAGAGGAATGAAATTGATGATCCACACCATGAAGCTATGGGAAAGGGTATTGGAGGTGAGATTGAGAAGAGAGGTAGCAATCTGTGAACAGCAGTACAGGTTTATGCCAAGGAAGAGCACATCGGATACAATTTTTGCTTTAAGAATGTTAATGGAGAAGTACAGAGAAGGCCAGAGAAAGCTACATTGTGTGTTTGTAGACCTGGAGAAGGCATACAATAGAGTGCCGAGAGATGAGTTATGGTATTGTATGAGAAAGAGTGGAGTGAATGAGAAGTATATTAGAGTGGTGCAAGACATGTATGAGAACAGTGAAACAGCAGTGAGGTGTGCAGTTGGAACAACTGAATGGTTCAAGGTGAAGGTGGGACTCCATCAAGGATCTGCTTTGAGTCCTTTTTTGTTTGCCATCGTGATGGATAGCTTGACGGACGAAGTGAGGAAAGAGTCACCATGGAACATGATGTTTGCAGATGATGTTGTGATATGTGGTGAAAGTAGAAAGGAGGTTGAGTTGGGTTTGGAGAGATGGAGGTATGCATTGGAATGAAGAGGAATGAAGGTGAGCAGTAGCAAAACAGAATACATGTGCATCAATGAGAATGGGGATGAGAGTGTAGTGAAGATGCAAGGAGTAGATGTAAATAAAGTTGGTGAATTCAAGTACCTGGGGTCAACTGTGCAGGAAAATGGGGGCTGCGATAGTGAGATGAAAAAGAGAGTGCAGGCAGGGTGGAGCAGTTGGAGAAGGATTTCGGGAGTCATTTGTGATAGGAAAGTCCCAGCAAAAGTGAAAGGTAAGATGTATAAGACAGTAGTGAGACCAGCTGTGATGTATGGATTGGAGACCGTACCCTTAACGAAGAGACAGGAGGCAAAGTTGGAGGTGGCGGAGTTGAAGATGTTAAGGTTTGCGATGGGAGTGACAAGGTTGGACAGGATAAGAAATGAGCACATCAGAGGGACAGCACACGTGGAGAGCTTGGGAATTAAACTAAGAGAGATGAGACTGAGATGGTATGGACACATTCTGAGAAGAGATGCAAAGCATGTGGGAAGGAGAACGTTGAGGATGGAGCTGCCAGGCAAACAAAAACAAGGAAGGCCAAAGAGGAGATACATGGACGTGGTGAGAGAAGACATGAAAGTGGCAGGTGTGGTAGAGAAGGATACGGAAGGCAGGGAGCAATGGAAATGAAAGATCCGCTGTGGCGACCCCTAATTGGGAGCAGCCAAAAGAAGAAGAAGAAGATTTACATGGGTAAAGTGGGTTGGGTCATTTTGTTGGGTTATTTCATACTATGTTAACCCAACTTTGGGGTCGTAGGTGCTAAAGAAGGCAAATGGACTTGCTTGAAATCCTTGAAGACATTTCACCTCTCATCTGAAAGGCTTCTTCAGTTCTGTCTGACTAGTGGGGAGTTCCAGGTATCTTAGGGTTCAAAAGCAACCCTAAGGAGAGTCATTGAGGTCACAATTATAAATCTCCTTAGGGTTGCTTTTGGCTCACTCGAGAATAAATACCTGGAACTCCCCACTAGTCAGACAGAACTGAAGAAGCCTTTCAGATGAGAGGTGAAACGTCTTCAAGGATTTCAAGCAAGTCCAGTTTCCTTCTTTAGTACCTACAGTTTACGATGACCTGGATGACTAAGCACCTTCACAGACCAACTTTGGGGTAGTAACCTGTTTAAAAACAACAACAACAACAACAACAAAACATCCTAGACCAATAAGCTGGTTTAACTTGACATCCAGCCACCAGCTAGTCTGGTATGAGAGATTCCATGGGATTTTGGACAATTTCAGGCTGGTTACAGCTGGTCAGGTTGACCAGCAAAGTTGGTTTTATGGTTAGGATTTATGGTTTTAAATGGGTTTTGGATATTTACAGGTTGGTTCTAGCTTGTCAGGTGAGTTCCAACAGATTAGGTCCAATAGCCCAGTTGGTTAGACTGTGAGACCAACTAAACCCTGTTGACCAACCAATGCAGGCTACAAGACAATCTGACCAATAAACAAGACCAGGCTGGGAGACCAGCTAACCCAGCTTAAACCTGCAAACCATCTTAGGCTGGGCTATGCTGTTTTTAAGGCAGAGTATAAAACAACACAGCAGCTGGGTGGCACGGTGGTGTAGTGGTTAGCACTGTCACCTCACTGCAAGAAGGTTCTGGGTTCGAGCCCAGTGGCTGATGGGGGCCTTACTGTGTGGATGCATGTTCTCCCTGTACCTGTGTGGGTTTCCTCTAGGTGCTCTGATTTTCCCCACAGTCCAAAGGTGAGGTCAGGTTAACATGGGGCAGCCATAGGCTGAAGTGCCCTCGAGCAAGGCACCTAACTACCAACTGCTCCCTGGACACTGTAGCATCGCTGCCCACTGCTCTGGGTATGTGTGTGTTCACTGCTTCAGATGGGTTAAATGCAGAGGATGAATTTCACTGTGCTTGAGTGTGCATGTGACCAAATAAAGGCTTCTTCTTTCCTTGAGGATGCTCACTTTGGTACAATTCTTCCACTGGAACATGACAATAAGGTAAATTTTGGTGCTTCAAAGGTTTGGACACAACACCAATAAGAATTCTCAAAAGACAGGAGAAAAGCAAATCACCCAGCTGAGAGAAAATATATAACAACTTATTTCTCACTTTATCTTTTAGGTATTAACTTGCAGCATAGTTTGAACCCAGAATACAGTGGTGCTTGAAAGTTTGTGAACTTTTTAGAATTTTCTATATTTCTGCATAAATATGACCTAAAACATCATCAGATTTTCACAAAAGTCCTAAAAGTAGATAAAGAGAACCCAGTTAAACAAATGAGACAAAGTATATTCATCTCATTATCTCTAGCCTACAGTTCTACAGGAAAGCTGGAGCCTATCCCAGCTGACTACGGGCAAAAGGTGGGGTACACCCTGGACAAGTCGCCAGGTCATCACAGGGCTGACACATAGACACAGACAACCATTCACACCTATGGTCAATTTAGAGTCACCAGTTAACCGAACCTGCATGTCTTTGGGGGAAACCGGAGCACCCGGAGGAAACCCACGCGGACACGAGGAGAACATGCAAACTCCACGCAGAAAGGCCCTCGCTGGCCACGGGGCTCAAACCCGGACCTTCTTGCTGTGAGGCGACAGCACTAACCGCTACACCACCATGCCGCCCACAAAAATATTATACTTGGTCATTTATTTATTGAGGAAAATGATCCAATATTACATATCTGTGAGTGGCAAAAGTATGTGAACCTTTGCTTTCAGTATCTGGTGTGACCCCCTTGTGCAGCAATAACTGCAACTAAACGTTTCCAGTAACTGTTGATCAGTCCTGCACACCAGCTTGGAGGAATTTTAGCCCATTCCTTCGTACCGAACAGCTTCACCTCTGGGATGTTGGTGGGTTTCTTCACATGAACTGCTCACTTCAGGTCCTTCCACAACATTTTGATTGGATTAAGGTCAGGACTTTGACTTGGCCATTCCAAAACCTTAACTTTATTCTTCTTTAACCATTCTTTGGTAGAACGACTTGTGTGCTTAGGGTCTTGCTGCATGACCCACCTTCTCTTGAGATTCAGTTCATGGACAGATGTCCTGACATTTTCCTTTAGAATTTGCTGGTATAATTCAGAATTCATTGTTCCATCAATGATGGCAAGCCGTCCTGGCCCAGATGCAGCAAAACAGGCCCAAACCATGATACTACTACCACCACCATGTTTCACAGATGGGATAAGGTTCTTATGCTGGAATGCAGTGTTTTCCTTTCTACAAACATAACACTTCTCATTTAAACCAAAAAGTTCTATTTTTGGTCTCATCCGTCCACAAAACATTTTTCCAGTAGCCTTCTGGCTTGTCCATGTGATCTTTAGCAAACTGCAGACAAGCAGCAATGTTCTTTTTGGAGAGCAGTGGCTTTCTCCTTGCAACCCTGCCATGCACACCATTGTTGTTCAGTGTTCTCCTGATGTTGGACTCATGAACATTAACATTAGCCACTGTGAGAGAGGCCTTCAGTTGCTTAGAAGTTACCCTGGGGTCCTTTGTGACCTCACTGACTATTAAACGCCTTGCTCTTGGAGTGATCTTTGTTGATCGACCACTCCTGGGGAGGGTAACAATGGTCTTGAATTTCCTCCATTTGTACACAATCTGTCTGACTGTGGATTGGTGGAGTCCAAACTCTTTAGAGATGGTTTTGTAACCTTTTCCAGCCTGATGAGCATCAACAACGCTTTTTCTGAAGTCCTCAGAAATCTCCTTTGTTTGTGCCATGATACACTTCCACAAACATGTGTTGTGAAGATCAGACTTTGATAGATCCCTGTTCTTTAAATAAAACAGGGTGCCCACTCACACCTGATTGTCATCCCATTGATTGAAAACACCTGACTCTAATTTCACCTTCAAATGAACTGCTAATCCTAGAGGTTCACATACTTTTGCCACTCACAGATATGTAATATTGGATCATTTTACTCAATAAATAAATGACCAAGTGTAATATTTTTGTCTCATTTGTTTAACAGGGTTTTCTTTATCTACCTTTAGGACTTGCGTGAAAATCTGATGATGTTTTAGGTCATATTTATGCAGAAATATAGAAAATTCTAAAGGGTTCACAAACTTTCAAGCACCACTATATATAAATATGGATAGCTATTATTATGTAACATGAAAACAAGCGTACAGCAAGATAAACTTGGTCAGATCAACTAACATAGCTATCTACAAGGCTGAAGTTAATTTCTTATTTGATTTCACCTTAAATGATTGCAGCTGTGATATTCCATCTCTAGAGGGCACTATTAGTTAACCAAATAACCACTGTTATTTTTACCTTGTTGTACAAAATGTCTTATTTTCCAATCTGAACCAACGTTACAGCTAGTATTTGAGGTGGTAAAACACTTTGGGCCTCTAAAAGTTAATCAGAAAGGAGACAGTTATCCTTTTTAGAAAGTCACATTATTTCATATTTTGGTGAGAGGTTTTTTTTTAAATCATCAAATAAGCAGTGGGACGGCATGGTGGTGCAGTGGTTAGCCCTGTTGCCTCACAGCAAGAAGGTTCTGGGTTCTAACTTTGTGGCTCTCTGGGGCCTTTCTGTGTGGAGTTTGCATGTTCTCCCTGTGCCTGTGTGGGTTTCCTCTGGGTGCTCTGGTTTCCTGCCATAGTCCAAAGACATGTGGATTTGGTCAACGGACTACTCTAAATTGCCTGTACCGGTAGGTTGTTTGTTTCAGTGTTAGCTCTGCAATAGATTGGTGACCTGCCCAGGGTGTACACCAGCTTTCACCTGATGTCAGCGAGGATTGGCTCCAGCTTTCCCCATGACCCTGACAGAAAACAGATGATGGATGGATGGATGGATGGATCCATCATGTGGTCTGAACATTGAAATGCACAATGAAAGTCAACAACAAAAAACTATTTTAATAGTTCAAATTTACTGACCCCTAATGTTTAATCAGTTGTTTGGAGCTTGACACCTGTACTTACCAATGGCCCTTTATTCAGTGTCATCTGACTAATGGCATTTTATGATTCAGTAGGCCTAAGTCCCAGTAACTCATATTAAAGCAGATTATTCACTAACTGCAGTAAAACTATAGTGGGAAAGTAATTTATTTAAGAGAAGCAGGAATGTGAAACTGGACGTGGGACTTTAAGGGATTCATCTCATTATCTCTAGCCGCTTTATCCTGTTCTACAGGGTCGCAGGCAAGCTGGAGCCTATCCCAGCTGACTACGGGCGAAAGGCGAGGTACACCCTGGACAAGTCGCCAGGTCATCACAGGGCTGACACATAGACACAGACAACCATTCACACCTACGGTCAATTTAGAGTCACCAGTTAACCTAACCTGCATGTCTTTGGGGGAAACCGGAGCACCCGGAGGAAACCCACACGGACACAGAACATGCAAACTCCGCACAGAAAGGCCCTTGCCGGCCACGGGGATCGAACCCAGGACCTTCTTGCTGTGAGGCGACAGCGCTAACCACTACACCACCGTGCTGCCCCCCCCTCTCTATATATATAAACATTATGAACATATATGAACATTAACTTATAAGAGGAAAAGTTCATTTTATACAATATATTATGACTCTTTTGAGTGTGACATAGACATTGGTCCAGCCTAGAAGCGAATTATATCATTTTCAAAGTCTATTCTTTCAGAGTTTGGTGAATTTTTGGTAGCCTGAGATTTTTTAATCCCCAAAGAGCATTCTGGTCATCAACACATAACAGAAATTTCGACAACAAATATAACCAGGCTAGGGACAAATTATCCAATACTAGTTTATGACATGTCTTTGGTGGCCAAAGATGTAGTAACTCGTTAAACAGTATTTCTTAAAGCATTATAACTTGTGAAAGTTTTAAGGGTGAATAAGACTGTTTTAGGAAGGAATATTCTTTCAGACTGTCATGTGTGGGCGGCATGGTGGTGTAGTGGTTAGCGCTGTCACCTCACAGCAAGAAGGTCCGGGTTCGAGCCCTGTGGCCGACGAGGGCCGTGCGGAGTTTGCATGTTCTCCCCGTGTCCATGTGGGTTTCCTCCGGGTGCTCCGGTTTCCCCCACAGTCCAAAGACATGCAGGTTAGGTTAACTGGTGACTCTAAATTGAGTGTGAATGGTTGTTTGTGTCTATGTGTCAGTCCTGTGATGACCTGGCGACTTGTCCAGGGTGTACCCCGCCTTTTGCCCATAGTCAGCTGGGATAGGCTCCAGCTTGACTGCGACCCTGTAGAACAGGATAAAACAGCTAGAGATGATGAGATGAGATTATTATTATGGGGGGTGGCAAAATGATAAAGTTCAACCAGCTATTCCATAATCAGCCACTAGATGGCGCGTAACTCCAATAAAAAGCTCTACCTTGTTCGCGAACATGAATCTGGATGTGCAAGTGAACTCACTCGCAGTCACTTGACTCTTTGTCAGATGACTGTATTCCAAAGTTAGTTCGGATTTTATAATATTTCCTATTAGGGTTATTCAGTGTCAGATGTGGAACAGAATGTAGACTCCACTTGAATCGATTAATCGATTACATCAAACCCTGCATATTTATTTGACTGTGTTTAGGGAAAACACCAGGCAAAATTCCCGCTTAATTCAATATGAAAGTGTTACATCAACCCTGTGTATTTCCACCATATAATCCTGTTGAGAAATTGATTTAAAGGTGAACAGCTTGTTGTGAAAACGATCGCCACGTCGCCTCTGTGATGATTTCTTTCCAATCAATTTTATGCACTTTCAAAGAATCTTTGACCCCAGTGCTGGTTTCAAGGGTATAACCAATGACTATTAACAGTCTCATAAAATAATTGGACGTTATAAATATTGGGTGGTGATGTGATTATCTTAATAATACTGCAGTTAAGATAATCTTACTTTCCTTAATGACAGTTTTACAGCCTAATGATATTGTGATATTGATTTCCTGATATTGATATGTCGATATGAATATTTCTTTTTCTTTTCCACTTTCTGTTCATGTTTTGGTGGATTTTGTAGGAAAACGAGGTTCAAGGAAAACCAATGCAAATTAAACACACGGACAGCTTTTCTGCTGAACACTGACAAACGATTAATCGAATATTGATCTGTAAATGTGACCTCACAGGGCCCGAGGAGCAGAATAAAAAGGAGCAACAAATATAACACCAGTATAATAAACCTACTGAAATTTGATTAAACAGTATGTCAAACAGCGCAACTGTATTATTATTTTTAATGGAAAACCCAAGTGCCAGAACAAATCAAGATCACCCTTAGAAGAATTCTGTCCTTACAGGATGAGGTGGATGTATGATCCAGTTTACTGGATCTTCAAGTGTCATTTTAGCATCACTTCCAAACCAAGGCTTCCTTTTTACATCTTTTTCCCCAACCCCATATAGAGCCGATAGGGTTAAAGGCCTTGCTCAAGAGCGGCAGCTTGGCATTACTGGGACTCGAACCCACAACCACCCGAGAAGTAACCCAGAGCCTTAACCCATTGTAGAACCCGCTTCTAGAGTATCAGAGTCTGAGGACACGCTTTGCTCTTTGACATGTACTTTGCCCTGTAGCCGCTGGGTGGCGATAAGCAGCTGACCTCAGCAGGAAAACATCCTTCCAACGTTATCCGGCAGACGCACTGTCGCCTGTCGAGTAATAAAATCGGTTAAGATATCGAAGGCGCCAGGTGAGCAATAGAAGGAGCAATTGAGATAGTTAGCCTCATGTTTACTCCTATTTTCCAGCGCCACCGACGTTACTTATTAACCATACTATATACAAATAAAGATAGGTGCTTTGATAAACCTGTGACTCTGGGTGCAAGTGAGTGAGCAAACACGTTATTTTACATTCTTCCAGGTAGGAAGTAAACTTTGAGGCTGCTGGTGCCACGATGGCCCTCATAAAGCTCAGTGGCTCCAAACAGTTTAATGTCAAGGAAGGAATTCCGCCAAGGACAGGTCGAGCTGTGCTGATCCTTTCACTTTTACCACTTCCACGACTGGTTTTTGGAAGAATTTTGACTATAATAGAAAGAGAGAAAGAGATTGAACAAAAAAATTGAACAAAAAACCCTTTGGGCTACCTCCAGCCCAGCTTACAATTCATCCTTTGCATAATAAATATATTTTCATGTCACACCAGTTTAATTCCCCTGTACAACATGATATAATACCCTCTCACAAATAAAGATACCAAACTGTTGTTACTTTTCCTTCCTACCAACTTTTACATTGTAAAATGTACCTAGAATTCTTTTTAATTATTTCAGGTACACGTTTTGGCCCTTAAAGGCCACTAAAAATATTTAAAGGCACACCACATGGACTTTCCAAGGTACCGAGTGGACAAATCATGTACCATTTACTGTACCAGGCAGAGACAAGTCCAGCTTGGTACCTTTATTTCTGATAGTGTAATTGCATTTGTTCAAACCCTCTGATGTCGCCTATAGATTATTTGTAGATACACTATACAGCAAGCAAAAAAGATGCATTTAAAATCGTTAATGGATTTATATTGGCCTCCTCTATACTGCACTCATACTGTAACTTGATAGTTCTTTGTGACCAAATATTTAACAGGCTTCTCAAATTATTTGTCTCCTCCTTTGGATTTAAATCTTGATTGATTTGAGTTCTTTATTGACACTTTCAAGAAAACATTGCTGATGTAAATTGTTCAAAATTAAATAATAATAATAATAATAATAATAATAATAATAATAATAATAATAATAATAATATACAAAAAGTCACTTTACAATTCTGGCAACAAGCGTAATTGTACAAGAAGGTTTTTTTTCATGTTTTTGTGTTTTAGGAGAAAAAAAGAAAAAGAAAATATATATCATTGGTATGAAGACAATGGCGCAATGCGCTGTCGCCTTTAATTCGTTTGGACAGAAACACTTGAACACAGAACAGTCTGGAACAATGGCACATGGGTCTGCTAGAGGAAACTAGCAGTGCAGATATTTCTACGGGGCTCATTACAATCCATAGTCAGAGGAACTTCAATGTGAATGTCATAAGCAAAGACTCAGAGAATACCTCACAAAGATTTTTTACACAGTATATCAACAATAAATTAATAACAGATCCCCTAGGAAGAAACCAACTCCATCATATTTACACGCAATATTCATATGAAATAATTACATAAATACTTTGTAGCTACAGTATATGTCACTATTTACATTATAGTCATTAGAATCGCATCCGTCGGTATGGTACAGTTTCCCCATGTCCTCAATTCATCAGCGCTGGATTGTGTGTGTGTGTGTGTGTGTGTGTGTGTGTGTGTGTGTGTGTGTGTGTATACCACGGGGTAGCTTTTAATATCAGATGGTTTTATAATTTAGGCTATTATAACACGTGTTTATTTATATACATGTGGCTGTTGAGTTTGAGTGATTGCAAGTTCTGAACTTTTGGTACTTTTTCTGATCTGCAATGTTAGGGTCAGGTTCATGAGTCTACACAAGAGATGAAAAACCCGTTACGTAATATTGCACGCACTGTTTCGTCATTTTTCGTGTTGGATGTAGTTGGTGTGTGTGTGTGTGTGTGTGTGTGTGTGTGTGTGTGTGTGTGTGTGTGTGTGTGTGTGTGTATTTGGTAATATCAAAAAAAAAAAAAAGCGACATGCAGAATGCAGACCGCCTGCTTCCATCTGGCAGTAACGACAGGCTTATATAATAACTAATAAAAACACAGCAGTCTTTTTTTTTATTAGATAAAGAGATATCCAATAAACTAAGATTCTATGAAGAGTGCATATTAAAATTACTCTATTGACCCCCCCAGCAACTTGACATAAAACGTAGAGAGGACAGCAGCAGCTGATTCGACCTGTCACACACTCCTTTGCCAAGCTGTTCACTTTCAATACTTCTACGGTAATCTATTCAAATATCAGGAGGAAAAAAATAGATTGTTTTAATTTAACAAGACGAGAACACAACTACGTTTTTTTTTTATTTTGTATTTTACCAAAGTGCATTTTTTTCAATCGAACATTTTTTTTTTTAATCTGTAGGTTCGCAGCCTCAGTAAACCCGCTTTCGCTAGAAGGGTGTCGTCGTACACGATCCGTATCATCAATGTCCTTAATGATTCCCAATGCAGATCATGTCTTACTATTATTATTATTATTATTATTATTATTATCGTTATTAATAATAATAATAATAATAATAATAATAATAATAATAATAATAATATTATTATTATTATCATCATTATTATGGAGAGACGCTTCGCGCTCTGTCCTGCTTTGAATCGAGTCCGCTCACAAGGCGCTGGATGCTCTGGAGCTCGTTGTTCGAATCTTTTTCAGAGCCCGTTTTTGGTGAAAGAGACGCAGAACCGGATGATATGGTCGACGAACGGCTGGTCACTTCAGACGTGGAGTCCAGAGTTGTAGAGATGGGACTGGAAGCCATGACGTCCCCCTTCAGGTCGAGAGGAGGAATGGCGGTTGTGAGCAAAGTGCTGTCCGGGACACTCGGTAATGAATAAGGGCTGTACCGGAGCCGCGGGCGGACGGCGTTAAGGAACGGATGGCGATGGACCGAGGAGGTGGCGGCGGAAGAAGCAGCAGCTGCTGCTGCCATGTACGTATAGGGATATGGGAAAAGGCCTCCAAATGGAGACATCGCCAATCCCTGCATAGAGAAATAAATCAGTAAATATATAAACAAACAAACCTACTGTATATAACAACAACAATCAAGAAATACGCTTCATTTCGACACCAGAAGCAGCAAGAAAAAAGATACAGTGTTGCAGTTTCACTGAAGTACTGAACTGATTTATCTTTGAAGTCCCCCCACCACCAAAAAAAACATGTTGCTATCAGCTATTTTTCGCTTATGACAATATTTATTTACAGCAATAAAGTTTGCACAAGAGATAAGAAAAATCCCTAGCTGTGTCCCAATAGACCTTTACAATTTTTAGCACAATTATAACTCTTGTTCATGTCATTTTTTTCAAGCAAAAAAACAAAAGCAAACAAACAAATTAACAAAAACCTACCCCCCCACACACAATTTTTTCCTAAAACGCTATAACATTTCCTTCTAAATTTTGAAAAAAAGTTTCCACATGGACTTTGAAATGCGTCATGACAAACATGTATTTGTTTGTTTGTTTGTTTGTTTGTTTGTTAATAAGGCTAATCCAACAGTCATAAATGAACAGCCTTAATGAAACTGCTCCAAAATGCTAGCTGTGTGTGTAGTCTATAAGAAGGTATATGCATTTCCTTGTGATTCATAGTCTAGATAGAAAACACTGTTAAAACAGATACCGCCACACCATAAAATTTAACGATATAAATCACATAGCTGTCCGTGCACACACACACACACACACACACACACACACACACACACACACACACACACACACACACACACACAGAAGAGTCTAATAAAAGATAAAGTTGAAGAGAAGGTAGTCACGGTAATGACAAGACTATTTACCTGAGATGCCAGGACATGTTGCTGCAGATGAAAAGGCACTCCTGGCGCTCCGGACAGACTTTGGGACGGTGACGCCATGCTGGCTGTGTCCATGCTGGTCACTCCTCCGGAGGACACTGCTGCCAATAACGGACCCATCCCAGTGGCCATATTGGAAAACGCACCTCCCATGTTGAACTGACTGGGATGCAAGAGGAAAGGATGGGCACTTCCCAGATGATTGAAAAACTGCTGCCCGGCCAAAGCGGGTGGAAATCCGAAATTGTGCAAGTGGCCGTGGTTCAGATGCGCGCCGGTGTCTGTCTGAACAGTCAGTGGTGTCGTGTAAGTCTCCTTGCGGCACTCATCCAGTTTGGGCTGCTCTCCAGCTGGGCTTTTGAGCTCTTCTCCTGAGCGCGTGGTGCTAGAAATGAGCGTCACAGGACTCTGTCTTGAGTCAGCACGGCTTTTCTCAGTCCTGCTCTCTCTCAGCCGAGAGTCGGCTTCTCCAAACGAGTTGAGTTTGTTCAAAGCGCCCTCGCGCTCCTTTGCGTCTTCACTGGTGGTGGTGGAGATTTTGCTCGAGTCTGGTACTTCCTTGGGGTTCACATCCCTTTCGTCCTCATCACTGTCTTCGTCGCTGTCGCAGAAATCTGTAGCAAAATTAGAACGTCAGGTCCAAAGCCAAGTCCATAACTCCCAAAAATAAATATTTATTTTTCTTGACTTCATAACTAAGACTGCATCTTAGAATCTCATCTCGTTGGCTCTATTCTTGCTTATTATAATTGTATACAAGGAATTTAAAACAGCAGCTTTGCTGTAGTGCTGTAATTTCGTTTTCAGGAACAAGAACAATATAAACCTTGATTCATATCAAGAACTATTGTGTTATGAAAGTGCTGAAATGACGTGGACTCAAGTTTTATTCGCTAGTGTGTGATTACACCTTGAAATAAATTAACTGGTAGAACTAGTAATAGATTAAAAAAATAATAATACATATACACATTTATTCATATACAGTACCAGTCAAAAGTTTGGACACACCCATACATAGTAATGAGTAAATGTGTCCAAACTTTTGACTGGTATTGTATGAATGAATAAATAAATATTTATTTGACGAAACTTAAAAAAAAAAAACAAAACTTTTTACTTACCTACAGCCACCTACCATAATTTACTACTGAATGTAAACAGCAATATGTCACGTGTTCATTTAATCCTCAATTATTTTAATAACTGCTGTTCAAAAATAAACAACAGGAAATGGACACACACACACACACACACACACACACACACACACGCTAATTTGGAATGACCTTCTTACAGTCGGCTTTAATACACTCTTTAATAGTTTATGATGTGGATAAAATCAGAACCCATTTGATGATAGAGTTGTGGAGCTTCTCCTCTTCTCTGCTTGATGCTTTACCTTTTAAACTCTGCCGACCGACGGTGGCTGTGGCAGGAGATGAAGCCTGACGGAAACCTTTGAATGAAGTCTGTTCACCGGATGAATCATCAGACGTGCCGTTCTCTTTCTTCTGCGGTTCCTCGTACGATCGTAAGGTCTGTAAGGCCAACTGTTTCCTGTCGCGCACACAGCGGCCCGTTAATGAGATGGAGCCCAAAACTTTAGCTCAATTTAATATGCATATGCATATTTTATATTTAACCGATTAGTTGAATCAATTATTCGTTATAAATTATAAATTAATGCCATATCGAAAATCTATTTCTATTTTACCACTTTATTTCTAGCATCTCCATTTTATTTATTTGTTTGTTTGTTTTTTGTTTATGTTTTACCGTATTGCAATGAATTGCTTGCTCACTGACCTTTTTTCACGTCTTCCATTTCCAGTATCTCGAAACCCCTTGGCGAACGGATTGTGGTCGATTTTCAGTTGTGTAATCTGAAAGGAAAGATAAACACTATCACTATGCAAACATTCAAAGTATTTGTTTTAAGGTGGTGAGTTTGGCACATCACTAAAACACAATGACTTTGTTGCCAATTCTGTGACGTCAGGGGCAAGGAATAAAAACAAAAAATACATTCTATAGATACATGATTTATGAATATGTTTGGTGCACTTAATTGTACAAATGTTGTTTTGCGTTATTACTTGTTTATACTTTTTTATCATGTCAGCTAACCTAGGTGGTCTGAAGAAATTTCC
Source organism: Neoarius graeffei (assembly GCF_027579695.1). Lineage (NCBI taxonomy): Eukaryota > Metazoa > Chordata > Actinopteri > Siluriformes > Ariidae > Neoarius > Neoarius graeffei. The sequence continues at coordinate 12,543,666 of NC_083596.1, read as the reverse complement.
TCCATAAAAATGCGTTTACATTCACAGTCTGGCAGGCAGCTCTCCCTCTCTCTCTCACGCACGCACACTTTTCTCTCTCTCCTCGACTTGTCACTGAGCATACTCATTTTTTGCTTGCACTAGTAAATCTTCTCCAAGATAACAATTTAGGTATATTATATTAACAACAACAACAACAACAACAACAACAACAACAACACATTGTATCATGGCAATGCAAACGCACGCACACACACACACACACACACACACACACACACACACACACACACACACACACACACACACACACACACAGGGAGAGATTATGGACTTGCATGATATATTCTCTCTCTCTCTCTCTCTCTCTCTCTCTCTCTCACACACACACACACACACACACACTGTTCGGGTAGTTTGCCAAATCCTCGACCCCGTGTGATTAAATATAATTAAGATGACCTGCACAGCGGACATTCCTGAGAGGTCTAGCTCACATTCTCAAAAATATTTTCTACATCTGAGCATGGATTTAGTGATTGTGATAACATGGACTTAGTGATTGTGATTGTCAAACCTCGTGCAAAATATCACACATTTACAACATTTTCACAATTTTGGCCACGATTTAAAACTTCAAAAGGCAGTTCTACAACTGATAAAGAAAATATAATCAATCAATGACGAACCCGAGGAAATAACGCAAACAATCAGCTTAGCACTTAAATCTTTACCTACCTTGTCATTTTGGTACGCAGTAACAGCAATAAAATCAGTCTCAGGGAAAACGTAAGTCCTGAATGTGCTGTAGGGCAGCTTGAGAATGTCATTGGCTCGAACAATGTGAAATCTTGGCTGGTATTTGTGCATGGAGTTCAGAATTGTCTGCGATGAAAACAAGGCCTGGTAAATTTTAATACGTTTATAGCTTACAAATATGGGACACATTCAGCATTCAGAACACACATGAGTTCTTATTCCCAAGCCGAGGCCTAGTGCATGCCGTTAAAACAGTGACTTTTTAGTGTGTGTGTGCGTGTGTGTGTTTCAAGAAATGCAGATTGTAAAATCCAGACATTAATACCCAGCAAAATTATTTTGGATGAAATAATTGCCAAGGCGTATTTACCTTGAAAAATGTGTACTTAATAATAATAATAATAATAATAATACATTCCACTTACAAATCCATGCTTGTCGGAGATATTGTTGGTGAGTTTAAGTTTGTGAAAGTTGACGACTTTGGACATCCATTGCTCGCCAGTGGCTGGGCTGTCGGGGTGAATGTACATCCGCTTTGGCATTTCGGGGTCAGCCTTCCCGGCCACCATCCAACGCGAATTATGAAATTTATACCTACAGTCATCAGCCGCTACAATATCCATCAATAGAATATATTTGGCTTTCTTGTCCAGACCAGTGCATCTTACTTTAAACGGAGGAAACATTCTCCTGCAAGAAACAGAGGAGATAAATACATTTGACTCATCTTCTAGCCTAATCACTGCAGTAACCTGTTGACTTTGGGACGACTACATTTTGACTAGATAGGCTATGATTAGACTAGTAGCATATCCGGTGTCAGTTTACGAAAACAAAAAACAAAATCATTCTGGTGTTGAATTATTTTGGCCTTGATGCTTGACTAGGCCTAACCTTTAGCCACTTCCTAGTATTATTTCAAATCTAATCATTGCAGCCCTCGATCCATCAAGTAATAATAATAATAATAATAATAATAATAATAATAATAATAATAATGAGACCATACAAGAGACTTTTTTGTTGTGAATAATTTGTTAAATTATTTATTACTTCAAATAAATTCATAAAAATGAAACGTAAGCTCCTGCAAAAATGTTTACTTCAAACCTCCGTGTAAAATTCGCCTCAAGTCTAGGCATCTCTCTTTGAATTGTGGCATGTTATGACAGGTCAGAATGTATTAACTCGAGTCATAAAATATGATTACGTTAAAGTGATGCTATAAAAGTAACCTAGGTTGGGCTACATAACACTGTAAAATTATATTACCACGTCAGGCACCATTGTACAGTCTATTCTAAAGCACTTCAGAAGTTCACCTGGGTGGGTGTCTCACGCTCAGATATGCTAATTACTAAATGTATAAGCAGTGGGCCACCCAAATCAATAAATCAATGCAATAGAGTAGAGTATCTCCTTCGAACATCGCCTTGGTTTACCTTCCTGATTTGGTGATAACCATTTCTGTGCCGCACTTGTGGAAGAGCTCCCAAAGTTCTTTGGCTTCGAGATGAACTTTTGGGTCGTCTTCTACTTCCTCCTCCGGCTCGAGTGTTTTTAGAGGCCGGAGATGAGCAGCAGCGGCCTGATGCCCCAGAGAGGAGAAGTGCAGGCCCGAATCCGCGGTGCCCATCAACTGCTCCATGATGGGTTTCCCGAGCGCTCCTGGCAGAGAAAGCGAGCCGTTTGGTGGCAGTGCCAGAGCCGGGAAGAACGGCGGTTGGTGGCCCAGCATGGCGCTCATGGCAAACTCTGGACCCCGGTTGGGTAAAAACGGGTGGTATGCCATACTCGAGCCTTGGATAACTGGATCTCTCATCAGGAAGGTCATCCAAAAGTCCAGATATTGCATGTAGCAATATCTGATATCGCCTAGAAGTTGTGTCTTGCTTTGTCTTTTCTAACAACGCTGGAACAGAGTCTGATTCTTTATCCAGGTTTTTAGAAATCCGCAGAAATCCAGTTTTGTAGATAGATAAATAAATAAATAAAACCTAAGCATCCACTGCCTAGGCTCGAGTAACGTGCTGGTGTTCTTCGTTAGATGGATTCCAGCAAAGTGACTGCAACTGAGAACAAGACAAGGCGATCCATGAAGTCCTCTCCGGCGGTGCTGTAGATTTTATCTTCAATGGCTGTCGTACAGCTCGCTTAGCCAAAAGGGGAGAAGAAAGAAAAAAAAAACAACCAACCAAACAAAAAAAAAAACCCCAAACCAAAACACATACACACGCGCACAAATAGAAAACCAAAACAGAACGAAATCAGTGATTTTTTTTAAATTTTATTTTTATAAATATGCGTTCACGTTGCTGGTGCTCAGAATCTACATTCTGCTGGAAATGTGTTCGCCGTGTTTGGGTTTCGATCAATCCTTCCACACGGACGCAATGGGGACTCAAATGGATTTCCCCGAGTCCATTAGTTTCTTACATAGCCTGGATCTTCACGCGCGCACGCATTCCTCACTAAATAAAAAAAATAATAAAATAATAATAAAAAAATAATAATAAAACCTCACATACATACACGTTGGAGAAAGTCCGTTTGGGCCGCGCGGAGGTGGCGAGATCCCAGCACCGAGATCTTACCAGTGCTTCTGAATTCCATGAGCTCCAAAACCGTGTGGATGTGACGCGCGTTGCCAGACGCCAGACTCCGTTGATTGGCTCTTTGACGCTTTCGGGACCAATTGTGTGCCTCCGTAGGCGTGGTTTTAACAGGTCGGGTGGAGGGGAAAGACTTCGGACTTATAAAGAGGTGTTTGGGGAAAACTCGATTGCCGCCGCGAGACAGCACTGCCTCGCTCGGTGTGTGTGTGTGTGTGTGTGTGTGTGCGCGCCCACGCGCACGCGCACGGATCGCCGTCTACCGACACAGGGCGCGCGAGAGAGCAAGCGAACTGTGGGAGGCAGCGAGAAGAAGAGCAAGGCAAAGCCGTAAGCGTGTACCGTCACGGCTCAGCCCCTCTCCCCCACCCATCACATCCCAAATTCAGAATCAAAATCTACACCTTTGTAGCTATTTGCCTAAAATAAATCCGACGCATGTAAATCTATCCTTTTTTTTTTTAAAGCTAATCTTATTATTATTTTTTTAAAAGCATGAATGTAAACCAGTTTTCTTTAATTGCATTTACACTGGAGCACCATTCGAATTGAAAACTGAAAATGCCTACATTTCCTCCTGAACAGAATTACTGATGGATATTAAGAATCATGTTTTTTCTATTATTATTATTATTATTATTATTATTATTATTATTATTATTATTATTATTATACTTTGAACCTGTTGCAGAATGCATTGACATTTTCATTTTTCTTACTGACTTTAATTTTCACCTGAGTTTTGATTTAGAATCTTTCACCTGAAAACATGAATATAGAAAGTGTACCTTAAATAACAAAGATGCATAAATGGACCTCTGATCTAAAATTTAATTCACGGTACACCACATAGGTCAAAAGATACAGCAGAAACCTGTTGATGGTATTACCCAAGCTCCAAGGAAAGGGTGCCATTATTTCTGAACGTGGAGCCTGAATGAAACAGTTTCCTGATTTTGAACATGATAAGCTGCATAATCAGCATCACCACCAAATCCGACTTTCACCTGCATTATCATGATGCATTGCCATTATTTCCTAGCTTTATGCATTAGGCCTATTAGGTTCTGAGTAGATTCTGGTCTTGTCATGAAATCAGATCACTTCATGGGTTAAAAATATTGCGTTATGTATTATGGATTTTGTTCACTAGTCCAGAAATCAAGGTGCCAAACTGTACTGTGTCTTATGGCTGGGGTGGGGCCATGAAGGGTACATCTTTTGGACCTTAAGTATGTTATTTGTACTCAAATAAAAAATGCACGTGGTGTTGCAATGGTCCTTAAGGTCCAGAAAGCCTATGAACAGTAAATTATTTTTCAAGGTACACTGTATTCCCCTTTCCCAAAAGATAGCCTGCATACTAAAATAGTGCATAAAAAGGTGTATAGATCCTTGTAGTACCCACCCAACACTGCAGCCTGGTACCTTTATTTCTGCATCTAATTAAAAACAGTGCTTTCAAACAGTGGATGTCTTTGAATGATGAACAGTTCACTATATCCAATTACTGCAAACCTGTAGATGTGCATATGATAGGCTTTCCACACACATGGTATGATTCATTTGCACGTAAACAACTCCTAGTTTTGGTCAGTCATGGAAAAAAAAACATAATTAGGCCTAACTAATGATACTGGGCAATCTATTCATTTTACTACAAAGTCTAGTGTGACTCATACCCACTCTTTGTTGTTGAGCATGACCTTGTGTAATCAGAAACCACTATTTCTTATTAGAATAGATCAAACTATTTTTCACTATTAGGTGCAATTATATTGGTATGACAGAAAAGGAGAACCTTTATTCATTTCCTTTTTAGTGTGGAAATGTGATCATTCATTCATTCATTCATTCATTCATTCATTTGCTTGATTGTTATACCCATGTTTACAGTTATCACATCGTATCATCACATTATTTCATTTGGATAATGACCAAAAACTCAGTTCGAAGACACATTTGGAATTAAATGCACACAATCACTAGTCAAAACGTATAAGTGATAAGCAGCTTGACCACTGTGTGTGACTTCTCTTTTTCTCCTTTTCCTCCTCAAAGTTCACGTCAATTTAGCAGGAGCTGCCTGTAAATAGGAAGCAGTGTTGACACAGTGGCACCCTTTCATGTCCACCAAGCTTAATTAAATAAGTAGCCCTCAGAGGACTGTAAATACACTGCATGACCCAAACATGACTGATGATGTTTGTCATTGCCTCCTATATCTCTCTTTTACTATGTATGAAAGGTTTTTTTGGTGAGTGAGTGAGATGACATTACCCAAACAATTCATACTACTTAAAAGATTTACTCATGCTTTCATTAATCCAATCCTCAAGTTATCTCCACTAATAAACCTAAAAAACATCCAGTTCTTTTGACAAACTGGCTCTGTATCATCAGAGGTAAATAATGTATTTTCTGTCATTTGCATACTTATTAATGAAAAGTCCCAGAAGACCATAAAAGTCAGTGGGTGAGCCTAAGCTGAATGAATGAACGAATGAACAGTCATCAAAGAAGTCAAGTTTATTTCTATAGCGCTTTTAACAATAGACATTGTCGCAAAGCAGGTTTACAGAATTTTAATGACTTTAAACATGAGCTAATTTTATCCCTAATGAGCATGCCTGTGGCTATGGTGGCAAGGAAAAACTCCCTCAGATGACATGAGGAAGAAACCTCGAGAGGAACCAGACTCAAAAGGGAACCCATCCTCATTTGGGTGATAACAGACAATGTGATTATAACATTTTTAAACAGTTTTAACATAAAGTCAGTTTCATTGATGTTATAACTCTTCTATAAGAAGACATGAATAAGGTATAAACTATGAATTATGGTATCCGTAAAGTCATCCATATACTGTACATCCTGATTTGTATACACACCCCATAATTGACATATACGTGCTTCATCTTCTTGCCCTAAGACATTGTAATGACATATGCCTCATGGACAGTTGACCCCCCGTTCATTTAACTTGCTTAAAGTATATCATTAATTGGGCTCTGATTAATGGTCGCATAAATGGAGACACGGCAATGAGGCCTCAGTAGCTACTGCTACACCATGAGTCACTTTACCTGTCAATTATTCAGACCTGTCTGTCATTTTTCTATAAATCCACCAGTGCTTTCATTAGCTTGTGCAATAACTTGCTACAAGTATTGATGAAAACTATTTTAGTTAATTAGGGGATGTGTTCATTGACTTCTTTTCAAGGAGATTCATTGTGGTCTAAGAGATATACATGAGCAAATGGAGGTGGAGAAAGCCCGTAAATGCACATAAATGACTCCGGTTAATCAGAAAGATGAAATACTCCATAAGCGCTAAACTTGATGTGGGAATTTGTTCTTGGTATAGGAAAATACTTTTAGCACTTTGGTGTATACTTGACTTATAGAGTTATAGTCATGTGATATTTCAGCACAGAATTATCACCATGAAATACAACACAATGCTATCCCAACCTAAACCTTTTTATGTATAGAGCTCTCCATGATGCTTTGCGCTCACTCGTGCTTGTTGAAACTTGTTTCACTTGCAAATATTTATGCATGAAAGGGACTTGTGTTGGCAATTTTATAAGTCTTGATTCATTCCGAGACACCTTTTGAAAAGATTCAGAATGTAGGTTGTTCTGATCATGTGTACTATTCCACAGATTTGAAACTGTCGCTAATCTGCAGTAGACTTTGCATCAGGAGAACCGCTGCAAAACCTGCCAGAAGAGAAGGGTGCTAATTGTTTCTGAGTCATCTTGAGTTACAGTGGTTTGGTATTTATGTGGAGACAGACACCTCTGAAATGGAAACTTGAAATAGTCCATGAAGGAGACCACTGCTCTGTGGTGTGTTTAAAGAGACATTTATCACTTTCGATGTTAGACCATGATGAAGTGTAATTTCTCAACAATAGTGTCTTGGTTAAAGTTTTGTGTTCTCGTGCAGCTTCCTGCACACAATGAAAACCTTTTTTCCCTTGCAAAAATACTCATGACAGTAAATGAACAAAACTTGAACCCAGAACCAAAACATTTGTTAGCATGGTAACCCTAATTATAACAGCAAGTAGACATAGTTTTGCATTTTGTGTGCTAATTGTATACTTCCATATGCTGTCTACTATGGGCTTCAGATGGCTGTGTTTATTGCATAGATCAAGTTTTTTCTTCATTGACTTGATGGAGAAACAGTCCCTTATACCATTCCAGGTAATGACTTAATGCTGCAAACTTGTTGAGGGTGCCAAGTGCTCGTTCATTCATTTTAAGAGAAAATCCTGGGCCTCTTGTTGTTTCCTTGTCTGGGGACCATATGACCTGGCAGTGGGACAGCACTGAAGCGAGAGGGCATGCCAGACAGGATGCACATGAGCCTGATGTATGCTCAAGTTATCCCAATTCACAGCAGTCATTTAAGCAGTTACAAAACGTGAAAACTGATCTCGGATCAGTAGCAAAATCAGATCACAAATCTTGCGTTGCCTCACCTCATTAGCTTACTCTTTCTGATCCTAAAGTAGACCTTTTAACTATATATGCTGGGTGTATTTTTCCCCGTTCACATCGTTATCATTAATTCTAGTCCAGTCCATAGTAGATCAGTATTTCAAAAGTATTTGAATAATAACACTGGAAGAAAAGTATACACTATTTACTACTTTTGAAATATGAGAGTACCAAGAACTCACAAACATGACACACTTTGGCACCACTTCGAAGCAACGTGGTAAAGTTTTAACCCATATTTTATTTGTGCTCTCCAGTGCAAGACAACACATGCTCTAAAACTTCACTGAGCGGTTACTGAAGAATGAATGAATTAATTAATGTACCCACAAACCTTAAGCTCTATAGAAAAATATTTTGCCACTAGCCTTCACTTAAGCAGTAAAAAACTGAAAGTTAATTGTTCTGTTAGATGCTGAATGCATTACAAGCATTGCAGTACAATAAAAATAATAGAACCCTGCATGGTCCAGTTTTGGCAGGAGAATTTCATGTGCTTTGCAAACTTCAAGATACGTCGTTTGTTCATTAAACAACAACAACAACAACAACAAAAGATATTCCTTTTTTTTATTTAATGTACTGTCCAAACCTTTGTAAACAGCTCATTAACGCGCGTTTAAGTGCTGCGACATTTCTGTGGGGCTGACTTTCCGGTCCACAGTTTATCATATCATAAATATTCCTCTACCCTTTGAGAGTTCTTTTGGAGATAAACACAGTTTGCATGCAATTTTGCTGCAGGTTACAGCTAAGTTTTTTATTCTATCCGTCATTGCAAAGTCGCACATTGTAAATCTAAACAAGTTCAGCCTTTTCTGTAAATAGACCGTGCAATACTAGATTTTTTACTTGGTCTGATGTTCCTTATACATTTAAACGAATCAATCCGAAATGTGCACTATAAATATTTTGTCATTTTCGATTTTGTTTACATTTTCTGTAAAGTCGCCCAACAGCACACAACTTTTAGCGCAATTCCGACTTGTTCTAAAAAGAAACCTGGCCTTCATTCATCCACTGAAAATATCCGCACATGTTTTGCATAATTCTTTCTGCAGTCATTGAGAGAGAGAGAGAGAGATCGGCTTTCAGAGCTTCAAAACAAGGAGTTTCCTCGGCACCTGATTTTTTTTTAAAGAGGCAAGTAAGTCAAAATTTAAGTTTATATATATATTTCTTTTGCATGTTTTTGTTGCTTTGCACAAACTAGATTTCTTCGATTTTTTAAATGGTGCTATGGTATTTAAAATGTCATTGTGTCTCCTTTTTTTTAAAATACCCTTATTATTTCTTCATCTTGTAACGTGTCAAATAATTTGTACTTCGCATCTAGGAGTATTTACTTAGCTTAGTCAAAACAACTCAAATCCAAACATCTAAGCACATCTGATTAATAAGCTGACAATAACTTATGTTTTGTGGTATTACATAGTCTAATAATAATTTTAAAAAGTCTCAAACCTGGCTTCGAGTCGAAGCAGTCGTGTGAACTACACATGGCATCCATGATACATTATTATACACTTAATGCACACTAAATAAGTATAAAAGTGCAATGTGTGCAACACTGAATTACAAACACTGTGATGTTTTGCACCAGAAGGTGCTCTGATGCTCTTCTTTAAGGAAAACAAACAAACAAACAAACAAACAAACAAACAAACAAACAAACAAACAAAAAACGTGAGGGCGATTGTTACACACTGTTACACACAACAACAACAACAACAATCCTGACCTGGTTTATATATTTGCCAAGTGCTGTTCTCCATCTAAAACTGACCCTAACCTTAACTATATCACAGTAATCAAAAGGAAACGTTTTAGCTCCTCGTGGGGATCAGCCAAATGTCCTTCCGAGATCCAAACTGTCAAATATTTCTATCCTTGTGGAGGACATTTGGTTGTGGTCCCCATCTAGATATGAAAACATGGTCAAACAGAGTAAAGATAAATAAATAAATAAATAAAATTACATTAAAATCCGACTAGGAAGTTTTCGTTAAAAAAATGGAATTATGTTTGGCAATATTAGTCCAAACTCATGCCATTAAACCCCCCCCCCCCCCCCCCCCCCACACACACACACACACACAATACCAATTAAAATCCGACTAGGAAACATCTTGGTTTTCAGAGCGAGGCAGTGAAAAGCCCATAACCTTTTCAGCGCCCAGGTCATCCCCCCCTAATAAGATCCATTGCCCACAACTGTTCTTGGCGACCGATTGGTGAACCTTTGACATACACAGCAAATTAAATGGTCACTTTTTTTTTTTTAAAGAGAAGGTGGTATTCCAGTTAATTAGTCGCGCACTGAAAAGCCTACATTTGGAGCATTGCACGGCGTGTCGCCCTGGCGCCCGTTTTTTTTTTTTTAGTTGGGATTTGGGCTGGATCAGCTTTTGTGTGCGCCAAATGAGAAGTGACTTGCGCGGTGCATGGGTACAGTGTCGGGTTTTCTTTTGGGAAACTGCTTGGCGATAGTTCGGGTCCGTTGTGTGTGTGTGTATGCGTGTGTGTGTAGGGGTGGGGTGTGTGTGTGTGTGTGGGGGGGGGGATCTGTGTTATCACAGGACCTCAGGACCTCATTATCTCATTTCTCTGGCCATTTCTGACAAGGAGCAAGCCTCAGTCCAACGTGGCAAGTGGGCAAGTGTGAAGTTTTCCTGTGCATATAACATCTCTGGATCCTTTATCATTTAACACCCCAATGCGCATAAACAGACATATTTACGAGAAGAACGGTACAGAACATGCATTTTATTATTCATCGGATGAACACCTCAGAAATACTGGGATTGCTTCTCAGCTTTGAAACCTCTGCGTTATTATTATTATTATTATTATTATTATTATTATTATTATTATTATTATTATTATTATTATTATTTCTACACACCACACCTGTTGCTTTGACTAATAATCTTCTTGTCAATATTGCATGAAACAAATCTGATCTGATCTTTTTTTTCCCCTCAAACAATACAAAATTAATAAATTATATCCATATCAAAGCTAAAACATTTCAACAGGTATTTTGAGCATCTAATCAAATGGTATATGATGAAGGCTCGAGATTGATATTTTGACATATCGGACAGCAGTAAACAAGTGTTTTATTATCAGTTATATTTCACAATATATATAGACAGTAGTGTTTTCATACAGCTTGCGTGCTTGAATTGTAGGCAAACAAACAAACAAACAAACAAACAAACAAACACACAGAGATTGTCAAAGAGATTTACACTTGTCTCTGCTCGAACAGACAACCAACAACCTCTCAGGCCATGAGAGTCGACCGCTGGAGCCAGGTTGTCTGGAACCCGTGAGCCACTTCCAAATCCGGATTAAAAAAAATCGACAAAAAAGTAGAGTCAAACGCACAAAAAACTACAATGGTACTATCGCGATAAAAGGCTCCAGGTAAACAACAACAACAGCAACAGCATGCATAGTGTATAAAAGTGCACCGGCCGGGTCCGTTACTCTCACAGCTCGCGCTTCTCCGGGAATGAGGCGCGTCCCCGCCCTGCGACACACACACACACACACACACGTCTTGTTTGCTGTGTGCTCGCTGGGAGATGAGCGGGACTCCGAGCTGTCATGGGTCACAGAGAGAAACTGGCCGCTGAACACAGCACGGCTTCACCACATGCCTCTTTAACTCTGAGTGGAAGGTTAAGGTGTGACACAACGGTAAATACACACACACACACACCTCCCCGTGTTCAGCTTCACTCTCAAATCTTTTGCAATATTTTCATTTCAAATCCCACAGGTAAACAATCGCCACATTTCCCCTCCGGCCTATTTTTTTTTTAGTATCCTAATGATAATTTAATTGCAGTGTTAATAATACAGCCTGCACCTAAATGACACCAAACCCTTGTGGAACGCATGTTGTTACTTCAATCTCCCGGTGATTATTCTGCGGCTACTGATATACTGATGACGTTTAATGATAGTTTCTCATCACGAAAGTATTTTTTTCCTGGATTATTTATTTTATGCAGTCTGCTATAATGTAGGCTATTTATGGATGATCCATATGGAGCACTGAAGAAGCTCAAAGGCAATTTTGCACGATTTGATATTGTTGTTCGAGCTGATTTTAGATTATTATTATAGAAACTGATCAAGAAATCTCGAAAATGGCAACAAAAACTGTATTTAATGCCTATTCTGTTGTCATTGGGTAATAATTAAATATTTATTTATTTACACACACACACACACACACACACACACACACACACACACACACACACGGGGGCTGCAAAAGTAGGTATACAGTAATGGAAAAAAAACCGTTCGCACAAAACGTTAGTATTAAATGAAACCTAGCACCACTATTATAATACTGGTCATACTGGAATAATCCTTACTGTATGCCTACTTTTGCAGCCCCCTGTGATTTTATATATATATATATATATATATATATATTCAGCCTCGTCCTTTTGAGGGGTCAGGCCTCACTTTTTACACTCTTCTGTGTATAATCCTGCAGAAGCTCCCACCATGAGCCAAAAAAACCGAATAATAATAATAATAATAATAATAATAATAATAATAATAATAATAAATTTATATTTGTCGTGCAATTTCTCAGTATTAACCCTCACTACAGCAATATATATATATATATATATATATATATATATATATATATATATATATATATATATATATATATATATATATATATATATAATCTATCATTTTGGATTATCATTAGGTCAGGTATCAGATATTCAACTTAATTCTTAATTGTTCGGCTTTAGTATAAGACAATAACACGAATCTATTGGCATGGCAATATTACATGACCTTTTCAGAGGACAGGTCTTGTTTTTGTTGTGGACTTTCAGGACCCTGAACATTGAACAAACAGTGATGATTTGAGTCGCATTGTACTGAGAAACATTTCATATGCGATGAAATGAGAGAATAATAATAATAATAATAATAATAATAATAATAATAATATCATGAGGCAACGATGCCAAACTCAAATTATAAATCATGCATCAACATGAGTTTCGAGTTTCTATAGAACTTGAATTCTAGAATTCTTGCATATTCATGAACGTGTAGAAATGATGAGTGTACCAATTACTGCTCATATTGGCAGTTCACCATTTCACCACAAATACAGCACGATTTGACCTTTTCTTCTTCCGACGCAGACACTTCGTGCACGCGCATGTCTCGTTTTGATAAACAGTAGATTATCTGGGTTTTTTTTACTTCTTAATTTTCTTTATTGTTGGATTTTGCTGCGAAAACGTCATGAAAGATGATTGTTTCTGAAAATGTGGCTGAGTATTACAGACAAATGTGCAAAAATGATCAGAGATCAGTGTCTTAGTCACTCAGTGGAGCTGCATGTCTTTATCTCCAGCCGACATTATTATTATTATTATTATTATTATTATTATTATTATTATTATTATTATTATTATTAGTCTCTGAAAGCCCACTGTGGAATTAAAACAAAACACTTGGGTGAACAAAAATATTTTTTTCCCCTCATACTTGAAAAAGAAGCCTGCTGCTGATTGACAATGCCCAGGTCCACCGCTTCCACTAAAAACATTAGGAAGAAAGGAGGGCGAAAAAAAACCCCCACCAAATGAGATTTGTTGTCGAATCCGGCGAGGGACATCAATGCTAAATTAATTTCTGCTCGTTGGATTTGGAAGACATTGTGTTCAGGCCAGTCCCGAGAGAAGATCCAAGCTGATCAAGAAGGTCTGGAGAATACTGATACTGCTTTGATGAAGCTCAGTGCTTTTCTGTAAGATTCTTAACATTTATTGTTTTCTCCCTTTTCCTTTCCTCCTTTCATTTCATCTGCAATTTAAAATTCTGTTCTGCTTTTTTTTTTTAAACTTTGATTCCTTTTTGTTGGCCACGTGGTTGATGGAAAAATGTCTTTTAAAATTCCAAGTAGGCCTATTTATCTGCATATGGTTTTATCATCTAAGTTTAAAAAATATATTTCTGAAGTCTATGATTTTTTAAAAATAATGCTTTAAAATAATAATATTCTCCGTGGAAGTACATCAACAGAAATATGATTGTTTTATATTTATCTTTTTTTATTTTACATGTCTTATTGACACAGTAGACAATTTGATGACAATGAAATTATCCCATTAAAATCATATGAGGTGAGCAAATTTAAAGCTGCATTATGTTTATGAATGGACATTTTATTCCTCGTAAAAAAGGAAACCCAGTAAAAAGGCAACCTGAGGAAAAAAAATTATATGTATGTATGTACAGTATGTAATTATGGTTCAAACGTCACATGACGGTTTCTAACTAGTGTGCGTGTGTGACATTATAGCTCCATATGTCCCCTTTAGCTTGTCTGCATTTTTAACAGTTTGCTTTTTTATGATAAGTTTCGTAATTATTCTTAATCTAGCTACAACCGTGTAACAGGTCTCAAAATGTGCATGGATTTTTGAAAAAACGTCATAAATTACTGTAGTGAGGAAGAAAACTTTGTATGAGGTTTGTATTACACCATTCTTCTATAACTTGCTTCAGATTCCATGACAATAAATTGACTGGTTAGGGTGTTTAAGTTACTTAAGTTATACTGTTCAATTTAATTTTTTTTTAAAATTCAAGACAGGAATCTTTCTGTAGTGCACACAGGATCCAAGTTTCCCTGACATCCAAATGAGGTAAGATCTTCCAAACTAATCCTGTGAAAATCCATACTTTCTCCATGCATCCCAAAACACTTGGTTTATCCCTTTCATGATCACAGTCATGGCACAGCAGCAAACAAGCCCTTTCGAATTTACTGCTTCTTTGTAGAGGACCACGTCTGTGTCAGGAGGTTACATAAACCACATGGTTGGTGTGCCCAGAAACATGAGCCAGACATCATTCTTTGGAGCCTGTCCCATCGGGTGAAGGGAGGGGATGGGTGCAAGTTATGGACATATAACTTTGCCATTTGTTGGGCCCATCTGTGTGTCTGCTGTAGGACTTGCTGCATGAAATATTCAAGGTCCAGTGAAAAGTGATCTGATGGTCGGTGTCAAGACCCCCTCCCCGCCCTTTCCTCCCTGGTTGTTTATACCAGAGACTAACCATTACCAACTGAAAAAACAAACAAACAAACAAACAAACAACAACAACAACAACAAAAAAAAAACCCAGCCAGGTGATACCTTCTAGCAGTGCCCCAGCTTCCATGTCCTAATTTCATACACCTTTCCTGGATCACCACTTTAAAATGAATTTAGTTCAGGCATATCATATATCAAACTCATATATTTTCCTTCAAATAGGAACTTGATATATCATACTTGGATTAACATTGCTATCCGTATTTTGTTCCTCTTTCCAAAAATAGTGTGTATAACTTGGTGCAGTAAATACATAGGCAAGTTTTGAGTTGTACAATGAAATACAAATTTGAACACGTTGAAAAAGACCATTGCCAAAATCTTCAAACAGCCCAAAATCACATCACTTCACATCACATCACAGTATAAACCAGTCTCTAAATCAAAGTTTCCTTTCAAAGCTTAATTCACCAGGATTTCTGTAGTTTTGACAAAAAACGGTCTGATGAAGCAGTCACTGAAAAATCCAGAGTAGCAGGAAACACCCTTCAAAACAGCAGCGAAGACTGCTTTTGTTGTAGAAAAGACATTTAATAAAGCATCATCCGTGGATGGGCAGGATCAGTCTGAAAACATTGTGTATTGTACTTTCACAATTGTGATGCTATTGTAGTTAGGTAGGTGTTTGTATAGGGATGAGCATTTCTACAGTGGTAAATAAACCAAAAATCCATCCATTATCCATAACCACTTATCCTGTGCAGGGTCATGGGCAAGCTGGAGCCTATCCCAGTTGACTATGGGCAAGAGTCAGGGTACACGCTGGGCAAGTCACCAGATCATCACAGGGCTGACACTAGAGACAAACAACCATTCACACTCACATTCACACCTATGGTCAATTGAGAGCCACCAATTAACCTAATTAACTTAACTTTGAACACATTGAAAAAGACCATTGCCAAAATCTTCAAACAGCCCAAAATCACATCACATCACAGTATAAACCAGTCTCTAAATCAAAGTTTCCTTTCAAAGCTTAATTCACCAGGATTTCTGGAGTTTTGACAAAAAACAGTCTGATGAAGCTGTCACTGAAAAATCCAGAGTAGCAGGAAACACCCTTGCCAAAATTAACCTGTATGTCTTCAGGGGAAACCAGAGCACCTGGAGGAAGCCCATGCAGACACAAGGAGAACATGCAAACTCCACATAGAAAGGCCCCTGTTAGCCACTGGGCTTGAACCCAGAACCTTCTTGCTGTGAGGCAACAGTGCTAACCACTGCACTCCCATGCCACCCCGACACCAAAAATGCAACAGTAAAACCTAAAACAACAGCAAATGCAGAAAAACAACAAAAGCATTCACTCAATACAGAAAGGGTAGGTCCTTATTCCTAATATCAGATGCTTGCTGCTGAAACACAGCATTTGCCTATCAGAAGGAACAATCGTTGCCCATTTTCAGTCACTTACCTAGTTAGCCTAGTGAAAAAATATTTAATGCAAATGTTATTAAAATGAGGAGTCATACTTTCTTCTGAGTAACCCATCTTCCGTTAGGTGGATTTTCTGAATCTGAATACTCAAAGTCGTTGTCATCTTCACTGCCAGACCTGATCCGTGCTTGAGGCAAACTGGCTTGGCCAGAATTGCAGAAGTAGGGTGGCCAGTTATTTCTGCACACTGACAGGCAATTTAGAGTAGCCAGTTAACCTAACTGCATGTCTTTGGACTGTGGAGAAAACCGGAGCACCTGGAGGAAACCCACACAGACAAGGGGAGAACATGCAAACTTCACACAGAAAGGCCCCCATTGGCCACTGGGCTCGAGCCCAGAACCTTTTTGCTGTGAGGCAACAATGTTAACCACTGCACCACCATGCCGCAAATACTCGTAGTAATGCTGTCAAACACTGATATTATATTGTCAAGGCATGGACTCCACAAAACCTCTGAAGATGTGCTGTGGTATCTGGCACCAAGACATTAGCAGCAAATCCTTCAAGTCCTATAACGTTGCAAGGTGGGGCTCAAAAATCATAACGTTGCATGGCTCAAACTTGTTTGTCAAGCACATCCCACAGATGCTCAATTGGATTGAGATCTGGGGAATTTGGAAGTCAAGTCAACACCTTGAACAACTTTGCCATATTCCTCAAACCATTCATGAGCAACTTTTACAGTGTGACAGGGTGAATGATCCTGCTGAAAGAGGCCACTGCCATTAGGGAATACCATTGCTTGGTCTGTAACAATGTTTAGGAAGGTGGTACATGTCAAAGTAACATCCACATGAATGCCATGACCCAAGATTTCCCAGTAGAACATTGCCCAGAGCATCACACTGCTTCCGCCAACTTGCCTTCTTTCCATAGTGCATCATGGTGCCATCTCTTTCCTGGGTAAGTGACGCACAGGAAAAAGGCTGGCCATGTGAGGTAAAAGAAAACATGATTCATCAGACCAGGCGACCTTCTTCCATTGTGCCATGGTCCAGTTCTGATGCTCTGATGGTAAGTACTAAACATGGCATACCGAGGACTCCCCACAAGACATGCCATTTTGGAGGTGCTCTGACCCAATCTTCTTGTCATCACAATTCAACCTTTGTCAAAGTTGCTTGGATTCTTATGTTTGCCAGTTTTTCTTGCTTCCAACACACCAACTTCAAGAACCGGTTCTTCATTTGCTGCCTAATATACCTCACCCCTGGACAGGTGCCAATGCAACAAGATAGTCAATGTTTTAATATTATGGCTAATCAGTGCATACACTCATCAGAATGGCATGGTGGTGTAAGAAGGTTCTGGGTTCAAACCTCATGGCCAACAGGGGTCTTTCTGTGTGGAGTTTGCATGTTCGCCTGATGTCTGTGTGGGTTTCCTCTGGGTACTCTGGTTTCCCTCACAGTTAGGTAAAATACCCAGCCACTGGGGTTGCACAAACCAACACATGCCATCCCAAGCCCAGATAGACTAGGGAGGGTTGTGTCAGGAAGGGCATCTGGTGTAAAACCTATGCCAAATCAAGTAACAGATCTGCTGTGTTGACACTTAATGGGAGCAGCCGGAAGAAGATCTAATCAGCTAATCCCTTGACAACAGCACAATGCATAAATTCATGCAGATACAAACCCAGAGCTTCAGTTAATGTTCACTTCAAACATCAGAATGGGAAAAATTTTGATCTCAAAGTGTGACTTTCACTGTGGCATGAGTATTGGTTTGAGCCAGATGGAACGGACTGGTTTGAGTATTTCAGAAACTGCTGATCTCCTGGGATTTTCACACACAACAGTCTCTAGAGTTTACACAGAATGGTGCAAAAAACATTGAGTGTTCTGTGGGTGGAAATGCCTTGTTGATAAGAGAGGTCAGAGGAAAATAGATAGATTGGTTCGAGCTTTTTTGCCAGGAAGAATATAGTAACTCATAGCAACTCTTTCCAACCGTGGTGAGCAGAAAAGCATCTCAGCATGCAACAGAAGACCACATTGGGTTCCACTCCTGCCAGCCAAGAACAGGAATCTGAGAATCAAGAATCAAACCAGTGGGTGTAATACAGCTATGGAAAAATTAAGACTTTTTCATTTGCCAGTTCTCATGCACTAGCTAGCTCTCACCATCACACAATTGCTACCAACCAGGAATAATGAAGGATAACACATGCAGCTTTGCATCTTCTGTAAAGCCAGCCAGAACATTTTTTCAAGCTGTTCATAGAGCAGCATAACACATGCAAAGGAAAGTGTTATTAGCATATAGAACATGAACTTACAGATGCCTGTGATTGGCTTGTTTCACTCTGATTGACAAGGGAGAGCAATCATCATCCCTCCCACTCAGATATCATAGCCAACTTGGCTCTCCTGGCCTTGGCAGGATTCAAACTTTCAATCTCCTGATGAGAGGACAAATGCTTTTCTGTTATACCACTTGGGAGCAAGTTGATAGCATATCTTAGATAACATTATGTGAATGTCCTTGATAAAAATAAGCATGAATAAAAGCATCAGAATTCATTCAGGCTCTTATTTCAGATTGCCATAAACATTCTACATCTTTCGGTTTCCATGCTTTCTCAGACTCACGTGCGCTGTAGCCAATAAGAAGTGATCGTGTGATCTTCAATAAGATATTACCCTTTCCTTTTTGCGCGAACAGTGATGCGTTTTTGACTTGCTGTTGGTTTTGGTTCGTTAATGTGTTTTGTACTCACAGGCCACAAAATAATTGCCCAGCCGTACTACAAACACCCAACTAGCTACACATCATGTTTATTTTGGCTTTGCTGTTGTGTTTTCAGATGTGACATTGTGTTTTTGATTTTTTAATGCTGTTTTTAGTTTTGCTTTTGTGCTTTTGGCTTTCCTGCTGCGTTTTTACTTTTGCCATTGTGTTATTCATTTGATGTTGTGTTTTTAGTTTTGCCACTGTGTACTTGATCTGATACTGTGTTTTAGTTTTGCCGCTGCGTTTTTGAGTTTACTCTTGTTTTTGATTTGGCTGTTGGGTTATCTGATTCGTTGTGTTTTAGTTTTGGCACTGTTTTCTGACTTGGTGTTGTGTTTTTTGTTTTGTTCTGTTTTTGGTTTTGCTGCTGTGTTTTCTGATTTGACAGTATGTTTTTAATGTTGAATTTGTCTTGCTTTAGTTTTCTTGTCGCTTTTATAGGTGCGCCATTTAGGTCGATTACATGTTTAAAGGGGTACCAAATATAATATATACAGTTGCTGATGTGACGAAGTAACATATTCTTAAGTATTCTATCAAATTTATATACTAGAAAACAATGAAATATCTTGGTAATTGTAAATATAATAGTCGGTACGCTAAATGCGACAAGAGTCGCCATTTTTAAAAGACCGTGATGTCAGCCCTACCCACTGCACTAGGAGAGAAGCGTGTAATCATGGCGTCGGGCGCATCAAGTGAAAGCGACAGCTCTGTCGAATCATACGAAGAGATCCCGCAAAAGACACGTCTGGAGGATCGTTATGCTTTCCATCGGTCCTGTTATTACACCCGAAAGCAACACACTGTGGCATTGTGTAGCCGATCACTTACGATTCATCCTACTTTCCGATTCACACGTGCTAGTCCCAACCTCAATGAGCCAACACAACTGGGCAAATACATACGTCATGAGTGTTACGCAGAGAAAATGAACGTGCATTCTGATTGGATAAAATTAATATCATGGCAGTCTGTTCAAACTGCGGAAATAGTTTGCTCGAGCTACTTTCAAAACACTATAACTTTCCAACCTTAGAACAAAAAACTTTTGTAAGTCTTGAATAAGGTTCGTTAATGTGTGTTTTATTGTTATATTTACTCTCTATATTGCCCTCTGTTCCCCTTTAAATTTAACAAGCCATTACACGTATTATTTGAATAATATTCCAGCAAATACACCACCAGGAAAAAAAAAGATCACATGGTACAAATCATGAACATTTTTTTCTCCATTTAGTTTCACCCAGAAAAGGTGGATGAGCTACCCCCATCCCATTTAGGTACAAGATTGTACGCACACACACACATTGGTCTAGGCTGCAGGCTGCACTGCTCCTGCTGGATGGAATGTGTCAATATGTGTATTATAGCCGAATTGCTTGGCCCTTCACAGGAGTGTGTCACACAACAAACCTCATAACCCTAATCCTACCACTCAGAGCCATTTGCTGTCTCAAAATTGCAGCACGGGGATTTACCATGAATACACCTGCTAAGTGAAATATGTCACATTACAACATAGTAAATGAGTCACAGTACACTTTAGTTTTTAGTGTATCTGTCCAAATCTTAAATGACAATCACAATATTAAATGTTATATGATCAGAAACATGGAAGAGCTAATAAAGTGTCCTCCATGATCATTGGCACCTGTTGTAAAGATTAGTAAAAAGGCTTAAAAAAAATCCACCTTTTGGTGAAGTTGCTTCACCTAACACTGAAAAAATGAGAAAAATCTAAAACTTTAATTGACCCTGATCTGAACCGCTTTGAAAACCTGTGGGGTAAGCTGAAGAGGAAAGAGCACAAGAGAGGGCCGGGGACCCTGGATGATCTGGAGAAACTGTGTAAAGAGGAATAGTCTCAGTTCAGATGCCCTGCTCTGTATCTCCAACCTTATAAAATGTAATAGGAGAGACTCAGTGTTGTTTTACTGGCAAACGGAGGTTGTATTGCACAAAGTATTAAATGCAGAGGTGCCAATAATAATGGAACATCTGTGGGTTTTTTTGTTTGTTTGTTTGTTTGTTTGTTGTTGTTGGAAATATTGATTTCTTGATGAGGGATTTGTTTTCCTCTGAATAATTTCATGTATTTCAATTAAAGGTTGGATTTTTTTCTCATTTTTTCAGTGTGAGATGAATCAACTTCACCAAAAAGTGGATTTCTCCAAGCTGTGTTTTTTCCCCCCTCATCTTTACAAGGCATGCCAATAATCATGGAGGACACTGTACATTATAATCCGTATAAGAAAGAGTCGCAACATGTGTCACACCATGATGAAATTGTTCTTCCCCAAATATGACCTTGGAATGACCTGAAATTTCACTGTGCCCCTCAGCCCTGGGCAAAATTGCGTGTATGAAATCCACAGACAAATTTTGCTGTAACCGATATGCAATATTTCTGTTCCACGGTCGTAGAGGAGGACATATTTATTCGTAATGTCCGTGGAGAGGTAACTCTAATCTTTAGATTGCATTCCTGTGTGCTCTGCAACAAGTTCTTTATGGCATTATGTCAAGGCAAAGAACAGATTTTGTCAGGTGGAGATTGGGGTTCAGAAGTTCATGTGTCGGTCATGCTGGAGCATTCTGCACAATCTTTACATTTCTATTCAACCCCATCATCGCTTTCAACTCTACCTCAGGGTTGTTGTTTTTTTTTTTTAAATCAGTTCTATCATTTATCTTCCAAATGTCCTTTTGCTTTTATAGATAAAAAATCATTTCTGTTCTCTGCTTTGAGGCACAAACAACATGAATGTGAACTTGTGTGACTCGTTCCTGGTTCATGCTCTGTTTGTAAACATTCCTTTCATAATTTAGATACCAATTACAAGCAGAATTAAATATTTCTCTCAATTACTTTGGCTTAGTTAAAAGATGGAATAAGTAAGTGCACCTGTGCACTGTTTTCCTTATGCAAATCCAGCACATGAAATTATACTTGAATTACAATAAAGTTTCCCCCCCCCCACAACCATAATTTCACTTACCCCTGAGCTTATTCTTATGAGCTATGTAGGCAGAATTGCCTTTTAATGACCTATGAAAGAATTCCCTGGCAAAGGTCCATCAAGAAACCCTATCACTGAAAAGCAGGATGGCAGGCATCAGTATTTTTTACAAGCTAATTGCAGGCTCTTGGTTGTTTGAAGACACAGCAGTGAGCTTTAATTGTCAGAGCTGAACAGGCTATCCATCTCTTGATAAAAATGCCGTTTGATTACCTCGCCATTTCCGATGGAAGATTGCAGCTATAGAATTACTTGCTCTTGCTTATGAAGACACACTGTCCAGGTCCATTTTGGAGAGCACAATTAGGGAACGAATACCTCAAAAAGACTCAACGTGTATCTTTTACAAATGTAAAATGTGAGTGCCGCGGGAACTTCTTTGAATAATTGATCATACATACACACTATTATTATTATCATTATTATTATTATTATCATCGAGTTCCATTAAGGCCAAATTTACCGAGGTCTCTTCTATTCAAAGACAGATACGTTCAGCTGGTCAAGTGGTGTATTATTTGCCCATGCAGTTTGGCTGAAAAAATAATCTGTGTATATGTTTGCATACCTGTCACATGATGGAGAGAGCAATACTTCAGAAATGTGGAAATCCAGTCGGCATTAATTCACTTACCTTCTACAGCCAGCACTGTTCAGTTTTTAGCCTTATAAATGTGGCAACTTGGTGTGACAGCATTACAACTAGATTTGATTTGCTGAGTGTCTGTATAGTCCTATATCTTATTATTTTCTTTTAGTAGTATAAAAGATGAACCACTAGTCTCATTAAATGAACACACATTGGTTTTTGCACTATGTAAAAGACAATATGGGGCTTAGAAGCTGAGAAAAGTATTTGAATAAAGTTAATTTATCATTATCTATGGGGAAGCCATGGCCTAATGATTAGAGAAGCAGCTTTGGGACCAAAAGGTCACTGGTTTGATTCCCTAGACCAGAAAGAATGGCTGAAGTACCCTTGAGCAAGGCCCCTAACCCCCAACTGCTGCTCTGGGTATGTTGTACATCATTCCACTCTGGAAAGGAGCATCTGCTAAATGCCCGTTATGTTATATATATATATATAAACATGGTTATGGTTTTGAGATTTTAAAAAGACAAGATGGTGCATACATGAGAATGCTTTGCACTGTACTCAACATATCTTGGAAACAACACATCATGAATAAAGAACTTTATGGAGAACTTCCCCAAATCTCAGAAACCATCCAAAAATATAGACTGAGATTCGCAGACTGTTGTTGGCGCAGCAAAGAGGAACTTGTACTGTAGCTGATGTGCTCTTATGGCAACCACCTCATGGGAGATGTGCCAGAGGAAGACCTGCAGAAACTTACATCTACCAATTACTTCAGGATACTGGGCTCACATATGATGAACTCCAAATTGCCATGGCCAACAGAGATGATTGAAAGACTTGTGTCAATGGATGCCGAGCAAAGTCCTCATTGCAGTAGTAGTAGCAGTAGTAGTAAAAAGACCAGAACCCAAAATACAAATCTCAAAACTACAGATTTTACGTCAATTTAGCAAAACCTGAAGCAGACACAGAAACATAGATGCGTTCAGAGTGCCCAAGAAATAAAAAAGTTTTTTTTTTAATGTTCTCCTGAAACAGCCAAAGGTGGAGTAGAGTTAAGTGGAGTCAACATGGAAGAT
The DNA here is from genome assembly GCF_027579695.1 of Neoarius graeffei. NCBI lineage: Eukaryota > Metazoa > Chordata > Actinopteri > Siluriformes > Ariidae > Neoarius > Neoarius graeffei. Next base: position 12,519,752 of record NC_083596.1, on the reverse strand, counting down.
ATTAATCTTTAATACTTAATGAGGTAAGTGCATCTAAAGCTTTTATGTTCTACTGAAATAGCTAAATTCCTATTAAGCAGCTCGGCTTTGGCTGCCAGCTAGCTAACGTTAGAGTAGCATAACTAGCCCGAGTAGTTCACTTTGCATATACAGTACCAAGCATTGAGCATTTGACATCAGTGTTGAAAACTAGCTATTTGAGTAGAACATCAAAACTTTTTGACCATTCTGAAAGAGTATTCTTTTCCTGGGAATCCTGGATTCTTCAGCACTGGCTTGAGGTACATACAGTAAATACATGAAATGAATGCAAATCTTTAAACTTGAAGGGCACTCTGTAGATTGCATACCTCCACTAAGCCATGTATTATCAATATCAAAATCAAATCACTTGAACCATGGACAATAATAATAATAATAATAATAATAATAATAATAATAATGTTAAACTTATATAGCACCTTTCTCACACCCAAGGTTGCTTTACAATTATAGAGGAAAAAAATCAACCAAAAGAAAGTCAGGATGTAATTCCAGTGGCGTAGCTGCCCACAGTCCCACCAAAAGGTGCACGAAGGTCTATCATTTACCGCCTGCACAACTGCCACGACACCACCAGGCAACATCGCTTGGAACACTGCACCAAGCACAGAAGCATCACCACAAAGAGCGCTGGACAACCCTAATGTTAAAAAGAGCAACAAGCTCACTGCAGTCCATAGCAAGGAGCACAGGCATCACCCATGGCGGCCCAAGGCCCAAAGGGAACCGACGCCCAAAACTGGGTCCGGAGCTACACCACAATCGACGGACAAAACATCCAAACAAAGAATGTTCAAACAAAGAACAAACATCAAATCATACAATCACACAAAGAAAAACAAAGGTGGAAAAAGAAAAATATAAAGCTCTGGTGAGAAGCGGCAGCCAAAACATGCACAGCATACTCTCACCTGGAAACGGAAACCAACAGATAATACCAAAACTATGCACCAAATTTCATCAAAATCCATTCACTACTTTTTGAGCTACATTGGGAACAGACAAAAAAAAATCCTTGATCCATATACATATCCAGATTTGGATCAGAATCTAATCAATTGTTCCTTGGTTCATGGCTCACCTTTTCTCAAAATTTCATCAAAATTCGTTCACTACTTTTTGAGTTACATGAGTTAAGTGGAGTGAACATGGAAGATATGTTACTGCTACGTCAAAATGTCAAAACTCCAATAGTGTGCAAAGCGTCATCAAGGTAAACACTGGCTACTTTGAAGAATCTAAAATATTACACTTTTTTTAGTACTATTTTGTTTGCCACAAATTCCATACACATTCTGCATGTTATTTCATAGTTTTGACGTCTCCAGTATCATTCTATGGGTGGCATAGTGGTGTAGTGGTTAGCACTGTTGCCTCACAGCAAGAAGGTTCTGGGTTCGAGCCCAGCAGCCGACGGGGGCCTTTCTGTGTGGAGTTTGCATGTTCTCCCTGTGTCTGCATGGGTTTCCTGCAGGTGCTCCGGTTTTCTCAACAGTCCAAAGACATGCAGGTTAACATGGCGCAGCCATGGCCTGAAGGCTGGGCTGAAGTGCCCTTGAGCAAGGCACCTAAACCCCAACTACTCCCTGGGTGCTGTAGCATAGCTACCCACTGGTCTGGGTGTGTGTGTGCTCACTTATGTGTGCATGTGTGTGTTCACTGCTTCAGATGGGTTAAATGCAGAGGAGGAATTTCACTGTGTGCTTAAGTCTGTGCTTGAGTGTACATGTGACAAATAACGGCTTCTTGTTCTACAATGTAGAAAATAGTCCAAATACAGAAAAACCTATCAATGAGTATGAGTGTACAAACTTTTGACTGGTACTGTACAAAGTTGAAAGCAAAAGAAATTAATCTGTGGGAAAATCAAATATTGTGAATTGAGCGAATCGTTCTATGCCTAATAGACCCTATTCACGTGATGTCGTGGATATATTATTGCGAGGTCAAAATGTCAACGGCGCCATTTTGAACATAAAACAAAGTTTAAATAGTCATACCCTGTGTCCGAAATTGCTCCCTCCTCACTATCTAGGGCACTATATAGTGGGGATGTCATTTTGTAGTGCTGTCCGAAACCTTAGTGAGGATTATTTACACCCTATATAGTGTAGTCAAAGTATCCCACAATGCATCACAAAAAGGAGTGTACAACCAATGGTCACTAACCAAAGCAATATATCCCATCATGCATTGCAGTCACGCCGAAAGAACTCAAATTAAAAGTCTCAAATTTGATTTAATAAAAGGCAGCAGCAAAGAAGAAAATATTCAGCCTTGATTTAAAAAAAACTGAAAGATGCAGGTAGTTTGTATTGATTAATGTGGGAAATACACTCAGGATAATATGGATTTATCACAAAATACATGCATGTATTTATTATTTTGAAAACCCACCAGCCGACTGATCTGGCACGTTTTAATTGTGTGAAAGCAGTGATGTAAATACCGGCGCAACGGACTAGTGTCCGAAAGCGTTTTTTCACTTTACCAATGAGCTCACTATATAGACCTCTATATAGTAATCCCCTATATAGGGAGTAGTGAACGAGTGAGCGATTTTGGACACAGGGATAGTCAATAACTGACTCTGGACATGTCTTAATGTAAGCTTGTGGCAGGTCAAAGTTCATTCACTGATCTCACAAGCTTACTTTTTCTTTAACTGCAAGCATCTTTTGACTGTCCTTGTACATTGAGCCACGATGCATTAACAACTATGAACAGGCCGAAAAGCTCTTAGAAAATTAAACTGTGTCATACTACCTAGTAAAGAAGAGCATTAGAAACAAACAATGTGTTCAGTTTCAGGCCAAATGCAATACTTCTAAGAGTCATGTCGCGCTCTGATTCAGCAGGTTGCGTACTAACAAGATAAATGTGTCACCATCAAAGAAAAAGATGTGCCTGTCTATAGTCATTCAGCCGAGTATGGCAGCTTTACAGTACTCTAAAGCAGAGTGGACAGTGATATGCTCTTTCTATGCCACAATATTCACCATAATATTCACAGATTGAAAGATCGAGTGCATAATTACTTTGTTAAGTAGAAGGTAATAGACAATGCAGTCATCAGGGCACCAGTGACAGCCATCGCAGCTTTCTATAGTTGAATCTTTAATGATTGGAGCACTTTACTGATGATCAGCCATCAATATGAACCTGACAGCCTCTGTTGATCTGTAATGAGAAAGCAAACAACTTTGAGTTGTAACAGTTTTCACAGATGAACTGCAACTATTTGCTGAATTAGGATCCTTGTAATAAAATTATCCACTGGATAGTGATGAGAGCTGTTGTTCTTGGCTGATCCCCGGATGCTGCAGATATGGCTCTTTGTTGTGACTACTGCTATGCAGAAATTGTCTCCATTCCCCCTTTTAAGGCAGCCTAACTAGGCATCACTGAATGTACTGAGTAGATTATATCTCTATGGAAAAGTCTTGTGATAATATTTTGAGTAGATCGTCTTGGGTGGCATGGTGGTGTAGTGGTTAGTACGGTCACCTCACAGAAAGAAGGTTCTGGGTTTGAGCCCAGTGGCCGATGGGGGCCTTTCTGTATGGAGTTTGCATGTTCTCCCCGTGTCCACGTGGGTTTCCGCCAGGTGCTCCGGTTTCCCCCACAGTCCAAAGACATGCAGGTTAGGCTAATTGGTGGCTCTAAATTGACCATAGATGTGAATGTGAGTGTGAATGGTTGTTTGTCTCTATTACCCCTTTTCCACCAAATCAGTTCCAGGGCTGGTTTGGGGCCAGTGCTGGTGCTGGTTCACAACTCGTTCAACTTGCGAGCCAGCTGAGAACCAGTTTGCTTTTCCATAGCTCGCGGTGCTAAGGGAAGCCACGTCATTACGTTGCTGTATACGTCAGTTATGTCGCTACGTTTGCATAAACCTTGGCGCGAATATCGAAGCAAAAACAACATGGAAGAAGTAGCAGCAGCAACAACAACAATAATAATAATGCATGACTTCGCGTTTGTACAGCTGCTGCTTCTCGTTGCTTAAAAATGGTGATCTTTCGCAGTCTTGTTATTGTTGTTGGTCTTAACAACTCCCCCCCCCCCCCCCCCCCGCTGACGTAAGCGGCTCTTTCCTCTGGCCCAGCATAGAGTTGGTGCTAGCCTGGAACCAGTTTTTCTGGCCCCAGAGCCAGTTCTTTGTCAGTGGAAACAGAAAACCCGGTTCCAAACTAAGCACTGGCCCCAAACCAGCCCTGGAACTGCTTTGGTGGAAAAGGGGCATATGTGTCAGCCCTGCGATGATCTGGTGACTTGTCCAGGGTGTACCCCACCTCTCACCCATAGTCAGCTGGGATAGGCTTCAGCTTGCCTGTGACCCTGCACAGGATAAGTGGTTACAAATAATGGATGGATGGATGGAGATCTTCTTTGAAAATGTGTTATTTAGAAACTTAACAGTAACTTGACCTCATTCGATCTATCTGACTAAGCCATTCTTCTACTACAGCACTGTTGAATGTTTATTTCTCATTATTCTAATTGGAGTTGATCAGTTTTCAATAACAGCAGCTCCAACAGTAGTTCCAGCTGCAAGGTTTATTGTATTTACGCTCTCATTCTAATACATTATGGTTTCTATAATAAGAATTTCACCAGTGACTCGTAAAGTGGGCTCTTCACATAGACTGATTAAAGAAAACGTGTGCAAATGTTGATATGGTGAAGCTTTGTGGGAGGACAGGTTTATTTAGCATTTCTGAAAGAATTTCATGGAAGGATTCTCCAGTGAGTCAGTCATAGGTCAAGTTTTGCTTTAAGTTATCCGATTTGGAAATGTCCTCAGGACGGTGTGCTTTATGATTTCTTGGTAACAATACATGACACTTTTTTTTTGTCCGATTAACCTTGAGAGAGAAAAAAAGAGACTGGTGAAAGAATATTGGTTTGTTGATGTTATAACATAAGTGTGGCAGCAGGGGCATGGTCAAGCGCCAGTCTGTGACAGGAGGGCGGAGTCAGGGAAGGTAAGTGGCAGAATCACTACACCTGACGTCAATTAACCTGTGTTTGTATGTGTCTTCCCAGTGACCACGCCTTTTTTAAAGAGGGAGAGCAGAGAGCAGAGGAGAGCTCATCCCCGAACAAGACGCCAGTCGTGTGGGTGTCTGGTTGAAAAGATTGTTAAAACTGAAAAGTATAGCAATAAACGCTAGTGTTGAACCTGATCTCTGTCCTGCCGTCCTCTGTGCTCCACCCACCAACACTGAACCACTACAGTGGTGCCGAAACCCGGGACGTGGAGCACCAATGCCGAACCGCCCCATGGAGTCTTCCCCATTTGCTGACCTGGTCCACGCCCTCTCCACAGCCCAGCAAAGCTAGCACCAGGCGCTAGTCACGCTCTGTAAGGAGCAGGAGCAGCGCTTCAAGGCCCTGGTGTTGGCCCAGCAAGAGGACTGACAGGCGTTCCGGCACCTCCTCGCGTCGGCTGGGACAACCGACACTTCCACCGCGGGCCCGTCCTCCCTCACCCTGACAAAGATGGGCCCGCAGGATGACCCTGAGGCTTTCATCACGCTCTTTGAGCAAATCACGGAGACCTCGGGGTGGCCCATGGATCAGCGCGCGGCGCGCCTCCTCCCCCTGCTGATGGGAGAGGCACAGCTGGCCGCGCTACAGCTCCCCGCCGACTGCCGGCTGGCCTACGCGGACCTTCGCCGGGCCATCCTCCAGCGCATGGGGCGCACCCCCGAACAGCAGCGCCAGTGCTTCCGCGCTCTGTGCTTGGAGGAAGTCGGCCGGCCGTTCGCATTTGGCCAGCAACTCCGGGACGCCTGCTGGCGGTGGCTGAGGGCCAACAACCGCAACGCCGAGGAGATCGTCGATCAGGTAGTGCTGGAGCAGTTCATCACGTGCTTGCTGACAGGAACCACGGAGTGGGTCCAGTGTCACCGCCCGGAGTCGCTGGATCAGGCCATTGAGCTGGCAGAGGACCATTTGGCGGCTGTTCTGGCGGCAGGACAGGAGACCGCCTCTTCTCTTCTCTCTCTCTCTCTCTCTCTCTCTCCCCCTCCTCCTGTGTCCCGTCCTCGCCCCATTCCCCCACCGCGGAGGCGGGGGCCGGCACCACCCCAGCCGGCCTGCCGCACCCGCGGTGCCCTCCCGTTTCTCCCTTCTGTGTCTGTCTCTCCCCCCCCTCAGGTGAGTGAGCCCCAGAACACCGGTGCAGAGAGGAAGCCCTGGCCGGTTTGCTGGCGCTGCAGGGAACTGGGCCACCTCCAACAGCAGTGCATGGCAATGGAGGTGGGCACAGTGGTTCGGATCCCCGATGCGCCAGAAGCCGCCCTCGATTGGGCCGGAGCGTATCACATACCGATGAGTATCCAAGGGGATACATATCAGGTGTTGGTGGATTCTGGTTGTAATCAGACCTCAATTCACCAAAGCCTGGTGCAAAACGAGGCATTGGGGGGAGCACAGGGGGTGAAGGTGTTGTGTGTGCACGGGGACGTTCACAGCTACCCTTTGTTGTCAGTCCACATTTTTTTCCGAGGGGAAAGATTTATAGTGAAGGTGGCGGTTAATCCTTGCCTTACCCACTCTTTAATTTTGGGGACTGATTGGCCAGGATTTCGGGGTTTAATGACACGCTTAGTAGAGAGTGGGTCCTGCCATTTAACAGGGGGAGGTCCCGGTGTCACTTTGGCGGGAGCAGCTGTCACAGAGCCGTCTACGTCATCTCCGCGTCAGAGTGAGGAGCCGCTGGCCCCTCCTTTCTCTATTGGGGAATCCCTCGCAGATTTCCCATTAAAGCAGTCGCGAGATGAGACTCTGCGACATGCGTTTGACCAAGTGAGAGTAATCGATGGTCAAACGCTCCAGCCGAACGCCACCCTGTCCTTCCCCTACTTCGCGATTATGAAGGATAGGTTATACCGAGTGACGCAGGACACTCAAACTAAAGAGCGAGTCACGCAACTGTTAATTCCAAAGAGCCACCGGGAATTGGTATTCCAGGCAGCTCACTTTAATCCCATGGCTGGACACATAGGGCAGGATAACACACTAGCCCGAATAATGGCCCGATTCTATTGGCCGGGGATTCACGGCGATGTTCGTAGGTGGTGTACGGCGTGCCGCGAATGCCAGTTAGAAAATCCAGCGGCCATTCCAAAAGCACCTTTGCGCCCTCTACCATTAATCGAGACCCCGTTCGAAAGGATTGGGATGTATCTCGTCGGGGCATTAGATCGGTCAGCACGAGGGTACCGCTTTATATTAGTTCCGGTGGACTATGCAACGCGATACCCAGAAGCAGTGCCTCTGCGCAATATCTCAGCACGCAGTATTGCGGAGGCGCTCTTCCACGTTATCTCCCGAGTTGGAATCCCGAAAGAGATTCTGACTGATCAAGGCACCACATTTATGTCACGGACACTGCGCGAACTGTATGGGTTATTGGGGATTAAGCCGATCCACACCAGCGTGTATCACCCACAAACGGACGGTTTAGTGGAATGATTCAATCGCACCCTCAAGAACATCATTAAAAAATTCGTAAGTGAGGACGCACGTAATTGGGATAAGTGGCTCGAGCCCTTGTTGTTTTCAGTGCGAGAGGTCCCCCAAGCCTCCATGGGGTTCTCCCCATTCGAATTATTATATGGGCGTAAGCCGCACAGCATTCTAGACGTGCTGCGGGAAAATTGGGAGGAGGGACCTTCACAAAGTAAGAACGCAATTCAATACGTTATGGACCTGCGCGCAAAACTCCACATGCTCACCCACCTAACCCAGGAGAATTTGTGGCAGGCCCAAGAACGGCAAGCCCGCCTGTACAACAAGGGTACGTGCCTTAGGGAGTTCACACCAGGAGATAAGGTACTCGTACTGTTGCCCACATCGAGCTCCAAATTGATTGCCAAGTGGCAAGGACCCTTTGAGGTCACACGGCGAGTCAGGGACGTTGACTACGAGGTGAGGCGAATGGACAGGGGTGGGGCGCTACAGATTTACCACCTCAATCTGCTTAAACTCTGGAATGAGGAGGTCCCCGTGGCGTTGGTGTCGGTGGTTCCGGAGAAGGCGGAGCTGGGGCCGGAGGTTCAAAAAGGGGCATTGGCATCATGTACCTCTCCGGTCCCCTGTGGAGACCACCTCTCCCCGACCCAACTCACGGAGGTCGCCCAGTTGCAGACCGAGTTTTCGGATGTGTTCTCGCCCCTGCCCGATCGCACTAACCTCATAGAGCACCACATAGAAACGCCCCCGGGGGTGGTAGTGCGTAGCTGCCCTTACAGGCTACCCGAACACAAAAAAAAGGTGGTTCGGGAAGAACTTGAGACCATGCTCGAAATGGGCATCGTCGAGGAGTCCCACAGTGACTGGAGCAGCCCGGTGGTCTTGGTACCCAAGGCCGACGGGTCGGTCCGGTTCTGTGTGGACTATAGAAAAGTCAACGTGGTGTCTAAATTCGACGCGTACCCAATGCCTCGTATTGATGAGTTGCTCGATCGACTCGGCACTGCTCGCTTTTATTCGACACTGGATTTGACGAAGGGATATTGGCAGATCCCCTTGACTCCACTATCCCGAGAAAAAACGGTCTTTTCCACACCGTTTGGTTTACACCAATTCGTCACACTTCCGTTTGGGCTGTTTGGGGCGCCCACTACGTTTCAGCGACTGATGGACAGGGTCCTCCACCCCCACGCCACCTATGCGGCCGCTTATCTTGATGACATCATTGTCTATAGCAATGACTGGCCGAGGCACCTCGAACATCTAAGGGCCGTCCTTAGGTCGCTGAGGCGAGCGGGTCTTACAGCCAACCCGAAGAAGTGTGCGATTGGGCGGGTGGAAGTACGGTATCTGGGCTTCCACTTGGGCAACGGGCAGGTGCATCCCCAAATTAACAAGACCGCAGCAATTGCGGCCTGCCCGAGGCCCAAGACCAAAAAGGGGGTGAGACAGTTCCTGGGGCTGGCTGGCTATTATCGTAGGTGTATACCTAATTATTCGGACGTCACCAGCCCGCTGACTGATCTCACTAAAAAGGGGGCACCAGATCCGGTCCAGTGGACGGAGCAATGCCAGTGGGCTTTTTCTGAGGTAAAGGCTGCACTGTGTGGGAGGCCACTTTTAGACTCCCCTGACTTTTCTCTCCCCTTTATGTTGCAGACCGATGCGTCGGATAGAGGGCTGGGGGCGGTGTTGTCCCAGGAGGTGGAGGACCGCCCCATACTGTACATCAGCAGGAAGCTGTCGGTGCGTGAGGGGTGCTACAGCACCATAGAGAAAGAGTGTCTGGCCATCAAGTGGGCGGTCCTTGCCCTCCAGTACTACCTACTGAGGCGCCCTTTCACCCTCTGTTCGGACCACACACCCCTCCAGTGGCTCCACCGCATGAAGGATGCCAACATGTGGATCACCCGTTGGTATCTGGCACTCCAACCCTTTAATTTCAAGGTGGTCCACAGGCCGGGGGCGCAGATGGTCATGGCGGACTTCCTCTCCCGTCAAGGGGGGGGGAGTCAGCTGCAGGCTGGATGGCCGCCCGGCCTGAGTCACGCGGTGGGGGTATGTGGCAGCGGGGGCGTGGTCAAGCACCGGTCTGTGACAGGAGGGCGGAGTCAGGGAAGGTAAGTGGCAGAATCACTACACCTGACGTCAATTAACCTGTGTTTGTGTGTGTCTTCCCAGTGACCACGCCTTTTTTAAAGAGGGAGAGCAGAGAGCAGAGGAGAGCTCATCCCCGAGCAAGACGCCAGTCATGTGGGTGTCTGGTTGAAAAGATTGTTAAAACTGAAAAGTATAGCAATAAACGCTAGTGTTGAACCTGATCTCTGTCATGCCGTCCTCTGTGCTCCACCCACCAACACTGAACCGCTACAATAAGTAAGGACAGTAACTTGTTTCATTAAATGTAACTATAAATGATAATAAGTGTGTTGTTGATAATAAATGTGTTGTGATTTACTTAATAAAAAATGTAATTGTTGGTAAATTGCTCTGACATGGAAGGAATAAAAAAAAACCACACACCTTAGGCTGTATTGCTATAGGAAAATAATCACCTTTGTAGTGGTAACTGAAAATCTGTTTTTAGACAGCACTGTTGTTCATTATTTTCCTATAATGTATATCATTTTATTCTATTCACATTCACTGGATATGAGCAATTGTGTGCTCTGATTGGCTACTCTACTACTAGGCTATCAGCTCATATACTGTGAGTAGAGAAAAACAAAATGGCGGAGCGTGTTGCTGAACCAACCGAGGACGAAATAAAAGCTCTACTTGAAAACAAAACCCCAAAAATGGTTAAGTATTTAAAAGAAACAGAAATAGTGAAAAGAATATAGTCCCCCCCCACATATCTCTTGTTCCACACTCCAGCCCAGTCAGTGGTGATAATGCACCTTTAAGTTGGTTTGCCAACCGCCAAAAAAACCCTGAAGAAGAAGAACCCAAAAAATACAAATGAAAAAAAGCAACAAAATATGGAATAAAAGTATTTGATAGAAAGAACATATCTTTTTATTTTTTTAAAGAATTATTATTATAGCATTTTTCACAAATTGTTACTGTCATTTTGCCCATTTATTTACATTCTAAGCGGAAATGATTTTGTCAGACATTTTATATAAAGTTTTTATTTATCGAATTTGAAAAAAACAAAAATAAAGATCTCTGTTTCTCAAAATCCAGTGAATATGGATAGAATAAAACAGTTATTCCACTCAATCCCGTCATACATGGCTTATAGCCAACTCGGTGCTACGTGCCTCGTCGGCTATCAGCTCATGTACGACTCGATTTTGTGGAATAACTTATTCCCTATTTTTGTATTTCTGTTAGGGATAATGCTGAGATAATGGTTGTGCCAGGCAGCATGGTGGTGCAGTGATGAGCACTGTCACTTCACAGCAAGAAAGGGCTGGGCTTGAACCTCATGACCGATTGGGGTCTTTCCATGTGGAGTTTGCATGTGGTCCCAGTGTCTGTGTGGGGTTCCTCCGGGTGCTCTGGTTTCCTCCAACAGTCCAAAAATGTGTGGATTTGGTCAACTGGCTACTCTAAATTATCCATAAATGTGAATCTGTCTATCAGTGTTAGCCCTGTGATAGATTGGTGGCCTGCCCAGGGTGTACCCCATCTCTTGCCTGAAGTCAGCTGGGATTGGCTTCAGCATCCCCTGCGATCCTGATGGATATGTGGTATAGACGATGGATGGATGGATGGATGGTTATGCCATATTGGGGTCCACACATCCTTCTCATTCTCATATATCCATATTTATAGTATTTTCTGTTTTTGCAAGTATTTGATGTTAAGATATTTATTTACAAAACCAGACCTTTATTTATGAACATAAACATTCTCTTGAAGGAATATTCCACAAATATGATTTTGTCCGAGATTCAACTGTACACTTCCATATCCTAAGCAGTAGCAGCAATATTACATACAACGCTTTCTATGTTGACTTAATTTGTGTGTTCTTAATGGACTTTTGACAATAGCAAGTTTGAAAATATTAGCAAAAGCATCACACAAGCTGAACTGTAGACAGACGTTTGGCCATTAACTCATTGTCTACCCACTTCTCTCTCTATGTCTTTTATTCCTAATTCCAGTTGTCTGTTTTCGTCCCCACTTTGTTGACAAACATGAGAGACTTAGCAAGACAACCTTGGCTTTCCTACATGTCCCTTCTCTCTGACAGACCCTAATGCGGTTAGTGTAATGTCCTCTCCGTGGCTATTATTAAACTGCATTGGAACTTTTATTTATTTATTAATTCTTTTCCAGCGGCTGCCACTCGGCCTTGCTAAACGCAGACATGTGGAAGGAAAAAAAAGAAAAAGGGCACACAGGCTTTGAGCCACCATGGTGGCTGCAGACAATCTAATTGGTATTGACATCTGTGTCTTGAAGGGAATTTGACATATAAGGGCAAATCATTCTATTTAGTCGCCTGAATACTCGCCGAGGCGGGCCGGCACAATTCAACAGCGTGCCATTCAGCTGCCGTTGCGCTCCAGCCCAAGCAATCGATCCTAATCTGATTCTCGGACGAGGAAGAGAAAAATGAAAATAAAATCAAAAGCTCTGTTAGGGCAATATTAACAACAGAGTACAATCTGGAGGCACCCACACTAATGCACTCCTGCCGCAGTATTGTTAATGCACGGCCCTTCTGTAAAGGTGCCTGTGCCTCAAAGAAATCTGCTGCCCCAGCTAAAACTGCAAGTGGCTGCCAAAGGGAGCTCATTCTCTCTGAGAGCCCTGGCATGGCCCAAGCTTACGCTACCTTGGATGCTCTGATTTCATTATCCTCACTCCCTGGAGAACACATTTCTCTTTTTTTGTTGTTGTTGTTGTTGTTGTTGGGAAAGTGGACCATTGAGGCTAGGAAAGAATGAAGCAGTCCATCAGAGGACAGAGTGCTTGAATATGAGCTGTATGGTCAGAAAAAAAATACATGGTCGCTGAATACACTGTGTTTATCTGTATGGTGGGGTTTCTTTTTGATGCCAACATGAAGGAACAAGTAACTTGGAAGATCTTATTGAAATTGCTGGAAGATTGTGAAACAAGCTAAAGAAAAGTGAACAGAACTGTGGATCAGACTGCATTACTTTTCAGGATTGAACTAATCACTATCTATACGAATATTACATGCACATTATTATTAGCTCATCTGGTCATAAGGCTGATGAACTATTGCCAGGGCATGGTGTCCGTCATCCATTGTCCATCCGTCATCCACAATTCAGTTAAATCCTATCTCCTCCGTCAATTCTCCATGGATTTCCATTCCGATTGTTTTGTTTGAAATAACTCATCACTCTGCACAAAACTTGGTTGTTGTTTTGTCAAATTTTTGCTAACGAGTTCATAATTAGGCCAAATTAATGACTTTTTTAACGAGTTCATAATTAGGCCAAATTAATGACTTTTCCAGGTCTCTCACTAGAATTGTATCTTTTCTTTGATTTCTCATCCGATTCCGGTTTTGATCAATGTTTTGGGTCGAGCTTCCCTTGAGGAAGAAAACTTGGTTGTTTATTTCTTGATTTTCCTGTTGTAAACAATTTGTTTACAACTTTGTTTATTTTCAGTTCAATCATATCTCCTCCTTCGGTTCTCAATGGATTTCAGTTCTGATTGTTTCATTTGAAAGAACTAGCCATTCTCGACAACACCTAGTCATTGATTTGTCAAATTTTTGCTAACGAACTACTAATTAGGTCACCTTAATGAGTTTTCGGACTTCTCATTGGAATTATATCTCCTCTTGCTGTTCTCACCCGATTCCAGTCCTGATCGATGTTTTGGGTAGATCTTCCAGGGAACAAACAAACTTGGTCATTTGTTTGTTGATTTTTCTTGTTGTCAACAATTTATTTACAACTTTTTTATTTTCAGTTAAATCGTGTCTCCTCCCTCCCTCAGTTCTCAGTGGATTGCAGTTCTGATTGTTTTATTTGAAAGAACTAGACCTTCTGCACAAAACTTGGTCATTGTATTGTCAAATTATTGTGAGTAGTTGTCGTTGTCAGTAGTAGCAGAGTAGTATTGTCAGTATATTGTCAGTAGTAGCAGAGAATTCCACTACTACTGGTTGCCTGGCCCCTCCTCCTCTCCACTCCTGCCCAGTTCACTCAAGATTGCTATCTGTCCTGGTTTGCTGTTGGTGGAATGACCTTCCCATTGAGGTCAGAACTGCTGACTCCCTGACCACCTTCAAGTGCAGACTGAAGACTCGCTTCTTGAGGCTGCACCTCTCTCCTGCTTCCCTGCCCACTGTGTAACTGCATTTCGGTCTTGACCAACCCAGGCTGTATCCTGTCTAGCATGGGGTTAGCCATTCGAGTTCTCTGTTTAGTTGTACTTTATACAGTTGGTTTGTTTCCTTGGTGGTTTGAGTACTGGGATTTCAACAGCATATTACACTAAGTATATGCTGTCACTTGTTCAGTTGGCACAAGAAGTTTCTTGTCTGGAAGTTCAGCACTTCATGTACCTGACTTTTGCACTCGTTGTACGTCGCTCTGGATAACAGCGTCTGCTAAATGTCATGCAATGTAATGTAATTTTTTTGCTAACAAATTAGTAATTAGGTCAACTTAACAAATTTTCTTCTGACTAGAGTTGTATCTCCTCTCTCATTTAGCATGCAAATTCAGTTCTGCTCAATGTTTTGGGTAGATCTTTCATTGAAGAACAAAATGTAGTCCTTTGTTGAGTTTCCTGTTTTAAACAATTTGTCGTGGAGGTTGGTCCTCTCTCATATTGTCACATTTCAGTTTCGTTTGATATTTTGGTTATTTTGATGGCAGGCCAGATGAGCTACTACTCTCCTTGACGTTCTGGTTCTGTTAATAATATTACAACATAATAATACTGTCGAAAATACAGTTACAGTAGAACTATGGTACAGATATTGAAATATGCAAGAGGTCTGTGATTTCACTTTTATTTATTTACAACAAAATTTACAGTTTACAACAAAAAGTAGTACTTTGTTGTGTTCCCCTTAAAATCTCAATTGGTCAGGCTGTATCAGATAGACCTCTCTGGCCAAGCAGACTTGGGTAATGTTCAAAGTGTCAATGATAGGGTTTGATTTACACAGGTTGGACTGTAGAGCTTGTGTCTGCTGGTCTGGGGGGATAAACAGGTTGGCCAGTTTCCGAGGGCTTTCGAGTTGATCAGTTGCACAGATAGACGTCTATAAACGTCTGTCTCATGGCCCGTGGCTTTTTTTCCTGCTTGGTTACTGATGTTATCATTGAGACCAGGATAAAGATGTGGAGACATTCCTCCTACTGGCTATTGACAGGAATGAAAGTCTGCTTCTTGCTTTCAGGATATATTAGGCTAATTAGGTCTCTGGTCAGTACAAGCAGAGAGTGGTGCAGATTCCCAGGTAGATAATCACTCAACTATAAAATCCACCGAGCACATTGGTGGACCTAACATCATATACTTTTAACAATATACCCAAAACATACACAGTTTGTCTTTTTATGACTAGCCGTGGTTAATACGTAAGGAATAAAACACAACAGAGTGTGCTGTTACAGGGAAATAATCAGCGACAAGTTAATTACCACCCTGGCATTGATTATTTTCCAATAACAGCATAGTGTTTTATTCTTCTTATACCATTTGCAAACAATTAAAATGATTTAATTTATTACTAACTGACAGATTGTATTTTTTATCCATTTATAGTTACATTTATTGTTGTGGAAGAGCTATGAGACAAGTTAGTTCATGTTGACTTGAGCTATAAACAGATCTTTCCTCCCCAAACTCATTCATCTCATCTCATTATCTCAAGCCGCTTTATCCTTCTACAGGGTCGCAGGCAAGCTGGAGCCTATCCCAGCTGACTACGGGCGAAAGGCGGGGTACACCCTGGACAAGTCGCCAGGTCATCACAGGGCTGACACATAGACACAGACAACCATTCACACTCACGGTCAATTTAGAGTCACCAGTTAACCTAACCTGCATGTCTTTGGACTGTGGGGGAAACCAGAGCACCCGGAGGAAACCCACACGGACACCATGCAAACTCCACACAGAAAGGCCCTCGCCGGCCCCGGGGCTCGAACCCAGGACCTTCTTGCTGTGAGGCGACAGCGCTAACCACTACACCACCATGCCGCCCCTCCCCAAACTCTTTTTTAGGTAATAATAAGG
The DNA here is from genome assembly GCF_027579695.1 of Neoarius graeffei. Lineage (NCBI taxonomy): Eukaryota > Metazoa > Chordata > Actinopteri > Siluriformes > Ariidae > Neoarius > Neoarius graeffei. Next base: position 12,504,026 of record NC_083596.1, on the reverse strand, counting down.
GAGAAATAAAAAAAGACAGACCTTCCCATGGTGGAAAGCTTACTTTAAAAAAGTGCTGACACTGCAGACTCCTTCCATAAATGGTAAATAAATATGACCGTACATTTCAATGCTTAGGATTTTCTTCACTAAATAACACCGCATTTTAAAAATATGCTTATTTATGACTTAGATTATGTAGAACATCCGTACACGTCCCTATGAATGAGCTGTTACTATAGAAACAATAACATACTGTATTATAAAAAAAGGCCATAATAGTTGTCAGAATTACTATTACAGAAAATTTATCAACACCTTTTAGCCAATCAGATACAAAGCTCTGATGAATTAGGCAGAATAGCAGACACACAACAGCCCACATTCAGAACTGCATATTACTGTCTTAAATAATATGCAGTTGTGGACTTAGTCCAATGGAACTGGCACTAGTTTTCAAAATGATTGACCACAAATAGCATATTCTTTTGACATACTATTTAGTAAGTTAATATGTGCTTTTGACCGAAAAAGAAAACTGCACTACATCATACTTTATTCTGTCCACAGTCACTGGAGATGAGGAATTGCACACTCTGACTGGCTACTCTACTACTAGGATATCAGCTCATATACTGTGAGTAGAGAAAAAAAATGGTGGCGCATGTTGCTGAACCAACCGAGGACGAAATAAAAACTCTACTTGAAAACAAAACCCCCAAAAATACAAAAAAAAAGCAGCAAAATATGGAATAAAAGCATTTGTTGGTAAGAATGTATCTTTTGTTTTTTTAAGAATTATTATTATCTCATTTTTCACAAACTGCTCCTGTCATTTCACCGGTTTGTTTACATTCTAAGTGGAAATGATTTTCTCAGACGTTTTGTATAAAGTTTTTATTTCTCAAATTTGCAAAAAAATAAATATAAAAATGCTCTGCTTCTCAAAATCCAGTGAATGTGGATAGAATAAAACAGTTATTCCACTCAACCTCGTTGTACATGACTTATAGCCGACGAGGCGCTCAGCTCGTGTACGACTCGATTTTGTGAAATAACTGTTAATTATTCTATTATAGAAATGTTCCTTGTTTTGGTATTTATGGACATTATACACTCACCGGCCACTTTAATAGGAATTTCTTCTTGAGTCTAAGATTCCTGTTCTTGGCTGCAGGAGTGGAACCCAATGTGGTCTTCTGCTGTTGCATGCTGAGATGCTTTTCTGCTCACCACGGTTGTAAAGAGTTGCTATAAATTGCTATATCCTTCCTGGCAAAAAAAGCTTGAACCAATCTGGCCATTTTCTGCTGACTTCTCTTCTCAACAAGATGTTTCCACTCACAGAACTGTCACTCACTCACTCAATGTTTTTTGTTTTTCGCACCATTCTGTGTAAACTCTCGAAACTGTTGTGTGTGAAAATCCCAGGAGATCAGCAGTTTCTGAAATACTCAAACCAGTCCGTTCCATCTGGCTCAAACCAACACCCATGCCACAGTGAAAGAAAGTCACACTTTGAGATCACAATTTTTCCCATTCTGATGTTTGAAGTGAACATTAACTGAAGCTCTTGATTTGTATCTGCATGATTTTATACACTGTGCTGCTGTCAAAGGATTGGTTGATTAGATAACTGCTTTAAACAGCAGGATTGGGTGTTCCTAATAAAGTGGTCGGTTTCTTCCAACCCACACACCATTGCAGATAGACGGAATGAGGAGTTTAAATTGCCCTCTAAATTGGGTGTGAATGTGTTTGCTTAGTGCTCACAGATTGTTATCCCATCCAGAGTGTATTCCTGTGTCATGTCCAGCGTTCCCAGCTCTGGACAGGCTCCAGATTTGTTGTGACTCTGCCCAGGGTAACTACTGAAGCTAAATAAATACATTTATTCTTGTCTGTGATTTCCAGTCATCAATGCAAAAGCAAAATCATTTGAAAGAGCACACGGAGAAAACCCCATCTTAAATTTGTCGACATAGATCTACATCTGCACATGCCCTATAACTGAGTCGTAGGGCCACTGTGTATGTGATCCATAGCCTGAGTGAGCGGTCATTAATCTGATACTGTATCTCAATCAGGGCAGCCGAGACTATTCTGTAAGTCTCTCACCCTCAGCACTGCCGCAGTAGCACATAGCTCAGCTCCATGTCGTGCCCACATTCATAAGAGGGCATCATCACCTCTGCACTCAGCTATGCCAACAATTGTTCAGGCCAGGATTAGTTTGGTGGATAATGTTACGGCTCATTTTATTCCTGCGGAGTTGCTTGGTGTGGAGTGTGGCAAGCTACGGAGAGAGGGGATGATTTACAATGCGTTGACTGAACGCAGCAGGTTTACCCAGAGTTTCCAAGGAGAGACCCCCAGCTTGGGGCCTGACCTAAGACACACATAGCATTCAGGCAGGTTTCATTTAGCGAGGGGGAGAAAGGAAGGAGAATGCAAATATATTAAATTACACCTTGTTGGTTGATGTCATTTAGGTCCATGGTTCTTCCAGAGGTTCATGATGAATAGCCTTGTGGTCTGCGTTCTCTTTTTTGTGCAGATCATAGTTGTTTATTATGAAAGATAATGTATTTATTATTGAGGTGTTATAGTTATCAGCCTATTTGACTAGTCACTTATATCGAATGGTTTTAATCCAAACATCAGCGATTCAAAAACGAGTAGGCTTATAAATAAAATGCCAACACAAATATAATATTCTTATTGTTATTATTGGGAATCCATGGCCTAATGATTAGAGAAACAATTTGGGACCAAAAGGTTGCTGGTTCAATTCTCTGGACCAGCAGGACTGGCTGATGTGCCCTTGAGCAAGGTGCCCAACCCCCAACTGCTCTGGCAAGTGTGGTGGCATTCCTTGTGTCTGTCTAGCCAAAGAAAAACTGCATGATGCGATTATCAGTTTGGGCAGGTAACCTGGCCATAATAATAATAATAAAGTTGTGTGGGTGGAACATTCAAAAATAAAGATCTCTGTCTCCAAGAAATAGTCGAAAGTCCTTCCTGTGCCATGCAATCGGGCATATTGGGTGGCGCTGATCTCCATTTCTACAGCCCTTGGCCTCTCGCCTATACAAATAGGGTTACAGTGGGGGGGCCTAGTCCTCTGGTAACCGTGAGAGTTTGACTCCCCACTTGCATCTGTATTGCAGCGTGCCTTGCTAGATGGCAGTAGGTACCACTTTTTATGATGGTCTTTGGTATGACCCGACCGCGAGTAGAACTCACGATCGAGAGGCAGACATGCTAACCACTAGGCCAACTCGCCCAAGAAATAGGCAAAATATTATTTTACATATTTAAATACCAAGCCTAATAACTGAATACTTGGATTAAGTTTAAAAAATTAATCGGTAATGAGGGGTCTGTAGATTTATTTTAAGGTTAAAGTGTCCCTAGTGGTAATAACTTTGAGAACCCCTGATTTAGCCGGATTTAAGTCATGTTTATGAGAGGAATTTGGTACTATATTCAGTGTAATTGTATTGTTTTGGTACCAAATCATGTAGATAAGCCATGTTAAATTCATTAAAGAGGCTTTTTGTTACTGTATGATATTCTGTATCAATACTAACCTGCCTCGCAGAAACATTTCTAAACAACAGTTGACCAAGACAAGCATTTGACTTTCTCTAAAATGGTACACCACAACAATATTAAAAAAAAATGTAGAGAAAATAAAACGCTTGTCAGTGTCAACTGTTAGAAATGTTTGTATCATCATCATCATCATCGTCATCATCTTGTTTAGTATTAGCTACTTTGGCACCATCTTACCATTTGCCCACTCCTGTTTGTTTTACCTCTAGCTTTTCATGACGCTTTTCTCCATCTCTTTTGCAAAGCAAAATAAAATAATTTAGCATAGTTTTACTTAGGTTACATGCAAAAATGAATAATTATGTAAATTGGCTTAAACAGGTCACAGTTAAAACCAGTTCTCTACACTAACAATCATGCAACCTTTGCAAACAAACTTAGCCCTGTGTAATATAATCCATGCTCATTGTTGCACTGCCAAAAATGTATCCATAATGATTTTCTTTCTGTAATATGATGTCTTCAAGAAGAATCAAATATACTTCATAGCAATTTTCTCCCAGGATGTATGTATGCAGCAGCTGTCTTTGGCCTACTTAGCCATCTGGATGGTTAGTCCATGGAGATGATAATGCACTTTATGATGAGGGGAGGATGAAACCTTTGACCTTCATAGCCCTTTGACCTCTCTGAGCAATATTCCTTTGGTTTCCTATAACTAACATATGCTTACTCGTCCGATATGTTAAGAGAAATTTATAACCATGAGTCTGCCGATAACTCCTTTTGACCAATATCTTCAGTTTAGCACTCTTGGGGAAAAAAATGAAAGTCCTAGTTTTCCACAGCTCTCAAAGCACCACTAATTCTTAGCACTAATGCTTGATCACATGCATGAGATGCATTCCAGTACCCAAACTCTAATGCTTCCGCAACTGACCTGTAGCTCTTAAAAATGTTTGATATTTGATTTTATTTTATTTAAGCTCTACTTTTCCAGGTCCAGTTGCATCATGATTGTGAACGAAGGACCCAAATTTCTGTTCTCATGGAAGACGTTGTGATGCTTGAGGGAAAAGATCTTTATAAATTTATCTGTGTTCTGTCATCTCTATGCGTTTCCTCGTTATTCTGTGTATTCGACATACTGACATTTATAGAGCATTTCCCAAGGGCATTTCTCTGCTATCCGCTAGGACATTGCCTTATGGGTGGTGGGTGATGAATAGCACCAGATCCTACTTCCTTGGCTCCTTTCAATAGATGCCTATGGGCAATGACAGATAATTTTTTTGGGCTGAGATTTAATTAGATACTCCAGTGCAATGCACAGTTGACCCTGGAGGTTGTTCTGTACTAATCACAGTAAGAATCTTAAGTGTGTTCAACGATGAACACAAAAATCGGGTCTTGGTCTTTTGGGACAAAAAAAAAGAGTTATTGTTTTTGTTTCCTACTAAGATTTATATATTTTGGGAATGTAACCAAATACATTACTTGAATGAACAGATAATGTGTTCTTAACAGATACAAATACAGATATGAATAGAACACTGAAAAAAGAGGAAAATGGGGGTTGTGGAATTTACAAAAATGAAATTAATATACATGACATGATTTCTTTATGTTACCTCTCTGAACATATATAAATCATGTAGAACTGATTGATTTTTGAGGAATGTCAAATCTATGAATTTCAGTCATAGTAACTCTGCCCATTTTGAAGACGTCGGCAGCGGATGCAGGTGCACGAGCTAGGCAAGGCCAGACATTTTCAAGTTCAGTCCACCATAGAGTATTAACTTTAATCCAGCAAGGAAGATATACAAAACCAAGAAAAAAAAAATTTGGCTTCAACAAGTTAGTTATAAATGCTGAGCATGCAAATCAGTCACGTTAATTTAACATAGGATAATTAAATACAGCTAACATAAAAAAATCCTCCATGTTAGCAAATAAAACATGTTTGATTGACAAAAAAAATCTTTGTGTTAACATGAATAAATCATGTTTGTTAAACATGACAAAAGTTGGTACATTGAACATGACTAAATTTGGTCAAGTGAACATGATTTTAATGTGTGCAACCGATGTACATGATTTTTTCATTTTAAATCCACAGCCGGGCGGCACGGTGGTGTAGTGGTTAGCGCTGTCGCCTCACAGCAAGAAGGTCCGGGTTCGAGCCCCGTGGCTGGCGAGGGCCTTTCTGTGTGGAGTTTGCATGTTCTCCCCGTGTCCACGTGGGTTTCCTCCGGGTGCTCCGGTTTCCCCCACAGTCCAAAGACATGCAGGTTAGGTTAACTGGTGACTCTAAATTGACTGTAGGTGTGAGTGTGAATGGTTGTCTGTGTCTATGTGTCAGCCCTGTGATGACCTGGCGACTTGTCCAGGGTGTACCCCGCCTTTCGCCCGTAGTCAGCTGGGATAGGCTCCAGCTTGCCTGCGACCCTGTAGAAGGATAAAGCGGCTAGAGATAAAGAGATGAGATCCACAGCCTATTTTTTTCAGTGAAGAAAAAGGTCAGATGAGTGGGTAGTTACTACTTTCATACAGACATGAGTGAGTGATCAGATAAGAAGCTTGCAAAGAAAAAAAATCCCTCTTGTTAACATGAGAATATGGTGTACTTACACCATTCATTCATTCAGTCATCGATCCTTAGGACTGTGATGGATTAAATTTGCTCATATTTTGGGGAATAGAACAAACACGTACTGTGGGTAGGCACAAACAAAAACAAGACCGTCAATGACGGCGTAGCTCACTCCAGCCCCACGTAGTTCAGAAGGCGCAATCTAAAGTAGGCCACCTTGTGCAATAAATGTTCCAAGCTATATACACTATATACAAGCTATATATAGAAGCTATATACACCCTAGGAATACCAACCTATTTGCCAGAAAGAATCCAAAACGAAGAGGAATTGACCGAAAAGAAGCGATTTTTGTTGAACTGCTCATTAAGGCTTAATTAGTCCATAATTTCACTAATAATTGTAATTAAGCAAATCTGGCAAAATGCCAGAAAGAATCAAAATTGGTGAAGAATTGCGGGAGAAGAAGCGATTTGTGTGGAAACTACTCGTGAGGGCTTAATTACTCCATATCTTCATTATTAATTGAAATTATGCAAATTTGGGTAGAAACTACCTGCATATGCACCCCAGGCAGACCTACCTTCCTGCCAAAAAGAATAAAAATCGGTGAAGAATTGAGAAAGAAGAAGTGATTTTTGTGAAATGTGGATGACGCTGGACGGACTACATGATGGCACAAGCTCATCACCTATTGGTGAGATGAGCTAATAATAACTGCACAAGCAACATTTTTTAAAACCAGGAGATCACAAGTTTGAATACCAAACAATGCCATATCTGGAAACAAACCGAGTACAAGAGTGCAAAATCAACACTAGTCAATCGTATGCAGCTGTTGGCTCATGTATGCAGAAGAGGGTAGATAGACCTTTCTCCTGAGTGTGTTATGTTGCTCTGTGATGCAGCACAAGCAACAGTTTGAAAAGATGTTTTTGGCTGGCTTCATGTGCTGTGGAGGAAGCCTGTGTTAGCCTTTCCCCTTCTTGGTTGATAGAAGAGGGCTGGCTAGCAGGTGGGAATTGGCAGGTGATGACACTGGGAAGAAAAATCAGGCAGAAAGAAACAGTTCAGAACAATTATGAATATTATAAGTAGCTGAGGTTGAGGAACTGCTAGAATTCACAAACCGTGCTGACAATGTTGGCATTTCTATATCTGGGACTTTTAGTGTTTTCCAGTGTGTCTGGGGGTATAGTGATTGTCATGTTTAATAATATCCATCTATCCATCCATTATCTGTAACTGCTTATCCTGTGCAGGGTCGCAGGCAGGCTGGAGCCTATCCCAGCTGACTATGGGCGAGAGGCAGGGTACACCCTGGACAAGTCGCCAGATCATTGCAGGGCTGACACAGAGACCAACAACCATTCACACTCACATTCACACCTACGGTCAATTTAGAGCCACCAATTAACCTAACCTGCATGTATTTGGACTGTGGGGGAAACCGGAGCACCCAGAGAAAACCCACACAGACATGGGGAGAACATGCAAACTCCACACAGAAAGGCCCCCGTCAGCCGTTAGGCTCGAACCCAGGACCTTCTTGCTGTGAGGTGACAGTGCTAACCACTACACCACCGTGCCATCCCATGTTTAATAATAATTAAAACAAAAAATCCTTCTGGTTTAGGCCACACCCACTTCTTGTTTGGAGCATTAAAAACATTTACAGACAGTGGTACAGCATTACACCAGGGTTTTGATGCAAGAAAATAATCAGAAGAATAAGAATAAAATGGTATATGAACCAGTTTATGGTAGTCTCTAGGGTACAGACTTCTTAGCTAAATATCTAAGAATGACCTTGATCATTTACTTGTCAAGCAAAACACAGAGGTCAATGAATACGTCTTCTTGAGTCATGTCCTCTGATCAGCCTCAGTCATACAACATTAGTATGAGACACTCCCTATTTCATCTACCATTGCAGTGTCCATTGACCTAATGACCTTGTAAGTCTGACCTTCAACCTCTGATGTTGACCTCTTCCCCCAGCCTCTTATTTTTTGGTCTAGAGTCGCCATTGACTACCTGCCAGGCACCTGCTGTGAGAAATGAAACAGTAGGGAATGCATCTCTAGGGACCTCTTCAGTCCCTTAGACAACAGGCGAGCTCAGTCCCGGCTTCTGAATGGACCTTGAGTGGGCCTGGTAAACCAATCTCCCTAATTATCTATTGAAAGAACATTCTTTTTCCTTTCGGAGTCATTACTCCTATTTCAATTGCTGAAAAGTAACATGGAGGAACAAAAAAAGAAGGGATTGAGAAAAAAACTACAACAGTTCACAGATTCCTGATTTCCACCATGGTTAATTGCTGGGGAAGTAGACCGAGCAATTGCAGTGCTAAATATAAACTGGAATTAAAAGGTTAAATAAAGGTTCTGAAGAAATACTTAAAAAAAATAAACTTTTAGATGACATTGTTGGCATGAAATAAGAGACATATGTCCAGCTTCCTATAATAGCTCAAATTGCTTGGGATAAATTCCGATGTATTTGCTGGCATGCACATCCACTGTCGGATTAACAGTTTATTTAAGACTTAAATACAAGTCAAAGTCCTTTCCGTGCCAGGACCTGGTCTACCCAGGCAGTCTCCCATCCCAGTACTAACCAGGCCCTTAAGGTGCATTGGACGCGTCAATCTCCACTTCTATAGCCTTCAGTCTCTTGCCTATACAGCGAGGGTCACAGTGGGGGGCTGGTCCTCTGGTAATCATGAGAGTTTGACTCCCAACTCACATCTTTATTCCAGCATGCCTTGCCAGATGGCAGTAGGTACCATTTTTATGATGGTCTTTGGTATGACCCAACTGTGAGTAGAACTCATGATCTCCCAATCGAGAGACGGACACACTAACTGTGACGCCAGCTCATGGTAAGACTTAAATACAGTAGCCCTTAATTGCAAAACGCATTAAGAAACAAACAAACACAAACAAACAAACAAACATACAAAAATACTACAGCAGCCTCACAAAGATGACAACAAAACAAAAAATACAACAGAAAATCGAACGAAAAACATTAAAGCTAGATGGCCTTTCGATTTCATAAAATCGGTGAAATTTAGTTCCCTCTGAAATTTGGTCATTGTGATATATGTTTATTTCTGTAATATCTTACAAAATATCAGGCCATTCTGTGGCTGGGAAGTTATTTAATTTGAGGGGATTAAAGCAAATAATGTGCATGAAATCACTCGCTTCACGCAGTCAGAGGACGTCCATGTGTGCATTCGTAGGTTTACCTTGGCTGTGCACTGACAGTTACATCATCTTGTCGCTAAACGAACAGCTGATCACACCGAGGTGCTCACTGACCGCCGATATTTATTAGTTTGGTCCTGCATTTCCTTTCCTTCACAACATAACTTCTTTTCTTCTCGCTTTCCGTTACTGGAGTCGTTTTTTTCACGTTTCATTCACACCCCTTACGAAAATCTACCATGGTTAACTATGGTTTTACCATGGTTTTATGTAGTAACCATGGTTATACTATGGTTTTTATGTAGTAACCATGATTCTACCATGGTATCTCATAGTTATTCTAAGTACTATGACCCAACCCATAGTATTACTATGGTTCATCCATGGTAGTAACCATGGTTCTACTGTGGTATTTCATGGTGATTCTAAGTACTATGAATCAACCATAGTATTACTATGGTTTATCCATAGTACTGCAGTAGCTGTGGTAGCATCATAGTTGTATGTGTAATAGGTCATAGTAACTATGAAATTAGTTTAAAAAGGGATAGTATGGTTTTTAAAAGGATGCACTAACTGTAGTATTACCATGCTTTCGTCCAACAGTCAATGCTGTAGAGAAGGATCTCGATTAGCCCAGATACATTAACATTTACCATAGTGAAACCATGGTTAAATCATGGTTAAACCATAGTCATGAACCATGGTTTTCATGGTTACCCAAAAAACCATGAAAACCATGAATAACTATAAACCATGGTAAAACCATGGTTAGTTTTCATAGTAAAACCATGGTTAATTTTCGTAAGGGACACTCACATCTTCCATTTTTCTCTCCTGTTTCAAATTTGTATCCCACAATGCCTTGCGCAAACAGAGAAAGCCCACCACGTGATGCATGATGTAGTATCTTGAATTGGATCATGGTGAAGCAGGAAAAAATAGCAGAGAATTTAGGGCCACATGGCCCTAAATTCATTAATTGTTCTTTAAAAAAAACTAATCAATTTGGAAGTCTGTGATTCGAATTCAGTAGCTTTCAGTCCACTAAACAAAACTAACTGGGTGTCAGGGAAAATTCTTTTTATGACCTACACTTGAAAAATCTGAAAGACAGTCTACCTTTAACATTACCTCAAAATGGAAAGGGGTAGGCTCTTATTGAACATCACCCGCTCATGGCTGATTGGACCTGGTATACGACTATTAGAGGGTGATATTTTTTCAGGAATCCTGTGGGTCACAGTATTCCTGTGAGAGACAATTTCACTATTCATCACGTGACTGGAATAGGACAGGAAAAAATGTCAATGGGGCAGGTGGGATGGGAATCACAACAACCATAAGTCAGGTTTTATATATAAATATGCAGTTCTGATATGAATAAATTATATTTGCTTTATTTTGAACATGGGAATGGGATAGGACAGGAGTCATTCTTCTGGGATTGGGATGGGATAGGATATTTGTTTATTTTGTCATTGGGTTGGGAATGGGAATGGGATGAGAGTGAAAATCCACTCTCGTGTCAGCCACTAATAGCTATCAAGTTAAATTGTTTCAGTCTGGTATCTAGTTAGCCTAGTAAAATGATTTAATGCAAAGTTATTTCTGTTATGTTCTGATAGTGAGGAGGAATTCTTAAATCACTTCTTTTAGGCATTTTCATAAGCCTTAAATTACTCATAATAATGCTGTCAAAAGTTTACAACCCACAATAATGTGAATACCTTCAATTAAAAAAACAAACCACTGACTCATATTTCAGACTACTGTAAACATTATTAGTTCATCCGGCCAACAGGTGATGAGCTTTATGCCATCACGTGTTGTCTGTTGTCTGTTCGGCGTTGTCCACATTTCATGAAAATTGCTTCTTGTATCTCAATTCTTCACCAGTTTTTATTCTTTTTGGCAGGAAGGTAGGTCTGCCTAGGGTGCATATGATTTCTACCCAAATTTCTATAATTGCAATTAATAATAATGAAGATATGGACTAATTAAACCCTAACAAGCAATTTCCACACAAATCGTTTCTCCCTCAATTCTGTACTGATTTTGATTCTTTCTGGCATGAAGGTAGGTGTACCTAGGGTACATATAACTTCTATAACCTTAATGAGCAGTTCAACAAAAATCGCTTCTTCTCAGTCAATTCCTCGCCATTTTAGATTCTTTCTGGTGAATAGGTAGGTATTCCTAGGGTGTATATAGCTTACAACATTTATTGTGCAAGGTGGCCCACTTTAGATCGTTCCTTTTGGACTAGATGGGGCTGGAGTGAGCTATGCCGTCACTGATGGTCTCGTTCTGCTTGCTATTTGATTGAAGTATGCTGCAAACAATCAGCAACAAGCATGTGATGTTAAATAAAGATGTCGTCTTTTCTGTTGTGGTGCATTTGGTTTTGGTGTCTTTTGTAGTTACAGGCCATGAGAACATCAGTGACGTGTTTTATTTAAATCAGATCATATCTATTAAACATATTGGCGAGGTTAAGATCAGGTTGGTTGTGTCAACCCTGCTGTACTGTTTTCACTAAAGGTTTCAAGCACTAGCCAGTGGAAAAGAGGTGATAGGAGCTTCTTTGATTTAAAAATAAACCAAGAAAAATGCAGCTGCCCCTTTTGAACCAGTGGTCTCATGTCTCCTATTACTTCAATAGAAATAGGTAGGAATCAGTGTATATTGGTTCATGTTCTATCTGATTTCTTTCTTTGAAAGATCAGACATCTGCAGCCATCCCTTGACGTGATGTTGAAGGCTTAAGAATCTCCAAAGAACAGTAACCAGATCCCTGGAAAAGGATCCTTCAAGCGTATTTTATCACTCAGACTTGTGTATCGCTGCATGTGCTGTTCAACATATAACCATTCCAAGAATTTACAGATACCTCAAATGTCTTCACAAGATGATAGCTTTGAACTCAACAGTTCTAACAGCTCGTATCCTCCCAGGTTTCTTTTTGCCAACTACAAAGGTGCTTTAAATCTTCCACCACTGCAGCTTGGGAGGACTGTTTTGCCATAACCTGTTCTTAGTACAAAAACCCCCGGCATATCCTATCATCGGCCAATGACTGAAGCATTTCACTCAGCATTTCACTCCACGCCTTTTCTTTTTCTGCCTCCTGAAAGGGATATTGATATTAGTATTTCCTTTCCACCTCTCAACTTTGTATTTTAGTACTGTATCTACTATCTGACTCTATAACACTCATTCATTATGCATGAATTCTATTGACATAGTAATCCATATCCATATCATAAATTCTTTGTTTATGTGCAAACGAGAGTTTTTCTCATGAATTAATCCAAGCATGTGACCACAACTGATCCTTAAGGGGAAAATATATTACAGAATATCACACACTGATAGAATTTGACCCTACTTCGTACCTTCTTTGGCAGTAAATGGTTAAAAAAAACCCGAAAACAACAACAGTCTGGTGGTTATTCCCAAGCTGTGAGTTTTGCCACTGCCCCAGTGTGAGAGCTGTCACTAATAATAAGCTGCAAACAATCTGACTCTGGCCTGCTGGACACACGCTGTCCTTGGAGTGCTCATTTGAAAGTCTGTGTCTGAATGCGACATCATCGCCAACACCAGGCTTCACAGGCAGGCTGCAGAGACACGGGTCCAATCTCCAGAAAGCCTTGGGCCAAGGCATGGCAACTTAATGCAATGGCCTTCCAATCCCTAGCAGGCCTGACCTCCTCTTTTACTCTCCAGTAAGCTCACAGTGTTGTGTAATTTGTCATAAATTGCAGGCTGACACTCGGATAAAGAGAGGAAAGTGCGGGCTACTGAATTACAGCTTTTAGCTCCTGACAGTCATATATTAAACATGGGACCAGCCTTCAAGCTACAACCACTTTGCTACCACTTTGGATATCATTTTCATTTTTCAACTATCTTAGATCTGACTATTTTTGTTCTAGCTAACTGATTTGACCAATTAGTTGTAGCGGTAGTACAGATGCCATGATACCACTTTTTCCTTTTCGGATTCTGAAACTAAAACCTTGAGTGTCAGCTGATGGATACTTATCCGATATTATCTGTTCTTTAAACAAAAAAAAAAGAGTGTTAAGCCTTAAAATTGTGAGCTATACTACTAAAAGAAGGCTGTCTGTCTCTGTCTGTTCACCAATGCAAATCAACATGGCTGGACACACATACTCCATACTTTGCACATGGATTGGTGACACCCCAGAGAGGCCCAAGACAACATTTTTGATTTTCCAAAACATGGGATTAGTGCTAATCCAACACACTATTCATTTCCTGTAGGCTACATGCTCGTGCTAACACACTGCACACAGCCTCGGTGGGGAATCCCCCCCAATGCGCCTGAGAGTTTCAATTGTATGGGACCATGCAATCAGCACTCTTCAGTGGATACTTTGGCTAGGGCTGAATCTACGTCACTGAGGAGACGCGGGGAGCGATTAATGTCATTTTGACAGAACACAGTGAAAATATATATCACATGTGTCCACTCAACTCTTCACTGGGCCATTCAGAGGAAATCAGGTTCACGGGCAATAACTACTAGTAACAAGAGTGCTCTGAGAGCACAATATCCCCCCGCTGGCAACTATGCCATAACTCTGGTAAAATGCAACTGAATTGAATGAAACTGAAATATGCATATTACTGACATATAACAAAGAATCATGTCAAGTTTTGTGAAATTCCTACAACAATTATGAGAGTAATTGATTTCAGAAGGTGAGTACCCTTCCCGGGATGGACAGATGGATGGACGGATGGACGGGCAGACATTGCCATGACATAATCCCCCTTCAGGCCTTTCGACCAGTGGGGGATAACAATTGTGAGGGAAGTTGATTTCAGAAAGCAAGCACAACTTGATGAAATTGCCAAAGTACAAGTTTGTTAATAATCAAGGCCATAACTCTGGTAAAATTTGCCCAAATTAAACAAAATTTCAATATGCATATAACAAAGTCTTTTGCCAAGTTTAGTGAAATTCCTCCACAAATTGTGAGAGGAGTTGATGTCAGAAGGCAAACACACCTTCATGAAATTGTGAAAGTACAAGTTTGTTAATCAAGGGTAACTTGATTGCCTGGGGAGCAGTTGGGGGGTTAGCTGCCTTGCTCAAGGGCACTTCAGCAATTTGTGCTGGTCCAGAGAATCAAACCAGCAACCTTTTGGTCCCAAAGCTGCTTCTCTAACCATAAGGCCATAGCTTCCCTACAGTTCTTCCACTCCAGCCTTGGTAAACCATGTCTTCATGGAGCATGCTTTGTGCACAGGTGCATTGTCATGCTGGAACATGTTTATGCTCCTTAGTCCCAACAAAATGAAATTCTAATGCTAAAGACATTCTGGACAACTATGTGCCTCAATCTTTATGGCAGTAGTTTGGGGAAGAACAACTTATGAATGTAATGGTCAGGTGTCCACAAATATGTTTGACACTATAGTGTAGCTATCTAGCAAAAGATACCCCTTAGACATTATCCTGAGCCATACCTGCATCATTTGCAGATCATTATTACGGCGTCTCCTTTGAAACATTTAAAATTAAACATAGACGATAAAATGGGTCACGGATACTCATCTGTCTCTACTGTCTCAGACATTGCTGCTGCTGACTGAGCATTTACAGTATACCTTGGGGGATCTGATCAATGCCATCTTTAAGCAGTAGTAGTAATAATCTAAATATGCACATTTACTCATAGACTGGAAAGGTTTCATTATCAGTGACTCGTGTGCTTTCCAAAAATAAATAAATTACAAAAAAATAGGAACTAGAAAATATATACTGTATAATATACATTTCTTGTGTAACATACAGTGATGCTTGAAAGTTTGTGAACCCTTTAGAATTTTCTATATTTCTGCATAAATATGACCAAAAACATCATTAGATTTTCACACAAGTCCTAAAAGTAGATAAAGAGAACCCAGTTAAACAAATGAGACAAAAATATTGTACTTGGTCATTTATTTATTGAGGAAAATGATCCAATATTACATATCTGTGAGTGGCAAAAGTATGTGAACCTCTAAGATTAGCAGTTAATTTGAAGGTGAAATTAGAGTCAGGTGTTTTCAGTCAATGGGATGACAATCAGGTGTGAGTGGGCACCCTGTTTTATTTAAAGAACAGGGATCTATCAAAGTCTGATCTTCACAACACATGTTTGTGGAAGTGTATCATGGCACGAACAAAGGAGATTTCTGAGGACCTCAGAAAAAGCGTTGTTGATGCTCATCAGGCTGGAAAAGGTTACAAAACCATCTCTAAAGAGTTTGGACTCCACCAATCCACAGTCAGACAGATTGTGTACAAATGGAGGAAATTCAAGACCATTGTTACCCTCCCCAGGAGTGGTCGACCAACAAAGATCACTCCAAGAGCAAGGCGTGTAATAGTCGGCGAGGCCACAAAGGACCCCAGGGTAACTTCTAAGCAACTGAAGGCCTCTCTCACATTGGCTAATGTTAATGTTCATGAGTCCATCAGGAGAACACTGAACAACAATGGTGTGCATGGCAGGGTTGCAAGGAGAAAGCCACTGCTCTCCAAAAAGAACATTGTTGCTCATCTGCAGTTTGCTAAAGATCACGTGGACAAGCCAGAAGGCTGTTGGAAAAATGTTTTGTGGATGGATGAGACCAACATAGAACTTTTTGGTTTAAATGAGAAGCGTTATGTTTGGAGAAAGGAAAACACTGCATTCCAGCATAAGAACCTTATCCCATCTGTGAAACATGGTGGTGGTAGTATCATGGTTTGGGCCTGTTTTGCTGCATCTGGGCCAGGACGGCTTGCCATCATTGATGGAACAATGAATTCTGAATTATAGCAGTGAATTCTAAAGGAAAATGTCAGGACATCTGTCCATGAATTGAATCTCAAGAGAAGGTGGGTCATGCAGCAAGACAACGACCCTAAACACACAAGTCGTTCTACCAAAGAATGGTTAAAGAAGAATAGTGTTAATGTTTTGGAATGGCCAAGTCAAAGTCCTGACCTTAATCCAATGGAAATGTTGTGGAAGGACCTGAAGCGAGCAGTTCATGTGAGGAAACCCACCAACATCCCAGAGCTGAAGCTGTTCTGTACGGAGGAATGGGCTAAAATTCCTCAAGCCGGTGTGCAGGACTGATCAACAGTTACCGGAAACGTTTAGTTGCAGTTATTGCTGCACAAGGGGGTCACACCAGATACTGAAAGCAAAGGTTCACATACTTTTGCCGCTCACAGATATGTAATATTAGATCATTTTCCTCAATAAATAAATGACCAAGTATAATATTTTTGTCTCATTTGTTTAACCGGATTCTCTTTATCTACTTTTAGGACTTGTGTGAAAATCTGATGATGTTTTTGGTCATATTTATGCAGAAATAGAAAAAATTCTAAAGGGTTCACAAACTTTCAAGCACTACAGTAAACGAAGCTCTGTGTTTATCAGGCAGATAGGCAGGTAAGATGCAGGTCTTATACGATGAATGATGACACTTGCTGGTTTGTAATCTCTTCACATCTGTTTCTAATTGCAACCATGTACAAACATGGGGGGGAAAAAAAAGCCAGAGCTCTAGTCCCTTTGGAGCTTTCTGGAAACTTGAGGAGACAAATTCATACAGCTTCTCGTGTTACAGAAATCCAGTTTTCCAGTCAACATAGCCAACTGAGATCCATTGATGATGACCCCACTGTCATCATCTTCAAGCTTCTGCTTTCTATAACTTATATTCACAATATTCATGTTCTCCTGTAGTATGTCTTTGATCCTGAAGCCCCACCGGTGACTTCATAACTTGAGAATATGCTGTTATTATTATTATGGATGATCAGAGAAACTGCACAGAAAGACATTTCTCAATAAGAACAGACATGAGAGTAGAGTTTCAATCCTTGTTTCTTATCTTTTTACAAACTCTAAGCTTAAAAGTCTTCAGCTTTTTTTTTTTTAACAATAAGAAGCTACGTGTATCAAAGGCGGCATATTTCTGGAATGTTTGCTAAACCCCCTGCAAGCTCATTGCACAGTAAGGAATGATCAAAATAATCTTAACCACCTGAAACTGAATATACGGTATCATGTTGTATGCCTTGTTCCTACTATTTCCTTTTATTAGCAGTATGGAAATAACTATGGCAATTATTTGAAAACGATACATTCAAATAGAAAGAAGTTTGAGAAATTAGTAATTTGAGGATCTTACACACAAAATAAATGTGAGAAAATACACTGCAATCATATGATGACAGTGGGAGTGTGCTTTGTGAAGCCTGTGCAACTATTTAAAATAATGCAAATTAAAAATTAATTACAATTACATTTGAAACTGCAAAAACAATAAAAAAAAATTAGTCAGTCAATCCATTTAGGAAATAGTTGCATAGGCTAAGTCATTAAAAATTTAACAGATTTTAAATATTAATTATTTAGCCTAATCAGCTATATAGGATCATGCAAATTAGGCTAACATTAATTCAATTAGATTGCTATTAATATTGAATTTAATAACAACAAGAACAACACCAACAACATGAACAAAAACACATTATATAAAATATATATTTAACCTATGCAACTGTATGAAATAGATGCATAGGCTAAATCATTAAAAAATAATTATTTAGCCTATTGAACTATATAAATAATTCAAAATGGACTTCACATAAGATGACTTAAAATTCAATTTGAAACAATAACTAAATAATTAAAAAATAAAGCATAAAATGGCTGTACAGGCTAAATAATGGATTAGTTTACTTTTTTATATTAATTGTTTAGTTTATGCAATTATGTAAAATTATACAAATTAGACTGATATAGACATTAGCAATAAAAAGCTAATAAAGCCTAAATAAATAAGTAATTTAAAGAAAAACCCTGTTTAATATATGCCGTTTAATATATGGGCAACATACTGAAATTTAACGCTACTGTAGGACCAAGAGAAAAGAATGACATTCATACGAGTAAGGCATGGATTATTAGAGCTTATCCATCATGTAATGGTATTTATTTTGGAATAACTTGGATCGTTTTCGGAAGAACAACATTGTCCTAAGTAGCTTGGAGGAAAAAGAGGGGACCTGAGGTTGGAGCATGCAATTTGTTTTAAATGGCTGGGGAAATAAATGCACGCTGGTGAGCCTTCACCCCAGGCAGCTGTAAATCCGGACCTCTGCTCCAACACACCGTCAGTAACCTCAGCCTTAACATTTCCCTTTGCTTATTCCTCCCAGGGGTGCCTTCAAATGGGGGAAATGGAGCTTTTGCTTTCTTTATTTGACATCCTCATCACAAGATCTTGAAGCCTTTTGCCACAATACACTTTGGGTGGATGTGTATGCACAATGAATGAATGAATGAATGAATGAATTTTTCTAGGAAGCTATTTAATTTGAGCCTCCTTGATGTATCTATATCGGTTGTTCTCAAAGTGGGGCCTGTGAAGCATAGCCAGTGGGTTCATGACTCTATCTATCTATCTATCTATCTATCTATCTATCTATCTATCTATCTATCTATCTATCTATCTATCTATCTATCTATCTATCTACACTGGTGGAAATCACAATGTTACATTATCAAAGTTATTATATTTAGGGGTCCAAGCAGATGGTCAACTCCGACCTAGCATGTTCCATCAATGGAAAGTTCTATGGCTCCAAAATTATATAATTTAAACCTTTCTCTTTAAAAATAACTTTCATTAAATAAATATACAGTACCACATTTGACACACCATCCAATACACTGGCTTTTCTTTATTTTTATTAATTAAAAAAAGACACTTCATGTCTTAAAGTGTCATTTCTCTTTACTTAGTTGAGCAATTCTTGACATAATATGGATTACTACAGTTGTGGAATAGGGATATTTACTGTATTTTTATCCCCCACTGGCCAAAAGGCCCAAAGGGAGATTATGTTGTAGAGATGTCGTCTGCCTGTCTGTCCATCTGTCTGTCCGTCTGTCCCGGGAAGGGTACTCACCTTCTGAAATCAACTCCTCTCACAATTTTTGGAGGAATTTCACGAAACTTGACAGGGTTCTTTATTATATGTCGGTAATACGCATAACGCAGTTTCATTCAATTCAGTCACATTTGACCAGAGTTGTGGCCCTTGATTACCAAACTTGTACTTTGACAATTTCATGAGGGTGTAAGAAGGCAAGAAACTTGTCCACTAATTAACTTTTGATGAGGCACAGCTGTTAACTGAAAAGTATTCCAGGTGATTACCTCATGAAGCTGGTTAAGATAATGCCAATAGTGTGTAAAGTGCCATCAAGGTAAATGCTGGATACTTTGAAGAATCTAAAATATGAAACATTTTAAAAAGACTTTTGTTTACCAGATAATTCCATATATGTTCCATATGTTATTTCATAGTTGTGATGTATTCAGTATTGTTCTACAATAGACAAAATAGTCCAAATACAGAAAAACCTATGAATGAGTAGGGGTGTACAGACTATTGACTGGTACTGTATATTGTGGGTGTTGATGGAATTTATTTTAATGTTAAAGGGATCCCTGGCCACAAAAAGTTTGAGAAGCTCTGATTCATAGTGATGCTTTGGAGTTGGTGAACCATGTTGCTGTGTTCAGTGTGTATGTGTGTGTGAGGAATGCACACTGTGGCTCAGTAGCTTTGTGTACAGGACATGCATTATGCTGTTTGGATTTCTGGATTTGACATGGCTGGATATCTAAATGTTTTGATGACCATGCATTGGACGTAAAAAAGGGTAAAATGTAAACAAGACACATAGCTAGAGTGGGGATTTGGGGTTTATATGTTGTGGTTAACACATATATAACATCCCATATTTACTCACCCTAAACTTCAAACGAGGACATGCCTTCGTGCTATATATTTATTAGCTACAAGATGCTATGATGGAAAAAAGGATTCATCAAAATCATGCACTTTCCCATTTCTGTTTGAAAGTTTCTATCCAGCCTGCTACATTCTGAGCTCAGGGATATCAAACTGACAGCCAATGAAGTGCTGGAGGTTTACAGCAGGAAGAGAAAAAGGGTCTTATAAGATTATACATCATCCATCCATCTCTGCTTATCCTGTGCAGGGTTGCAGGCAATCTGGAGCCTATCCCAGATGACTATGGGTGAGAGGCAGGGTACACCCTGGACAAGTCACCAAATCATCACAGGGCTGACACATAGAGACAAACAACCATTCACACTCACAGTCAATTTAGAGCCACCAATTAACCTAACCTGCATGTCTTTGGACTGTGGGGGAAAACGGAGCACCCGGAGGAAACCCACACAGGCATGGGGAGAACATGCAAACTCTGCACAGAAAGGCCCCTGTCAGCCCCTGGGCTTGAACCCAGAACCTTCTTGCTGGGAGGCAACAGTGCTAACCACTACACCACCGTGCTGCCCCATTATACATAATTTCCTTCCTTATTATAATAGTAATGGAGACTGATCTCGACTGTAGCGGCGACGACATTCGAGGCCTCAATTCGAAGTATGCTGAGGAGAGAAGATGAAGACGGAAAGAGAAATTAGCCTCCAGCCAGGAAGAATTGTCCCTCCTGTGCCTGTACTGTAGAAGACTCTTCTATTCTAGACTGGGTCTTCACAGTCATGTTCAAGATAATCAACGCTGAGCTCAGCAACAATGTCAAGCTTATCAAGCTCTATGAGGAAGGAGAAGAAGAGGAATAAGACTTTGACTCCCTACTTGAACTTGAGTGGACTGATGATGACGATAACCATTTTCATCAGAATCGCCACAGTTATTTTTGCAATATTATGAATATGGTTGATGATTAAAAACAAATTTGTGCCATCACTACTTGTACTATTATTAGGCATCCATTCAAATATATGAGAGCATCACATATCAATATAATGGTGATGATGACGTTTGTACTTCGGGGTCGAAGATAACCATGACTTCAATTTGGTGGGTGGCAGTTGTGGGTCCTGAGGTGACTTATGAGGCCAATCTTGGCTGTGAAGGTATGCCCACATGTCATTGTTCCACATGCTAAGGTTGAGTACCTTTACTATCTTTTTGTTGCATTTCGACCGCTGAGTGGGATCCCCGCCAGCCGCGGTGTACTGGCCAGGGTGAGGTGAAGCAGGCTATGTTTGGGGCACCTTTTCTAGCCCTTCCTCCATGGAGATGAGCAGAGAGAATCCTCAACAGACACCCAGGGGGCTGCTGAACTCCACTGCTGCTTTGTTCCAGCAGATATCGACCCTATGCCCTAGGCCACCTGTGTGCAAGTTTGTGACTACAGCTTCCAGTGTTTCTGCACCTGCTGCTTCACCACTTGTCCATCGCCACAGGACTTGAATTTTAAATCATGACTTGTACGTGACTTGGATTAGCGTGAGGGAGAGTTGCACAGCCGTCAGCCTCACTCTTTCGTCCTAAACTAACCAGGTCCAGGGGCAAGACAGAATCAAGATGGCTGAAGCTAGGCCGGGATGTAGTGGATGGCCAACAGTGTTCTACGTGTTGTACTGTGCCCTGATCGCACTCCACAAATGCTTTGCTGGGTTCATCTTCCTGCCGGTTGAACCACCGGCTGGTGGTCTCCTCTGCACAGACTGCTGAGTCCAGTCTTCAGTTGTAACCCTGACCAGGGGGAGTGAGGGGTTGCTAATGCTTGCTCAAGGCACCACACCAGGCTAGTGGAGGGAAGGAGATGCCTTACTACTCCATTGCATGGTGGTCAAGGACGGCACATGCCCACTGCCCTAAATTATATATGGTAATATAATGGTACTCTATGGTTAGGCATCTTTCATATTAGTTTCATCAGCCTACACTTCCATGCTGGCTTAGGGCGAATTGGAAGAGGATGTTTTTATTTGTGACACCATCACTAGGAGATAGCCTTGCAGGACTAATGGGCTGTCTAACCCAAGTAGTGTTTTGTTCATGTCACTAGCACTAGGAAGTTGCCTTACTGGGCTAATAGGCCGTCACTACCCAGATGGCATAACAATGCCTTATTGCCAGAACTTCTGCCAAGTTGACAAGTAGAACTGCCAGGTGCCGGAGAAGTTGCCGTGTTGACGATACAGGTCCGCCAAAGGATGTAATACAGGTCCGCCGAAGAATGTAAATGAAATGCATGTCAACAGCAAAAAACAATCAGTCTCTACACCTCACAATTTATGGCAAAGCTATAGAACAAGTCACTGAGTTTGTCTATCTTGGCCATAAGTTATCATGCACTAATGCTGGTTCTACTGCTGTTAACCACAGAATAAAGTTTAGGCTGGGCTGCCTTTAACAAAAACAAATATCTCTTAACTTCTCAAAAGGATTCCTCTTTATATCAAAAGCAAAATTTACAACACATATATTTTACCAGTCGTCCTTTATGGACTAGAATTTGTAAACTGAATGACAAACCTACTCAGAAAAATAGAGACCTTTCAAAACCATATTTTGAGGTTCATGACAAACCACAGGTTAACAGACCACATCAGAATTGAAGATCTTCTTGAAGCTACTAAAATGACTCCCATAATGAATGTAATCAAGAGCAAAACCTTCAAACTCTTTGGCCATGTAAAACAGACAGAAAGAGGACTTGCTAAGATCGGTGTCAAAGGCATGATAGAAGGGAAATGGAACAGAGGAAGATCAAGAAAGCATTGGCGAGATAATATATACCAATGGTCTGGTCTCAATATCAACGACCTTAACAAAGCTACACATAACAGTAAACTATGGAAGGCGATTTCTCATATTGTTGCGCAATCTGCTGTAGGTGGAGACAGTGTTAGATGATGATATAATGGTACAAATCACATATCATGCAGTGCATCTCCCCAAGCATCTGAATATCAAAAAAGAAGTTATCGAGAAGTGGTCAGTGGGAAGTCTTGAATCAGAGCCCTTTATATGCTTCCAGAAAGCAGTAGATCCATGTGCATAGCATGCATCTTCAATATAAAAAGAAAAAAAAAACACTTCAAGATGGAATAGCATGAGTAGAAAAAAGTGAAGGTATGAGATAAGAGAGAAGATGGATGTCTGTGGAAAAGAGAAATGTTTTTTCCCCCCCTTTTCTCAGAGCATTTCCAGTTCAACGCACCTCCTGGCCTGTCCACATGAACTCATTGCTAAGCTCCTCCTTCCCTTCAGAGGCTAGACTTAAAAGCTCTACTCGCTCATGTAGGGTATTTGCTGAGAGGTCTGGGTTACAGCTATATTACAAAGAACCACAGGGGTTAGTCGGCTGTGGGTCACCTCACAGGTTTACTCTGGGGGCAAGGGTGTTAATGCTACACACCTTTAAAGAGCTACAAGATGTCTTCACTTACCTCAAAACAGGCACTGTGGTAAAAGCTGGAACCAATCTCTGTACCACTGTGTGTGTGTGTGTGAGAGAGAGTGCGCATATCTTACAGCACTTCAGTGTCTCTGCTAGAAGCTCCCACTGGTAATGTTTTTGGTGAATCGCTTATGCTATAAACTATCAGGAGGAAATTGTGGCAAGAATACACCCCTATTTAGTGGTTGGTTTCCATTTACACACTCCACAATAAAACCAGAAAAAATTATATATTTGAATTACATATGAAATATATTTAAAAATAACATAATATATTGAAAATTATATTTTCAGATCTAAAATATTACCGCTTTAAAACTGATATGTGGTCTTAATATTGATGCATTGCAGAAGGGGAACCATCAGGGCCTTCTAGGCCTTCAGAGAAGACCCAAACATATCAGCATTTCAAATGTTATATTTAATTTCTTTCATTGCTTTAATTCTTTCATAATTTCATTATAATTATTCTCTTCTAATTTGGCCTCATTTTCTATCAAATTTGCTTCAGAAATGAAAAGGTTACTGTCCTTAAAACGTTAAAATCGAGTTATCCAATGAGATTTTTTTTGTTTGTTGTCTCTAGGCAGAGAAGAGTTTAGAGCTGGCTCACTCATTGGTTAGGACTTCATTGCTGGGACAGAAGGCCATGGCAGCGTATGTAGATTTTGATTTATATTGGGAGGGACCAAAAATGTATCACCCTAGGCCTACTCGAAGGCTAACGTGAGCTTAACTGTGAGTCGGCACTGTCAGCACAGCAGTGACATCACCTTCTAGCTGGTGTAGCATTCATCAGTCGTGTTAGTGAATGATAATAAAACAGTCAAGCCAGTGCTATCGAGAGCAAGTAGCACAGGCTAACGACTGAGAAACTAAGATTTTTGTTTCCAGATTCTTCTTCCACGCACGCTTGCTACAATATTTTTTACTCAGGCTTAAGTATTCATTTCCCTATGTAATTTACTGAGTTAATTTAAAATCAATATCAACAACTACACACAACAGAGCGACCTGGCAGCCTGCTGTTAATCCCTTGCAAAATCCTTTGCACTGTTGCTTTTTTGGTTTCTGGCTAAGTTTTGGCTGAGCTGAAGTCCCAGCTCTAATAGTAACAGTATTTGGAGTATTTGGAATGTGTTTTTTTTCTGAATTATGCACCGACACCAATGTAGAATATTGTCCTGTTGAGTTAAAAACTAAAATTCATCCATGGAACTTTTACTGCAGTGGGATTTAGCTGCCATTTCAAGCAAAAAAAAGAATTGAATTCAGTGATTTGTCTTTAGCAAAGGGAAGTAATGAAAACAAATAGCCAGTTTAATTCCCAGTGGAGCTTAATGAGGAGCTTAGTCATCATGCTAATTTTATTTTTCTCTGGCAGTATGGCTCCATTTCCTTCAGGTGTTTTTACAAACTCTGGGCTACCAGTACATTTGCAGGATGATGAATACAGCCAGTTGGCAGATGTTAGACCTCCTGTAACACAAGCCCAAATTCTCACCCCCACCGTTTGAGCTGTCTCACACTCCAGTAGTCAGAGATCAGTGGGATTCTGATTGGATTATCAGTCTGCATTGGGATTTATATTAAACATGTGCTTAATGACTTGTTTTCTTAAAAAGAAATCAGATAAGGAGGTGGAATAAAGGAAGGGAGATCTTAGAAAGGAGGTTTCCTTTCACATTTAATACACTGGCAGACACTTTTGCTGAGAATAACTTAAAAAAGTGCAAACAGCTGAAGGATGTAATCTATGTGGAGAATCTGAAAGGATTCATAACCTGAAAGACTAAGCCATAGAGGATCTGGAAAACACTTGGCATGAGGAAGGAATACACCATGAACACACATTCATGGCGTGTTCATTAATTTTTGGAGGAAATTCAGGGTAGCCAGTTCCTCTCCTGCCATGTCTTTGGGAGATGAGAGGAAACTGGAAAACCCAGAGGAAGCCCATGTGGACATGGAGAGAGGTCATGAAACTCCTCTCAGACCTTAATATAAACTCAAGCTTCATATTTCACACCTTTTTCCTGGTCTCTTTGTAAATATAGAATAAAATATGTCAAAGTCCCTCAAGTTGTATCATTTGTTTATGAATTTCTAACAACTTGTATCATAATAGTACATTGATCCAGCCACTCTTCTTCCTGCAATCAGGAAAATTGTAATGAAATGCTAATCGTGCCAATGGCTAAGCACTAAAAGTGCAGCTTATAGGTGCTCAGGTATGTTCCTTGCAGACATCATCTTTGCATTAACTATCCTGAGATAGTTGAGTTGGTAACATAAAAGGACAATTTCAAACTTAAAGCTAACAGAAGAGTTCACCATATCATTAAAGTTTGACAAGTTTGAATCTCAGGTAGGGTTTACATTAGACCGTATCAGCGGATCATCAGATTAACGTTTTTAAAACGATTAGCGTGCACACAGCAACGCCAATACACGGATACGCTCGGCTCCACAGGCATCCTGCGCTCCAAATCATTCAGCCCTGAACAGCGAGTGCCCTCTGGAGGGTGCACACTCCGGCCCTGCGCAGCTCACAGAGCGCGCGAGTGAAGTGCACAAGCAGTGATTCGGGACTGAGCCGCTGTGTGTGTGATCCTAGTGCATATCGGGCATGCGCGTCACTTACCACTTGCAAGTGGAAGGATGGCAAGCCTAAAGACAATCATAACTACACAATGGGCAGTATTTGCATCAGTATTTGCAGTATTTTCATACTTTTATACTCTTTAATGAAAGGTGATACAAGGCGGAAGTCCGCGCCGTTTTTCAGCAGTCACGTCACATGACCAACGCCAGTGAATCAGGAAGGTGGATGTCACAGTGACGTTGTCCAATGACGACGCCAGCTAGAGCTCAGCACAGCGTATCCGCGTATTCTCAATGTTTACACAGCAGCGGACCAGACACGATCTGGATTGAATACGTGGACGCTGGCGGATTCCCGTTTCCCAGCGTTTCCAGGCATTTTAATGTAAACGGACAGTGCATCTGCGAAGAAAACGAGACAGATACGGTCTAATGTAAACTTGGCCTCAACGTCACGTCCATCCAGGCTTGTAGTACTCGAGTCTGACTCGTGCCCTAATTTTAAGGACTCGTGACTTGACTTGGACTTGAGCACTGATGACTCAGACTTGGACTCATGCATTAACTTCATTCAGACTTGTAAACTGGAGACAAGAACTCGATTTTCTTCATTTTTTTGTAACATGGCATAATAATTTGGCATGAGATGTTTATATCTATATTAATTTTTATGCTAATTTCATGCAAGGGAATGCACATTCACCTATTCATATGCCATGTTCAGAAACAAGCTAACGTTAATGGCACTAAAATGCCTGGAGAGAACGCCCGTAGGATTATCCGCTTTGCTTATACAGACTTCTTGTGCAGTGGGAAAAAATGCACTACTATGTGTTTCATATGTAGAAGAACTATCGAGGAGATGATGGGGACAACCTCGAACTTCAATTGTCATTTGGCAAGACTCCACCCAGAGAAGGAAGTGACACGCTACTGTATGTTCATTGTCCTGTTGATAGCGGGGCTTGCTTGCTGAGCAATGAACTAGCTAGTGTTAACCCTCTCTCATGTTATTTGCCCTGTTGATAGTGGGTGGGGCTTGCTGACTGATGAACAAGCTTTTTATCTGTAGCCTATTAACTAAAATGGGGCAGTCAAGCAGTAACATTAGTCCAACACAGTAGCAGAGACGGTTTCTTATAAAGGCAGCAACAGCCACCGTCAAATGGTGTGGTTGGAGTCTTGTTGTCAGACTCGACTTGATTCACTAGTGGACTCGACTCAAAATTTTCTTTAATGACGGACTTGAACACTATAGGGACTCGAGACTGGACTTGGACTCGAGGTTTAGTGACACGACTACAATACTGCATCCATCCATAGCCAGGACCCAAGGCAAAACTGGTCGTGCTTTATGGGTGGAAGAGGCAGGAAACTCACTCTTCCCTATCAATCACAGTGACTCTAGCCAATTATGGGAATCTATGAGCTCATGTATGCAGAAGAGAGCAGATCGCACATTTCTCCAATTGCTCTACATTGCCCTGTGATGAAGCATGAGCAGGATTTGAAAACAAATTCAATTAGTTGGCACGTGTTATCATTCACCTTCCCTGGGTGGTAGCTGTTGGATTGTAGGGAATTGCTGGCTGGTGGGTGCGAACTGGCTGGTGAAAAAATGAATACAAAAAAAAGACAATCAATGAAAAGTAGATACAGAGAAAAATAACAAAGCTAATTCTTGCAAAATTGTCTGACGTGGTAGATCTTTTGACCCTTTATAGAAGAAACAAAAGACATGGGGCCATTCAGAGTGGAGTGGGAACCTTCCACTACATTACAGGCATTTAGCAGATGCTCTTATCCAGAGTGATGTACAACATACCCAGAGTAGCCTGGGTAGCAGTTGGGGGTTAGGTGCCTTGCTCAAGGGCACTTCAGCCATTCCTGCTGGTCCAGGGAATCAAACCAATAACCTTTTGGTCCCAAAGCTGCTTCTCTAACCATTAGGCCATGGCTTCCCAATCTTATTCTGTGACTGAGGAACAAGGACTCTGGAGCAGCAAGTTCTTGTTTTCTGGGTATGCTTACACATGCTCAGACAAGGACAAAAGCCCAATTGACTGAAAAAAAAATTGCCCCATACTCATTTATATACCATGCAAGTGAAAAACTTGCCTTCCTTGACAGAACTGATCCTTTGAGAACATCCTGAAAATCACATTTATTTTATAGTATTTTATTCTCACCATGTGGCAGGTTCCCAAGGGAACCTGTCCATGAGGGACCAAGGGAACCTTTAGGAAGGCAAACCAAACTCCTCAAAGAAGAAGTAGTGTCGACACACTTCTTTCAGCCATGCGGTCATGGTTTATTCAAAACAGGCCTTTATAGACCTGGTTTTGGGCCAAACAGGAAAATACTTGATGCATTAGGGAGAAAAGGCAAAACAGTAAAAAGCAATTAATTCATGAAAATGTGGAGGAAATGAGGCATCTGAGGGGAAGTGCACCATCCTCAGAGCTGCTGGAGAAACACCAAAACATTAAAAAGACAGCTTTTAGTGTGACTTACGCACATCCCAGCAGACACTTTGACTGACAGGGAGGGGAGCCAGAATAAAGGCAGTTTACCATCAGCATAATCGATTTGACATTATGTTTGTAGCACACACATAATGGATGCAGGGATGGGGGGTGGGAAAGACTGGCGCTGAAACGGGCACTGAGAAGATTCCAACTGGGTAACAACTTCTGTGGCGATTACCGTCTCTGGCCCATTTTAGAAGTTTTTTTTTTTAGTTTTTTCTTCTTTCAAGAAGTACTTAATGCGATCACAAGATGTCTGTAGCACACACTTTAAAAGCTATCAAGTATGCATATAAATTCTTAGCCGACATTATTTCGCTCATCCATTCAAGGTGGCCCCCTCTCTATCCCCGCATGTTAATCATAACACTGTAAACCTCTGTCCAAAGATTAAAGCCATCACACGCCTCAAGTGAGATTCACTTACAAAAGCAGAAGGAGGTAATAAAGTGTTCTCCAAACACTGAGAGGAGCTTAATGTTTTTGAAAGTCTCCAAGTTTCCAAATGATCTACAGACCAGTAAGTGGTTAATCATGAAATGGAGTGTGACAATTCTTTGGCTTGTACAATGAAGTAGCCATTCTTTGCATACTGAAGTTTGGTTTGTGTGCTGCGGTTTTGATGTATTGGAATCTTCCACTTCATATAAGCTTTACTGCATTTGAAATAGAAACCCATCAGTAGGTTACACTCAAGCTGCCATGATATAAATTTAGTTTTGTTCAAGTTTTTGATTTAAAGCTAGATGGCCTTTCGATTTCATAAAATTGGTGAAATTTAGTTCCCTCTGAAATTTGGTGATTGTGATATATGTTTATTTCTGTAATATCTCACAAAATATCAGGCCATTCTGTGGCTGGGAAGTTATTTAATTGGAGGGGATTCCTGAGCAAATAATATACATGAAAGTCCCCGCTTTGCGCAGTCAAGCAGACAGAGGAAGTCCGTGTGCGCATGCGTAGGTTTACCTTTGACCACTGACAGTTACATAATTTTCTCGCTAAACGAACAGCTGATCACACCAAGGTGCTTGCTGACCGCCGATATTTATTAGTTTGGTCCTGCGTTTCCTTTCATTTGCAAAATAACATATTTTCTTCTTGCTTTCCGTTACTGTATTCGGTCTTTCACGTTTCATTCGCACACTCACGTGCTCCATTTTTCTCTCCTGTTTCAAATTTGTATCCCGCAGTGCCTTGCATGAACGGGGAAAGCCCACCATGTAATGCATGACGTAATATCTTAATTGGGTCATGGTGAAGCAGAAAAAAACAGCAGAGAATTTAGGGCCACGTGGCCCTAAATTCATTAATTGTTCTATTTAAAAAAAATAAATTATTAAAATTGGAAGTTTGAGATTCGAATTCAGTAGCTTTCGGTCCACTAAACAAAAATAATTGGGTGTCAGGGAAAATAATTTTTATGACCTGCACTTGAAAAATCTGAAAGGCAGTACAGCTTTAAAACAAAGAACATTAAAAAAAAAAAATTCCTCCAACATGAGGAAAAAAACCTCTCCCAAATCTTTATAATTCTGATCGCAAGGCTACACCAAAGGTGGTGTTGGTTGGCAAGTGAGTTCTCCTGACTGAATTCATTAATTATTAGTTCATCTGGCCAACAGACGATGAGCTTATGCCATCATGTGTTGTACGTCGTCTGTTTGGTGTCGTCCACATTTCATGAAAATTGCTTTTTCTCTCTCAGTTCTCCACCGATTTTTATTCTTTTTGGCAGGAAGGTAGGTCTGCCTGAGATGCATATAGCTTCGACCCAAATTTGCATAATTGCAATTAATAATGAAGATATGGAGTAGTTACGGCGGCACGGTGGTGTAGTGGTTAGCGCTGTCGCCTCACAGCAAGAAGGTCCTGGGTTCGAGCCCCAGGGCCGGCAAGGGCCTTTCTGTGTGGAGTTTGCATGTTCTCCCCGTGTCCGCGTGGGTTTCCTCCGGGTACTCCGGTTTCCCCCACAGTCCAAAGACATGCAGGTTAGGTTAACTGGTGACTCTAAATTGACCGTAGGTGTGAATGTGAGTGTGAATGGTTGTCTGTGTCTATGTGTCAGCCCTGCGATGACCTGGCGACTTGTCCAGGGTGTACCCCGCCTTTCGCCCGTAGTCAGTTGGGATAGGCTCCAGCTTGCCTGCGACCCTGTAGAAGGATAAAGCGGCTAGAGATAATGAGATGAGATGAGATGGAGTAGTTAAGCCCTAATGAGCAGTTTCCACACAAATCACTTCTCCTCCCTCAATTCTTCACCGATTTTGATTCTTTCTGGCATGAAGGTAGAGGCACCTAGGGTGTATATCACTTCTATGTATAGCTTGTATATAGTGTATATAGCTTGCAACATTTAGTGCGCAAGGTGGCCCACTTTAGAAGAGTGAGTTTCCTTCTGGACTAGACGGGTCCAGAGTGAGCTACGCTGTCATTGACAGTCTCGTTTCACAACAGTATAATAATTTTAAAAACTACCTCATGCTAAAATAAATTTTCTCAAAAGGTCCTCGGGCTGTTCAAGATGCACCAAAGTAAATCATAAATTCTACTTCTGACCAACAAAAGAGGACATAGAATGGCGCTAACAAAGCAGCAGCATATTGACACAGAACAAGATATACAGGTAGCTGCCAACCTTGGTTGAAGACCACACACACACACAAAAAAAAAATGGAGCAGACTAACATTGTTCTTAATACGATTCTGAATCACTGAGTCTCACAGACTTTGAAAAGCTGATTGAGAAAGAAATTTTATGATACATTGCATTATTAAAACCAAATGTGAAACACACACACAGAAATAAACCCTTTTCAATTGCACAAATTGAATTCATCTCATCTCATCATCTCTAGCCGCTTTATCCTTCTACAGGGTCGCAGGCAAGCTGGAGCCTATCCCAGCTGACTACGGGCGAAAGGCGGGGTACACCCTGGACAAGTCGCCAGGTCATCACAGGGCTGACACATAGACACAGACAACCATTCACACTCACGGTCAATTTAGAGTCACCAATTAACCTAACCTGCATGTCTTTGGGGGAAACCGGAGCACCCGGAGGAAACCCACGCGGACAACATGCAAACTCCACACAGAAAGGCCCTCGCCGGCCCCGGGGCTCGAACCCAGGACCTTCTTGCTGTGAGGCGACAGTGCTAACCACTACACCACCGTGCCGCCCACAAATTGAATTATTATTTCTAAAAACTTTCTTCACTCATATTGGATCAATATATACAGGATCCTATTTGCTTCAACTTTTGTGATGAGCGCATTCGGGGGGGACCCCACAAGACATGTACCCTACCCTTGCCTGGTAGTTTATTTCTACGTTTTCAACTCATTTAAAAGGTTCTCCAGTGGCCCAAATACAAGCAATACATAAATGATAGGAAGAAAGTGATAAGGAAAAAAACCCTGTACTATTTCATTTCATCACTGATATAAACTAATAATTCTTATAGAAATGACAAAATATGTTTAACAGTTATTCCAGAAAATCGAGTCATACAGTACATGAACTGATATAAGCCATGTACGATGAGACTGAGTGGAATAACTGTTTTATTCTATCCACGTTCACTGGATTTTGAGAAATGGAGAATTTTTATTTTCTGCAAATTTGATGAATAAAAACGTTATACAAAACATCCAACCATCCAAACATCCGCTTAGAATGTAAATAAACTGGTGAAATGACAGTAGCAATTTGTGAACAATGCAATAATAGTAATTCTTGAAAAAAAAAGATATGTTCTTACCTTCAAATACTTTTATTCCATATTTTGTTGCTTTTTTGTATTTTTGGGGGGGGGGGGGGGGGTTGTTTTTAAGTAGAGTTTTTATTTCATCCTTGGTTGATTCAGCAACACACGCCACCATTTTGTTTTTCTCTACTCACGGTATATGAGTCAATAGCTTAGTAGCAGAGTAGCCAATCAGAGTGCGTGATTGCTCATATCCAGTGAATGTGGATAGAATAAAATACATTACACCACAACATTGTTGAATTCTCTAAAGAGTGATTAATACAATCACTACTACTACTAATAATAATAATACATGCAGTTATTTAATAAAGAAAAATGTATAATCATTGATAATGTTTTCTGCAAGGAGATGTTTTATTTAACATTTATGGAAGGAGTCTCCAGTGTCAGTGCTTTGTTAAGTGTCAGTAAGTTTTCCACCACAGGAAAGTCTTCAGGACAGAGGGCTTCCTCACTAATGTGTAGTGTAGTTTAATGCTGCTATAAAATGATAACAGGAACTGACTTGTCTCATGCATATTTAAATAATATTGGCTGGCGTATATCAGATATATTCCATTCACCTAGCATTATATTGAACAAGTCGAAGATGAGTTCAGTGTCATGCTAGCTGAATGGAATATATCTGATAGACCACAAAAAAGCCAGCCAATATTATTATTATACATACACACTCTTCATATCAGCATTCTTGAAGGCCAGTGCTAGCTTACCCATGAGTTGGTGCTGTTAGCACAGCAGTGCAGTCACTTTCCAGCCAGTATAGCGTTCGTCAGTAGTCTTAGTGAATGCTAATAAAGCAGTGCTATCGAGAACAAGTAACACAGGCTAACAACCGAGAAACTAAGATTTCTGTCTCCAGACTCTTCTTCCACGCATGCTCACTACAGTATTTTTCACTCAGACTTAAGTATTCATTTCCCTATGTAATTTACTTAGTTACTTTTCAAATCAACATCGACAGCTACACACAACGGAATGACCTGGCAGCCAAAATTTTCTCAAAATCTTCCGTTTTTAATGAAGCAAATCTCGCGGCCATGTTTGTTTACAAATTGTCACAGTCGCTTGCTAGCGCAAAAGTTTTACATCTCTGATATGTCTCTTTTTCAGTTTTTCAATGTCTGTTGGTATGTTTTTCTCTTGGAAAATGCATGAAGAATATCTAATGAAGTTTTGGTAGCCTTTTGGGTGTTCAGAGCATCTTTCTCTTTCCTGGCAAACAAAGAAATTCTTGTGTGTAAGTTTCTCATTGGATATCAGCATCAGTGCCAATGTGTGATGCCATGTTGTCTTGACAACGTGCAATATCGTAAACCATATTGCACACTCATTCTCCATTGGGTAGAGTGATGTAATACACATAGGATAAGCGATATGCTAACAATATTGCATGCTATCAAACCAAATGAATGAAACCCGCTAGAAGGGAATATAACACGTTTTTATTCTTTGGAAAAAGTGTCCTGCATGTATAATAATCCACAATATTAGATGTAACTATAAATTTATGTATTAGTGTGTGTAGGAAAAAGTACAAACTTCTGTTCATTCATAAAGTAAAAAAAAATTAATTCTTGGCACTTTGCTGTAGTATAAGAGAAGAACTGTCAAGGAAACACAATTGAGTTCCATATTTTTAAAAAAAATGACTCAGGAAAGGGCTCACTAAATGACCATCTTGTGTTTTCATTCTCTGCCTAACAAATCTTGGAATATAAAAAGCTTTAATATATCGACTATGGCAGGAATATGGTGTCTTGGTGGAACTTAATGGTAGCTCTCTGTCCTGTCTGTTAGGATAAAGGAACACCATGACTGATTGACAGCTAGGGGCAAGCAGAGTTGAATCAATTTAAGCACATCGAATTAAGAATTTATGCACTTTGAAAAGGACAAATATTGGCTGGGACTGTCAAAGCTCCCTCTCTGGTGAACCGGGAGCGTACCATCCATTAGCTACCCAAGTGGAACTCTAGGTAATGGTGTCAGGATGAGGCCAAGCTATTTATTTGCACTAAAATACCCAGGCATTAGAAATATTAGCACACCAATTGTTTTTTTTTTCTTTTTCCGCTCATCATGTCATATGTAAAGTTATTTAATGTTACTGTGTTATGTAATCTTTTAGCAGTGCTGAATATTAAAAAATGATGAATAAATCAGTATTTCACTGGTAACACGATCTCATTTGTTATATTACTAGGTGTGGTATTTTATTTATTTATGTATTATTGGCCATTGGCTGTCAAAAGAAAATGACATGACATTGCAATAAAGTCCTTGTAACTTCAGTAGTCAACTGGAGTACAAACGTGTTGTAGTAGGTAAAACTAGCTGCCACTTCTCAGTCTTTTAAGACCATATGGGGCAAGCAGTTGCCCCACTCCAGCTCTGTTTAAAATCTATTGCCACGACCATTTCTGTCATTTTTCTCAGTCTTGCCACAAACACATAACAGCCACTTGATATGTTTGCACAGCGATTTACGGATGAACATTATCATGTTTTTAGAGGGAACATCTGGTGGGGGTAAAAGGTTACAGTAGGGATCCCAGCCCTTCACTGAATTCCTTCCATCATATAAATCACCAACAAGTCACTGTGAACTGGGGGCGGATGGGGAGGGGTGGGGGGCATTAACTCAATCCTGTCTGAGCACTCTGAACCCAGGTCCTCTGTCAAACTGCCTCACAGCCACTTAAAGTACAGCCGTGCATTAAGCAAGAGCAGAGATAACCATTTATTCAGGACCAAATCAGTGTCTGTGCTGATGATGCTGCTCTTGATTTCTTCACAGAGACCCTTAGTGCTCTCTCCGACATTTAGCAGTAGAAGAAAAGTACTGACCAGTGATTCTCCAGGTCAGAGGACAACGCTAGAGCCTTGAAGTTAGCCTGGTGGACCTACTCCTTGAACACTAATGTGAATGAACACTAGCCATCAGGATAGAGCATAGCACCTTGGAAACACTGTCATTATGGACATGAAGCATCAATGACTCAGACACATGTCAGGAGCTGTAAGCCTTACAAGTTGTAGTGGACTGTCACACAAAATGCTGTCAGTCTATGCACATGTCTTGTAAAATGAGAACAGATACACTAGCCAGTGCTTTCTTACTATTGTTTAGGTAACCTCACCACCTTGTAAGATGAACCTGAACCAGGATGTGTTATAGGAACAACAGGAATAGGTCAGGCAGGAAAGATGTTTTTCCCTTGACTCACCATGAATCATTTAAAACAGTGTGGAGAGGCATGCAGGCACACTTCACACCCCTTCAATGACTAGGAAGTACTTGACAGCTCCTCTGCCCTGGGTTCCCAGTTTCCTTCCTCTTACGTAGGTTTTGCATCAATCAGTCCCTCTTAACCCTGATTACAACTGGACACTCTTTCACTCTCTTCCGCTTTCACGCTCAACATTTTTCACTGCAATCCATTCTGGCATGACCGTGCCCTATTCCCTGTGAAGGCTACACACTCCATGTGCCATGAAGCATCCCTGTATGTAGGAGTTGAAAGTAAGTGGCATTCATTGGGTCATTTGCATCTCAACATAATTCTTCAAAGCTGAAACAAGTGTTCTACTATTACATAATGACTTGTGTAACGAAAAAAAAAACCCACTGGGATGCTATAATAGTAATTCTTGAAAAATAAAAAATGCTATAATAGTAATTCTTGAAAAATAAAAAAGATACGTTCTTACCATCAAATACTTATATTCCATATTTTGTTGCTTTTTTGTATTTTGGGGGGTTTTGTTTTCAAGTCGAGTTTTTATTTCGTCCTCGGTTGGTTCAGTAACACGTGCTACCATTTTCTTCTTCTTTCGTTTTTTTTTGTGGTGGTTGGCAAACCAACTTAAAGGTGCATTACCACCACTGACTGGGCTGGAGTTTGGAACAGGAGATGTTTAGGGGTGGAACTATATTCTTAAAAGAAAATAATTAACAGGGTGATGCAATGCAATCCACTGCAAAGTGTTTATTCCTCGTATATGCAGGAATTTGCCAACTATTTATCAACTTTATCAGTTAAAGAACACATACTTTTTACACAGCTATAGTTTTAATTTAATGTTGTGGAACCATTGTTCCTGTTATATCTTACATTATTCTATCCACATTCACTGGATATGAGCAATCGTGCACTCTGATTGGCTACTCTACTACTAGAATATCAGCTCATATACCATGAGTAAAGAAAAACAAAATGGCAGAGTGCATCAAGTCAGATATATCAATTTGTTATCAAGTATTGAAAAGAAACAGAAATAGCTAAAAGAATATAGTTCCTCCCCAAAATATCTCCGTTCCAAACTCCAGCCCAGTTGGTGGCAGTAATGCACCTTTAAGTTGGTTTGCCAACCGCCAGAAAAAAAAAAACACCTGAAAGAAGAAGGAGAAAAATGGTGGCATATGTTACTGAACCAAGCGAGGACAAAATAAAAACTCAACTCGAAAACAAAACCGCCAAAAATACAAAAAAAGCTACAATATATGGAATAAAAGTACTTGATGGTAAGAACATATCTTTTTTATTTTTCAAGAATTATAGGATTTTTCATAAACTGCTACGGTCATTTCGCCGGTTTGTTTACATTCCAGTGTTGTAATCGAGTCACTTAACCTCGAGTCCAATTCCAGTCTCAAGTCCCCAGTGTTCAAGTCTGAGTCAAATCCAAGTCATCAAAAAAAAAATTGAGTCGAGTCCAGTATTGGTCCGAGTCAAGTCCAAGAACAAAACTCCAACTGCACCATTTGATAGTGGCTGTTTTAGCCCCATTAACATTAGTTTGTTCCTGAACATAACGTATGAACAGGTGAATGTGCTTCTCTTTATCAGGGAGTGTGAAGTATTCTGTCAGAGACGGTTGGGAGACGGGTGTAAGTGCAGAAGGTGTGTTTATTAATACAAGTGAAGACAGGTAAACAATCCAGAATGGCAGGCAAAATCATAAAACAGTGAAACAGGCGATAGGTCGAGCGACACACAAACAGGCTATTGTAGACTCTGCAGAATCAAAGACGAGAAACAGGAAATCAGGGATCAGGAAACCAAACAAAGAAATAAGGCTCAGTAATGTGTCAGCAACGCAACTCAATACTTCACAAAGTAAGTGCGTTTTCACAGTTTTTATACAAGATTGTGCCTTAATCCTGCGCAGGTGTGAGTCATTTACAGCACGCGTGTGAGAGTCTGCTTGGCGTGTGCGCTCTCCAGAGCATGCCCAAGAGTCTATGTGATGCACGCGCCAAGTCGAACAGGTGTGATACTCTTACACGGAATTAGTAGAAGAATTAATGTAGATATAAATATCTCTCTCATCTCATTATCTCTAGCCGCTTTATCCTGTTCTACAGGGTCGCAGGCAAGCTGGAGCCTATCCCAGCTGACTACGGGCGAAAGGCGGGGTACACCCTGGACAAGTCGCCAGGTCATCACAGGGCTGACACACAGACAACCATTCACACTCACATTCACACCTACGGTCAATTTAGAGTCACCAGTTAACCTAACCTGCATGTCTTTGGACTGTGGGGGAAACCGGAGCACCCGGAGGAAACCCACACGGACACGGGGAGAACATGCAAACTCCGCACAGAAAGGCCCTTGCCGGCCACAGGGCTCGAACCCGGACCTTCTTGCTGTGAGGTGACAGCGCTAACCACTACACCACCGTGCCACCCCAGATATAAATATCTTATGTCAAATTATTATGGCATGTTGCAAAAAAATTAAGAAAAAATCCAAGTCCTCGTCTCCAATTTACGAGTCCTAATGCAATTTATGCACAAGTCTGAGTCATCAGTGCTCAAGTCCAAGCCAAGTCACAAGTCCTTAAAATTAGGGCATGAGTCAGACTCGAGTACTACAAGCCTGTTACATTCTAATCGGAAATGATTTTGTCAGATATTTTGTACAAAGTTTTTATTTATCGAATTTGCAAAAAATAAAAATAAAAATGCTCTGTTTCTCAAAATCCAGTGAATGTGGATAGAATAACAGTTATTCCACTCAATCTTGTCGTACATGGCTTATAATCAGCTCATGTACAACTCGATTTCAGGGAATAACTGTTAAATATAGTACAGTAGTTATAAAAAAAATAGCTAAAAAAGTCCATTGATTGAAGACTTTCCTATGAGGGAGTCAACTTACTGTTCCAAAGTGCTGGAACTGGAAGCTCCTTCTAAAACTGTTACATAAGCAGAAAGTATCACCATGTCAACAATTGTTTGTTTTCTTTAAATAACAGAAGTAATGTTATCACCATAGTTTAACACACACAAGCATATAAACTTGTCATTTGCCTTAGGGCTATAGTGAGAGCCTCACTGCTTTTGTAAACTAAATCAACACCTTCTGATCACTTACATGTGAGTATTCAACACCATTGTGGTAAACAATTTATGTGAACAATTATCATCCTGTATTCATCCAATCCCACCGTGAGCTGGCCTAGTGGTTAGTGTATCTGCCTCTCGATCAGGAGATCGTGAGTTCTACTGGTGGATGGGTCATACCAAAGACTGTCATAAAAATGGTACCTACTGCTTTCTGGCAAGACATGCTGCAATACAGATGTGAGTGAGGAGTCAAACTCTCATGGTTACCAGAGGACTAGCCCCTCCACTGTAACCCTAGCTGTACAGTACAGACAAGAGGCTGAGGCTATGGAGATCGGTGCCACCCTATGCGCCTCAAGGGCCTGGCTAGTACTGGGACAGGAGACT
This sequence comes from Neoarius graeffei, assembly GCF_027579695.1. Lineage (NCBI taxonomy): Eukaryota > Metazoa > Chordata > Actinopteri > Siluriformes > Ariidae > Neoarius > Neoarius graeffei. The sequence goes on along the minus strand of NC_083596.1, from coordinate 12,464,674 downwards.
GCCTGGGAAGACCAGGTTCTGGCATGGGAAGGAGTTATGACTTATGATTCAGCCGATGCTACCATTTTCAAGTCAAAATATCACCCTAAAGAATATCTGTAGCAAAGCCTTGTATATGATATATATCTCAACCAGGTCAAGATAAGGTGTTTTATAACCTCTTATTCATAATGGTCCCTCTGTGCTGTGAAAATGTTTCACTGTTTACATTTGGTTTTATTACCATAATATTGCCCATGTTATTATCTCCAACACAATAGTTTTGTGTGGGGAATGCTCTGTTGGAAGTTTGTTTAGGAGCCGTCACACCAAAAACATTTGGGTGCTTTGGCGCCAAGTAGACTGACTAATGGACAGGACTCAAGGTTTTGTGAATCTATGTGCAAGAGATTTTATGACAAATCCAATGACACAAATCACAATCACAAATAAAAAGCCTCAGAACTTGCATGAAATAGGGATATTGGCAAGACTTCGCAGTGAATGAATGGTTGCACATGCTTAGCCCGTGAACAAGACAAGACAAGGCAAGGCATAATGGTGCAAAGGACATGTCCTAGTATTTAAAGGAGGGGGTCCACTATAGGCATGGAGGTGTAATTTCCCTGGCGGATGCAACACTGACAGCAACCTGCTAGTTTAAAAAAAAAATGTAATGAATGACATTTAACGTCGTGGCCACAACCCTGGTTTTCATGGAGAAGACATAATAATATTAGTGGATTTAAGCAATATACTTTTCTGCACCTCAGGAACAGGGGCGTCACTAGGAATTAAGCTTTACTGGGGCACTGCCCCCCCCCGCCACACACAAAATGCCCCCCCCGCCCCCCCGCACAATGCACCTTAACGTTCCTGTCCCCAACCTATGCAAAGTGGATAATTCTCATGCTTTCGTGGATGAAGTTATGCGAGGAATAGGTCAACGAGATGGAAAACACATCCCAGTCCCCAAAAAATTTATTGTTGGCATTTGGGCTTTTAATGCATGCTGATGCTAAACGTGTCACCTCAACTCTCACGATTCACGAACTTAGCTGGTTAGTTATGACTGACTAGCACATAGCCTACAACCTTAATCTTACCTCTCTCACCCTCCTCCTCATCTGTCACTCAGTGCGTTTACATGCACATCCAAATCGAGCTACTGTCAGTAATCGAGCTAAGGGTCCCAGCAGGGGTGCCAGAGAAATCCAATCCTACATGCACACAAGGAAATCGAGCTATTGTGTGAGGTACATTGTGCACCCGAGCCACAGGTGGCACTACACGCCCCATCGTGTTGGTACACTTCCGGTTGTCGTCATGAAGAAGAGCTATTCAAGAGTATAAACAAAGTTATCAGTTCCGTGTTCACAAGAAGAATGACGACGAGGACAGCAACATCGATATATATATATATATTGTGGCAGCGGGGGCGTGGTCAAGCACCGGTCTGTGACAGGAGGGCGGAGTCAGGGAAGGTAAGTGACAGAATCACTTCACCTGAGAGCAATTAACCTGTGTTTGTGTGTCTTCCCAGCAACCACGCCCTATATAAGGAGAGAGAGAGCAGAGGAAGTGAGCTCTCTCCTGCACCAGACGACTTGTGTGTGTGTCTGTCTGGGTGACTGGGAGTGTGTGTGTTTAACTGAAAAGGAACACAATAAATAGTTTCTGTTTGCTCACTCACCTGGATCAGGTGATACCCTGCAAGGGCAGTGATTCTGTCACTTACCTTCCCTGACTCCGCCCTCCTGTCACAGACCGGCGCTTGACCACGCCCCCGCTGCCACATATATATATATATATATATATATATATATATATACAACCCCGATTCCAAAAAAGTTGGGACAAAGTACAAATTGTAAATAAAAACGGAATGCAATGATGTGGAAGTTTCAAAATTCCATATTTTATTCAGAATAGAACATAGATGGCATATCAAATGTTTAAACTGAGAAAATGTATCATTTAAAGAGAAAAATTAGGTGATTTTAAATTTCATGACAACAACACATCTCAAAAAAGTTGGGACAAGGCCATGTTTACCACTGTGAGACATCCCCTTTTCTCTTTACAACAGTCTGTAAACGTCTGGGGACTGAGGAGACAAGTTGCTCAAGTTTAGGGATAGGAATGTTAACCCATTCTTGTCTAATGTAGGATTCTAGTTGCTCAACTGTCTTAGGTCTTTTTTGTCGTATCTTCCGCTTTATGATGCGCCAAATGTTTTCTATGGGTGAAAGATCTGGACTGCAGGCTGGCCAGTTCAGTACCCGGACCCTTCTTCTACGCAACCATGATGCTGTAATTGATGCAGTATGTGGTTTGGCATTGTCATGTTGGAAAATGCAAGGTCTTCCCTGAAAGAGACGTCATCTGGATGGGAGCATATGTTGCTCTAGAACCTGGATATACCTTTCAGCATTGATGGTGTCTTTCCAGATGTGTAAGCTGCCCATGCCACATGCACTAATGCAACCCCATACCATCAGAGATGCAGGCTTCTGAACTGAGCGCTGATAAGAACTTGGGTCGTCCTTCTCCTCTTTAGTCCGAATGACACGGCGTCCCTGATTTCCATAAAGAACTTCAAATTTTGATTCGTCTGACCACAGAACAGTTTTCCACTTTGCCACAGTCCATTTTAAATGAGCCTTGGCCCAGAGAAGACGTTTGCGCTTCTGGATCATGTTTAGCTACGGCTTCTTCTTTGAACTATAGAGTTTTAGCTGGCAACGGCGGATGGCACAGTGAATTGTGTTCACAGATAATGTTCTCTGGAAATATTCCTGAGCCCATTTTGTGATTTCCAATACAGAAGCATGCCTGTATGTGATGCAGTGCCGTCTAAGGGCCCGAAGATCACAGGCACCCAGTATGGTTTTCCGGCCTTGACCCTTACGCACAGAGATTCTTCCAGATTATCTGAATCTTTTGATGATATTATGCACTGTAGATGATATGTTCAAACTCTTTGCAATTTTACACTGTCGAACTCCTTTCTGATATTGCTCCACTATTTGTCGGTGCAGAATTAGGGGGATTGGTGATCCTCTTCCCATCTTTACTTCTGAGAGCCGCTGCCACTCCAAGATGCTCTTTTTATACCCAGTCATGTTAATGACCTATTGCCAATTGACCTAATGAGTTGCAATTTGGTCCTCCAGCTGTTCCTTTTTTGTACCTTTAACTTTTCCAGCCTCTTATTGCACCTGTCCCAACTTTTTTGAGATGTGTTGCTGTCATGAAATTTCAAATGAGCCAATATTTGGCATGAAATTTCAAAATGTCTCACTTTCGACATTTGATATGTTGTTTATGTTCTATTGTGAATACAATATCAGTTTTTGAGATTTGTAAATGATTGCATTCCGTTTTTATTTACAATTTGTACTTTGTCCCAATTTATTTGGAATCGGGGTTGTGTATATATATATATATATATATATTCACTGAATGAGCATGAACTCTATCTCCTCATTGCTCCAGAAGTGCACGTTTCTACTACTGTTGTCATGCCGACCGAGGCTGTTGTGTTTCCCGCTTGTGGTCTCGTCACTCGTCACTTCCGGAAAGGGCAGAAGTAAGTAGCTCGACTATGTAGCTCGATAGGGTTTACATGCACTAAGTAGCTCGGCTACAATCCCATAATCTAGGTCGCATAGCTCGATTACGAGAAATCCAGTTCGGTTCGATTTCAGCCGAGCTAAGGTGTTTCCATGGCATTTAGAACTTCGATTTCAGTCGAGCTACAGCAGAAATTCGATTTTCTCTATGTGCATGTAAATGCACTGACTGTTTCCCTGCCCCTGTCTCTGCTTCGTGAGAAGAATTGTCTGATATCCATCTGGAAAAGTAATTTAATATAATTTAATTCGATGTAGGGTGGCACGGTGGTGTAGTGGTTAGCGCTGTCGCCTCACAGTAAGAAGGTCTGGGTTTGAGCCCCGTGGCCGGCGAGGGCCTTTCTGTGCGGAGTTTGCATGTTCTCCCCGTGTCCGCGTGGGTTTCCTCCGGGTGCTCCGGTTTCCCCCACAGTCCAAAGACATGCAGGTTAGGTAAGTGTGAGTGTGAATGGTTGTCTGTGTCTATGTGTCAGCCCTGTGATGACCTGGCGACTTGTCCAGGGTGTACCCTGCCTTTTGCCCATAGTCAGCTGGGATAGGCTCCAGCTTGCCCGCGACCCTGTAGAACAGGATAAAGCAGCTAGAGATAATGAGAATGAGATGAGATAATTCAATGTAATTTAATGGGTTTGTTAGAATATGGTTTGCTAGGTTTTGTTGCAACAACTTCGCGCTACCTTAACTCATCCAGAGCCCGTTCTCTGACTCATCCAAAGAGTAGACTCATCTCTCCAGTAGGCTAAATGGACTCATGCCCCATGCACACTATGTTTACAGTGAGAATCTCCCAGACCAATCAGAAAATTAGTTAGAAAGAAGAGGCGATACACACTCTGTCCTACAACTTACAGTAGATAAATGATCTGCCAAAGAAACTAGTTTGTTACGAAAATCTTTCAACATTTTCTTACTGGGGCACAGCTGATTTTTACTGGGGCACGTGCCCCAGTAAAAAAGGCCTAGTGACACCCCTGCTCAGGAACAAACTCCATGTTACATCAGAAGAAAGCTTTGTTCATCACATATAAATTACAGCAGAGTGAAATTCTGTTTTCTTCACATATCCCATCTTGGGAGGAAGCTGTGGTCAGACATGATGGGGTACCCTTGAAATAGAGAGAGTTAAAGAAAATATCTCACAAATAAACAAATTGAGCTAAAAGTTGGTCTTTATGTCTGTCTTTTATAAAAAAAAAAACCCTGCATGTTGAATTTGTTCTTAACGATATAACCACTAAAGTGATGAAAATAGACGGGACTGTTTTTTGTCAGGGAGGCCACCATAACTCCATCATGCGTGATGTCATTTTCCGCGAGCACAGCGGAGGTGTACAAGTGTATGCTATACTAGACTACAGGATAATATTATGGTCTAGCATAACTTCTTGGTCAATTTGTTTGCATTTCTCCACAAAAATTACGGCAATACAGTATTAAAAAAGGAATCAAAATAAAGTAGTGGCTAGTTTATTGCCTGTTTATTTAAAAATATATTCACCTGCTTATCTTCCATCTGTTTGATGCGTGACACGGTATGCTGTCGTTCTGCCAGTGTCGGTGTTTTGTGGTGAAACAAAGGTGAGATCACGTCTGGCATCAGTTGCCATTTCTGCCTTGTGTCTCCCTTCTTCCCAGTGATTTTTTCATACAAGTCCTCCACAAAACAATCTTCTGGTGCTTTTTCCAGGTGTAAAGTTTTCTTGCTTTACTTGATGAAGCCATTCGGCCAAATGTCTTGGATCCAGGATGGAATGAGGAAGATGTGCAGAATCCTATGCAGCGCCACCGTTGTTTTTGTCTCCTAATACATCCATGTATCTGGCTAATCCAGTACGGCCGCACCCAGGAAAATGGCCCAACGGATCGATGTTACAACTTTAACATGTTTTTTAAGCTAAAGTCTGCTTCATTTTTTTTGGTCCAGAGTATCTTATATGATTATTAATGTATCATGATGACGATGACATTTCATAACCCCATAATTTCAAAATTTCCTGGTTAATTGCTTTAAGCGCCTTCTTAAAAGGCCCAGTAGTGGCAGCTTGGAGGTCCTGTGGCTTGAACCCATGGCCTTCTAACCAGTAAATCAGAGCTTTAACCACTGAGCCACCACTGCCCACTGATCAAGCTTCATTATTACTACATAGAGATCCTTTTCCTTTAAGTGGGAGTGGCAGCAGTGATTAATCAAATGAATACTTGTTTCTGAATGGACTCAAAGTCTGAGCATAAAGAGGAGTGCAACCAAAAGTGCTTCCACAAGAGATGATTGAAATTTTAAGCATGATGAGTGTTCTTTGAGACTTTTATCAGAAGTGTTGATGGCCATGCAGGCCTGTGCTCCTCTTAGTGTGATGCCCATGTCCTTCTGGCTGGCTTCAGGCTGATTGAGATGAACGAGGCAATATGGCCCCTGCCAGGAGTTATCTCTGACCCGCTGAGCTGATAACACACAGCACAAGTGCGACCCTGTGGGATTGATCCCTCATTCAGCTGCCCCTACAAACATCTCCTGCCTAGTGCTTAACGTAAAAAGCCAAGCCTGCTGAGAGGAAATCAAAGCCTTTCACTTCAGAATGTCAAATTCATTTCTTCCTCTACTGTTTTCTTTCATGCCTGTTGGCTTGTTAAGTTGAAATGCTTTATGGTGGCCACTGTTGATTTGAGTATTCCCTGGCCATGCAGGTAGTAGGACAACTCATTATACCAAACTGAATCTGTCCATTGATGGACACAACAAGAAAGCATGTACAGTATTTTGGAGCTTTATAAGTGGCATTCTTGGCTTTAAAGCCAGAGGTCATCATTAGCTGCTGTGTCAGGGATGGCAACATGGCCCAAAGAGAAATGAATATGCCCAAAGAAAAGGGAGTGATCTCACAAATTACTCCAAACCCCACTTGGTAGCAGGGTGACCCCATGGGTTACACCATGCACTATTTTGGGTGTCATTAGTCAATAAATCATGACACTTGCGCTTGGGAGTAGAAGTTGTGGCCCAAAGAAAAAGACATACAGCCGAAGTAAAGGTTAACAATCCAGGCCAATACTTTGTGAGTGAATACAGAGCAAAGTTTGTTCTCTCTTACTTGTCTGTGAGGTGACTTTCCATTTTTGGTCATGTTAAAGATGAATGACAGGAAGAAGAAAAAGCAAGCCAACAATGTCACAATAGCAGCAGAGTGACAGTAACAAGAAGCAGACTTTAGTGGCTGTGATTTTCCCCTTACCATATTGACTAATACAATATGACACAGCATGGAAACATCAGGAATACAGGCTTGTTGTTGACTCTCTGGTTGCACTGAATAAAACATTGCTGATCAATAAATTATTTCTCTGTCAACAGACCTTGAACTTTCATCTAAGAAATATTCAAGCATTAGCATTTAAATCTACTTTTTATGTTTGAAACCAGCCCTGTGATAAATTGGCAACCTGCCCAGGGTGTACCCAACCTCTTGCCCGAAGTCAGCTGGGATTGGCTCCAGCTTCCCCCACGAACCTGACAGATAAGCTATATAGATAATGGACGGATACATAGTTGGATGGATGGATGGATGGATGGATATTTGAAACCAAGTTTACATAACCCCCCCCCCCCCCCCCTCCTGGAACTACAGTAGGCACTATATTGCATGGAAGTAGATCCTAGGATGACAGTGTTGTGCTTTGGTTATTTCTGAATAAAATTAGACCCATGTAACAGAGTGTTTCCCTATCTGAAGGAGTGAAGTCCTTAAAACTTTTTCCCCCCAAGAGTGTACAGTATTGCAATGTACAAGCCAACAAGAGGAAGAAGCCAAGCCAAGAAGGCTTTATTTGTCATATGTACCCTCAAGCACAGACTTAAGCACACAGTGAAATTTAACCTCTGCATTTAACCCATCTGAAGCAGTGAACATACACATGCACACACAAGTGAGCAATGAGCGCACACACATATCCAGAGCAGTGGGCAGTGATGCTACACCACCCAGGGAGCAGTTGGAGGTTAGGTACCTTGCTCAATGGCCCTTCAGCCCAACCTCAGGCCATGGCTGCCCCATGTTAACCCAACTGCATGTCTTTGAACTGTGGGGGAAAACAGAGCACCCAGAGGAAACCCACACAGACATAGGGGGAAACATACGAACTCCACACAGAAAGGCCCCCGTCACAGCCACTGGGCTCAAACCCAGAGCTTTCTTGCTGTGAGGCGACAGTGCTAACCACTACACCACCGTGCCACCACAAGACATACATTCCATTAAAAGTGTTTGATTTCTAAAAGATTGGAAACATCTATGTATTTGGTAATGTTACATTCTCCCAGTGGTTCCTGAATATTTGTAGTTTCTTGACGCACTGAGGTTTGGCTTTGATGAACATTTAAATGCCACCCTTCCTTTATTTGTAGTTAACGTAAAATGTGTATGTTGTGTAAATTATGCTTTTTAAATTGATCAAACATTATTCACTAACCTCAAAGATTCTTACAAAACGTTGTTTTACAATATATTACAAAAATTTCAATAATGCTTCAGGGACCATTCAGGTTACCCTGTAAGACAGAAAAAATAATCTAAGAGAAATGGAAAATTCTCACTAACAAACCATCATCACTCACATTAATAAGGCTTCTACTTGCTGCCATTTTATCATCAAACAACTAGCAAGCTATTAAATTACAAAACTATAGTAATAAATTGCTAACTATTACTCAGAAACAACTGGTTAAGGTAATATCACAACACCAACCTACTACTAAACACTGAGGAATTGGCAGTTTTTAACCAGAGCTGACAGTTTTTATTTAAAAAAAGGAAAAGAATAAAAGCAATCTATTACAAATTGCTAAACATGAGCCAATGATGGTGGCTAACTTGCTTGTAGCATTAAACGGCAACATAGCTAGCAAAACAAAGTGGTGTTAGTGATAAACAGCTATCATTAGTGATATGATATAGCTATCATTAGCTAACCCTAACCCTTCAATCAATCAATCAATCAAGTTTATTTGTACAGCGCTTTTAACAATAAACATTGTCGCAAAGCAGCTTTACAGAATTTGAACGACTTAAAACATGAGCTAATTAAATAACCCTTCATTGCTCTTTTCTTTCCAGTCTCAGTTATAAGTTGCTTTGGATAAAAATGTCAGCCAAAATGAGGTAAAACTTAGTGGTAACTAGCTAGCTAAATACATAGCTAGCAATAGCAATAACAAAGTATTGAGAGTGATAACTAGCTGTCATTTGTGATAGCTTTCCTTAACCCTCAACTGCCCTGATGGGTTTTATATAAATTCTAATTTGCTTTGGCTAAATTTGTCAGAAAACTCGGCTTAAAAATATGTTTGCTAGCTAGCAATAACAAGACACATTCTTTAGCGAGTAAAGTATTTTTTAAACAATGTTTATTTAGCTAGTCAGTGTCTTATGACAGTGTGGACTGTGACTGCAATGAAGCTTTTTAAAAGTTAGTTTTTATTGAACAAGAATTCTCTGTGTGTATGTTAATGCAGGTCCCGTAGCTGTTTACTTTCATGTTAGGTTAGAATACAGTATGCCATACTGTAATATAATGCTACTTTCAAATAATGTACTGTATGAAAGTATTACTATATTTCACTGGTCATTTTACAGTTACCAACTGTGTGAAATATCAAAAACTCAGACCACCTCAGCCATTGATTGACCTGCTTGTCTATTCATTCTGTTGATGAAGACACCTTTATTTGTCACATGCACACTTCAAGCACAGTGAAATTTATCCTCTACATTTAACCCATCTGAAGCAGTGAACACACGCAGCAGTGGGCAGCCACACTAGAGCACCCAGGGGTTAGGTACCTTGCTCAAGGGCACTTCAGCCCAAGGCCACCCCACGTTAACCTAACTGCATGTCTTTGGGGGAAACCAGAGCACCCGGAGGAAACCCACGTGGACAACATGCAAACTCCACACAGAAAGGCCCTCACCAGCCACTGGGTTCAAACCCACAACCTTCTTGCTGTAAGGCGACCGTGCTAACCACTACACCACCGTTCGCCATGATGATTGAGGCTTTCTTCAGCTAAGAACAAAATTCACAAGCCTGTAAATCACTTGTAGGCATATTTGAACAGAAATTTCAACCCATAGATGAAATACCGTAGCTTACTTCATGGTTTACAAGTCAATGTCATGCTTTTAACAACAGACATTGTCGCAAAGCAGCTTACAGAGGACGTTCATTTTAGACAGAGGCTTTTGGAGCTATATCCATTCGAATGAGACAGGGAGTGAACGAGGAGCAGCTGCATCATTGCAGTGCTTCTATTAGTCCCCATAAGTAATGGCTGTGTCTCAAGCCAAGAGAGAGGAGAGAGATAATGACTGAAAATAATGATAAATGCTGCCATAACTGGAGATGCTTTGGCACAGCTGGGTTAAAATCAGAACTAGTTCAATTAAACTGCAAAGTAATGGTGAAGGGGGATGGTTACGATGGGTGCTGTTTATGTGTTTATGGTCACGATTCATATGGAACGATTCAGCTGCTGGAAATCAAAAACCAGCCCAAACTAGGGTTAGTGTAAAATTAGTGAAGTGTTAAAGTACCTTGTACACAGTACTCTAATAAATCAGCACAAAAGTTTACTTGATTATGTACCCAATTTATTTACGATAATGGGAAAAGCAAAAAACAACCAAAGAAAGGCAGTGAGCAATTGTGAAAGGCTTTGAGTGTGTAAGGTCAAAATACGGTAGACGCAATTAAGTAAAAAGAAAGTAAGCTAGTTAGCTGAGTAAACACAGAATCCCTATAAAATGGCACCCATTTCTACAAGGCTTCACCAAAAAATAATACTATTCACTAATTTTGTTGCAGGACTATCACTACATCCAAACAACCCTACATTCAAAATAGCATATACAAGCCCAATTCCAAAAAAGTTGGGACAAAGTACAAATTGTAAATAAAAATGGAATGCAATAATTTACAAATCTCAAAAACTGATATTGTATTCACAATAGAACATAGACAACATATCAAATGTTGAAAGTGAGACATTTTGAAATTTCATGCCAAATATTGGCTCATTTGAAATTTCATGACAGCAACACATCTCAAAAAAGTTGGGACAGGGGCAATAAGAGGCTGGAAAAGTTAAAGGTACAAAAAAGGAACAGCTGGAGGACCAAATTGCAACTCATTAGGTCAATTGGGAATAGGTCATTAACATGACTGGGTATAAAAAGAGCATCTTGGAGTGGCAGCGGCTCTCAGAAGTAAAGATGGGAAGAGGATCACCAATCCCCCTAATTCTGCACCGACAAATAGTGGAGCAATATCAGAAAGGAGTTCGACAGTGTACAATTGCAAAGAGTTTGAACATATCATCATCTACAGTGCATAATATCATCAAAAGATTCAGAGAATCTGGAAGAATCTCTGTGCGTAAGGGTCAAGGCCGGAAAACCATACTGGGTGCCCGTGATCTTCGGGCCCTTAGACGGCACTGCATCACATACAGGCATGCTTCTGTATTGGAAATCACAAAATGGGCTCAGGAATATTTCCAGAGAACATTATCTGTGAACACAATTCACCGTGCCATCCGCCGTTGCCAGCTAAAACTCTATAGTTCAAAGAAGAAGCTGTATCTAAACATGATCCAGAAGTGCAGACGTTTTCTCTGGGCCAAGGCTCATTTAAAATGGACTGTGGCAAGGTAGAAAACTGTTCTGTTGTCAGACGAATCAAAATTTGAAGTTCTTTATGGAAATCAGGGATGCCGTGTCATTTGGACTAAAGAGGAGAAGGGCGACCCAAGTTGTTATCAGCGCTCAGTTCAGAAGCCTGCATCTCTGATGGTATGGGGTTGCATTAGTGCATGTGGCATGGGCAACTTACACATCTGGAAAGACATCATCAATGCTGAAAGGTATATCCAGGTTCTAGAGCAACATATGCTCACATCCAGACGACGTCTCTTTCAGGGAAGACCTTGCATTTTCCAACATGACAATGCCAAACCACATACTGCATCAATTACAGCATCATGGCTGTGTAGAAGAAGGGTCTGGGTACTGAACTGGCCAGCCTGCAGTCCAGATCTTTCACCCATAGAAAACATTTGGCGCATCATAAAACGGAAGATATGACAAAAAAGACCTAAGACAGTTGAGCAACTAGAATCCTACATTAGACAAGAATGGGTTAACATTCCTATCCCTAAACTTGAGCAACTTGTCTCCTCAGTCCCCAGACGTTTACAGACTGTTGTAAAGAGAAAAGGGGATGTCTCACAGTGGTAAACATGGCCTTGTCCCACCTTTTTTGAGATGTGTTGTTGTCATGAAATTTAAAATCACCTAATTTTTCTCTTTAAATGATACATTTTCTCAATTTAAACATTTGGTATGTCATCTATGTTCTATTCTGAATAAAATATGGAATTATGAAACTTCCACATCATTGCATTCCGTTTTTATTTACAATTTGTACTTTGCCCCAACTTTTTTGGAATCGGGGTTGTAGTTTGTCTCTTGTCAGTGTGTTGTGACTGCTAATCTTGTAGCTTTTAGGTATGGTCTGTTTGGTGGTGTTTAGAAACAGTAGTAGCTATATAGTTTCTGGAGCCACCTAGCTAGACAAAAATTAAATAATTGATCATTTGTTTTACATGTTATGTGCTAGGCTTTGTACTAGTATAATTGGCAGCATGCTAATGGCTAGCTCTGTATACTCCCAAGAGGCAGCAATGATTTACTTCTGCTTCCAGCCAAGCTTTATTTTTGTAGTGTTTATATATATACACACACACATTTAATGAGAGGTTATGTATGGAAGGATAAGTTTTTCCTTCCATTTTTTTCCCCACATCAAACAGTAAATTGGTGCTAATTGCAGGTAGAAACTAAAGTTGTGAGCTAGGAATTGAAGTAATGTTGGACCACATAGGCAAAACGTTGGGTCAACACAGCCTAAATCTACTCATTACTAGAAATCAGTACAAACTGCACTATCACTATACTACAGGCATTTAAGATGCTCTTATCCAGAGTGACGTACAACATACCCAGAGCAGCCTGGGGAGCAGTTGGGGGTTAGGTGTCCTGCACAAGGGCACGTCAGCCATTCCTGCTGGTCCAGGAATCAAATCAGCAACCTTTTGGCTTCAAAATTGCTTCTCTATCCTTTACACCATATGTTTTGAGAGGAAAGAGAAAAACCTTTTGCTGTGACTTTCAGGTTTATATCCTTGCCATTGCATGCCTCCAAACCAATTAAAGCAGGCAGCCCATTATTTGATGTTTGACCTCATGAATTTTATTTTATATTTTTATTTTTTCAAAATAAACACTTTCAATTTTGATGCTTGCAACACATTAAAAAAAAGTTGGGACAGTAAAGCATTTACCACATTATAACATTGCCATTCCTTCTCATAACACTTATAAGGTGTTTAGGAACTGAAGACACCAAGTGATGAACTGTTTCAGGTGTTATTTTGTCCCATTCTTTCTGCAAGCAGGTCTTAAGGTGTGCAACAGTACAGGGTAGTCGTTGTCATATTTTTTTGTTTCAAAATTCTCCACACATTTTCTATTGGGGACAGAGGGGACAGGCACCCTCTTCTTCCACAGCCATGCCTTTGTAATGTGTGCAGAATGTGGTTTTGCATTGTCTTGTTGAAATCTCCCTGGAAAAGATGTCATCTTGAAGGGAGCATATGTTGCTCCAAAATCTCAATGTACTTTTCTGCATTAATGCTGCCATCACAGAAGTGTAAGTTACCTTTGCCAAGGCCAGTGCTCCTTTTCATCTTTGTTCCAGAGCACAAAACATCCATTTCTTAAAAAAAAAAAACACCCGGAGTACTGATTCATCTGACCACAATACACATTTCCACTGTGTGATGGTCCATTCCAGATGCCTCCGAGCCCAGAGAAGTTGACAGCACCTCTGGACACAGTTAACATCAGGTTTCCTTTTTGCACAGTAAAGTTTTAACTGGCATTATTAGATGCAATTCTGTATTGTAGTACTTGACAAATGTTTGCAAAGTAATCCCAAGCCCATGACTTTATATCAGCTATAGAGGAATGATAGTTCTTGGTGCAGTGCCATCTGAGGGATCAGAGATCATGGGTGTTCAGCTTAGGCTTGAGCCCTTGCCCTTTACGCACCAAAATTCCTCCAGATTCCTTCTCATCTCATTATCTCTAGCTGCTTTATCCTTCTACAGGGTCGCAGGCAAGCTGGAGCCTATCCCAGCTGACTACGGGCAAAAGGCGGGGTACACCCTGGACAAGTTGCCAGGTCATCACAGGGCTGACACATAGACACAGACAACCATTCACACTCACATTCACACCTACGGTCAATTTAGAGTCACCAGTTAACCTAACCTGCATGTCTTTGGACTGTGGGGGAAACTGGAGCACCCAGAGGAAACCCACACGGACAGAACATGCAAACTCCACACAGAAAGGCCCTCGCTGGCCCCGGGGCTCGAACCCAGGACCTTCTTGCTGTGAGGCGACAGCACTAACCACTACACCACCGTGCCGCCCCCTCCAGATTCCTTGAATTGTTTAATCATATTTTACTCTGCAGTGGGTGAACCTTCCGAATCCCTTCATGTATTTCTTTGAGGAACATTGTTTTTAAACATTCCAATAATTTTCTCATGCATTTGTTGACAAACTGGAGATCCTCAGCCCATCTTTGCTCCTCAAAGACCAGGCTGTTCCTGGGTACTGATTTTGTACCAAATCGTGATTACAATCACCTCTTGACATCACCTGTTTCAAACCACATCATTATTTAACTGTTTTACCTCATTACTAGCCCTAAATTTCCTGTATCCAAACTTTTTTTGGAATGTGTTGCAGGCCTGAAACACAGGAATGGATGTATATTAACAAATGAAATGAAGTTGACCAACAAAACATGAAATATCTTGGGTTCATACTGTCTACAATGAAATACAAGTCAAGGTAAATTTAGAAATCAAGGCTTTGTTTTTTTATTTGCAGTTTCCATACTGTCCCGACTTCAGTGATTTGGGGTTGTAGCTCACTTTGCATAGAGCCATTGTCATGCTGGGACAGGTTTGTCTCAATAAATTGTAATGCTGCTAAATATCAGGCACAACTGATTGCTTCCAACTTTGTGGCAACGGTTTGGTGACGGCCCACATACTGTATGGGTTGATGGTCGGGTGTCCACAAATCCTGGGTAAATATAGTGTATGTGTGCTACAGAGCACATCCTCCCTGTATATTCTTTGAGTGCTAGAGCGGGACTTGCATATAGGCACGTTTGCACCTCGAATATCTTCTGAGGCTATGTGGAAGTCCCATCGCTTTTCATCTTCACCTGTGACATATGTGCCTGGGAGTGTCATCAAACACCATGTCTGTCCAAGCCCAGCACCTTCTAACCTGTGGCAGTGCACTTTCTTTCCATTTCTGATTCTACCAGACAACTGTCACTCACCTGTCTTGTCCTTTATCAAGCTCTGATGCTCTTCAGTGTCAGTGGAATATCAGACTGAGTGACATACTGTATGTTTGCCCTCATTTTTTAAAAGTATGTCTGATACATTATTTCATGGTGAAAGAAATACATTTGAGCTGAACAGAAGGTTTGATCCCGAGGTCACGTTATTATATGTCGGGAGTTTCACCTGTTTTCCTTGTGTCCTAGTATAGGTTTGAAACTAAAAGTGGCTGTAGATAAAATAGAGCTATGGCTTAGGAAATTTTTAGCTATAATGCTACCTTTAGTATTATGGTGGAGGATGGCCCCATATGGACGGTTGAAAGTCGCACTTGGAAGATGCTCTGGACACTTACAGTAATGCTTTTATGGCTGAGGACTACAGTTGACTTGCTAACTTTAGGGCTGCAGTTGTCATGAACAGTTTTGCACTCAAGTTTCCATCAATGAACAGTTTATAACTTCAACAAAACAGACTTCATGATAAAACTGTTAAAATGTTATAATTACGCTATCTGTTATCACCCAAATGAGGATGGGTTCCCTTTTGAGTCTGGTTCCTCTCGAGGTTTCTTCCTCATGTCGTCTGAGGGAGTTTTTCCTTGCCACCGTCACCACAAGCTTGCTCAGTGGGGATAGATTAGGGATAAAATTAGCTCATGTTTAAAGTCATTAAAATTCTGTAAAGCTCCTTTGCGACAATGTCTATTGTTAAAAGCGTTATACAAATAAACTTGACTTTATGTCAGTTATGCATTTTTTGACATCCCCAATTTTTCAAATCTAGCGTAAATTGAGACAGTTGCCTAAATAAATGTAAAGTCTTAAAATAGAACGCTCAGTTTACATTTCAGTTTATATTAAAAGACAACCTACTTCAGTTTTGTTAACAATTAGTATATGTGCTAATGTTTATCATGAACACAGTGACATGCTAATTCTAGCTAAAATAACATATTTTTATTTCATAAAAAAGAAAGGCAATGCATGAACACTTTTAAGTAATGAGAAATTTTCCCGTCCACAAGAATTCTCACACATTATGTGAATGCGTCTAGGGGTTCTTGTAAGACTAAACCACTTGTGAAAAATGTGATAAAAGTCAGAAGCAAACGAAAAATTCCACAAGACAAAAAAAAAACAGTTGTATTCGGGAGGAAAAAAAGCTGGACAATAATTCTCAAACAAAAATAAATAGTAGCAAAGAGTGCGTTTTTAAAAGCTTGATAAATTTCTTGATGTGTTTGCATTTGGTTAAAAACAATTATTTTTTTTCAACAAAGATAACTCTATAGAGTAGTGTAGATATCCTAAAGTTGCACCTGAACTGATATATTATATAATTATATAGGGTTTTATATACATTAATTGAATATACAGTATGTTCCAGTGCTTTCGTCCTTAAACTTTTACCGTTTTATATAATTCACATTACTGTAATAGAGGAATTACATATAATATGACTTCACGTCTCATTTGTTGTATTATTTAGCCCCTCTTCACCTAAAGGAGGATAAATAGAGGTTAAACAATATAAGATCTCCATCTAGTCAAGCAACTGCACAAAAAGAAATGCCCCCCCCCCAAAAAAAAGGCAAGCTTTTCATTACAGCATGGTATCATTATTCTCAAACATCAGATGATTATGAGTACAGTCTGAAATCCTGGGCAAATAAAGATCAGTGGAGTCACGGCAGCACTGCAGGCATGCACTGTGTAGCCGGCCTTGTGACTGAGGCTAGACTCTGAGTACTTCACAGATATTTGTGAAAAATTGGAGAAGACACACAGAGAAGGGAATATGTACACAGTGCCTCTAGCCATTGCCCCAACCTTTCATGAATTGCCCTGGCCTTACTGCCATGTGGCATATGGTCTGAGACAAACTGTCAGACCTCAACTTCCTGGATGCCTCAGTGTTGGGGGAAGAGGGTCATTCGTTTCTCCTCAGATGGCATCACAGTGACTTAGCGCTGATTTGAAAGAGCACTGGGGTGGTTTGGATGGTTTGGCTTGGGGATAGAAGAGGAAAATGTGGTGGAGGGTGAGCACGTCAGTGCATTACTGTTGGAGAAAATGTTTCCAGCACTATACAGCTGTGGTGCACTGATTAAGTTCAGAGATATTTTGGGTTTAGTTGTAGCATTTATGATTTTTGAACCCATGCTATGGCAACATGAGATCAAACAAAAATTTGCTTTCTCAGACCAATAAGCATCAATCAGACCAAATATAAAACTAGATAGAGACTGTAACTATAGTCATAGTAATTTGCGCTAACTGTTACAAACTGGGATGTCTGGTCACTGTACCCTATAGATCCGGAATGGTAAGAGATAGAGAATGACGCTTAATGAGGAAAAGTTGTGCCCTGCCGCCCTGAACAAAATACAAAAAAACAAAAAACAAACAAAAACCCTGATTGAAAAAAATCATGAAAATCAACAGTTATAAGTGATTGAAAAAAGCCAGTTTTTCATGGATCATTCAGTGATCCAGATCAGCACCAAAAGTCACAGCAATGTAAGTCAGCCCAGAGGTATTCTTCATGTGAAATTTGGTGATGATTGGTTGAAAAATGAGTGAGAAGTAGCATCCTAAAAATGTTAGGATAATAATAATAATAATAATAATAATAATAATAATAATAATGTAGAAAGATCCTGAGTGAGAGTAACAATTTGCTCCAGTGCTGCTAGCACAAATTAAAAAATTATAAATTTGTTCACCTGAAAAGCCTGAAAATGAAGGGGAAAGGACATGGGAAATGAAAGACGCACTTCCAGTAATGATTGCTTTTGCTTTTTGTGAATTTACAAGCCTTGCTGTTTTCTTTTTATTATTGCCTCATGTTTGAGAAAATCTCATCTCATCATCTCTAGCCACTTTATCCTGTTCTACAGGGTCGCAGGCAAGCTGGGGCCTATCCCAGCTGACTACGGGTGAAAGGCGGGGTACACCCTGGACAAGTCGCCAGGTCATCACAGGGCTGATACATAGACACAGACAACCATTCACACCTACGGTCAATTTAGAGTCACCAGTTAACCTAACCTGCATGTCTTTGGACTGTGGGGGAAACCAGAGCACCCAGAGGAAACCCACGTGGACACGGGGAGAACATGCAAACTCCGCACGGAGAGACCCTCGCCGGCCACGGGGCACGAACCCGGACCTTCTTGCTGTGAGGCGACAGCACTAACCACTACACCACCGTGCCGCCCTTTGAGAAAATCTAGCGAGTTAAATTATAGCCATTACACGGACATTTGATCCTAAATCACATGCCATCAGGACTGTCAGTAATTGACCAACTATATACTATAATAACCGAAAACTATAATAAAATAATGATAAAAGTGCATGGTGCATTGTGTAGAAACCATATGGCCAAAAGTATGTGGACAATATATCATTTATTTTCTTTCAGTATTTAAGCTATCATACTCATATCATTCAGAATTATATGAAAAGCCTGTATATGGATGCTTTGATATACAAAAATGTCTGTCAATGAACAATACATATCTTTCACTAAAGTTTTAGACAATATATTATAATGTGTATGTTTTTTAATTTGATTTGATTTATTTGGCAATAAAAGTACATGTATATAAAATACATAAAAAACAATACATTGCTGAGGATAACACAAAAAAGCAATAAACATATTTCCATTGTAGTCCTCTGAAAAGAAAAAAGAAAATGACAACCAGCAAAAGGCACATTAACAAAGTACCTTGGTCAAAAAAAAAAGTTGCTAACATATACAATAATCAGAGGTGGACAGTAAAGTATATTTACTTGAGTACTGTACTTAAGTACACTTTTTGAGTATCTGTATTTTACTTGAGTATTATTTTTGTTGGAAACTTATGACTTTAACTTCACTACATTTGAAAGACAAATATCGTACTTTTCACTCCACTACATTTCTGTCAAGGTCCTCGTTACTCGTTACTATGAAGCAGCTTTGAAAGTGGACATTTTTTTCTTTACTTTTCTTTTCTTAAACATGTTTGGTTTTTTCGCAGGTGACACTGAGACAGCCGATCAGTAATCACTAGGGTCACGTCATGTCCATAGACTGTATAAAATCAAGTTCAATTAATTCTCAACAGCACATGATCAGTTGATGGTAGAATGGAAGGAGGCGGTTCTTCTGGAGAATGCATGCACTCGTGGCTATATCTAGAACCCATGTTTCAGTTTTCTGAAAGGATTAAAGATTTGTTTCATTTTAAATATTTGCTTTGTTTGCCTAAAACGAACCACATCACAGCCTACAAAAACTCGCCGTCCATCCTGCAGAAGCATATTGAGGGATGTAAACATTTTATTCCAAGAAAAAGCTTGCAATGAAGTTATCTGTGCTTTTAGAGCTAGCGATAACATTGCAATAACCATGCAATCTGGTTAGTCAAATGACTTTCTATGGATTTGCCTGCCAAGTTGCCATTGCCTTGTCCATGGCTAACATTAACACATAGCTAGTTAACTTGGACACTGTTAGCGTAACTCCATTTTTACATGCTAATATGAATAACGTTAACTTTTCTGAAGTCCTTTCAGAAATATGTTTTAGCATAATCTTGCCAAATAAACGGAATGTAGACATCTTTCTTTTCTAGTAATATTAGCTACCCAATATGATTTTGAGTTTGAAAAGAGTTTGCTAGCATGTCAGGTGGAGCTTCAGCTCTACAAGTTCTACAAGCTAGTCAGTAAACCCAGTCGGTTGCTTCAGAGGCAATTAGGTATTGTAAGCATTGACAGAAAATGTACTTTTAATACTTAAGTATTTTTAAAAGCTAGTACTTCAGTACTTTGACTTAAGTAAAAATTTGACTGGACAACTTTCACTTGTATCGGGGTAACCTTTAACCAGTGGTATCTGTACTTTGACTTATGTAATGAAGTTGGGTACTTTGTCCACCTCTGACAATAATTGGAAAGACAAGAACATGAGTAATACTAATAATACATAAAATCATCTTGGTTGTCATTTAACAGTTGCGACATAAAATGTTTATTAATAGTTTTCTGAAAATCATCTTTACTCCTTAACATTTTAACAGAAACAGGTAGGTTGTTCCATTAGCACCAGTATGGTCATGGGCGCCGCCAGGGGGGGAAAGGTTAGAACAATTCTAGGGGCCCAGCACTGCCATGGGGCCCTTTAAGGGGCTGATAATATGCTTTTAATGATTTTAATAAGACTTTTGAAATAACAACAATGCAATATTCCATCTGGTAAAATGAGCTAATTGAACAAGGTTGTCTATTTCTTGAGTTCTTCAACATATTATCATTATGATTTTCAGAAAACTCCCCCTTTTGCGAAATGGTACGGTCCAGTTCTGGTAGAAGCGCGATGCGTTAAATCTGTGTGCTGATCAGTGCAACGCTACTTGCTGCTGTGTCGCAGTGCAGCAGCCAGCCAGCCAGCAGTGGAGTGCGTACAGTCTATGATCGCTAAATATGAAGAGTGGCTGTCAAAAACGTAAAGAAAGGCAGCTGAAAGCTGAGAGGGACCGGAGAGGCAGGCAACTGGCCACTCAGTTTTTCCCAAAGAAAGGTAGCTATTGCTCACATGTGTGTTCAAAATATTAGCGAATGGTAAATGAACAGTATGAACGTGGTTGGATTAGCCTGTCAAGAGAACACTTTTACAGTTTGTACAGTGACATTTTTAATAACTGAACTGACTTGTGTGATAAACAAGATGAAATATTACGTTATGCTGGTGCTAATAACTAGTGCTAATAACCAGTTTCATAACTAATGGGGTGCCCTAAATATGGAGGGGCAACCAATAGTCTAACTCTGCTTACGCTCAAATTTCTGTCTAGACACACTTTGCTTTGAACATATTCCCTTTTTGCAGAACAGTACACACAGCTTTCTACCTAACACATACCATAACAATCCATGGGATTTCCATAGGTATTTTGATGCTGGGTAGAAAACTTTTTCTATGATTTATTAGCAGTCACATCACACATTTCACTACCAATTGTCCTAGCACAAGAAGGCATGTGACAAAATCTTGAATTTTCATTTGTGATTGTAAATGCACCAGAATTAGTCACTGACCAGTTTTCATCTAGTCCCTGGTAGGTTAATACATAAAATGTAGTAACAAAGTCACAAACTCAAGGTCCATGGGCTATCAAAAGTCAAATAATGACAATAGTGCAATTGTGACGAGGGTGGGCAAAGTTGGGGGGCCCAAAATTCTAATCTTTCATGGGGCCCAAAATTTCTGGCAGCGCCCCTGAGTATGGTAGAAACTATTTTTATAAAAGAGCCAACGTGATTTACAATAAATGAAACAAAACTATTTCTAGTTGGATTTTGCTTAGACAACTGGAAGTTAGATTTCATATATTCTGGAGCATTGTTGTTATAGATGTTGTATCCATGGTTTAATTTAAGTTGTTTAACATGGTAATCAACAGGTAGCATACCAACTTTCTTGAACTCATCCACTCCAACACTACTTCAAGGAGGGAGATTCGACATGAACCTGATAACCTTATTTTGTGCCACTTGTAATCAAGACTGGGATTTTTGTAGTTAGTGCACTGTACCATGCACAACAAACATAGTTGAAATGACTCTGAATTAAAGCAGAGACAAGCAATGTCTTTGTTTTCAAGTCAAATTTCCTAGCATTTCTGTATAAGAATTTAGCTTTGTTTATACTTTATTTTGTGTAGTATGGACCAGACTGAAGACTGGACATTCACTTCTGTTAATTTTTTCTTGCAGTTATATATAGCAAACTTATAATCTCAGCTGGTTGCTTATACTGTACATTCAAACATTTCTGCAGATTGTAGTTAACCACTACATATTTTATCGTTTGTGCTGTTAGCATGAAGTCATCCCCGCCACTTAAATTTTTTTGTGGTAAAATTTGTTGGGTTTTTTTTTCTTCTCTCTCTCCCTAGGATTTTCTTGTCAGTCAATTATATGAGTCATGTCAGTATCCCACTGGTATCCATCAGTCAGCTGTGGGGAGTCTGCATCATGGTGTGTGTGCTGAAAGTTTGTGTGTATTTTAGCGGTTTGCTTCTAGCAGTCTCCAACAAACACATTCCACAAACAAGGGGAGCAATTGTACATTTTCAGTAAACTGATGCATTTCATGGGCTGGTGCAAAAGCTAAGGGTTCTATCAAGCAATGACTGCTCTCTCAAGGTTTCTTTATGAAAAAAAATATTTTCTCTCCCTTTTTAAAAAATGAAGTTAAGTAAGCTAGTGTACATTGTGCATTTCCTTTTTCGCCTGTATTTTGAAATACCTCTATTTGTTGAACTCCAAATTGAAACCACCCATAACTGCCATTCCTATCATTCCTTGCCACCGTACATTTGCTGTAAACCTTATGGATCACCAAAAATGATGTCCATCCCGAATACTAAAAGAACTCTTTTTTTTATGGCTTGGCATGTGTGTTAAATATAACAATTATGACTTAAACTATGGCGGCACAGTGGTGTAGTGGTTAGCACTATCGCTTCACAGCAAGAAGGTCCTGGGTTTGCGCCCAGTGGCCGACAAGGGCCTTTCTGTGTGGAGTTTGCATGTTCTCCCTGTGTCTGCATGGGGTTCCTCCGGGTGCTCTGGTTTCTCCCACAGTCCAAAGACATGCAGGTTCAGCTAATTGGTGGCTCTAACTTGACCGTAGATGTGAATGGTTGTTTGTCTCTATGTGTTAGCCCTGAGATGACCTGGCGACTTGCCCAGGGTGTACTGTACCCCGCCTCTCGCCTATAGTCAGCTGGGATAGGCTCCAGCTTGTCCGCGACCCTGCACAGTATAAGTGGTTACGGATAATGGGTGGATAGGGACTTAAACTATATGCTCATTTCAATATTAACTAGCTATTGATCATATTTCTAGCTGCTTAAATTGTCATTCAAAAATCGGCACAAATTTTATCAAATGCAGAGAAACAACAACTGAAGAAGAAGAAGAAGAAGAAGAAATCAAATCAGTGTTGACTGAGAGCTCTTAACTGAGAACATCCTCTCCGTGGTATGAGCCTACACTCTCAGAAAATAAAGTACCTTATTGTACCTTTAGGGGTCCAACAGCTTGTCACTGGGGCAGTACCCTCTCTAAAGTACTTATTTCTACCCTTTAGATACTGCTTGGGAACATAATATGGATTTTTTTGTCCCTAAAAAGGTACACATAGTTACCATAAGGACCAATAACGAGCCCTAGGTGGTACATTAGTGTAGATTGTACCTTGGGGGACAGAAATGGACTCCTACTGTACCCCTGTTTCTGACAGTGCACCAAATCATACAAAATGAACTCCTTCTCCTTGAGACAGTGGAGAATACTATATAAGCATCAAGCTTTATCCTGAATTATAGTACAACATCATGTAGCTTGGCCTTTTGATCCCTGTGAGTCTGCACTAAGCCAGTGCCATACATGTGAGGCTCTGTCAGCTTCACTGCACCAACCAATATTGGTTCTTGGGGGCAGAATAAGACGTCTGTCTCTAGAAATATCAGATGTACTTCAGTAATGAAAGCCTCCTTTGCTCTTCTGGCTGCTCTTTATCATGGATCTGTTGCATGGTTTCTCCTTTAATCAAGGTTATGATCAAGGTTTTCTGTGAGAAAATAAAATGGGAGACCTTGAATATGGCATTAATGAAGATTAATGAAGAAAATATGGAACGTTTGTGTCATGTAGAGCAAGGATATATCATGATTATAATGATAGTTAGTTCCAGAGACAGCTAGTATAGATGTGCTAGCAAGGCTAAGACACCAGTATCTGTCAGAGATTAAAAAGCACAATATAATGTTTCATTTTTGGCATTGACACCAGATTATGCACAGCTATGATGGCGATGGCAGTGCGGGGGTGGTTGGTTGGGGGGGGGGGGGGGGGGGGTTGTGAGGAAAAAAAACCCTCTGAAATAAATTTAATTAAACTTTAATCCGAGCTTAAACTCAAATTTGTGAGAAAAAAACAACTCAGAAATTCCTGATATCTAAAAGTCACAAATTTACGAGAAAAATAAAGAGTTATAGGAAATGCAGTCTTTCCAAATTTAATCTCGGAAATACTGACTTTTTCTCAGTATTCCTCAGCTCCATGGCCCTAATAGTATACACTGTTGTGCACCACAACCCCTTTCAGTGGTCATAAGAAAAATACACATCATCATATGAAGAAGTGAGGCTAGGGCTGAATCTTTTCTAGCTCAGGCTGTAGATTCATGGAACTTATTAGTGACTGTTGTGTCTGGTGGTTACGGTTACACAGATTGAAATGCCTCCTACACAGGAAAAATGACTGAGCACTTTTTCCAGAGTTAAAAGTATTTTCCTTAAAAATAGTTAATTTTGCTCTGTTTTGAGTTTAGAGAGTAAAATTTGGAGTTGGTGTGGGAGCAGAATTATAGAGTAATTGTGTAACAGAGTTGGATAGTCCTGGGTATGACTTTAAACTGCAACCGGTGGTGAGTCTCAGGTCTGGGAGGACTTGAGTACTGGGGAAAGTGGAGTTACAGCTTAATCAGCGTTGCTCCTAGGTCTGCTCTGACCCAGAGTGGTAGCACCTGCCTGGGTTCCAGCTATGGGTTAAATAGTACATCACCAATAAGGTGCTGGCAGCAGGGCGCTTTTTGGTGCAATGTGGCAGATGAACCCAACAGGATCAATGGCACACCACCTGATGGCATGTGGAAGAGCCACTCAAATGGCCAATGGATGGGATTACTTGGCAAGTCAATTGTCACTGAGGGGCAACTTCCATACCCATCAGGTCTGTGGCACTTTTGTGCACCACTTGGCATTGGGTCTGGAGGTCCAGAGAGACATGATGGGGGCACAACATCGTTTGTCTTACCTTACTGTGCAAGGCGCTTTGTTAAGAGAGGAGAATAGTATGTGAGAGCTTATGAGGCCAGACATTCCGTCATGACTCAGCTGAGCCATTTGTGCTGCCTCTGCGGGCAACTCTGTCACTCTGGTGTGGGCCTCGTGGCCCATCTGCATTTCTGCACATCCTAATGAAGCAGTCATCATCACTAGCTATGGACAGTCACTGCTGCTGCCAGCGATGAACAGAGTTGATTGTAGCTCTGAACTGAGTAAAATAGTACAAGAGTTAATTTCAAGACACACTGAATAGAGTCAAATACCACCACAAAGAGTAAAATATTAACACTGAATTGAGGAGAACTGACTCTGGAAAAATAGCTCTACCAAAAGAGTAACTTTTACTCTTTTTAGAGAGGGACCAAACGTTATCTGGCGGAGAATAAAATTTTCTTCAATTTGATTAAATTTTACTCAGGCAAATTTCCTCTGTAGACTTGATCTCTATTTGAGTTGCTTTACTGATACATCTGTAACATGTCATCAGCAGTGATTGAGAAGGCGCATGACAAAGACAGTCATCGAAGTGATGAGTGTGAACAAGATAAATTATTTACTCTATCATCTTTTTTAATCGCGGCACGGTGGTGTAGTGGTTAGCGCTGTCGCCTCACAGCAAGAAGGTCCTGGGTTCGAGCCCCGGGGCCAGCGAGGGCCTTTCTGTGCGGAGTTTGCATGTTCTCCCCGTGTCCGCGTGGGTTTCCTCCGGGTGCTCCGGTTTCCCCCACAGTCCAAAGACATGCAGGTTAGGTTAACTGGTGACTCTAAATTGACCGTAGGTGTGAATGTGAGTGTGAATGGTTGTCTGTGTCTATGTGTCAGCCCTGTGATGACCTGGCGACTTGTCCAGGGTGTACCCCGCCTTTCGCCCATAGTCAGCTGGGATAGGCTCCAGTTTGCCTGCGACCCTGTAGAAGGATAAAGCGGCTAGAGATGATGAGATGAGATGAGATCTTTTTTAATCCTGAAAAGCCTTTGGAGGAGAAACTACATGTAGACTAATTACAAATTGGCCAATCAAAGTACAAATTGCACAAAAGAACTGCCTTTTTTGGTTTGAATGATGTTGCAATGTCCAAGCTAACTTTTTGCCTTTAAATGTCTGTAATAACATTTGCCCCACATGATAATTATTATTCCATTGATGGGGCCTTGTGATATGATGATTTGCTCAACCCTAATTGGTTTGTTGTTGAGATATTTAACAGTTATTCCACAAAATCGCGTAGCACCGAGTTACCTATAAGCCATGTACAATGAGACTGAGTAGAATAACTGTTTAATTCTATCCACATTCACTGGATTTTGAGAAACAGAGCATTTTTATTTTTATTTTTTGCAAATTTCATAAATAAAAACTTTATACAAAACGTCCAAGAAAATCATTTCTGCTGAGAATGTAAACAAACTGGCGAAATGACAGTAGCAATTTGTGAAAAATGCGATAATAATAATTCTTGAAAAATAAAAAAAGATACGGTCTTACCATCAAATACTTTTATTCCATATTTTGTTGCTTTTTTTGTATTTTGGGGGGTTTTGTTTTTGAGTAGTTTTTATTTCATCCTCAGTTGGTTCAGCAACACCTGCCGCCATTTTGTTTTTCTCTACTCACGGTATATGAGCTGATATCGTAGGAGTAGAGTAGCCAATCAGAGTGCGTGATTGCTCATATCCAGTGAATGTGGATAAAATAATACTAATTACAGAGATTCACTAACCTTTTTTAATTCACAAATGCTAAACCACATGCTAATAATTAAAGGCGAACATTCTGGAGATATCTGCTATTCATGTTTATACATTCTGTAGGTGACTCATATTGTGATTACTATTATTCTTTTTGTAGCTTTGATGTGAATAACTTAACAAGACAGATTTAGCATCTCCCTTTTCATTTCCTTCGGTTTTCTTTGAACGTTCAAAGTACACTAACATCCACTTTGAGCCTAGTATGTTTGTTTAGATAGGCTTTCGTGGTGATAGGGGATAAAGGAGAGTTATGGCTCCCTGGTGTAATAACTAGTGCGATAAGTAAGCCAGGTTCCTTTCTTGTTCTTGTGTGGCCAGCTTCAAGCTGTGTGTGTGCGACTGTGTCTTGCTGTTAAGAGCCGAGTCCTGTTACCTGCAGTAACACCTTGTTAAGCGAAAAACAACTGGATCTGGACAAACGCTCTCCATTCACTTCCAGTGTGGCTGGTCGAAGTAAGCTTGTGATACTAAGCACTTGAATGCTATGTTGAGTACATTACTCTTTTTCTTGACCTCTGAACAGAATACAGGTCACACAGAAATCTTTGGTGAAAGTAGGAAAGGGGAAATAGACCATGGTTTGTGGTGGGACCAGGATAAACATATATACACACACACACATGCGCACACACACTAAACTTTCTGACCACCCTTGTAGCACTCATTCTTAAGGTCTTAAAAAATCCAGGCTGTGCAATTATCTTTTATGATCTGCAATGCAACACTGACTGTGGGCAGCTAGAGAGCGGCTTGAGTGAGACAGGCCACTCGGAGCCCCTTTCTGTCCACATGTCTTCCATAAATGCCCAGCCTTAGGAAAACCAGCTTTTTACTATAGCACTTTGTTCCACTTTCCCAATTTGCCTGGCACTGGATACTTTCTAAAGCACATAACGGATGATAACAGGCAAAGTGCTTGAAAATCAGTTGTTGGTTTGCTTTCACTGGTGGTGGAACGTATGGTAGGGTATGGTATATAATTAAAACTTTTTTTTTTCAATTTGGGAGAGTTCTGACATTTGACAGTTATTCCACGAAATTGAGTCGTACATGAGCTGATAGCCGACGAGGCACATAGCACCGAATTGTCTATAAGCCATGTACAACGAGATTGAGTAGAATAACTGTTTTATTCTATCCACGTTCACTGGATTTTGAGAAACAGAGCATTTTTATTTTTATTTTTTGTAAATGTGATAAATAAAAACTTTATACAAAACGTCTGACAAAATAATTTCCGCTTAGAATGTAAACAAACCGGCGAAATGACAGTAGCAATTTGTGAAAAATGCTACAGTATAATAACAGTTCTTTTAAAAAAAGATACATTCTTACCATCAAATACTTTTATTCCATATTTTGTTTTTGTATATTTTGCGGTTTTGTTTTCGAGTAGAGTTTTTATTTCGTCCTTGGTTGGTTCAGCAACACGCTACGCCATTTTGTTTTTCTCTCCTCACGGTATATGAGCTGATATCGTAGGAGTAGAGTAGCCAATCAGAGCACACAGTTGCTCATATCCAGTGAATGTGGATAGAATATTTAAGAGTTATTCCACAAAATTGAATCGTCTGATAACTGACGAGGCACGTAGCACTGAGTTGGCTATAAGCCATGTACGACAAGATTGAGTGGAATAATTGTTTTATTCTATCTATATTCACTGGATTTTGAGAAACAGAGCATTTTTATTTTTATTTTTTGCAAATTCGATAAATAAAAATTTATACAAAATATGTGACAAAATAATTTCTGCCTGAAATGTAAACAAACTGGCGAAATGACGAGCAATTTGTGAAAATGCTATAATAATAATAATAATAATAATAATAATAATAATAATAATTCTTGAAAATAAAACAAAACATATGCTCTTACCATCTTACTTTTATTCCATATTTTGTTGTGCTTTTTTTGTATTTTGGGGGGTTTTGTTTTCGAATAGTTTTTATTTCATCCTCGGTTGGTTCAGCAATACCGTACACTCCACCATTTTCTTCTTTTTTTGGCGGTTGGCAAACCAACTTAAAGGTGCATTACCGCCACCGACTGGACTGTAGTGTGGA
Organism: Neoarius graeffei; assembly: GCF_027579695.1. Classification (NCBI taxonomy): domain Eukaryota; kingdom Metazoa; phylum Chordata; class Actinopteri; order Siluriformes; family Ariidae; genus Neoarius; species Neoarius graeffei. The sequence continues at coordinate 12,435,847 of NC_083596.1, read as the reverse complement.
ACAGGAGATATTGGTGGGGGGGGGGACGACGACGACTATATTCTTTTATTTAGCTATTTCTGTTTCTTTTAAATACTTGATAAAGCGATATATCTAACTTGATGCACTCTGCCATTTTGTTTTTCTCTACTCACTGTATATGAGTTGATATCCTAGTAGTAGACTAGCCAATCAGAGCATGTGATTGCTCATATCCAATGAATGTGGATTGAATAATAACAAGGATATTGGGACAGACACAGAAGTTTCCCAGAAAAAAAAAAGTGAAATTTTACTAGATACATGTTCAACTCTCTGGCCCTGCAATTTCTTAAATAGTTTTACAAGTGTGTGAGAGGAAGTAATCACACTTTAGTTGGGATATAACTGAATGAGTGTTCAAAGAAATGTTACTCTTTGAAGAATGTAGTTCTACCAGACATTTTTCATTTTTCCATTAATATACCGTATCTGCCTATAAAATACACCAGCCAAAAATGTATTCACACACAGTGTCTTCTTGGCACTTTTGACTCCATTTGTCATGCGGTTAAAAGTGCATTGGAGATTATTGCCTTCAAGGAATATATTCATTTTATTGGTGGTTGATTTTCATATACTCCGAGTTCTCAGTAGGTGGAGGACCAGAAATTCTCAACATGTCAAAAAATAACACAGGAGCAAAGTAAATAGAAAACTAAGTACCCCAGGAGGAACCCCAGGTAATTAGGGTCAGTGTTTTGGGTGAATTGGAATTTGCAGCTCCCCAGCATTTACTTTGAGTTTCAATTCTGTAGTCAGTAATCACCTTACATGGCAGAGGTGCACCTCTACTGAGTTGGCTGAGTAAATGGGGATACCCAAAACAAGAAATTAGAAAAACATTTAAGCACGTCACAGAAGACTTCACTGAAGAATGCCTGGAGTACGGATGTCACATTGACAAAGCCATAAAACATAAAGCACGTTAATCATAATGAATAAAAGTGGTTAAAAAAGGAAGGCGCCAAAGGCACAGGATAATGTTAATTACTTTATTTCATTCAGTCCATGGTAATCAATACGGATCCTCTGCCTTCTGTCTTTTTCTTGACAAAGAATATCCCAGAAGCTTGCCAAACAGTAAACTGTAAAACAATTATCCATGCCTAATGACCTTCATACATTAAATTCATGAAGAATTAGTGACGTGGTAATTTAATGACAAAAAGAGAGATCTTCTCTTCATGATGAGATGTGCTCATTTACATAGATTATCTCTGGAGCCTCCTTGAACTAAAAGCACTTCCATATAGAGCTGCAGCTTCTCTTGCAAACTACAGCAAAAGGCATGGGCAAGGGTTTTCTCAGTTCAACCAAGGCAGCAAAAGTGCAGTGATATACAGGATGTATTTATAGACAGCTTAATGACAATAAGAGCAAAGAACAGGTGTTACAACTCTACTAGATTGTCTGAATCATATTATATCCCTCATCAAAAAATTCCTGTGCAGGATTTGGCCAAAGATGGCTCGTATAGCATAAAATATTTACACAGTTGATTAAGCAATGTATCTTGTGGTGTCAAAAAAATGGATATGGTGTGAGTCGGTCATGATATATCCAGGATATACCATGAGCTGATTTCATGCTATACAGCCAACTCGAGTCACAGCTGTGGCTCTGTGAGCATTTCTCTGTGTGTAGATCTATGTATCATGATCATGCCTAGTGAGGCAGGTGATAGCATGGTACATTGCACATGCACAGGTCGAAGTTCGCGCCGACATAAACAACAAACATGGCTGCCTCCAGCAGGCTTGTAGTACACAAGTCCAGGACTCAGACTTGAGTCTGACTTGTGCCCTAATTTTAGGGACTCATGACTTGACTTGGACTTGAGCACTGATGACTCAGACTTGGACTCCGACTTGTGCATTAACTGCATTCGGACTCATAAAGTGGAGACGAGGACTCATGGTTTTTTCCTTTATTTTTTGTAACATTCCATAATAATTTGGCATATTTGTATCTACATTAATTTTTATACTAATTTTGTGCAAGAGAATGCACATTCACCTGTTCATACGTCATGTTCAGGAACAAACGAACGTTAATGGTGCTAAAATGCCTGGAGAGAACGCCCCTAGGATTGTCTGCTTTGCTTATACAGACTTCTCGTACAGTGGGAAAAAATGCACTGCTATGTGTTCCATATGTAGAAGAACTATCGAGGAGACAACGGGGACAACCTCGAACTTCAATCGCCATTTGGCAAGACTCCATCCAGAGAAGGAAGTGACACGCTATGTTCATTGCTCTGTTGATAGCAGGGCTTGCTTGCTGAGCAATGAACTAGCTAGTGTTAACCCTCTCTCATGTTATTTGCCCTGTTGATATTGGGCGGGGCTTGCTGAGTGATGAACAAGCTTTTTATCTGTAGCCTATTAACTAAAATGGGGCAGTCAAGCAGTAATGTTAGTCCAACACAGTAGCAGAGAAGCTTTCACATAAAGGCAGCAACAGCCACCATCAAATGGTGCGGTTGGAGTCTTGTTCTCAGACTCGACTCGGATCAATAGTGGACTCAACTCAAAATTTTCTTTAATGACTTGGACTTGACTCAGACTTGAATTCCGGGGACTCGAGACTGGACTCGGACTCGAAGTTTAGTGACTCGACTACAACACTGGCCTCCAGTGAGTTTATGCCGAGATTTAATGTTAACACTTTTAGTTTGGAAGTTTTTGATGAGGGATTTAAATCAAATATACCATGCACTGAGATACACCAGTAATTATGGATTCTCTTCGGTGACTAGCATAGTACTATTTTCTTTGGGGCTGTGCTAGTCACCTCCGAGAATCCATAATGTCAATCGAAGCCTCTCAGTGCATGGTATATTTGATTACTGTTAAGGATACATGGCATTTGTGAGAGATTACATTCCTCTCATGAATATAATATCAATCTGCTTTTTTAACAAAAGAAAGTGAAGGCACTATAGTCTAGACCAGGTGCATTATTTATCACCAGTGCGTATGCACAGTTTTGTGCATAAACAATGTGTACCCATGTTTCTCTGAATCGAATGGGATTTATCAAGTTTTTCTTACATGTGAGGATGTGTGGATATTTCTGTCCACTCCTGACCATGCATATTCACGAAAGCCCTAGTGGTAGAAAAATGTAAGGGCAGGTAATCTGATTATGAGCAGCTTTAACAATTTTTCATGCTATCACAGAGTATCTAAATGGAATTGGGGAAACAGAATGCATACATGCGCTCATAAAATCTTTTAAGTTGTATTGATTTATTAAACAAACTGCTCATAAAAGTCCCAAATAAAGCATTTTTGTTTTGCTCTACTTTGTGCAACAGTATCTTTAGTGTCATCAGTAACAAGCAGCACCTTGAACAGGCTACTGTGCTTTTTAAAGGTGACATATTATACCCCTTTTCCACAATTTAACACAGTTCCCTGAGGTCTTAACGAAATGTCTGTGATATGCTTTGGTTAAAATACCACAAAGATAAAGCATCACACGCTGTGTTCTCACCCTGTCAAAACAGTCCTGTTCAAAACGGCTGATTTGAGTGACTGTTCCTTTAAATGATAATGAACCACTGCTCTTCCCACCCCCATCTTCAGCTGACCAATAAGGTAGCACTTTCCTCAAGAGTATTCATTCACAAAGGCTGCTCTGAAGCTATGAGCGGAGAGACTCAGATGAGGGGGTGGGATTATTCTAATTAAGTTCCCTTGTGACATAAAAAGAGGAGCCAAATCTGAATGGCTTCCTGAAGCACATGTTTTCTGAAATAGGCAGCACAAAAGAAACTGACAGTGTGTTTTATTTCAGAGTTTTTGGGTCCGTAGGCACTCCAGATACTGAAATTTATGTGCACAAGCGCTGAAAAATTGGGTTTTTCATAATATGAAAAACCCTTTAGAAGGAAGTTGTTGACCATATATGGTGATTTTAAGATATTTCTTTATGCAAAGGAATGTGGCCATGCACATTAATATAGAATGTGTGAGATTTATCAATGACCATTGTGTACAGTTGTGTGTATGCACGCAGTTCTTATACACAAACTTGGTCTATGCACATTTTATAAATGAGATTCCAGGAGTTTAGTAACTGGTGGGCAGAGATGCAAACCCAGCAAAAGTATATTAGTGGACCTATATATATATATATATATATATATATATATATATATATATATATATATATATATACACTAGTGCTGTCAAAGTTAACGCGATAATAACGCGTTAACGAGATCTCAATTTAACGCGATTAAAAAAAAATAGTGCCGTTAACGCAAATTCTAATTTGGCCCTGCGAGTCACCCATAGTTCCTGTTGAGGCTTGTCGCTCGCTGCTTCAATAAGAGTACGTGTGAGTGATGGAGAAAGGCATAGACATATAAACATCCTCGCCGTCATATTGGATGGGGCAAAGTGGAGATTCTTCACCCGTCTCTGGTATAGCGTCTAGACAGTAGCCAAGAATAAAGATGCCTCATTCATGTGCTGCGTTTAACTGTACCAACAGGTTTACCGTCCAAACGAGATCACATGGGATTACCTTTCACAGGTGAGACTGGAAAAATACTTTTCAATACTGTTCCTTTAATCTTCAGTTTCCCAGCTCATCTCCACCGGGTAGGTGTAGAGTTATAAGCAGTGAGAATTAGATAATACAGTGCCACACTATGATGAACGTTTTTGAACGTATGATGAATGTTTTTATTTTTGTTATCTGTTTTTTTTCTTCTTTTATGGCAAATACTTCTCTTCAAAAGAAACTAATGAAGAGTAAAATAAAACATTTTTTTATTTTCACAGTGATATGCACTTTATTTTTCATCCCTTGGTTTTCTCATCTAATATGGAAGTTATGGATGTCAGTGGCTGTGACAAGACGTGTTATGCTCTGCAATAAAAAAAAAAAAACCATTGGTACAAAGCAAGCCCATTCACTTTTTTATGCTGATAAGAGAATTACAATGGTTTTTCATGTGACAAAAATGTGCGATTAAATTGCGATTAATCGCGAGTTAACTATGACAGTCGCGACATTAATTGTGATTAAATATTTTAATCGCTTGACAGCACTAATATATACCAAAAACCAGAGCATTCAATCACAGGAAAATCTAGTCATGGAAATCTACTGGCTGTAGATTTCTTAACATCTAGCACTGCTTCACAGTTTATGACACATCAAATAGTAGCTAAATACCACTGTTTCTCTGTTTTCATACAAACAAGCTAAATATGGCAAGGATAATGGAAAAAATGCTTAAGAACTCTGTATCTGTGGCTTTGGTCTCCATCATTGAAAGGGAAATTGCCATTTGAGGTGTCTTGGAGCAAGCCTACCAGTTAGCCTGAAAAAATAAAAATAAAAACAATCTGCAGCTCCATGTCTGCAGACACATCTGAACTGGAGACGTCATGCATGAAAGCCCAAACAAGCTCTGAGAACAAGAATATGGATGCTTGCAGAAGTAAACACAAGCTTGCAGAAATAACAGCGCAAATAGGTCTGAGAGGATGTGGCAGTGCCTGGTACATGGTTCCTCTGACATGATGATAGTAGCCAGAGGCCTTTTGGGTGTGCGATGCTTCTCTCATGTATACTGGCACTAAAGAAGCATCATGCTGCAGAAACAATGTATGGGCCTGATTACCTATTTTCCATAGCAGTTTAGATTGTGGGAGGCACAGCAGTAAGCAATCCTGGTTACACAGATGAGAGTACATTGTTGGATATTTACAGAACATATGAAGGTCCACTCGGCATGTTATCATTACTATATAAGTATAATTACCAATTATTCCATGAAATAGAGTCGTACATGAGCTGAAAGCCAATGAGGAGCGTAGCGCTGAGTTGGCTATAAGCCATGTATGACCAGATTGAGTGGAATAACTATTTTATTCTATCCACATTCACTGGATTTTGAGAAACAGAGCATCCATCCATCCATCCATTATCCATAACCGCTTATCCTGTACAGGGTCACAGGCAAGCTGGAGCCTATCCCAGCTGACTATGGGCGAGAGGCGGGGTACACCAAGGACAAGTCCCCAGGTCATTGCAGGGCTGACACATAGACACAAACAACCATTCACACTCAGTCAATTTAGAGCCAACAATTAGCCTAACCTGCATGTCTTTGGACAGTGGGGGAAACCAGTGCACCTGGAGGAAACCCACGCGGACATGGGGAGAACATGCAAACTCCACACAGAAAGGCCCTCGTCGGCCACTGGGCTCGAACCCAGAACCTTCTTGCTGTGAGGCGACAGTGCTAACTACTACACCATCATGCCACCCCTGAAACAAAGTATTTTTATTTTTTGCAAATTCAATAAATAAAAACTTTATACAAAATGTCAGACAAAATAATTTCTACTTAGGCGGACTTCTTAAAAACCTATCAATGGCTGCACAAATTGACTTTGGTGTTGTTTTTTGGTAGAAAGTGTCGTCTTGCTGTCGTGCCGAGGTATAGAATAGTTTTAGACATTTATTTAATTCTTCCTTGGACATTTCAGTTCTGTAATTTTCAAACTTCTTTGAGCTTTTTAACCAGTTTTAAAAAAATCAACAAATTTTAATGCTTGAAGATGAAGAATGTAAACAAACCAGCAAAATGACAGGAGCAATTTGTGAAAAATGCTATAATCATAATTATTGAAAAAAGATATGTGCTTACCATCAAACACTTGCATTCCATATTTGGTTGCTTTTTTTGTATTTTTTTGTGATTTGTTTTTGAGTAGAGTTTCTATTTCATCCTCAGTTGGTTCAGCAACACATTCCACCATTTTGTTTTTCTCTACTCACAGTATATGACCTGATAGCCTAGTAGTAGAGTAGTCAATCAGAGTGCGCGATTACTCATATCCAGTGAATGTGGATAGAATAATATTTCTTTTATAGGAAGCTTTGAGTACATGAATACGAAACAGAAAATATGCCAATGGTTTGTTGCATTGTTTATTGCAAATAGGTGTCACAAATATGTATTAGGCTTAAGGTACAGTAGGACCAGGAGTACTTTCTAGGCTAATGTTACAAATCATTTTAATGGTAATGATAGAACATTATATTACATAAAGATTGCAGTCAAGCCTGTCATGGTAGAACTGGCTTACTTGGTGGTTAATATAAAACGTGCACAAGTGTTTCTACCTTAGACAAGTGAGTTTTGAAAGGATTATACAAAAACAATAAATTTCTGATGTGAAGAGGGTCTTGTTTTGAAGATATTCCAAAATGTTAAATGTAACTATAAATTGAAATATATATATATATATAATTACTATCTGTAATTCTTTAATAAATTTTAAAAAATGGATCTTAATTACCTAGTCAATAAGTTACTAACATGACCGAGGTCCATTTCAACTTTCACTGAGTAATTGAAGATATCACAAACACATTAAATCACTTACACACAGGACCTCAGTGAAGAATGCCTGGAACATAGCAGGGGCATTGGCAAGACCATAAGGAATGTTAAGTTAATCATAATACTTACAAAGTGGTTTAAATTGAAGTTGATACAATCAGCGAATCTCCTATTCCCTTCCTACTGTAAAGGTGGTAACATTGATTGAACTGAATATGGCATGCATGAAGCTGGATAGAGTTTAGAAAATATACTTCTACTACACACTATATCCGAGACATTGCATTATAATGCTTAAGGAGCTTTTCCTAGTCAGAAACCGCAACCATTATCTATCTTTCTCTATCTTGTCTCATGATTTTACCAATTTTGCTATTCCTATATGCCTTATGACTGTCATTGATGCATGTAGAAAAAGAGATGGAGTGATAAGAAATGTGGAATGGTACCAAAGGTACAGTGGGGCCTTGATTGCGAAAAAGTGAGAGATAGTACACAGTCAGAAATAGGGGTAAAGTAGGAGTCCATTTCTGTCCCTCAAGGTACAGTCTACATTAATGTACCCCCGAGGGCTCATTATTGGACTTCAAGGGAACCATGTGTACCTTTTTAGGGTCAAAAAGGTACATATATGTGCCCAATCAGTATATAAATTATACAAATAAGTACCTTAGAGGGTACTGCCCCAGTGACAAGCCATTGTACCCTTAAAGGTACTTTGTTTTCTGAGAGTGTACTGAAAACCTGGTCATCTAGTTCTTTATTTCACTGGGATGCCTCTGTGAGTGAGGAGAAGAGTCATACTAGAGCAGGAATTGCTGGTTGGCCATTGGGATGTAATAAACTGACTCTGATTTGTGCCCAAAGCTATCAGTGTCACTTGACTCAGCTTGTCAGTCTGCAAAAGCATCAAAGAGTGTGGTGTAGGAGGCCTGTCGCAAACAGTAATGGATATCATTTCAAAAATCTGTGATTTTCATTGCTAATGCCCACCTTGGTGGTATGGACTATGCACTGACCCAAGCCCCAATCGAAGGAACAGGTTTAGATGTGGAGTTGCACTCTATGATAAGGTTTTACATAGAGGGAACAGTCAGTTGGAAAGATAATTGGTTCATCTGGTTAATAGATGAATTGAAGGGAAATAATAAAGTATTGGACCACAGTATGCCACCAGAACAGCTTTTTTGTACTTGATAGGTTCTGGAAGTCCATGGAGCTATAATGGAGTGATGGAAAGCATTCCTCAACTCCAAAAACAAGAGACCTTTAGTTGGTGTAAAGATCATAGTAGAGAGCACTGTATAACACGCCAAGCCAAAATCTCCTATAGGTGTTGTGACTGGGTTGAGAGCTGATGAGTGTGAAGGCCATACAATGAGATTTACGTCAAACCATTCTAGAAGAGGACACTTCCATCAGGATAAGAATGTTCCATATTTTGATAAAGGTGATCAGTCAGAAGAACTGATGTGGTGTATGACAGTAATGTGAACAGCACAGTTTTTTTTTTTCTGATCAAGGTTCAACATCACAGTGACTACAGGAGTGACTGTTGACCATTTATCTTCCATGAACGTGTGCCACGTATTTCTCCTCTCAGTGTTCAGCATGATTCTGACTGTGACCCGTGCTGTTTTCATGTTTGTGTTAAGGTCCTGTCGTGTTTTATGTTCATCATCCACATGCTTCCTTGTTTACATTTGTCATGTGCATTTTGTTATGATTCGAGTCTTGTCTCCGCCCTGTCATTGGTTTATCTTACTATTCTGTCACAACTGGACTCACTTGTTCCCCATTCTGGCATTAATTCATTTGTATATTTAAGCCCTTATGTGTCTTTGTCTTATCATCTATGCTAATGTGCATTTCTGTATCTTACATGCTCACAGAGTGACATACAACATACCCAGAGCAGCCTAGAGAGCAGTTGGAGGTTAGCTGCCTTGCTAAAAGGCATTTCAGCCATTCCTGCTGGTCCAGGGAATTGAACTGGCAACCTTTTGGTCCCAAAGCTGCTTCTCTAACTTTTTGACCATGGCTTCCCCATGCCTTGTTTCATGTTCTTAGTGTTTTGCTTCTTCTCTGAGTTCATGATTATTGGATTTGCCCTATTAAACACAACACTTTGGCCCTGTCCACACAGCAACAGATTCAGGTGAATCTGATAAAATTGTTTATCGTTTCGGCCTGGCGTCCACATGGCACCGGCATTTTGGGTGCCCCAAAACGAAATCTTTTGAGAACGGGTTCCAGAGTGAAAAAATCTGGCAACGGCGCCGTTGCGAAGTCATCTGGATGAGTAGAACGGATTTGTTTACGATGACGTCACAACCACATGACAATCCTGCCAGCAAAAATAGGGAAAAAAAAGGAGCGATCTCACCTCTTCAGATGTTGGTTTAAGTCCGACAATACATTCCTCAAAAAGGGCGTAGAAGAACAAAGTAATCCATCAACGTGTAGCATTCAATTTATTCCGGACCATTAAAGAATTCTGGAGGATCTCAGAATGTTGGCCTACCGGCTTCCATCTACCCCCGTTCATTCCTCTCTCTCTCCATCTACCCCCGTTCATTCCTCTTTCCGTGTCTCCATTCACAAAACGAGCACGTGATTTAAAGGGACTATAGCCATAGGACAGGGAGTGAGAAGGTGTGCGTGTGTGACAGTGACAGGGAAGAACCTAGGCTCATGCTCGCCCTGAATTTCTCTTAAAGTGAAGGCAGAAGAACGTTCAGCGCCTGGCCAGGCTTTCTATGTATTAATTTACATAGACGTTTTAATATGAAATATAAATAAGTGTCTTAGACAATAGATACTATTTTACGCTACTGACTAATAATCAAAACTTTATGTGGTTGATGCTACAGAAGAAGGGGTTTATGCGCATGCGTCTACTTCTTCTACTGTTCTGGTGTCTCCGATGGGACCGTCTTACAGTGCACGTAGAGGTGTGGGATGTGTATTGCATCGTTTTCAGCAAGCGTTGCGTTGCCATATGAACCTGATATTTTAATGATCCGTTGCCCATGTGGACGCGATATTAAAAAAAAAAAAATCTCGTTGACGTTGTCGTGTGGATGTAGCCTGAGAATACACCCTTGCATCCTGCCCCTTTTACATACCATACATTATAAAAGTGGCAATAGACAGTGCAACAAGAGACATTTGAACATGGATCTTCTCATTTCTATGCAAATTAGTTAGGATGTCTGAAAGTAACAAATACAAATGACCATTAAAACAATCAAGGTGAATAAACAATCACTTGAAACCATCCACTCCTGCAGAGAATGCAATTTAATCTGATACCCATAATTACCAATAAAGTAAACATCACTTACATATCCAAGATCTTCATTGTACACCAATATAAAGATCCCTAAAGAACACACATGTGTATGCTTGTGGTTTGTTTACAGGTCATAGGCAACTCTTATCATAACCTACTGCCTGGACATAACTCAGAATGCTACAACAATGGCACTGCAGTTTTAAGAGCTTTTTTATACAGATATGTGTTATATTCTTATGATGTTAGTTTATTCATTAGTTCATCCAGCTGACAGGCAATGAGCTAATGCCATGATGTGTTGTCCTTCGTCCATCCGTCGTCCGTCGTCTATCATCCATCCGGCATCATCCACATTTCACAAAAATCGCTTCTTCTCTCTCAATTCTTCACTGAATTCTTCTTTTTGGCAGGAAGGTAGGTCTGCCTGGGCTGCATATAGCTTCTACCCAAATTTGCATAATTGCAATTAATAATGAAGATATGGAGTAATTAAACCCTAATGAGCAGTTTCAACACAAATCACTTCTCCGTCAGTTCTTCACCGATTTTGATTCTTTCTGTCATGAAGGTAGGGTGCATATAACTTCTACCCAGATTTGCTTCATTACAATTATTAATGAAGTTATGGATTAATTAAACCTTAATGAGCAGTTTAACAAAAATCACTTCTTCTCAGTCAATTCCTCGCCATTTTGGATTCTTTCTGGCAAATAGGTCGGTATTCCTAGGGTGGATATAGCTTCTATATATAGCTTGTATGTAGTGTATATAGCTTGCAACATTTATTGCACAAGGTGGCCCACTTTAGATCATTCCTTCTGGACTCAACAGGGCCGGAGTGAGGTATGCCGTCACCAGTGGCGGCTGCTGGTTTTTAAAACAGGGGAAGCCCATTTTACGTATTCATCGTAAAACCTGTAGGCCGGATATCAAAGCATAGAAAGGTGTGCCCCATTAGCATAGTGAACTAGACAACCATACCTAGTGGCAGAAAGTATTTTTGCTTGTACATTTCATGTTATAGTCTGACTTGCCAGGCTAGTGCCTCATATCCTTAATCAAAACTATCAAACATCCAAAAATCACTGGCTATTCAACGAAGAGCCTTGAACAATCATACCCTGATATGCAACACAGAGTCTTTAACACAACACCCATCTGTGCAACACATCCTTGTACATCTTCTGCAACACAGTCTGGAAATTCATAACCAGGTAGGCTATGCAACACACAGAACCTTGAATATTATACCCAGGTATAACCTATAACACAGAGCCCACCATTCTCTTAACATTACTGAACAATATACACACTTCAGATTCATGAACATTATATGATGCACACTATTTATGCACAAATTCTGCCCTCCGCTCCTTTTCCAGAAAATGGTCTGTGGCCCTGTCATACCAGCTGGTTGTGCTTTCCAGAGACTTCACCAATTTCTGTTAGCAGCTAGCACTGCAGATCCCAATAAGGCTCAAGCTAGCCTACAACCAGATTGAACTACAAATGAAATAAACGAGTGAATTCACAAATGATCAAACTGATAGAATGGATGAAAGTTAACGGAGCACAACGAGTAATATTTACATTTATTTACAGAGTAATGTACAGAGACATCAATGAGAAGAACCGTTTATATGAAAAGAAATTCGGACAGCACTTTGGCACATGACTGCACTTTCTCGACATCCGCTAGGGACTGACTGATCATACTTCCGTGTTCCTTGCCGAAGTACCGCCCTCCTCATGTCTTTCAAACACTACCTCCAATAATCCTTTATCAGCCCGGCTTCTTGCCCCTCCCACTGTCTCGTTTAGTCCCAGAGAAGCCCGGCTTCCCTGGAAGTGACGATTTTGTCGATTTTAACCAATAACAACTAGCTGAAATTGGCTGTTCAGAGCCGTCTCATAGACTGCAACGGAAACCCGGCTGCCAGCGCATAGAGCCCATTGAAATAAGAAAGGTTACAGCCAGTGTTGCCAGATTGGGCGGTTTTAAGTGCATTTTGGCGGGTTTTGAACATATTTTGGCTGGAAAACATCAGCAGTATCTGGCAACGCTGGTTACAGCCTGGCAGCAAAGGTGATTCTCGTAGCGAACTGCAAGTTCATTAGACATCACTCAAATAAGTTACAGGATAGTTATGAACGTAAATACAATCTTGGGCATATATTATGTTATGCAAGTTATTGTTTTAATGAGAATTCAACGTCATAGATGCCGCAGTTTGGGGAGAGAATTTTAGGGGAAGCTCGGCTTCCCTTGTTGTCTCTGAGAAATCGCCCCTGGCCGTCACTGATGGTCTCGTTTATTTTCTTATGCCCTGTAGGCCAATTGGCCTGTCAGTTGCCAGCCTCTTCCAAGATTGTCTGCATCTATTGTGAGCACACTTCATCCACTGCTGGCTTGCTAGGCCTGTTGCAGCTTCGCCAGACAAACAACCATTCACACACACACCTATAGTAGCCAGTTAACCTAACTGTATGTTTCTTTGCAGACATGGGAAGCTCATGGGCAGCACGGTGGTGTAGTGGTTAGCACGGTTGCCTCACAGCAAGAAGGTTCCGGGTTTGAACCCAGTGGCCGGCGAGGGCCTTTCTATGTGGAGTTTGCATGTTCTCCCCATGTCTGTTTCCTCTGGGTACTCCGGTTTCCCCCACAATCCAAAGACATGCAGTTAGGTTGACGTGGGGTGCCCTTGAGCAAGGTACCTGACCCCTGACTGCTCCCTGGGTGCTCTGGTGTGGCTGCCCACTGCTCTGAGTGTGTGTGTTCACTGCTTCAGATGGGTTAAATGTAGAGGATGAATTTCACTGTGCTTGAAGTGTGCATGTGACGAATAATAAAAAAAAAGGAACACGTAAACTTTACACAGAAAGGCCCCCGTTGGCCGCTGGGCTTGAACCCAGAATCTTCTTACTGTGAGGCGACAATGCAAACCACTGCACCACCTTAGCGTAAGTTTATATCACAGTTATAGTATGTCTGCTCAATGATTTCCATGCTTTACACTTTTTAAAGAGTGTACATAAATACATTCATGCATCTAAAATACTTGTTGAATGCAGCTGGATTTATCCAGGAAGTAGCATGATTATCAATGCTAAACATTCAACAGTAATTACATTTTGCAGAAAACGGATCACTTAACCATCACTTACAGAAGAAACACAAAATAAGCAAATTAAGCAAAAGGAAGTTACTAATTGCTGCATGTATTGGAGGCAGTTGGATCATGTTACTTTGAGTGGAATGTTAGACAAGGCAATGGCATCCTTGGTAGTGACATTCAAATGGAAATGTAATTTTGCAGTGAATGAGCAATCTATTCAGTCAAGGACTGGGTAGGCCATCCTTTCTGTTCATGTTTTCTGTTTCTTTCATGTCAATACAAATAGATTTCCGTCGACATGTTTTGTTCAGTCATATTTGGCCTATCGACCCATACATTTGAATAATAGAACTGAAGTTTAGGCCAAGTTCAACTGTAGTTCATCATATTTTTTTTCCAAAAAATAATACTAAACTAATGAGAAAATAACAATAAAAAAATGATCTTTAGATTAAAACTGTGGCTATGAATGTGGTTGGTCAGGTGTTGATTATTTTTTTTTATACCAATAGCTTTGACAATATTTGCAAGGCAAGTCTAATAGTAAACAGAGTTTTTTTTTTTAAATTGATAAATAAAAACATATACAGTAATCATTGATATAGTGAAGTTTTCTGTAAGGAGATGCTTATTTAGCCTTTTTAGAAGAAGTTTCAAGTGTCAGTGCTTTGTAACAGTCAGAGGTAAAACTGTTTCACTGAATAAAAGCAAAGGTCCATGACAACATGCTTCTGAATTGCTAAAGTATAAGCAGAATAAAACAGTTTGTGCTGTTATAGGAAAATATTTAAATAATATTGGCTGGTGTTGAGTGGTATATCAGATACTTGAAGTCAAGTCAAAGATGAGTTCAGTATCATGCTAGCTGAATGGAATATATCTGATATACCACCAAAAAAAAGCCAGCCAATATTATTATTACTATTATAATACAGTACAAACACACTCTCTTTTCCAGTTTTTCGATGTCCGTTGATATGTTTTTCTCTTGGAAACAAAGGGAAACCATCAGGGCATTCTAGGGCTTCAGAGAGGCCCAAACATATCAGCATTCTTGAAGGCCAAGGCGAGCTTAACCGCGACTCAGCGCTGTCAGCGCAGCAGTGAAGTCACCTTCCAGCCGATGTAGCATTCATCAGTAGTGTTAGCGAATGCTAATAAAGTGGTCAAGCCAGTGCTATCGAGAGCAAGTAGCACAGGCTAATGACTGAAAAACTAAGATTTCTGTCTCCAAACTATTCTTCGACGCACGCTTGCTACAGTATTTTTCACTCATAGTTAAGTATTCATTTCCCTGTGTAATTTACTTAGTTACTTTTAAAATCAACATCGACAACTACACACAACGGAGCTACCTGGTAGCCTGCCACTAATCCCTTGCAAAATCCTTTGCCCTGTTGCTTTTTTGGTATCTGGCTAAGTTTTGGCCGAGCTCAAGTCCCAGCTTTAATAGTAACAGTTCGCCACTGCTTGTAAATATATGTGAAGGATATCTAATGAAGTTTTGGTAGCTTTTTGGTTGTTCAGTATGCCTTTCTCTTTCCTGGCAAACGAAGAAATGCTTCTGTGCATGCGCAACAGAAAACTTTCTCATTGGATATTCACATCAGCTCTGACATGTGATGTCATGTTGTCTTGACAACCATGGAATATCATAAACCATATTCAATGCTCATTCTCCATTGGGTAGAGTGACGTAATACACGTAGGATAAGCGATATGCTAACAGTATTGCATGCTTTCAAACCAAATGAATGAAACCCACTAGAAGGGAACAGAATACATGTTTTTATTCCATGGAAAAAGTGTCCTGTATGTATAGTCAACTCCCGGCAACATTTGACTGCATCGCACCACCCCGATGATTATTTTCCTATAACAGGACAACAAGCTTTTTTTTTTCCTTACATAACTTACTATAGCACCATATAATGTTTTATAATGAAGTATTTCATAAAACACACTGACCTCAAGATAAAAAGTACTTAAATGAGGTCAGGGAGACAGATAGCCAGTCCAACATGGACTGCCGAAATGTCCTCTGGTTGAAAAAAATGCTTACTATGCACTGCCACTTCTCCCTCTCCTTCTTCACCTCCCTCCTTTCTCATGCCTGCTCTCGTCAGCTAATTATCCAGAATTAGAATCACTTCTTTCACACCAGAAGTGTCAGTGTGTCTTAGCCTGATTTGTCCACTCCTATGACTGGGTGCTAAACTTGTGACATCTGACAAGCTTGAGGCAGACAGATATTAATTGCAAGTGAAAAGCTGACAGGTCTGATAAAGCAGAAAACCCCCTCATCATCAGTGCAGGGGGGGGTGCAGAGAGGACCGTTCAAGGCTTGGAGCAAGTATCTAGCAATAGTGGTTCAGGGTTTTGTTGTTGTTGCAGTATTGGAGGTTGCAGTATTTTCAAAGGCACCAAGGTTTGTTCTCTTGATCAGTGGGGAAAAAGCAGAAAGAAGACATGGTGCATGGTGCAAGCAGGTATTTAGTGGTGTTTAGTGAAAACAAATCCATCTTTCAGGGGAACATCAGCTCCTGTCTCACCCAGCTTCAGTCACGGCCTCAGACTGCGGTCAGGGTTGGGAGGACGAGGGGAGGGGTGGCCTGATTCCACTGCTGTCTGCTTAATGCACAGCTCGGTTTAAATGTTTACTTGCCAGGCCACATTATGTGGCTTAGAACATACACAAGGCCACATGCATTGTGACTAGAGTTCATCACAACTAGTGAGAAGGAAGTGGGTGTCAAGGGAGAGAATTTTACAAGTTGATTATAGTTAAAGGGATCCTCTAGCGGATTTATTCTCAAACTTATTTGAAGGAAAAGTAATCGCAGATTTCAAAAATCAAACTTTCATTTTCAGACAGCAAATAGCGCTCAAGAAAAATGAATTTTCTTTAAAATGCCAGATGAGCTTCCTGTGGTGGTGATATGCGATGATGTCAGGTAGCGGTCGCTTGGAGCAACTCAGCTGTTTATATTCTCTGTTTACATCATAGTTTTGCTAGTTTTACGAGTATTTTACCGAACTTATCAGTTTTTAAATAAGTATGCCTCATTGTGTTGCATATAAATGCCACAATGATGCCAAAAAGAAAGCACAAGCTGGAACTAGACTGCATTTCCACAGAGAAAATGCAAAGTGTGCTTGTTCAGCTATGGCAGAGAGCCACCGACAGAAACTGGATCAGATATGAGACCTCGCAAAATCTTTTTTTTTGCGTGATCTACGGGTGACGGCACGGTGGTGTAGTCGTTAGCGCCGTCGCCTCACAGCAAGAAGGTCCGGGTTCAAGCCCCGTGGTCGGCGAGGGCCTTTCTGTGCGGAGTTTGCATGTTGTCCGCGTGGGTTTCCTCCGGGTGCTCCGGTTTCCCCCACAGTCCAAAGACATGCAGGTTAGGTTAACTGGTGACTCTAAATTGACCGTAGGTGTGAGTGTGAATGGTTGTCTGTGTCTATGTGTCAGCCCTGTGATGACCTGGCGACTTGTCCAGGGTGTACCCCGCCTTTCGCCCGTAGTCAGCTGGGATAGGCTCCAGCTTGCCTGCGACCCTGCAGAACAGGATAAAGCGGCTAGAGATAATGAGATGAGATGAGATCTACGGGTAGTATGTGTGTGCTGTGTTTGTGTAGTGTGTGCTTGAAAATCTTGGTTTAAACTGGCTCAACTCGCAGTGCGACATGACACTCTAAAATCTTTTTTTACATTGTCTACATGGTGCTGGGTAGATTAACAGAGAGTGTGGCATGATTTAAAACAGAGATTTTAGAGCGTGAAGCATGCAGTAAAACATTAAGTTTTTCTCCCGAAACTCCATTCATTTGAATGGGGGAAAAATGAATGGAAGTGAATGGGGGGAAAGGGATGAGCAAAAAGAAAGGAAAAGATGAGTGCGGGTCAGAACTGATTGCATGTATGTGTCGGGGGAGTTGGCCTGAGGAATCATATGAAGTTTGATGCATCTCCGATGAAGCATGTCCGAGCAGGACGGTTTGATTTGTGAGCCCCATTCATTCTCTATGGGAAAAAAAAATGACAGGAAAATGACAAGAACGAGAGAACAGGTGTGTCCATCCAAAATCTGTATACAAGCATGCTACACTGGTTCAGGACGCTGTAGATCATGATATATAGTGCGCAGCCACACACACACACACACACACACACACACACACACACACACACACACACACACAGACATTTTGCCACACACACACTACACACACATACTATCTGTAGATCATGTAAAAAAGATTTTGCAGTGCAAGGTCTCATGTCTGATCCAGTTTCTGTTGGTGACCCTCTGCCACAGCTGAACAAGCACACTTTAGATTTTCTCTGTTGAAATGCAGTCTAGTTCCAGCTTGTGCTTTCTTTTTAGCATCATTATGGCATTTATATGCTACACAATGAGGCATACTTATTTAAAAACTGATAAGTTCGGTAAAATACTCGTAAAACTAGCAAAACTATGATGTAAACAGAGAATATAAACAGCTGAGTTGCTCCAAGCGACCGCTACCTGACATCATCGCATATGTCAAGCCTATCTGGCATTTTAAAGAAAATTCATTTTTCTCGGACACTATTCGGTCTCCGAAAGTTAGATTTTTTTAAATCTGCGACTACTTTTACTTAAAATAAGTTTGAGAATAAATCTGCTGGAGGATCCCTTTAATGCACAGTGAACTAGTGTATGCTAGTGTATTTAAACTTGGGCACTGTGGACAGTTATTCTAGCCATTGTGCAACCGAAGTTGAGATTTTAGTATTTTATGATATTAATTAATCACTTAATTATGTCAAATTCTAAGCCAGTCACAATGTCTTAACAAACAAAGACTTATGTATTGAAAACCAGCAATGAGTGACTTGCAATCCACCAATCAAAGAACTATTCTTCTTTCACACTAAACCTCTCTCCACAAACTTCAGATGATTTACTCAAACCATCAGTAATCTGTATCTTAAATGGGGCTGTGTGAAGGCAAAAATTCAACAGGCCCACCTCCTACATCATTAATGCATCCTCCAAGGTGGATTGAAAACTCCCAATGCCTTTTGAGCATGGACATCAAATAAATGAAAGGCAAGTCCAATGACGAAGGCTCTTCAACATTCTACTTTTCAACAAGACTTAGGTGGAAAAAAAGAGTCCAGCCTGCAGTACCCTCCCCCTTTCCGGCCTCCTGCCACTTGTCTATGGAGAAAGCAATTTTTTTTTTTGAAAATTTTTCCTGGAGTGGTTGTTTTATCAACAAGCAGGGCCATGGCCTTCATCCTTCTTTTGATTGGTCCAAAAAAGAGAGGAGAACAAGAAAACAAAACAACAAGGGGGAAATGGTAAGAAAGGAGAGGTACAGAAAGAGGCTGAAGAGACAGCTGTTGGGGAGGTTAGTTGGAGATTTCCAGCCATTAACTTCAGACTAAGCCGGCTCCCCCACTTGAAGAGAATAAGAGCCAGAGGAGACTAGGCCCCAGACATGAAAAGAAGCAGGGGCAGGCTTGATCTAGTATGCCAAATGTTCAGAAGTGGGGCCACAATCATACTAAAATAGAGTAGTGGCAGAGAGAGGTCTTGGAGAAGCTCATGGGGCGGTGGTGTGGAGTGAAGGGCCAGTGGGGTGGGAGGAGTGGGGGTCTCTCTCTTTCAAAGGCAGGATAAACAAGGAAATGAGTCAGTAATCATTTCCAGAAATTGCCTTCCTTCTTCCTCTTCTCTTCAGCAGACTCTCGGCCTCCATTCATTAAGGATTCTGGCCTGATTAAAGCATTTCGGCCTCGGAGGCAGGCTCCAGACAGGCCAAAGCTCCTTTGCAGGAACATGAGACAAAAGGGAACTGGGCATTAAGAGCAGGGGCTGGTTGTTGGAGCATATTTGGAAAGCTTATTAAGGGGATCATCCATAGTAGCACCTTTACCATGGTGGATCTTTCACCAGTTTTTTACACAACAGGACATAAATTGTCTCAATACTCCGTTTCTGTTCAATCCAATCTCCAGTCAGCGTCCTCCACTCAAATCTTACCCTGACTGCAGACTGACCCTACATTCGCACTAGTAAGTGACAGAGTGGCAGGTGCCCATTCATTTTCCATGTATGCGCATGACATGGAGCTGTGATTTCGGCAACAGCGACAAACAACTTTTGAATTTTCACTTCTATGCAAATTAGGTATGATGTGGTAAAGCAACAAATCCAAAAGATTGGCTTGAATGATTCCTTGGACCAGTGCTGGAGATCTGGTGTTTCTTCAATTCCCCAATCACCACTTAAGTTCCTACCTGCAATTAGTTCACATTTGCTGTTTGATGCACAGAAGTAAAAGAAAAACCTATAATTGTGGCTTCATCTTATTCTATCACGTATGACCTCTTATAAAATGTGTGTGTTTTAAATGAAAATAAGACACTGTGAAATAAAATGAGGATTGGAAGGAGATCATTGGTACCTCAGGCAAGTGTGCATAGATAGTACAATTAGGCTACATTCACATTAATATGTTTTACTTTTCAAAATGGCGTTTTAGAACGAAAACAATTTCTGTCCAGATGATCGTTTTAGCTCAGTATCAGAAATACTGTAATCTCTGTCCACACTAACACACCTGAAAACCTATATCACATGACCATTCTTGTACATTGGGCATGCACGTGTTGGTATAAACAGCTGATGCCACTTGTTTTCTTCTGGAAAAGGGTCATGTGATAGGAGTGTGATGAATACATCATGACTGATCAGACCTAATCAGGAAGCGTATCTGGATCATTGTTTCCAGACATCTACGTTTTTATCTCCATTTACACTAAAACACCAGCAGCGTTTCCAAAAGTCTCCATTTTGGGGGATCAAAAACTCTGGAGTAGTGTGGACGCAGAAAAGGTGATGCGTTTTAAAACTTCTTCTTCTTCTTTCAGCTGCACCCATCATCATGTTTTGCATATTTGATTTGGCATAGGGTTTGCATCAGATGCCCTTCCTGACACAACCTTCCCCAATCTATCCGGGCTTGGGATCGGCACTAAGTATACACTGGCTTGTGCAACCTCCGTGGCTGGGTATTTTTACCCAATCTGCATGTCTGTGAACTGTTGGAGGAAACAGGAGCACCCAGAGGAAACCCACACAGACACGGGGAGAACATGCAAACTCCAAACAGAAAGACCCCCATGGGGCATGAGGTTCGAACCTGGAACCTTCTTGCTGTGAGGAGACAGTGCACCACCATGCTGCCTGATGCGTTTTAAAACTAAAATGTATTAAAGCCTTAGTTGGCTTTGCTAATCTGCCAGTGAAGCTAGTACTTGTCTCCTTCTAGTGTGGATGTAGGGGTAGGTAGTCACTGAAGGTGAATGAAACTGCATCTGATGCCCACCCTGGGAGAACAAGTGTACACTGCAATTTAAATATTTGTTCAATACACTAATTAATAACCTAGTGAAGCAGCTCATCTCTAGTGTCCCCCAAAATATCACAAATGCATTTCAAAGCAGTATTAGTATTTGAAGTAGATAGGTTACTAGCAAACAAAACCTTACTTCTCTTCTTTGTCCATACACTTCTCTATGCACAAAAGGAAAATACAGTCACAAAGGGACAACCAAATGCAATTTCAAATATCCCTAAGTCTTAATAAATGTCCTAATAGAAAAACAATCCAATTCATTTTGGCTTCTGGCCCTGGCTGGAGGAAATACTTAGTGGCAAGCTGGTCATGGTGAAGTCCATGTGTTCCTGTCCATTGACAGTGGAACAGAGACCCAGGCCTCCTCACAGAGCCTGTCACCCAGATCCTCTATTTCCTTCCTATGAGGTAATGAGGCTCTGGCAGTGGGTTTGTTGTCGTCTCTCTTGTTTCATGCTGCTGCTTAATCTCACCTACTATAATTAGTCTTTAGTGTAGCTTTGAAAAGATGTGTGCTGTCCATCTATCTTTTACTAGTGAAGTGAAATTTAACGTATAAAAATATTTAAAAAATAAAATAAATAAATAAATAAATAAATATAACTAAGCTGTCATTCTGCACATGTTAACATTGTATTTTATTTTTTAAATTAGATATGCCACATTAGGTCAAGTATTGGGATCTGGGATCTACGATCTCTAGTGATGGCTCAACTGATAGAGATTAACACCAGGTTTGGTCAAGCTTCTAGCGCCTTTAACACTCTGAATAATATATGGAAGAATAGAGGGATCACATTGAGCACCAAAATTACAATCTATGAGTGCAGAGTAATCATGATACTGCTCTATGGCTGTGCAACATGGGCTCTTAAACAACAACTACAACTACAGCGTTTGGATGCATTCCATCACAACTGCTTACGAAGGATTTTGAATGTCCGATTTTATGACCATGTTTCAAACCGTGAGATAAGGAGAAGAACTGGGTGCTCCACACTAGCAACCATCATCAGTCATTGACGTCTCCTCTACTTTGGCCATGTAGCTAGAATGCCAAGTGAAAGGCTCCCATTACGTCTCCTCTACTGGTTGCCCACTCATGGGTCTCGATGCATGGGGCGTTTCAGGCTATCCCTGTTGAAGATCTTAGAACAAGACCTCCGGCTCCTCTTGGGTGATGATTGCAACATTTCGGATGGTGCGAGACTAGCATTAGATCGTAACAGATGGCGTCACCTCTTGTTAACCGCACTAAATGAACGCAAAAAAATGTGAGCAGGCAGATCTGTCACCTGATGACAACTGAAGACCTGGACAAGGTACAAGGTAAGGTAAGGTAGGTCAAGTATTGCATAATTTCTCCTAAAAATGTGCAGAAGTGAGATTTGAGGTGTAGATGATGAGACAATGATTTTCCGGTGCTCCTTATAGGTATTATTTTTACACATACTGAGAGCCAACCAAGTTTCCTTCATAATCTAATTGTATATTGACAAACTGTAGCCTATATGTACAGTACGGTGCAAAAGTCTTAGGCACATGTAAAGAAATGCTGTAGACCAAAAATGGCTTAAAAATAATGAAATGAAATGTTTCAATGTTAAAAAAATACTGTAAGTAGTAAGCCATCTCTCATCTCATTATCTCTAGCCGCTTTATCCTGTTCTACAGGGTCGCAGGCAAGCTGGAGCCTATTCCAGCTGACTATGGGCAAAAGGCAGGGTACACCCTGGACAAGTTGCCAGGTCATCACAGGGCTGACACAGACAACCATTCACACCTACAGTCAATTTAGAGTCACCAGTTAACCTAACCTGCATGTCTTTGGACTGTGGGGGAAACCGGAGCACCCAGAGGAAACCCACACGGACAACATGCAAACTCCACACAGAAAGGCCCTCGCCGGCCCCGGGGCTCGAACCCAGACCTTCTTGCTGTGAGGCGACAGCGCTAACCACTACACCACCATGCCACCCGCAGTAAGCCATAATAAATGAAACAAAGTCAATATTTGGTGTGACAACCCTTTGCTTTAAAAAAATAATAGTAGTCTCAAGTACAATTAGTGAAGTTTTATAAGGAAATGATCTGTAGGAGCATATATACTGAGCATCTTACAGAACCAGCCATAGTTCCTCTGGACACTTTGACTGTCACACTTGCTTCTTAATTTTGCACCAAAACCTAGTAGCCTTCATTATGTTTTCTTTTTTTAATCTGAAAAGTGGTCTCATGTAATATGCTGCTCGGATACAAACATTTTTTTCTGTAACATTCAATTTTGTGCCGGGAAACGAACGTTTGGAACTCTAAAATGTTTTTGTACTGACTCAGTAATGTAGAAGTTATAAAATTGAAATCTATAACAAAGTTGATATGAAAAAATAGCATGCCACACACACACACACACACACACAAACAAACACACACACACACACAGCACCTTCCACAATTATTGGCACCCCTCGTTAAGATATGTTCTTAGGCTTCTAATAAATTCTTTTATTTTTTTAAATAATATAGGACAACAATGAAAAAAAGAGAAAAATCCAACCTTTAATTCAAGTGCTTTTATTCAGTGGGAAAAAAATCCCACATTAAGAAATAATTATTTTACATGAAATCATGTGTGCCACAATTATTGGCACCTCTGATGTTAATACTTTGTACAACTCCCTTTTGCCAACAAGACAGCACTTACCGGTAATATTCTCCTATAACATTTCACAAGATGGGAGAATACAGAGAGAGGGATATTTGACCATTCCTCTTTGCACAATCTCTCTAAATCATCCAGAGTCCTGGGTCCTCTCCTAAGCACTCTCCTCTTCAGCTCACCCCACAGGTTTTCAATTGGGTTGAGGTCTGGGGACTGAGGTGGCCATGGGAGGAGCTTGATTTTGTGTCTGGTGAACCATTTTTGTGTAGATTTGGCCACATGTTTAGGGTCATTATCTTGCTGAAAGACCCAGTGACGACCCATCTTCAGCTTTCGGGCAGAGGCCACCAGATTTTGATTTAAAATGTCCTGGTATTTCAAAGAGTTCATGATGCCATGCACCCTAACAAGGTTCCCAGGGCCTTTGGAAGAGAAACAGGCCCACAGCATCACCGATCCTCCCCCATACTTCACAGTGGGCATGAGGTGCTTTTCCGCATACTCATCTTTTGTGATGTATTAGAGTGTTTGTTGCCCAAAAGCTCTATCTTGGTCTCATCTGCCCAAAGCACACGGTCCCAGTTGAAGTCCCAGTACCACTTAGCGAACTCCAGATGTTTACGTTTATGCTTGTAAGTGAGAAAAGGCTTTTTCCGTGCATGCCTCCCAAACAGCTTGTTGGCATGTAGATAGCACCTGATGGTTGTCATGGAGACTTTGTGACCCCAAGATGCTACTCTTTGATGCAATTCTCTAACAGTGAGCTTTGGATAACTTTCTACTTTTCTTACCATCCTCCTCACTGTGTGTGGTGGCAAGATAAACTTGCATCCTCGTCCAGGCTTGTTTGTCACTGTTCCAGTTGTTTTAAACTTCTTGATGATTCCTCTGACTGTAGCTATGGGTAGCTTTAGGCGAGTGGCTATTTTCTTGTAGCCATTGCCTGACTTATGAAGGTCGACACACATCTGCCTTACTTGAATGGTGTGTTCTCTTGTCTTTCCCATGTTGAAGCGTGGATAAGAGAAATAGGTCTCTGTGTCACATCATATTTATACCCCAGGGAAACAAGATGTGATGAATTACAAATTAAAGGTTCCTAGATACTCTGATCAACTTTATAAACTACAGTAGAAATGACAGAAATGCTTCAATTACATTTATTTTCTAGGAATTGTTATGGGTGCCAATAATTGTGGAACAGGTGATTTTATGAAAAGCAATTATTTCTTAGTCAGGGATTTTTTTTAATTCACTTGAGTTAAGGGTTACATTTTTCTACAATTTTCAGGGTGAGATTATGCTTCTGCAATAAAAATTGAATTTATTTTAAGGCTTTTAACACATCTTAACCGGGGTGCCAATAATTGTGGAGGGCGCTGTGTGTGTGTATATAAATATATATATATATATATATATATATATATATATATATATATATATATATATATATATATTTTTTTTTTTTTTATTAATCATCTGTATATTACTAACTCCTGGTCTGATGAGTCTTTTCTATGAGATATACTAGGAATAACACATGCCAGGGTCGTACTGTTAAAAGGAAATAATCCATGTTTGGGTGGTGTAAATGTAGCAGTTACCACCCTGAAGTGGTTTTTATTTTTCTCTAATAGCATTTCCTGGAGTATTATATTCCTCTCATACTACAGAAGTTGCCAACAATTACAGTTTTTAAAGTGACACAGGTCAATGTATTAAAAAGCTGAATAGTAGCCTGTGGAGCTAGAATAACCCCTGGGTACTTGAATCACACACTATATTACCGCTGCCTCATGCCTGTGAAGGAGAATGAGATGGAAAAACACCGCATGCTAATGGTTACATTTGGGTACGGAAATAGCCGAATTTATCCTCATTATATATAATATTATAATGAGCGAGGTCGCAACAAACATGGCGGAACCGGCGGCCTCTGACACAGAAGCGAGTGCTCGAGAGCTGTGGTTTTTTCTCTCTTTTCTGGCACGTTCTGCCTCTGACAATGTCAGATACTTCCTTAAAATTGTCGTTTTTTTGTCTTGATTTAGAAGTCTTCATTTGATCTGGGCAATCTGCCATGTTTGCTGTGGCTCCGTGGTCATGACCTTTTACCTGCTCATGACCTTACGTGACTTTTCCAAACTGGCTGCCGAAACGTTTGTAAACAGACTAACATGTGGTTAGGACATCCTGCATTAGGAAATAAAATGTATTGAAACAAGATGATGCATACCAGCTATGGGGTTGGGTATCAGCTCAAACAATTCAGAAAGGGGAGTGGATTCAATGATTCCTGAACCAGCATGTCAACCTGTGTGACTTTAAATTTATAAACAATACTTCATGCTCTTTAACCATTTATAGGTACATTTAATGTTGTGGCTTGTCCATGAGACAAGGTATTTCCTGTTGTCACTCGTCTTCACCAGTTATTCCCTCACCAGTCTCGTCTCGTTTCGTCTCGTCTTCTTCCGCTTATCCGGGGCCGGGTCGCGGAGGCAGCAGTCTGAGCATGGAAGCCCAAACTTCCCTTTCCCCAGACACCTTGGCCAGCTCCTCGGGAAGAACACCGAGGCGTTCCCAGGCCAGCCGAGAGACATAGTCCCTCCAGCGTGTCCTGGGTCTTCCCCGGGGCCTCCTCCTGGGGGGACATGCCTGGAACACCTCCCCAGGGAGGTGTCCAGGAGGCATCCGAAAGAGATGCCCGAGCCACCTCAACTGATTCCTCTCGATGTGGAGGAGCAGCGGCTCTACTCCGAGCTCCTCCCGAGTGACTGTGCTTCTCACCCTATCTCTAAGGGAGTGCCCAGCCACCCTGCGAAGGAAACTCATTTTGGCCGCTTGTATCCGTGATCTTGTTCTTTCAGTCATTACCCAAAGCTCATGACCATAGGTGAGAGTCGGAACGTAGATCGACCGGTAAATCGAGAGCTTCGCCTTTTGGCTCAGCTCCTTCTTCACCACAATGGACCAGTAAAGTGATCGCATCACTGCAGAGGCTGCACCGATCCGCCTGTCGACCTCATGCTCTATCCTTCCCTCACTCGTGAACAAGATCCCAAGATACTTAAACTCCTCCACTTGAGGCAGGACTTCTCCACCAACCTGGAGAGGGCAAGCCACCCTTTTCCGGTTGAGAACCATGGCCTCGGACTTGGAGGTGCTAATTCTCATCCCAGCTGCTTCACACTCGGCTGCAAACTGCCCCAGTGCATGCTGAAGGTCCCAGTTTGAAGAAGCCAACAGGACAACATCATCCGCAAAAAGCAGAGATGAAATCCTGTGGTTCCCAAACAGGATTCCTTCCGGCCCCTGGCTGCGCCTAAAAATTCTGTCCATAAAAATTATGAACAGAACTGGTGACAAAGGGCAGCCCTGCCAGAGTCCAACATGCACTGGGAACATGTCTGACCTACTGCTGGCAATGCGAACCAGACTCCTGCTCCGTTCATACAGGGACCGGACAGCCCTTAGCAAAAAGCCCCGAACCCCATACTCCCGAAGCACCCCCCACAGAATACCACGAGGGACACGGTCGAATGCCTTCTCCAAATCCACAAAGCACATGTGGACTGGTTAGGCAAACTCCCATGAACCCTCGAGCACCCTATGAAGGGTATAGAGCTGGTCCAGTGTTCCGTGACCAGGACGAAAACCACATTGTTCCTCCTGGATCCGAGGTTCGACTATTGGCCGAATTCTCCTCTCCAGTACCCTGGAGTAAACCTTCCCTGGGAGGCTGAGAAGTGTGATTCCCCTATAATTGGAGCACACTCTCCGGTCCCCTTTCTTAAAAAGAGGGACCACCACCCCAGTTTGCCACTCCAGATGCACTGTCCCCGACCGCCACGCGATGTTGCAGAGGTGTGTCAGCCAAGACAGCCCCACAACATCCAGAGACTTGAGATACTCAGGGCAGATCTCATCCACCCCTGGTGCCTTGCCACCGAGGAGCTTACAAACCACCTCAGTGACTTCGGCTTGGGTAATGGACGAGTCCACCTCTGAGTCATCAGCCTCTGCCTCCTCAATGGAAGACATGACAGTGGGATTGAGGAGATCCTCAAAGTATTCCTTCCACCTCCCGACAATGTCCCTAGTCGAGGTCAACAGCTCCCCACCCGCACTGTAAACAGTGTTGGCAGAGTACTGCTTCCCCTTCCTGAGGCACCGGATGGTTTGCCAGAATTTCTTCGAGGCTGACCGATAGTCCTTCTCCATGGCCTCCCCGAACTCCTCCCAGTTCCGAGTTTTTGCCTCCGCAACTGTCCGAGCTGCGACACGCCTGGCCTGCCGATACTCGTCAGCTGCCTCAGGAGTCCTGGAGGTCAACATGGCCCAATAGGACTCCTTCTTCAGCTTGATGGCATCCCTTACTTCTGGCGTTCACCACCGGGTTCGGGGATTGCCGCCACGACAGGCACCGGAGACCTTGCAGCCACAGCTCCGAACAGCTGTGTCTACAATGGAGATAGAGAACATGGTCCACTCAGACTCAATGTCCCCTGTCTCACTCGGAAGCTGGGAGAAGCTCTCCCGGAGGTGGGAGTTAAAGACCTCCCCGACAGAGTGCTCGGCCAGACGTTCCCAGCAGACCCTCACCATACATTTGGGCCTGCCAGGTCTGTCCGGCTTCCTCCTCTGCCAGCGGATCCAACTCACCACCAGGTGGTGATCAGTTGATAGCTCAGCCCCTCTCTTCACCCAAGTGTGCAAGACATAGGGCTGGAGATCAGAAGAAACGACAACAAAGTCTATCATCGACCTCCGACCTAAGGTGTCCTGGTGCCACGTGCACTTATGGACACCCCTATGCTCGAACATGGTGTTCATTATGGACAAACCGTGACTAGCATAGAAGTCCAATAACAAAACACCACTCGGGTTCAGATCGGGGAGGCCGTTCCTCCCAACCACGCCCCTCCAGGTGTCACTGTCGTCGCCCACATGAGCATTGAAGTCCCCCAGTAGAACAATGGAGTCCCCAGTCTGAACACCTCTCAGTACCTCTCCCAGGGACTCCAAGAAGGCCGGATACTCTATACTGCTATTCAGCCCGTAGGCACAAACAACAGCAAGAGCCCTCTCCCCAATCCGAAGGCGCAGAGAGGCGACCCTCTCGTTCACTGGGGTAAACTCCAACACATGGCGGCTGAGCTGGGGAGCTATAAGCAAGCCCACACCAGCCCGCCGCCGCTCACCATGAGTGACTCCAGAGAAGTGGAGAGTCCAGCCCCTCTCGAGGAGCTGAGTTCCAGAGCCCAAGCTGTGCGTGGAGGTGAGCCCGACTATCTCTAGCTGGTACCTCTCAACCTCCCGCACAAGCTCAGGCTCTTTCCCCCCCAGTGAAGGGACATTCCATGTCCCAACAGCTAGCCGCTGTGTTTGGGGATCAGGTTGTCAAGGACCCTGCCTTCGACTGCCGCCCAATCCACACTGCACCGGCCCCCTACGGCTACCTCTGTGGGTGGTGAACCCACAGGAGGTTGGGCCCACGTCACCACTTCGGGCTGAGCCCGGCCGGGCCCCGTGGGTAAAGGCCCGGCCACCAAGCGCTCACATACAAGCCCCAACCCTGGGCCTGGCTCCAGGGTGGGGCCTTGGCTGCGCCATACCGGGCGACGTCATGGTCCTTGATCAATTATTCTCCATAAGGGTTTTGGTGAACTGCTCTTGGTCTGGCCTGTCACCTAGGACCTGTCTGCCTTGGGAGACCCTAACAGGGGTGTAATGCCCCTGACAACATAGCTCCTAGGATCATTCAAGCACACAAACCCCTCCACCACAATAAGGTGGCAGTTCTAGAAGGGGTGGCAGTTCTAGGTCCCCTCCTAGAACCAGTCTCTCTCTTTGCTAATAAGACTAAAAGTTCTGCTTTTCAAGTTACACTGGAGACTCCTTCCATAAATGTTAATTAAACACCTACAAAACATTTCATCATATCAACAGTACATATTTTTCTTTCTCACGATGTCCTTTTTAAATCTGTAGAATTAAATTACGTAGAGCATCCACCAAACAGTTTCTTGTGAATGAGTTGCTGCTGTAGAAATGATGATGTATTAGAATGAGCAGATATCATTTGAGTTACAACCAGCACAACTGTCAGAGGTGGTGTAGTAGTTAGTACTGTCGCCTCACAGCAAGAAGGTTCTGGATTCATGGCCAACAGGGGCCTTTCTCTGCAGAGTCTGCATGTTCTCTCTGGGTTTGCATGTTTCCTCCGGTTGCTCTGGTTTCCCCTACAGTCCATGCAGGTTAGATTAACTGGTGGCTCTAAATTGACCATAGGTGTGAATGTGAGTGTGAACATAGAGACAGATTTGTCTCTATGTGTCAGCCCTGCGATGATCTGGTGACTTGTCCAGGGTGTACCCCGCCTCTCGCCCATAGTCAGCTGGGATAGGCTCCAGCTTGTCTGTGACCCTGCACAGGATAAGTGGCTACAGATAATGGATGGATATATAAAAAGGAGTTATTATCAAAACCTAATGAGTACTATTTACCGTACAATGTCATCATCAAACTTATCAGAACTAGGTGTGCAGCCACTTCTTGAAATAATGCAACTTTAAGTTATGTTTAAAATGGATACTGATAGAGACTTGGAAATTGCCTCTGGGAGTGAGGTCCAGACAGTGATCTCTCTATAAAGAAAGGAATTGTGTACCTTGGCAGTACGACACTTAGCGATATTCAGATTGTTATTATTCCTAGTATTATGTTGATGTATACCAGAGTGTTTACTGAACAAGCTAGTAAGATAATTAGGTGCAATATTATTCATATATTTATACCTAAGTACAGTGTCTCTTAAATGGTTAATAAATCAGACACAGACAAAAGTTTCAGTTCCTGGAGAGTAGGTGTTATGTGATCATATTTGCACTGCCCAGATAGAATTCTGGACTAACTGTATCTTGTGAATATTTGAATTGCTGATACCTGATCAGACAGTAGAACAGTAAAAAAGCTTAGTTAATGATTATAAAGAGTGTCTGTTGGTCAAAAAAGGTGACGGATCCTACTTATCATTACTAGTTTGCTTATTAGATCTGCAGCTAGAGTCCTGTTATGTTCACTGAATGACAAGTTCTTATCGACTATAATGCCAAGGTCTCTAACAGAGTGGACAAAGGGTAACTCCTTCCCCAGGAACGTAATGGGTGGGATAGGCGTCTGACTGAGCATCTTGCTTGATGCAAACAGACAGAACTTGGTCTTGTCAGGATTAATCAGCAAACTGTTCTCACAACACCAAGCAGCCACCCGCAGTAGGTCTTGCTTGAGGTCACTGAGCCCTCTGTTGATCTCTTTGTTGGAGTATGAGACGTATAGCTTGGTATCGTCGACATACAGCTCAACAGTACATGTCTTGCAAACTGATGGTAAATCATTAACATACAGGTTGAAGAGCAAGGGACCCGAGGATGGACCCTTGTGGAACGTCTTGCTTTAGGCCCAAGGGACTTGAGAGGGAACTATTAATGTGTACTTGTTGTCTCCTGTCCATCAAATAACTTTGGAACCATCCATCCATTATCCATAACCGCTTAGCCTATGCAAGGTCACAGGCAAGCTGGAGCCTATCCCAGCTGACTATGGGCAAGAGGTGGGGTACACCTTGGACAAGTCGCCAGGTCATTGCAAGGCTGACACATAGAGACAAACAACCGTTCACACTCATATTCACACCTAGGATCAATTTAGAGCCACCAATTAGCCTAACCTGCATGTCTTTGGACTGTGGGGGAAACCGGAGCACCCGGAGGAATCCCACACAGACACGGGGAGACCATGCAAACTCAGGCCCCCATTGGCCACGAACCCAGAACCTTCTTGCTGTGAGGCAACGGTGCTAACCACTACACTATCCTGCCACCCCACTTTGGAACCATGCTAGGGCTATCTCGGAAATGTTGAAGTCTCATAACCATTGTTCCATTGATCTTAATTAAAACAACAACAACAACAAAACAACACACCATACAACAAGGAGTGGCATTACCAATGAAACCACTTTTACCCTGCATATTCTGCCGACTGAGATTTTCAGCCATCCTGGGAGAAGTAAACAGGAGTTGAAATCTCGACTGCAAATTGTGGCAGTTTAGGGTTGGATTATTTTTTTTCTTTCCTTTTTGCAAAATGAGGAAGTATTTGTGTTTTATTGGTTTCATATGACACGACAGGCACTTTTTAAGATGTTGTAGTCATGATGGTAAAAGAGAAGTCTGCCCTCACTTGCATTAAGTGCTCCTGTGATCTTGCGCATATTTATAGGTGCTGTGTTGTGTCACATGGCTTCCATTTCTTCACTTGTTGGTGCCCCCTGTGGTGGTTTTTACAAGCAGAGGAGTGAAAGGGTCAAGGGATCTGCTGTTCGAGCCTCGCCTTTGGGGGTGACAAGATGTTTTCACCTTTCTAGAAAGACTGATGCATTAATCATTATTTATGCTTCAGATTTAGAAAAGAAAATGTGGTTTTAAAACAAGATATAACAGATATAAAATATAACACATGGTTTTCTCGCCTGTTCCTTTGAAGGTTATTATGGCTACGTTTTAAGATCAGTGAATATTTTACGAACAGCATATACTTTACTGATATTTTAGTTCATCATACAGCTTCTAAAGGTTTATGCCAGGTTAAAAAAGTATCCCCTGAAGAAACATCATATGAACTTCACATGTGAATAATGCTTTTAATGAATTACATCCTTCGCACGTGTGTAAAATTTAAACATGGGGTTTTTGTACATTTTGTGTCTGAACGTGTGCATGTAGTGTGACTGTGTGTGTGTATGTGTGTGTGTATATATATATATATATATATATATATATATATATTTTTTTTTTTTTTTTTTTTTCAAATGTCATTTTTTGTACACATGATTCATTTCTTCTCAAATGTAAGTTTCTTTTCACGTGATGTTTTTACACATGATTTATTTCGTTTCACGTGTGATTTCCCACATAAATTTATCATAAATTCATATAAGTAAATTATTTAAAAAACAACACTTTTTTCAACATATAGTGCATATGGTTTAAGTTCCACATGATTTGTGCATGATGCATTAATTTCATTTCCATATATGATTTTCTGACCTGCATCATTTCTTTTCACATGGAGGACATGTACTTTGATTTCTCACATGAATAATTATTTTCATGTGATCACATCATTCACATCATCACAGGTGAAAAAAAAAGTTTGACCATAAACAGCATGTCATTTTTTTTTGCATAAAGGTGGATATACAGTTGAGGTCAGAAATTTACATACACTCATCATGGACATGAATGTCATGGCAATATTAGGCTTTCGGTTATTTCTTTGAACTGTTTTTTGTTTTGTTTTGTTTTGTTTTTTCCCCCTAGGGCAGAATGACTGTACAACATACAGTACATCATGAATACATCATTAATTTGGTGTCCAACTTTTTAAAAATTTTTATTTTGGATTTTCTGAAATCAACACTGAATCAAAAATATACATACAGCATACCTAATATTTAGTCAAATGTTTAGCATGTTTCACCTTGACAAGAGGCTTTTCATGGACATCACCAAGCTTCTGGCAGAACTCTGGTCGGATATTTGATCACTCTTCTTGGCAGGAATCAGTGAAATTTCGTTTCCTGACATAGACCTGACTTTTAAGCACAGTTGACACGTGTTCAATTGGGTTGAAGTTAGGCCATCCCAAAAGCTTAATGTTGGCTTGCCTTATCCATTCCACAACCAGCTTTGATGTGTGTTTGGGGTCATTGTCCTGCTGGAACACCCAGTTGTGTCCAAGTTTCAACCATCTAGCAGATGGTTTGAGGTAATGTTGAAGGATTTTGAGGTTGTCCACCACCATGCAGAACAGGTGGTGCTGTGTCCTTGGGGTTGAATACCTCACCTTTACTCCTACAAACATATTTCTGGTCAATTGGGCCAAATTTTCCTCCAGAAGTCTTTTTCTTTGTTCATGTGGTCAGCTGCAAACTTTTTTCAAGTTTGAAACTAAGAGCAGGGGACAGCTCATTCTTGGACGGCAGCCTTTCCTTTTAGTCAATGGTGATGTAAAAGTTGTCTGGCTGTCGACAGTGATACTGGTGTTCCAGTGGTATCCAGTTTATGGCAGACCTGTGCCTTAGTGGTCCCTGGGTTGTTCCTGACCATCCAAACCAATTTCCTCTCAGCTCAGGCTGACAGTTTGTGTCTTCTTCCAGACCTTGGCAACATGGCTACACCTCCAAATAACTTGTACTTACATACAATTATTAGAACTGATGATCTTGGAATCTGCATTTGTTTAAAAATGGTTCCAAGAGGCACTCCTGAGTTGTGTAAATCTATGATCCTCTTTCTCAGATCTGCACTGAGCTCCTTGGACTTTTCCATTTTACTGTGTGATGGTCAATCCAATGAGAGCTGTCAGACAAACTCTTTTTATGTTGGCACAGAGAAGCTAGCAGTTGTAGGCCATCATGATCACTAACAGGTCATTAAGAGTCTTTGGCCTTTGGGAAGTTCTCATCTCATCATCTCTAGCCGCTTTATCCTGTTCTACAGGGTCGCAGGCAAGTTGGAGCCTATCCCAGCTAACTACGGGTGAAAGGCAGGGTACACCCTGGACAAGTTGCCAGGTCATTACAGGGCCGACACATAGACACAGACAACCATTCACACTCACGGTCAATTTAGAGTCACCAGTTAACCTAATCTGCATGTCTTTGGACTGTGGGGGAAACTGGAGCACCCGGAGGAAACCCACACGGACACGGGGAGAACATGCAAACTCTGCACAGAAAGGCCCTCGCCGGCCACAGGGCTCGAACCCGAACCTTCTTGCTGTGAGGCGACAGCGCTAACCACTACACCACCGTGCTGCTCCCTCTGGCAAGTTAAAAAGACATTTTTCAAGTTTCAGCATCATTGAATTAATAATCTATGTGGGTGTATTTTTGACTCTGTATGTATAATTTTGACCCAGTGTTGATTTCTGATAAAAATATATGTTTGGCATGCTTAAATTGGTACAGACTGGTCTGATTGCTACTTGCTCTTGAAACTGGTACAGGCAGTCCTGATTGCTACTAGTTTTGGTTAAGTTAAATCCTTGAGATTAATCTTCGCTCGCACGTTCTGCTCTCTGCTTAATGAAGGTTATGTTGACCAGTAATGTCAACATAGTCTTAGTCTTTTCATAAGTCTATGATCCTGATGGGTGATGTAATGGTACATAATGTCTCTCTTCTTTCATGTAATGATTCATTGCCCATTTATGTTATACATAGATAACTTAGCTTCGTCAATTAAGTCATCATCATTCAATCACATAGCTACAACACACTCTTGAATGTGAATATATACTCATGTTTGTTCTACAATAAACTGAGAAACATCTCTGAGCAGCTGTGTCTTTGTCAGTGACTGTTTGCTCCCGGATCGATCCGTGAGGCAGAATCTCTTAGGAGGCAGATCGATAGCCTGGGCCCGCTCCTCCTAATCGTGACGCAACACAAGGGCCTGTTGCGAGCTTAGTCTGGCCACGCAAGCTATCTACAGCTCTTCCAAGCTCCCGAAAAATCGGGAACCAATCAACTTTGAGCATCTCCAACGGCCCTGGGTAGAGGCGTGTTCAAGGCAGTGACGTAGTAGAACTGCGACCGGAAGCTATAGATTGTTTACAGAATCTATGCCGGAAGCGCTTCATTCATGCTTCCGCATCTATTACGCATAGATGTTGTATTGAAAGCATTCAACGGGAAGTTCTCATTGAAAACGGAGCAAAGAGCAGCCCTGGAGGTATTTATTGAAAGGAAGGACGTTTTTGCCTTGCTCCCGACCGGCTTCGGTAAGAGTTTAATCTACCAGTTAGCCCCGTCGCGTCGCATACGTCAGAGGAAAGAGTGATGTGATTGGTTTAAGCTTTGTCACAGCCTTTTCTGGCTTCGACCAGTAGCAAACTGAGGCATTTCAGGGAGGCGGGTCAACCACGGGCTCTGGGAAACAGTTGAGCTTAATATCTTGGCCAGACCAATATCTCTTAGAGCTTTGTCGCGTTAGCCAGACTAGCAGATCGAGGTCTACATTCCTAGATCATACTTTGTCAAATCAACCTCCTTCACTACAGACAGATCAAAACCTAACAATTTCTGAAAATCCACAATAAATCTAAATTAAATTAAAGATGTATGTTGTACAATAATTCTTCCCCAGGAAAAGAACAGTTCAAATAAATCAACCGTGAGTTGGCCTAGTGGTTAGTGTGTCTGCCTCTCAATTGGGAGATCGTGAGTTCTACTCGCGGTCAGGTCATACCAAAGACCATCATAAAAATGGTACCTTCTGGCAAGGCATGCTGCAATACAAATGTGAGTGGGGAGTCAAACTCTTGTGGTTACCAGAGGACCAGCCCCCCACTGTAATCCTAGCTATGTACCGTGAGAGGCCGAGGGCTACAGAAATGGAGAGTGGTGCTGCCTAATGTGCCATGCCGTGAGGGAAGGACTTTAGAAAGAAATCACAATATTGCTCTGATAGTTATGTTCATGCATGCAAATGTCTTCTTCTTCCTCCTTGTCCAGCACTATTGCCAGGTTAGGGTCCATGTGGACCCTATTGATCCACATGTCATATTAATTGGAGCATAGTTTTACGCTTCCGTATGCCCTTCCTGCTGTGACCCTCCCATAGATGACTTGCAACCATGTGATCAAAATGTGCTACATCATGAGTGTCTGCCATGATCGTGGATATACCGTACAAGCAACTAGGATGGCAGCCGTTGAAATCGTGTCTGTAAACAAAGCTGAATTTTCTCAGTATTACCACAATTTGAATGGCCCAGCGAAGATGCAATACAAAGAGAAGATAGATATGTATGGTTTTGACCCATATTATTGAAAAAAGTCAGACTTTTCTGAAGATAAGATGCTTCTATTGACCATCGAGTACCCAGATATCACGTTCTATCTGGTTTGGCTGCCAAAGAATCAAATCCGACCTTGGACGAAACATAGCCCATTTTCTGAGTGGGTGCCCAGTCTGGATTGTCTCTATCGTATAATTTTGCTGGCACTCCTAGAAGCGAAATGGTAATACACATGTTAAAATTATAACAATGACTGAGTGAACCACGACAAGAGAATGCTCATTTTATAGCAAAATTCTAGCAACACGAAATAAAATTCTTCCATGATATTATTGAGAAAGCTTTTGAATCTCACCTGAAATAAAATAATTACTGCAAACATGAGCTGTTTAGGTTTTAGCCTCTGTTAGATCAGCTCTGCCGATGTTGTTCAGCCATGCTCGTCTCCTCTCCGTAATAAGCCTCAGAGTTTCCTCGCCCTCTTTTGAAATTATGGACTGAATTCTAAAAAATCAGAACGTGCCACAGTCACAAGTACTGTTGTGACCACAACCATATACAGCACAAAGATATGGTGTCACTAAAAGATCGCTTAAAGCAGTGGAAAAACAAAGAGAGTTGTGCACGCATGACTATGTTTTGTATGGAATGTTGCTTGACCCCGTATTGGTAGATCCACCAACATGGCCAACATCCTGGTTTCTATTTTGATTTGACGTCACTTGCAAATCAAGGATTTCTTGGTTTGGGAAACAATCATTCACACCTATGGTCGATTTAGCATAGCCAATTAGCCTAACTGCATGTCTTTGGACTGGGGGAAACTGGAGCACCCGGAGGAAACCCACACATACCCCTTTTCCACCAAATCAGTTCCAGGGCTGGTTCGGGGCCAGTGCTGGTGCTGGTTCACAACTCGTTCAACTTGCGAGCCAGCTGAGAACCAGTTTGCTTTTCCATAGCTCGGGGTGCTAAGGGAAGCCACGTCATTACGTCGCTGTATACGTCAGTTACATCGCTGTATACGTCAGTTACGTCGCTGTGTTTGCATAAACCTTGGCGCGAACATCGAAGCAACAACAACACGGAAAAGAAGAAGCAGCAACAACAACAACAACAATAATGGATGACTTCACGTTTGTACAGCTGCTGCTTCTCATCACTTAAAAATGGCGACCTTTCGCGGTCTTGCTATTGTTGTTGGTCTTAACAACTCTGCCCCCCGCTAACGTAAGCGGTTCTTTCCTCTGGCCCAGCAAAGAGCTGGTGCTAGCCTGGAACCAGTTTTTCTGGCCCCAGAACCAGTTCTTTGTCAGTGGAAACAGAAAACCCGGTTCCAAACTAAGCACTGGCCCCGAACCAGCCCTGGAACTGCTTTGGTGGAAAAGAGGCAACAGACACCGGAAGAACATGCAAACTCCACACAGAAAGGCCCCCATCAGCCACTGGGCTCGAACCTAGAACACTGCTGTGAGGCGACAGTGCTAACCACTACACCACCATACCACCCTTCATGTAAATGTCTGAGCTCAACTATATTGCTAACTGCAATGATTATTACTAATTGAAAACAAAAGTGAACTACCGTGAAGATGCATACACTGGAAAAACAAACAAACAACAACAAAAAAAAATTCCACACGTTAAGTGTTTGGGTAAATATTTTTATTAGCTAATAGAATATCAAAATGCAACAAACTTGCTTCGACTGACTTACTTCCCGACTGTTGCAGTTTGAGGGGAAAAGAGGCCTCTGAATCGTAACTGGTGTTGTTAAAGGCCCCTTCACTATTAAAAGAAGCCTGCTCTTCCCTGGCAGAGCCTGCACCGTCTCCCACAGCCTGCACTCCATGCAGCAAAGCCGAGCTTTTAGTATGTACTAAAAAGATATTGTTAAACACCATTTTAAAAGTCCCTAAAAGCATTTTTGCTCTTGGGGGCTGGCACTTTTAACTGTGATCAGGTTTCACATGTGAGATGACTGCACCTGGGGAGAGGAATGAAAAGCTCAAGAAGACTTGCTCACACACACACGCATGCATACAGACACACACACACACACACACACTCTTTTTTTCTCTCCTTGTAAAAGTGGAGAAGGGAAACGAATCAGATTTATTAGTTTCAATATGGCACAAAGTATCTGTTTGACCTCTGGGTTTAGGATGACCTGAGCTGCGTACAGCCTGATCTGAACTGAAGATAGTTCAGTGTGCTACATGCGTATCTTCAGGTAATGTTTTCGTAAAGTGTTCTTAAAGTTTTCATGTAGATACAGTAAGACTTGAATGCTCTGTGAAGACCTTTCTTTTTTTCTTTTTGCTTGGAAAGCATGGTCAAACCTCACAGCCAACAGGGGCCGTTCTATGTGGAGTTTTCCTCGTGCCTGTATGGGTTTCCTCTGGGTGCTCCAGTTTCCCACTGTCCAAAGACATGTGAATTAGGTCAACTGGCTGCTCTAAATTGCTCATAGGTGTGAATGGGTGTGTGAATGGTTGCTCGTCTCTGTGTTAGCCCTGCAACAGACCCCTTGCGCGTGACATCACGCATCACGTGATAATTTCTCCTGGGGGACAACCAGACACCGTCTTTCCTGTCAGAAAGGCTTAATTTGTCTTAAATATGGTTAATTTTTGTGCTGTTTTTGGTTGGTCCAATCGTTCAAATAGAGGAAAAGATAAAAGGTATTAATCTCTCCCAAGAACTTTGTCTTGAACTTCTGATTGTGGCTTAGAAACTTGACTTGGGCATTTCTTTAGAAAGGAGATATCTCTGATCTGGGAGTAGGATCTGACTTTTTTTCACAGCAGTAGAAAGAACCCAGTACGTTTATTTTTAATCTGTAACTGTCAGGGAATCCCTTTGTTTCACTCCAGCTTCAAGCCCACAACAATGATGCTATGTGAGAACGGCTCTTTCCAAGGCCTGCCATACAGTCGCAGTGTGTGGCCACCATCATGACATTTTTTTTCACTGACAATTCATGGAGTTAAAGTTTTTTGGTCATTCTTTGCAAGTGGTTAACCTGGAATAGAATATAGGTTGAATTCAGTCATGTGACTTTTACTTCTGGTGAATGAAGTGGTGGTCAGAGAAACCAACTTGGCATTTGGCATGTAAAGATCTAGTGAAATGATCTCCAAATATTTTCGCAGTTTAGAGACCAATGCATGGTCAAGATACTTTCAGAAAGTTGATCTTTGCGATGAGATAAATCCTTACATGCTAGTAAAGAATTTTCCAATAATTTGGAAAATTATCCATCCGTTGAGTTCCCCCAAATCTCAAACTATCTGGTGCTGCAGACATCGTTCTAACAGATGAAAACCTGGAAGAGCATGGAGCCATACAACTTTTAATATGTGTCTGGGTTAAAGATCTGAAGATCAGGACACTACAAGATAAATCCTGCATAGTTTTTGCCTGGGTAAGGAGGAATTTCTGGGCTTTTTGTATGTGTCTTTGTGATGATTGCTAGGACACTACAAGTTTTAGTATCGGGTGTAAACAAACTATAGCCGTTCAATTCTCAATCCTCCCTGCTCTTCTCTTCCAGCAAATGATAAGGGTTTTTTTTAATTAAAACAGAGAAAATGCAGTGAGAGTGTAGGTTACTTGTGCAAGGCCACAAATCTATATTGTTACTCCGATCGTTCCGAGGAATTTTGTATGGATCATAACCATTAATAAACTCTATTTTCCATGTATATCTACCCTTTGCTTCTTTCTGACTTAGATTATCCAAGTAATCTAGTAGTAAAAGGTTTTTTAGCTGTAGCTTTCTTTGAACTACAGATATCTGACATCTTCAGTATTGCTCATCTTCAGTATGTAAACAAAGTTCACTTGTCCCCCAGGCAGGGGCGGACTGGCAATCTGTGCATTCTGGAAAAGTCCAGAATGGCTGTCCAGTCTACGGCCATCGGCCCTGTTCAATAACCAAAATTTTCAGTCTATCAACTAACAACAGGTGGCGCTAAGATGATAATTTATCCGTCAATCATTATTCCATAGGTCTAAAAGCCAACAAAGAAGAGTAACGTTAGTGTCTGTCAATAGAAAGATGGCAAGCAGAAAACGTAAGGAAAAAGGTGGATGGGAAAAGTTAAAACAAAAGAAAGTGAAGTCACTTGAAGAAGATGCTTCAAAATGTAGAAAGCTCACAGAGCTTTTTGGCAGCAGTGCAACTGCAAGCAGCAGCAGTAATGTTCATGTCACGTTACCACCGAGCAAGACTGAGAACCAGGTGGACATCCTACCTGACCAACCACATGCTGATGATGATAGTCATGATGAGGGGCAGGCGGCTGAGGGAATTTCACCAGAGGAGGAGGTACCGGTAAGTGACAATGACATAAAACCATAGCATAAAACAGGTTATGTAAAGGCCACTCATAGACCCCTGTCATAGTAGGCCAATCTTCTGTTGACTGGAGTTGCAGTGTGATGATGAGAAATATGTGGTTTATTGCTGTCAAAACAAACACGTAACTACCAAGCAAGCCAATTATAAATAGATAGGCAAGCACGACTGGCCGTGATTTCATATGTTCACCTCTGCATAATTCATGCAGATTAGGCTCTTTACGTTCAAGAGAACCAAAGCTCTAGCCTATCATTAACCAAAAGTTTGAGGGGGAGAAGTGTTTTCCATTTTGGCACTATTTATCTTTGTCTTCTCTTTCGTGGTGCGTGGTGGAATGTCTGTGGAATAGGCTACAAATGTTGTTTGAAGGATGATTGGTTGAATGGTATCATAACTAATCACAGCAGCATTGCATTGTGCAATTTGTTAATAGCCTAATTTTAGATCTGTTTGTCAGGCTTACCTACCAAAAAATCAGCATAATATTAAAACTATAAAATGTGTCAAGCAGGCTAATTCTTACACAGAATAGACCTAAAAGGCTAAAAATATAATTGGGATTTAGGAAAAACCTCCAAATCTGTTTTATTCTTCTTGTTTGTAGCCTAGGTATCTAATGCTATGTTTATCCAAAGTTTTGGCTGGTTTTTAAAAATGGAATTTTGAGGTATAAGTACAGGTTTAAAGGCTGTCATTCCAAATAATACTATTTTAAACAAATGTTAATCAAGCATATGTCAGTGCACAGTGTGAAGGATTTTCCTAGATGCCATTGCATAGTTTAGATATAATCAACAATAGCATTAGCATCCAACTTCATCTTTTCAATTGTTTGTTTATTCAGGTTGAAGATAGTGGCAGCTCAAAAGATGACAGGGAGAGTCCAGGAAAGTGCCAGAATGAGGGATCAGTGCCCCAATATTTCAGCCGCCCCAGTTCAGACAGTTACAGCCTAGAGCAGTTTTTCAGTTACCACCCCCAGCAAAAGCCCAAAAACATGTTCATCTGTTCATCTGTAAATGGGTTTGGTTATGACAAAAACAATGTTATGAAAATAGTTTATCTGTGTGGGTTTTGTTATGACAGACAATATACCACTATAGCACTTTACTATAGCACTATAGTATAGTATACTATAGTATAGTGGGCATGGGCGCCGCCAGGGGGGGAAAGGTTAGAACACTTCTAGGGGCCCAGCACTGCCATGGGGCCCTTTAAGGGGCTGATAATATGCTTTTAATGATTTTAATAAGACTTTTGAAATAACAACAATGCAATATTCCATCTGGTAAAATGAGCTAATTGAACAAGGTTGTCTATTTCTTGAGTTCTTCAACATACTGTCATTTAACCCTCCCCCTTTTGCAAAATGGTACGGTCCAGTTCTGGTAGAAGCGTGATGCATTAAATCTGTGTGCTGATCAGTGCAACGCTACTTGCTGCTGTGTCGCGGTGCAGCAGCCAGCCAGCCAGCAGTGGAGTGCGTACAGTCTATGATCGCTAAATATGAAGAGTGGCTGTCAAAAACATAAAGAAAGGCAGCTGAAAGCTGAGAGGGACCGGAGAGGCAGACAACTGGTCACTCAGTTTTTCCCAAAGAAAGGTAGCTATCGCTCACATGTGTGTTCAAAATATTAGCGAATGGTAAATGAACAGTATGAACGTGGTTGGATTAGCCTATCAAGAGAACACTTTTACAGTTTGTACAGTGACATTTTTTCCATTTTAATAACTGAACTGACTTGTGTGATAAACAAGATGAAATATTACGTTATGCTGGTGCTAATAACTAGTGCTAATAACCAGTTTCATAACTAATGGGGTGCCCTAAATATGCACAGATTCAGCCTCAGGGGGACCTCCGCCCTACCAAACCACTGAACCCCCCCTTTGGAGAAGGAGGTAAGCAGCAATACAACCCATAAATGCTTTAGGATTGAAGTTTTTAATGAGCAAGCGCCATATACAGTTTGCTAGATTAAAGTGTTGCTAATAACGGACACCAGTCAAGTGTTTGACATGGTTACGTGTGTGGAATGTTCACATGTTCTAAACCATCGGTTTCAAATTGAGGAGCTGGAGAAAGCGCAGCACACATAAAAGAGGGACAGAGGTTACAACATATGAAGAAATACATACGTAATTGATCAAATTGAAATGTCACTCCGTGTCACTTTGAAATAAATTTATAATAAGATGTTTCCTGTCTTTTATGGGTAACATTTGTAAGGCTACTGAGTATGGAGTTCATTAAAATGCATCAAACTTGAATGCATCAAACTTTTTCATGCATTAACTAATTTATTTTGATGCTGGGTAGAAAACTTTTTCTATGATTTATTAGCAGTCACATCACACATTTCACTACCAATTGTCCTAGCACAAGAAGGCATGTGGCAAAATCTTGAATTTTCATTTGTGATTGTAAATGCACCAGAATTAGTCACTGACCAG
The DNA here is from genome assembly GCF_027579695.1 of Neoarius graeffei. Lineage (NCBI taxonomy): Eukaryota > Metazoa > Chordata > Actinopteri > Siluriformes > Ariidae > Neoarius > Neoarius graeffei. Next base: position 12,392,266 of record NC_083596.1, on the reverse strand, counting down.
TTTTCATCTAGTCCCTGGTAAGTTAATACATAAAATGTAATAAAGTCACAAACTCAAGGTCCATGGGCTATCAAAAGTCAAATAATGACAATAGTGCAATTGTGACGAGGGTGGGCAAAGTTGGGGGGCCCAAAATTCTAATCTTTCATGGGGCCCAAAATTTCTGGCGGCGCCCCTGATAGTGGGCCTATTTTGGGGGAAGTCCAGGGCCATTTTTTGGTCCCAGTCCGTCCCTGCCCCCAGGACAAGAGTAGCAATGGTTGCTCACGTAAGTGTGACATCAGTGCAAGGGGTCTATGGACTGGTGACCTGCCCAGGGTGTACGTACCTCACCTCTCGACTGAAGACAGCTGGGATTGCTCGAGCTTACCCCACAACCCTGATGGATAAGCGGTATGGATGGATTCTTCAGAGGAAACAAAGAAGGAAAAAAAGACACTGATGTGACTGGTATGACTGTTTATAGTTAAGTGATAACAGGAACTAACTTGTCTCAGGAATGCTCCACAACATTAAATGTAACTATAAATTGTATGATGGGTCACATACACACACCAACCACTTTATTAGGTACACCTTGCTAGTACCAGGTTGGACCCCCTTTGCTAATTTTCCATGGTGAAGATTCAACAAGGTGCTGGAAGTATTCCTCAGAGATTTTGGTCCATATTGACATCACAGCATCGCACAGTTGATGCAGATTTGTCAGCTGCACATCCATGATGTGACTCTCCCGTTCCACCACATCCCAAAGGTGCTCTATTGGATTGAGATCTGGTGACTGTGGAGGCCATTTGAGTACAGTGAGCTCATTGTCATGTTCAAGAAACCAGTTTGAGATGATTTGAGCTTTGTGACATGGTGTGCTATCCTGCTGGAAGTAGCCATCAGAAGATGGGTACACTGTGGTCATAAAGGGATGGACATGGTCAGCAACAGTATTCAGGTAGGCTGTGGCTTTTAAATGATGCTCAGTTGGTACTAAGGAGCCCAACGTGTGCCAAGAAAATATCCCCCACACCATTACATCACCAGCAGCAGCCTGAACCATTGATACAAGGCAGGATGGAGCCATGCTTTCATGTTGCTTACACCAAATTCTGACCCTTCCATCTGAATGTTGCAGCAGAAATCAAGACTCCTCAGTCCGGGTAATGTTTTCCAAATCTTCTATTGTCCAATTTGGTGAGCCTGTGTGAATTGTAGCCTCAGTTTCCTGTTCTTAGCTGAAAGGAGTAGCACCCAGTGTGATCTTCTGCTGCTTTAGCTCATGTGCTACAAGGTTCAATGTGTTTGTTCAGAGATGATCTTCTGCATACCTTGGTTATAATGAGTTGTTATTTGAGTTACTGCTGCCTTTCTATCATCTCAAACCAGTCTGGCCATTCTCCTCTGACTTCTGTCATCAATAAGGCATTTTCTGCCGTTCACTGAATAGATTCTCTTTTTCAGACCATTTTCTGTAAAATCTAGAGACAGTTGTGCATGAAAATCCCAGGAGATCAGCAGTTTCTGAAATACTCAGACCAGCCTCTCTGGCACCAACAACCATGCCACATTCAAAATCACTTAAATCACCTTTCTTCCCCATTCTGATGCTCAGTTTGAACTTTAGCAGGTTGTCTTTACCATGTCTACATGCCTAAATACATTGAGTTGCTGCTGTGATTGGCTGATTAGATATTTGCATTAATGAGCAGTTGAACAGGTGTACAGTACCAAATATCACCTTTCTGTTTTAGCCAGCATTAACTTTTTCAGCAGCTTGTACTACAGTAGCTCTTCTGTGGGATTGGACCATATGGGTTAGCCTTCATGCCCCATGCGAATAAACAAGCCTTCGATGCCCATTCACCGGTTCTCCTTTGGATCCTTGGACCACTTTTGGTAGGTACTAACCACTGCATACCAGGAACACCCCACAAGATGTGCGATTTTGTTGATGCTCAGACCCAGTCATCTAGCCATCAGAATTTGGCCCTTGTCAAAGTCGCTCAGATTCTTACACTTGCCCATTTTTCCTGCTTCCAATACATCAACTTCAAGAACTGACTGTTCTCTTGCTGCCTAATATATCCAAACCCTTGACAGGTGCCATTGTAATGAGTTATTCACTTCACCTGTCAGCGATTGATCTGTGTGTGTGTGTGTGTGTGTGTGTGTGTGTGTGTGTGTGTGTGTGTGTGAGAGAGAGAGAGAGAGAGAGAGAGAGAGATAAAACACTTTGGGTCATTCGGTTATTGGAAAATAATCAATCTAGCCTTGGGTTGCATCACAACACCCCATTATTGATTATTTTCCTATCACGGCACATCTCCAACTTATATGTTACGGTAGCTATAAATGTCTTAGAACCTGTCAGACCTGGATTGTGTGATTGTGATTGTGTGTCACATAAATAAACTGATGAAGTATTCTCTAAATTCTGAAGGCTTTGAAAGGTGGAGCTCAGACCCACATGGAAATATCAGAGAACAAAATCTGATCTTCTAAATCCCCTCTACCCCACCCTTTCGCTTTCACTGACAGCATACAGGAGTGCTATAGGATCTACAATATTCATACAAGCAAAGATAGATGAAAATAGAAACTTAGAATGGCAAAAAAAGATATGCACTCTTTTTTTTCAATTTTTATGGCAGTTATGATGCATCATTAGATTTTATACTCTAATATGCTTACATTATTCAGGAATCTTTTGCTGCAAAATAAAATACTTGACCTTGTATGAAGAAAATGGAAGCACTTGATGACTCAGGCGAAATTCCAAGCATAAAACAGAATAGCTGTTTATGCCATTTTATCACTTGTTCATACCTTTGAAAGGTAAAGCCATATTTAACCATCACTGAATGTTAGTAAATCTTTACATTTTTTCCTTCTACAAATCTCAGTTCTGCACAGGAGGAGGTAAGTATACTGGGGTCACCACAAATGTGACTCGGGGCACAGGGAGGAGCCCATCACCACTCTTTTACATCTCATAAAAGTGATTTTTATTTGCACTTTTTGCTTTTTATAGCCCTATTTGTGTGTGAAGTACCTGAAAGCAGTCTGGAAAAAAACGTGTTCATTGGACATGACCTGGAGATGGTACAGGACCTGAGGGGTCGGCTGCTGAGGAGGTGCAGAGGTCAGGATTAGAAGGGAAAGGTTGGATGTATACATTTGGGGAAAAGAAAGCTTAGCAATGCACCATTAATTAGGTATTTTCATCAAATTTTACTGCAGAGCCTTTCCTTAAATGTTACTGCAGAATTGATAATACAGGGTGTTTGAAAAAATTTGATATTATTTGAGATGTAAATATCCAAGAAACTACAGTACATAGTCTAGGCAAATGAAACTGAACAGGCTTAATGTTGAGCAATATAAAATTTATTTCTCAAAATTTGAATGAGAAATTCAAAGGTACAGTAGATATAAAAAGTGTACACACCCCGTTAAAATGATAGGTTTTTATGATGTAAAAAAAAAAAAATGAGACCACAATAAATAATTTCAAAACTTTTCCCACCTTTAATGTGACCTATAACCTGTACAATTCAACTGTAAAACAAACAGGTCTGTTAGGGGGAAAAACATAAAAAATAAAAAATATACAATAAGCTGGTTGCATAAGTATGCACACCCTTAAACTAATACTTTGTTGAAGCACCTTTTGATTTAATTACAGCATTCAGTCTTTTTGGGTTCACACCTGCCATCAATTAAAATGACTCTGATTAACCCCAAATAAAGTTCAGACATTTACTCAGTTGCATCCTCCAGCAAAAGCCAGGGTTCACAGAGAGCTTACAAAGCATCAAAGGGATTTCATTGTTGAAAGGTCTCAGTCAGGAGAAGGGTACAAAAAAGTTTCCACGGCATTAGACATACCATGGAGCACAGTGAAGACAGGCATCAAGAAGTGAAGAAAATATGGGACAACAGTGACAATACTGAGAACTGGACGTCCCTCCAAAATTGATGAAAAGACAAGACAAAAACTGGTCAGGGAGGCTGCCAAGAGACCTACAGCAACACTGAAGGAGCTGCAGGAATTTCTGGCAAGTACTGGTTGTGTACTGCACGTTACAACAATCTCTCGTATTCTCCATATGTCTGGACTATGAGGTAGGGTCAAAGAAAAACATCCAGGCCTGGCTAAATTTTGCAAAAATAAATAAATAAATAAACAAACCATCAGCTCTCCCAAAAGCATGTGGGAAAATGTGTTATGGTCTGATGAAACCAAGGTTGAACTTTTTAGCCACAATTCTAAAAAGTATGTTTGGTGCAAGAACAACTTCACCAAAAGGACACCAGACCCATGGTGAAGCATGATGATGGCAGCATCATGTTTTGGGGTTGTTTTTCTTCAGCTGGAACAGGGGCTTTAGTTGAGGTGGAGGGAATTATGAACAGTTCTAAATACCAGTCAATTTTTGGTCCAAAACTTTCAGGTGTCTACTAGAAAGCTGAAGATGAAGAAGAATTTCATCTTTCAGCATGACAATGACCCCAAGCATACATCGAAATCAACAAAAGAATGGCTTCACCAGAAGAAAATTAAAGTTTTGGAATGGTCCAGCCAGAGCCCAGACCTAAATCCAATTGAAAATCTGTGGGGTGACCTGAAGAGGGCTGTGCACAAGAGACGCCCTTGCAATCTGACAGATGTGGAGCGCTTTTGCAAGGAAGAGTGGGCAAATATTGCCAAGTCTAGATGTGGCAGGCTGATAGACTCCGACACAAAAAGACTGAATGCTGTAATTAAATCAAAAGGTGCTTCAACAAAGTATTAGTTTAAGGGTGTGCACACTTATGCCACCAGCTTATTGGACATTTTTATTTTTTATGTTTTTCCCTCCCTAACAGATCTGTTTGTTTTTCAATTGAATTGTACAGGTTATAGGTCACATTAAAAGTGGGAAAAGTTTTGAAACTATTTATCATGGTCTCATCTCAGGTTTTTCATCAGAAAAACCTATCCTTTTAACGGGGTGTGTACACTTTTTATATCCACTGTATGTGGATTCCATGACCAATTTCACAAATGTTCAATATTCGCGAACCAGCTCGACCGTCTCTTCCGATGCTGGTGGTCGTCCAGATCCTTTTGCCCTGCACAGACAGCCTTCCTCTTTGAACTTTTTGTGTCATGTCCAAATCTGCATTGCAGTTGGTGCATTTTAGAGAATTCTATCATAAGTGCACTCTGCACGGTCTTGTTTGACTGTGTTCAAGGGTACTCTAACACACAAAATGGCGTTTCTTTTCCAGTGAATGGCATTTCTATACCTAAAAAGATAAAAACTAAAAACATTAAACATAAAATTTTGACCTATTTTCACACATGCTGTCAAAATTTGAGGTCAACCGAACGAGAATTGGTAAAGTTTTTAGATTGTGAAATTATATAGTTCTTTTGAAACACCCTGTACACTGGGGGCGGCACGGTGGTGTAGTGGTTAGCGCTATCGCCTCACAGCAAGAAGGTCCGGGTTCGAGCCCCGTGGCTGGCGAGGGCCTTTCTGTGCGGAGTTTGCATGTTCTCCCCGTGTCTGCGTGGGTTTCCTCCGGTTTCCCCCAAAGACATGCAGGTTAGGTTAACTGGTGACTCTAAATTGACCGTAGGTGTGAGTGTGAATGTTTGTCTGTGTCTATGTGTCAGCCCTGTGATGACCTGGCGACTTGTCCAGGGTGTACCCCGCCTTTCGCCCGTAGTCAGCTGGGATAGGCTCCAGCTTGCCTGCGACCCTGTAGAACAGGATAAAGCAGCTAGAGATAATGAGATGAGATGAGACCCTGTACACTGTATTAAAATTTCCTTCAATTTTTTTTTCCCTAGTAAATGTATAGAAATATCTTGTGCCTTGGATGACATTGCTGAAACTAAGACTTTAAAACCCCATGCCATTTATAAGGAACTACAATATCCATGTGTGAATGGGTTTTACTTACGCCTGGCTGGATGCACAAAGCCTCTTAACAACTGTACAAACAAAGGGGTCTGTTTAATGTAAGTCAATCAGCGCTCAGATAAATCCAATCAAGGCTGAAAGCCATCTCTTTGCTTATTGGTTTCAGGGGTTGGTTATGATTATTTAAGCTTCTGAAAAGCAGTGCCATTAGACAACCCACATCTGGCTGAGTAATATTCTGATGTCTGCTAATCTGAAGTGATGAAATTGTAGAGGCAGAGAGGGGTCACTTTATCAATCCACATGCATGATGTTCAGCTCTTGGGCAGGCATGCTGTTGGTAAATCATTTGATTATTTTGGGAAGGTTTGTTCAAAGTGGTGCTCCAAGGTACCATTAGAGTTGCTGATAGCTGCAATGGAAGTGAACTTACCGTTACTGAATGGAAGTTGATTATTTTTCAATAAGAAAGATTGCCTGAAGTGTTTCATTCCTCTTATAACAGAACAATTTGACAGTATTAAAATTTTTAAATGAGAGGACAAGACGTCATACTTTTTATAGTTAAATTTAATATTGTGGTACATCTGCAAGACAAGTTAGTTGGTACACAAGTGAAATGGGAGATTTCATCCAGTAATGTTACTACAGAAAATATATGAGAATGAGCATGTTAATGTAATTAACGCTGTTATAGAAAATGAATCAAGACCTTCTGATCAACCAGATTCAAGAATTCAACATTGCTGTGGTATATTTCACAGTTATTCCGTGAAATTGAGTTGTACATGAGCTGATAGCCGATGAGGCACATAGCACCGAGTTGGCTGTAAGCCATGTACGACAAGACTGAGTGGAATAACTGTTTTATTCTATCCACATCCACTGGATTTTGAGAAACAGAGCATTTGTATTTTTTTTTCAAATTCAATAAATAAAACCTTTATACAAAACGGCCGAAAAATCATTTCCGCTTAGAATGTAAACAAACCGGCAAAATGACAGTAGCAATTTGTGAAAAATGCAATAATAATAATAATAATAATAATATTGAAAAATAAAAAAATGTATATGTTCTTACCTTCAAATACTTGTATTCCATATTTTGTTGCTTTTCTTTTGTATCTTTTGGGGTTTTGTTTTCAAGTAGAGTTTTTATTTCGTCCTCGGTTGGTTCAGCAATGTGTGCCACCATTTTGTTTTTCTCTACTCACGGTATATGAGCTGATATCCTAGTAGTAGAGTAGCCAATCAGAGTGCTCAATTGCGCATATCCAGTGAATGTGGATAGAATAAATACAACCCCAATTCCAAAAAAGTTGGGACAAAGTACAAATTGTAACTAAAAACGGAATGCAATGATGTGGAAGTTTCAAAATTCCATATTTTATTCAGAATAGAACATACTGTAGATGACATATCAAATGTTTAAACTGAGAAAATGTATCATTTAAAGAGAAAAAATAGGTGATTTTAAATTTCATGACAACAGTACATCTCAAAAAAGTTGGGACAAGGCCATGTTTACCACTGTGATGTTTACCACTGTGGTTACCACAATCATCCCCTTTTCTCTTTACAACAGTCTGTAAACATCTAGGGACTGAGGAGACAAGTTGCTCAAGTTTAGGGATAGGAATGTTAACCCATTCTTGTCTAATGTAGGATTCTAGTTGCTCAACTATCTTAGGTTCTTTTTGTTGTATCTTCCGTTTTATGATGCGCCAAATGTTTTCTATGGGTGAAAGATCTGGACTGCAGGCTGGCCAGTTCAGTACCCGGACCCTTCTTCTACGCAGCCATGATGCTGTAATTGATGCAGTATGTGGTTTGGCATTGTCATGTTGGAAAATGCAAGATCTTCCCTGAAAGAGACGTCGTCTGGATGGGAGCACATGTTGCTCTAGAACCTGGATATACCTTTCAGCATTGATGGTGTCTTTCCAGATGTGTAAGCTGCCCATGCCACACGCACTAATGCAACCCCATACCATCAGAGATGCAGGCTTCTGAACTGAGCGCTGATAACAACTTGGGTCGTCCTTCTCCTCTTTAGTCCGAATAACACGGCGTCCCTGATTTCCATAAAGAACTTCAAATTTTGAGTCGTCTGACCACAGAACAGTTTTCCACTTTGCCACAGTCCATTTTAAATGAGCCTTGGCCCAGAGAAGACGTCTGCGCTTCTGGATCATGTTTAGATACGGCTTCTTCTTTGAACTATAGAGTTTTAGCTGGCAACGGCGGATGGCACGGTGAATTGTGTTCACAGATAATGTTCTCTGGAAATATTCCTGAGCCCATTTTGTGATTTCCAATACAGAAGCATACCTGTATGTGATGCAGTGCCATCTAAGGGCCCGAAGATCATGGGCACCCAGTATGGTTTTCCGGCCTTGACTCTTACGCACAGAGATTCTTCCAGATTCTCTGAATCTTTTGTTGATATTATGCACTGTAGATGATGATATGTTCAAACTCTTTGCAATTTTACACTGTCGAACTCCTTTCTGATATTGCTCCACTATTTGTCGGTGCAGAATTAGGGGGATTGGTGATCCTCTTCCCATCTTTACTTCTGAGGCCAAGTTTACATTAGACCGTATCTGTCTCGTTTTCTTCGCGGATGCACTGTCCGTTTACATTAAAACGCCTGGAAACGCCGGGAAACGGGAATCCGCCAGGGTCCATATATTCAATCCAGATCGTGTCTGGTCACAGCACCGGCTGTGTAAACATTGAGAATACGCGGATACGCTGTGCTGAGCTCTAGCTGGCGTCGTCATTGGACAACGTCACTGTGACATCCACCTTCCTGATTCGCTGGCGTTGGTCATGTGACGCGACTGCTGAAAAACGGCGCGGACTTCCGCCTTGTATCACCTTTCATTAAAGAGTATAAAAGTATGAAAATACTGCAAATACTGATGCAAATACTGCCCATTGTGTAGTTATGATTGTCTTTAGGCTTGCCATCCTTCCACTTGCAAGTGGTAAGTGACGCGCATGCCCGATATGCACTGAGATCACACACACAGCGGCTCAGTCCCGAATCACTGCTCGTGCACTTCACTCGCGCGCTCTGTGAGCTGCGCAGGGCCGGAGTGCGCACCCTCCAGAGGGCACTCGCTGTTCAGGGCGGAGTGATTTGGAGCGCAGGATGCCTGCGGAGCCGAGCGTATCCGTGTATTGGCGTTGCTGTGTGCACGCGAATCGTGTATTGGCGTTGCTGTGTGCACGCTAATCGTTTTAAAAACATTAATCTGATGATCTGCTGATACGGTCTAATGTAAACCCCACCTGAGATCCACTGCCACTCCAAGATGCTCTTTTTATACCCAGTCATGTTAATGACCTATTGCCAATTGACCTAATGAGTTGCAATTTGGTCCTCCAGCTGTTCCTTTTTTGTACCTTTAACTTTTCCAGCCTCTTATTGCCCCTGTCCCAACTTTTTTGAGATGTGTTGCTGTCATGAAATTTCAAATGAGCCAATATTTGGCATGAAATTTCAAAATGTCTCACTTTCGACATTTGATATGTTGTCTATGTTCTATTGTGAATACAATATCAGTTTTTGAGATTTGTAAATTATTGCATTCCATTTTTATTTACAATTTGTACTTTGTCCCAACTTTTTTGGAATCGGGGTTGTACACGTATACCATATGTATAAATATTATATATGTGTATATATTTATTTAGGGCGGCACGGTGGTGTAGTGGTTAGTGCTGTCGCCTCACAGCAAGAAGGTCCGGGTTCGAGCCCGTGGCTGACGAGGGCCTTTCTGTGTGGAGTTTGCATGTTCTCCCCGTGTCCGCGTAGGTTTCCTCCGGGTGCTCTGGTTTCCCCCACAGTCCAAAGACATGCAGGTTAGGTTAACTGGTGACTCTAAATTGACCGTAGGTGTGAATGTGAGTGTGAATGGTTATCTGTGTCTATGTGTCAACCCTGTGATGACCTGGCAACTTGTCCAGGGTGTACCCTGCCTTTCGCCCATAGTCAGCTGGGATAGGCTCCAGCTTGCCTGCGACCCTGTAGAACAGGATAAAGTGGCTAGAGATAATGCGATATATTTATTGATGTGAACCTTGCTCTGTGAACAAAAAGACAGCTGTTTGGGTTGCACCAGTTGTTTGTTTTTTTTTACCCTCAGACTGTTGGGGGTCCATTATAACACCCAGTCTTAATAAAGACACTACTGACCTATAACTCTTGGTTATAGTCATGCTTATACCTATCAGTATATTATCAATATTAAAACAAATTTGAAATGTGTCACTGGGTCACTGTGTCGAGCTTTCTAAAAGAATTTGCTTCTTACCATCAAATACTTTTATTCCATATTTTGTTGCTTTTTTTGTATTTTTGGGGTTTTGTTTTTGAGTAGAGTTTTTATTTCGTCCTTGGTTGGTTCAGCAACACACTGCCATTTTGTTTTTCTCTACTCACAGTACATGAGCTGATAGCCTAGTAGTAGAGTAGGCAATCAGAGCATGTGATTTCTCATATTCAGTGAATGTGGATATATACAGTACAGTGATATATGTATATAATATATTCAGTCATATTTCCGGAACTTGTTTCCTCCATTACAATAATTTGCAAATGTTTGAAATTATTGCTACAAGATAATATTTTGTATATAAAAGAAGAAAAATCTGGTTTTCCATAATATGAACTCTGCATTCTCAACCATCTCTTCATGTTAACACGGCAGATTTAACCTTGCCCACATGATAAGCAGCTGAAGATATCCCTCTCATTCTTAAGACACTTATTCTGGGATTATTCCTCTCTAATGCCTCAATATCACACTGTTTCTTATCTTTCATCAGCCTCCTTGCTATAATCCTTCCATAAGACGTTGAAGGAGATGAGAAGGTGGGAGAACACTGATTGATTTTAATCTCTTAGATCCAGGATACAGTTTTGTTCAGCGCAGATGTTACACCAGGGTCACCACCTGTCCATTCCTTACTTCCTGACCTACAGAGGATCCAGTGCATCAGGTTTTCAGCATTAAATACAATGAAAATACTGACGATATACAGAGCATTCCGTGCAATTTTATACAAGTCCATATAGATTCTGTTCCACTGGGCCTCATGATGTAATAGCCAGGACATCAATGCCTCAGGCTTGCTCTTGTAACTCTGCCCAGCTCTGTGAAATGAAATGTGTGGCCTTCTGAATTAAAATGGCAGAGTCATCTCCTGTTTCCGTGGAGCTTGCACTCGCAGGCCTGTGAATCAATTTGCTTCTCAGCTATCAATCCATATCTTGGCCACTTGCTTACTTCGGTGAATAATCTCTGCACAAGCTGAACAGAATGTGAGCTGCCTCTATCCTTTACACTCAGGAGACAAATATGTTTCGTTATGTTCCTGCAATGTAATTTTACAGTGTTTCGTTGTAATGAAATAATCTTTATATGAAAAAATAATAAAATTATGACCATTTTTCCAAAGAATCTCCCATATTTGTCCATTTCAACATGTGACCTGATCATTCTGAGGATCTTTGTTTCATTCTGTCGAGATTTGAGCTTGCGGTTTATGAGATAAACAAGCAACTCGGAAACAAGAGCGCATTTCACCTTGCTTGAGGGTCAGAGAGAAAGCAGAGATGAACATGAGGAAGCGTAATTATGATCCAGCCAATGTGTTTTAGAAGAACTCTTTTTAAGAGGACTTTCTCCCGTCCCGCCGCCCATGGTTTTGGCACGGCAACCAAAGAGGGTCACTGTTTAATAATGAACAGGTCGAGACCCAATGTAACGGATACATGCACCTGCTTTGTGCGCCAGTCAATTACTTAATTAGAACTCTCCCTTAGGGGAAAGCTAATACTTTCTCATAGAAGCGGAACTGGGCTGCCCTCCATGTGAACGGATGAAGTGAGCCACTCTGTGTACATATGGCTACCTTCGTCAGAGAAAGTGGCAGGATGCTGTGTTGCCTGCTTAGATAAGGTTCTATCAGGTGCTCATCAGAAATCTGGAATAGCACTCTCAAAGACAGGTGTTGTCAACATCTGGTCCATGGTCCAGTATTACAGAAACAATTCTGTCACAGAGCTAAAAACTTTTGAAAAAAAAAAAAAAGACCTCAGCTTAGTTTCACATAGTTCAGCACCTCTAGGTTTCTAAACATGAACCATCATGGCTTCTGTAGCAGATCCTCTCTGGTTGCTTATCAAGTTGTATGCATTTATGTAAATTATGTAGCTAAAGGTAGGCATATCAGACGCTTGCTGGACGTGCTGTGAAAATTGTCCATGCAGACGCTCATCTAAGTTTCCAAATCTGTCATTGCTTAACTCTTGAATATTTTCTATCATGAATACAATCATTAAAAAGCTTATAATCTCTGCTTTCCAAAGAAATTCATCTGGTTAAGATCTGTTCAGTACTTTGTGAGTAACGGCAGGTTGAATTTGGTACAACAGAGTACACTCTCTGCTCGTGGGACGTCAGGAAACTGCCGGTGATTTCTGAGTCATGGGAAAGCAATCAGGCTCTCTCTCTTCTGACTGGTTTCCAACTGGATTATTCGTGAATATCAATTAGATAACTTTTATATGGATGTTCTCTCGCTCTCACTGTTTCTGATAAAGTATTCAGCAAAATTTTCCGTCAGCTAGTTTTGATGTTATGCTTCACAGGAGACTTTGAAGTGAGTTTTCATAGCTTTACCTATGTATTTTTTCAAATCAAACAGATTCATGAAAATAAATAACTATTTTAGAATATAACTGTAGATATCTCATCTCATCATCTCTAGCCGCTTTATCCTGTTCTACAGGGTCGCAGGCAAGCTAGGGCCTATCCCAGCTGACTACGGGTGAAAGGCGGGGTACACCCTGGACAACTTGCCAGGTCATCACAGGGCTGACACATAGGCACAGACAACCATTCACATTCACGGTCAATTTAGAGTCACCAGTTAACCTAACCTGTATGTCTTTGGACTGTGGTGGAAACCGGAGCACCTGGAGGAAACCCACGCGGACACAGGGAGAACATGCAAACTCCACACAGAAAGGCCCTCGCCGGCCATGGGGCTCAAACCCGGACCATCTTGCTGTGAGGCGACAGCGCTAACCACTACACCACCGTGCCGCCAACTGTAGATGTTTTGATGAAAAATATTGAGATTTTAGTGGTCGGAAGATATATATTTTTTTAAACCGGAAGTCAGAAATGTGAGTGTCAATTTCAGTTCAATTAATTGGAGTTGTTTATTGGATGTGGCTCACAGTTTTTTCAAGATTAGCTTTGAAAGCTGTGAATACTATTGTAGCAGTTCGTGTGGGTGGAGCACAGAAAGATGGCAGGCTAGAATTAAGTTCCCCAAACTCTTTTATTAGCTTTTCAGCTTTAAGCTATACACGCATGCACACAAGTATCCAGGTTAGGGAGAAGCTCCCTTCCTCTGCTCTCCCCCTCCTCTTATAGGGCGCGGTCACTGGGGAAGACACACAAACACAGGTTAACCAACATCAGGTGCAGTGATTCTGCCACTTACCTTCCCTGACTCCACCCTCCGGTCACAGACCGACGCTTGACCACGCCCCCGCTGCCACATACCCACACCGTCCGACTCAGGCTGGGCAGCCGTCCGGCCTGCAGCTGCCTCCCCCCCCCCCCCCCCCCCCCCCGACAGGAGAGGAAGTCCGCCATGACCATCTGTGCCCCCGGCCTGTGGACCACCTTGAAATTAAAGGGCTGGAGTGCCAAATACCAACAGGTGATCCACGCATTGGCATCCTTCATGCGGTGGAGCCACTGGAGGGGCGCGTGGTCCGAACAGAGGGTGAAAGAGCGCCCCAGGAGGTAGTAGCAGAGGGCGAAGACCACCCACTTAATCGCCAGGCACTCCTTTTCGATGGTGCTGTAGCGCCCCTCACGCACCGACAGCTTCCTGCTTATGTACAGGATGGGGTGGTCCTCCCCCTCCACCTCCTGGGACAGAACGGCCCCCAGCCCTCTGTCCGACGCATCCGTCTGCAACGTAAAGGGGAAAGAAAAGTCAGGGGAGTGTAACAGTGGCCCCTCACACAGTGCAGCCTTCACCTCAGAGAAAGCCCGCTGGCATTGCTCCATCCACTGGACCGGATCTGGTGCCCCCTTTTTAGTCAGATCAGTCAGCGGGCTGGTGACGTCTGAATAATTAGGTATAAACCTATGATAGTAGCCAGCCAGCCCCAGGAACTGTCTCACCCCCTTTTTGGTCTTGAGCCTCGGGCAGGCCGCAATTGCTGCTGTCTTGTTAATTTGGGGACGCACCTGCCCGTTGCCCAAGTGGAAGCCCAGATACCATACTTCCACCCACCCAATCGCACACTTCTTCGGGTTGGCTGTGAGACCCGCCCGCCTCAGCGACCTAAGGACGGCCCTCAGGTGTTGTAGGTGCCGCGACCAGTCATTACTATAAATAATGATATCGTCTAGTTACGCGGCCGCATAGGTGGCGTGGGGGCGGAGGACCCTATCCATCAGTTGCTAGAACGTAGCGGGCGCCCTAAACAGCCCAGAAGGAAGTGTGACAAACTGGTGTAAGCCGAACGGTGTGGAAAAGGCCATTTTTTCTCGGGATAATGGAGTCAAGGGGATCTGCCAATAACCCTTTGTCAAATCCAGTGTCGAGTAAAAGCGAGCTGTGCCTACTCGATCGAGCAACTCATCAATACGAGGCATTGGGTACACATCGAATTTAGACACCGCATTGACTTTTCTATAGTCTACACAGAACCAGACCAACCCATCGGTCTTGGGTACCAAGACCACCGGGCTGCTCCAGTCACTGTGGGACTCCTCGACGATGCCCATTTCAAGTATGGCCTCGAGTTCTTCCCGAACCACTTTTTTCTTGTGTTCGGGTAGCCTGTAAGGGCGGCTGCGCACTACCACCCCCGGGGGTGTCTCAATGTGGTGCTCTATGAGGTCGGTGCGGCTGGGCAGGGGCGAGAACATGTCCAAAAACTCGGTCTGCAACTGGGTGACCTCCGCGAGTTGGGTCGGGGAGAGGTGGTCTCCACAGGGGACCGGAGAGGTACGCAATGCCAATGTTCCCTTTTGAACCTCCGGCCCTTGCTCCGCCTTCTCCGGAACCACCGACACCAATGCCACGGGGACCTCCTCGTTCCAGAGTTTGAGCAGATTGAGGTGGTAAACCTGTAGCTCCCCACCCCTGTCCGTTCGCCTCACCTCATAGTCAACGTCCCCGATTCGCCATGTGACCTCAAAGGGTCCTTGCCACTTGGCAATTAATTTGGAGTTCAATGTGGGCAACAGTACGAGAACTTTATCTCCCGGTGCGAACTCCCTAAGGCGCGTACCCCTGTCGTACAAGTGGGTTTGCTGTTCTTGGGCCTGCCGCAAATTCTCCTGGGTTAGGCGTGTTAGTGTGTGGAGTTTTGCACGCAAGTCCATAACGTATTGAATTTGATTTTTATTGGGCGAAGGTCCCTCCTCCCAATTTTCTCGCAGTACATCTAGAATGCCGCATGGCTTATGCCTATATAACAGTTCGAACGGGGAGAACCCCGTGGAGGCTTGGGGGACCTCTCGCACTGCAAATAACAAGGGTTTAAGCCATTTATCCCAATTACGTGCGTCCTCACTTATGAATTTTTTAATTATATTTTTGAGGGTGCGATTAAACTGTTCAACTAAACCATCCATTTGTGGGTGATAAACGCTGGTGCGGATCGGCTTAATACCTAATAACCCATACAGTTCATTCAGTGTACATGACATAAACGAGGTGCCTTGGTCAGTCAGAATCTCTTTCGGGATTCCAACTCAGGAGATGACGCGGAAGAGTGCTTCCGCAATACTGCGTGCTGAGATATTGCGAAGAGGCACTGCTTCCAGGTATCGTGTTGCATAGTCCACCAGAACTAAAATAAAGCGGTACCCTCGTGTTGACCGATCTAATGGACCGATGAGATCCATCCCAATTCTTTCGAATGGGGTCTCGATTGATGGTAGAGGGCGCAAAGGCACTTTTGGAATGGCCGTCGGATTTACTAACTGGCATTCGCGGCACACCGTACACCACCTACGGACATCGCCGCGAATCCCTGGCCAATAGAACCGGGCCATTAGTCGGGCTAGTGTCTTATCCTGCCCTAAGTGTCCAGCCATAGGATTAAAGTGAGCAGCCTGGAATACCAATTCCCAGCGGCTCTTTGGAATCAAAAGCTGCATGACTTGCTCTTTAGTCTGAGTGTCCTACGTCACTTGGTACAACCTATCCTTCATAATAGAAAAATGGGGGAAGGACGGGGTGGCGTTTGGCTGGAGCGTTTGACCATCAATTACTCTCACTTGGTCAAACGCATGCCGCAGAGACTCGTCTCGCGATTGCTCTAACGGGAAATCCCCAAGGTATTCCCCAAGACAGGGAGGAGGAGCCTGCTGCTCCTCACTCTGACGTGGAGATGACGTAGAAGGCTCTGCGACAGCTGCTCCTGCCAAAGCGACACTGGGACCTCCCCCTGCTGAATTACGGCAGGACCCACTCTTCACTAGATGGCTCATTAACTCCCCAAATCCCGGCCAATCAGTCCCCAAAATTATAGAGTGGGTGAGGCGAGGATTAACCGCCGCCTTTACTCTAAATTTTTCCCCTCGGAAAAGAATGTGGACTGACACTAAAAGGTAGCTGTGAACATCCCCATGCACACACAACACCTTCACCCCCTGTGCTCCCCCCAATGCTTCGTCTTGCACCAGGCTTTGGTGAATTGAGGTCTGATTACAGCCAGAGCCCACCAAAGCCTGATATGTATCCCCTTGGATACTCACCGGTATGCGATACGCTCCGGCCCGATCGAGGGCGGCTCCTGGCGCGTCGGGGATCCGAACCACTGCGCCCACTTCCATTGCCGAGCACTGCTGTTGGAGGTGGCCCGGCTCCCCACAGTGCCAGCAAACCGGCCCGGGCTTCCTCTCTGCACCGGTGCTCTGGGGCTCACTCACCTGGGGGGGGAGAGACAAACACAGAAGGGAAAAACGGGAGGGCACCACGGGTGAGACAGGCCGGCTGGGGTGGGGCCGGCCCCCGCCTCCGCGGTGAGGGAACGGGGCGAGGATGAGACACAGGAGGAGAGAAGGGAAGAGAGAGAGAGAAGAGGGAAGAAGAGGATGTTCGCTGTCCTGCCGTCGGAACAGCCGCCAAATGGTCCTCCGCCAACTCAATGGCCTGATCCAGCGATGCCGGGCGGTGGCACTGGACACACTCTACGGTGCCCTCTAGTAGGCGGGCGATGAACTGCTCCAGCACCACCTGATCGATGATCCCCTCGGCATCGTGGTTGTCGGCCCTCAACCACTGCCAGCAGGCGTCCCGGAGCTGCTGGCCAAACACGAACGGCCGGCCGACTTCCTCCAGATGCAGAGCGCGGAAGTGCTGACGCTGTTGTTCAGGGGTGCGCCCCACCCGCTGGAGGACGGCCCGGCGAAGGTCTGCGCAGACCAGCCGGCGGTCAGCGGGGAGCTGTAGTGCGGCCAGCTGCACCTCGCCTGTTAGCAGGGGGAGGAGGCGCGCCACCCGCTGTTCCACTGGCCAGCCCGACGCTTCTGCTGCCTGCTCGAAGAGCGTGAGGAAGGCCTCGGGGTCGTCATGCAGGCCCATCTTGATGAGGGGAGAAGGGCCCGCGGCGGTGGAGGTGGTGGACCCTGCGGACGCGAGGAGGTGCCGGAGCACCTGTCGGTCTTCTTGCTGCGCCAGCACCAGGGCCTCGAACCGGTGCTCCTGCTCCTTTCGGAGGGTGACTAGCGCCTGGTGCTGGCTCTGCTGGGCCGTGGCGAGGGCGTGGACCAGGTCCGTGAAGGGGGAGGACTCCATGGGGCTGTTCTTTTTCCTGTGCTCGATCCCGGGTTTCGGCACCACTGTAGCAGTTCGTGTGGGTGGAGCACAGAAATATGGCAGGCCAGAATTAAGTTCCCCAAACTCTTTTATTAGCTTTTCAGCTTTAAGCTATACACGCACGCACACAAGTATCCAGGTTGGGGAGAAGCTCCCTTCCTCCGCTCTCCCTCTCCTCTTATAGGGCGCGGTCACTGGGGAAGACACACAAACACAGGTTAACCAACATCAGGTGCAGTGATTCTGCCACTTACCTTCCCTGACTCCACCCTCCGGTCACAGACCGACGCTTGACCATGCCCTCACTGCCACAACTATCATTTATATTCTTTCATATAAACACTAGTAGGCCCTACTTTTGAGAAATACAAAGGCTTACAGAGCACAAAGAGGGTATTAGAACTAATCTTTTATTACTTTTTTATTGAGTGTACCGATTTAATATTTTTATCTAATTAGCATAATCAATACTAATTAAATACTACTTTGCATAATTTGTTTTTACAAATTTTTCAAAACTTTGTATTCAGTATACAACCATCTATGTGCCTGCCAATTTCCATGTAAATATCTTGAAAATAGAAAAGTTATTAAGAAAAACATTTGATCT
Organism: Neoarius graeffei; assembly: GCF_027579695.1. NCBI lineage: Eukaryota > Metazoa > Chordata > Actinopteri > Siluriformes > Ariidae > Neoarius > Neoarius graeffei. The sequence continues at coordinate 12,373,870 of NC_083596.1, read as the reverse complement.
CATTCATTAATGAGTCCCATTTTGGACCATGTGATCCTCATACAGAATATTATGACAGTTTTCTAAAAATTAAGCCATTTTTTCAATCTTTGATTTGTAATATCTCAAGAACAGATAAACATATTTTAATTCAGTAAAAAGGATTTTGTTCTACATTCAATTCTGAATTCACAATGAGAGCAGTTTCAAGCAATTTGGATTGAATTTGAATTTTCACCTGATATGCCTACTACAGGTAGCTCATTCAAGACTAGAGACATCTTAGAAAAGGGGGAGTTTTCGTAAACTTTCAAACTTTTGAGTTTGATTCTTGAACAGATAACATGGCTCGTTTAAGGAAAAGTTGACAATGAAAGCAAAACGATGGACAAAGAGGTCTGCATTTATTTTCCTGTGTCTGATTTAAAACAGATGCCTCACATTTGTTCAGAGTGGTAACATGAAGTGCTAGTGTGAATTTCAAACTGATGCTTCTTATTTATAGTCATGAACAAATCATTAGTTGTTAAGCACTAAAAGGTACGTCGTGTTAGTTGCTTATCGTGCCCTTTTTTCCTGCAATTTTATGCAACACTTACAAATTTTAATGAAGACACCTGCTCTAGGCATTATGAAAAACCTTCCCATGCTGTCCTGTGGAAGTGATACCAAGGCGTTGTGTTTCCCAACTGGGGAAAGCAGACAGCTAATAGAGACACTCATGATGAAGCTAATTGCAGTCACGAGTACAAAAATGAGGGTTGAGTTTCAGCGTACTCTATGGCCGATTGTGAAGCTGGCAGCACTTCACAATTAGGAACACGACAACGCAGCTAACTCGGGATCAGTTCAGGCCAGTGAAACTAGTCGTTGTCTGTTTTCAGGCAGGGCCACTTAAGCCAATCACGAGCGCCTAAGCACACTGATTAAGCCGCTCAATTTCCCTCCTCTTTGGAGAAAAGAGTGATGAGGATGTTGAAAAGGGCCGGGCAGATCTCTTCTCTTAAGAGGCTGTACGTCTTCATTTCCACTCCTCCTAACCTCCCACCTCACTTGCCACTCCAGACCATGTCAGGTCCAGGAGAGCTATAATCGAACATGTGGGTCTATCTGATTCGCCCCAGTACACAAGCATTCCTATTCGCTAAGGTTTATTACACAGAAAAATCAATCGCAGCCTTGACATCAGGTGTAAATCAAGGGAAGGTCTCAGCATGCACATATGCACGGAGTAAGACTGAGAAAGCTAGGTCACAGTTCACATGTTCATAAAAATCAATTTTCACACATTAGAACAATCATATCATATTATTGTGATGACAAATCATGAGCTACTGGCAGTGGCGTCACGGAAGGTGAGCTGATAGTATGGTTCGATGGTTTTATTGATGTGGCGCAATTGTAACTCTTTCTTCCTTTTCTCCAAACATGAAGATCCATAAAACATTGATTGTCAGTTTTGATTGGTGAGGTGTTGATTCATTCTCTATAACAGCAGCTCTGACAATAGTTTGGCTGCAAAGTTAATATTAATAAGCTCCTTCTATTATGTTGTTGTTGGTTCTTTAACATACACAGCTTACACAGGGATTTATGATGGATGCACCACATAAATGGATAAAAAAAAACCCTGTGTAATCATTGATGCGGCGATGCTTTCTTTGAGGAAATGTTTATTTAGCATTTTTAGAAGGAGTCTCATCATCATCATCATCTTCTTCTCCCTTGTCAAACACTGTTGCCAGGTCGGGGTCCATGTGAACCCTATTGATCCACATGTCATGTTAATTGGAGTGTAGTTTTATACCGGATGCCCTTCCTGCCGCAACCCTCCCATTTCTGGGTTTGGGAAACAACCATTCACACCTATGGGCAATTTAGAGGAGCTAGTTAACCTGCTTGTCTTTGGACTGTGGGAGAAACCAGAGCATACCCATGCAGACACAAGGAGAACATGCAAACTCCACACAGAAAGGCCACCACCAGCCACTGGGCTTGAACCCAGAACCTTCTTGCTGTGAGACAACAGTGCTAATCACTACACCACCGTGCCACAAATTTTTGGATGGAGTCTACAGATCTACAATTGCACATCTGGAATTATAACACAGGAAATGGTTTTACTTTTTATTAGATAGAAAACTCTTCATGATCGTATCAAACTTGAAAGGATTGCAGAAGAAAAGTCCTTAGTCCTGAAATTTCAGGGTAATTGATCACCGTGTCATTGTATAATTGAGTGAAAGCATTAAAAAAACCTTAGTTCCTTTGCTTTTAGATTAGTATTTCTTCATATGCACTGCAGTAGTGCTGTGCTGTTCCTCGAGTGGTGCATCAGTGTGGATTCTAATGAAGTGCTGAAGAGAGATTGAGAGAGACTGGAGGAGACACCTCCCCCATGCGTGTGGGTCCAAAGTGTTTGTGGAGTTGGAGCTGCTAATAAACTTAATGCAGTAATCTGAGAGAGAGCTATTAATGGGAGCGGTCTTCAGCTGACATCTCAGACACCCTAATGTTGGGGAAATGTCTCTCTGACTGGAGCTTAATCCATCACTGACTCTGGCTAACCTGATTAAGGCTTGACACTTTACTTTTCTCCGACACTCATATACTGGACAGAGGGTGGCCAGTGCTGCACTCCTGGACTGCTGTGTTTTGCCCTACCTGTTGTTATTTCAAACTGCAGCATCCTTTCTGAAATTGTATGCCATTTATGCCTGTTCAAGACACAAGAGACAAAGATATAAAACGACACAAAAGGCCTCTTAGCCTTTTTATCGTACACACTTCAGTGCTTGTACTATGTTACTATAAGTATTACATTTTTTTGAATGTTACTGAAATGTAATATTTTCTTGATTCGATTAGTTGATTGTTATTGAATGTAAATAATTGTACACTTAATTTTATTTCTAATTTAAAAAAAAAAAATCTCAAAGGCCTTTTCTTCTCTCATCCAGCCAATGACTGTATGGTCAATAGAATGGGTTCCCATTATTTTCCCATTTATTTATATTTCAGGGCGGCACGGTGGTGTAGTGGTTAGCGCTGTCGCCTCACAGCAAGAAGGTCCTGGGTTTGAGCCCAGTGGCCGATGGGGGCCTTTCTGTGTGGAGTTTGCATGTTCTCCCCGTGTCTGTGTGGGTTTCCTCCAGGTGCTCTGGTTTCCCCTACAGTGCAAAGACATCCAGGTTAGGCTAATTGGTGGCTCTAAATTGACCGTCGGTGTGAATGTGACTGTGAATGGTTGTTTGTCTCTATGTGTAAGCCCTGCGATGATCTGGTGACTTGTCTAGGGTGTACCCCACCTCTCACCCATAGTCAGCTGGAATAGGCTCCAGCTTTATTGTTAAATATCAATATTTAACTTTTTTGCTGAAGAGCAAGACATAGCACTTGACTGGGAAGTCTGGGCTGTACAGTCCTGGCATGTGGCATGACTTACTTACTTACTTAGGCCCATAGCTCCTGGTGGGGCACAGGCCATCAACGACCACTCTCCATTTGTCTCAGTCTTGGGCAATCTTCTCCAGTTCCCTCCAGTTGTGCCCTGTTTTTGTCACCTCTGCCTCTAGATCCCTGGGCCAGCTGTTCCGTGGTCTTCCTCGTTTCTTCTTTCCCTGGGGAATCCATGGCTTTCTTGGTGATGTTGTTTGGAGGCTTTCTTAGGATGTGTCCCAGCCATCTCCAGTTCCTTTGCCAGATGTCTCTCTCCACTGGTTCTTGTCCTGTCATCTTCCATAATGCAGCATTGCTGATCTTCTGTGGCCAGTAGATGTTCAGTATCCTTCAGAGGCATCGATTGGTAAAGGTCTGTACCTTTTCCATGGCACTTTTTATGGCTTGCCATGTCTCAAAACTATACAACAGCACAGTTTTCACATTCTAATTGAAAATCTTGATCTTAGTCCTCCTTCTAATCTATTTAGATGGTAAGAGAATTGCCTGCATGTTCTTAGTTTGTGGGTTTCTGTTGCATGTTTTTTTATGGTTTATTCCATATTACTCTTCCCTTTCATGCACTGTTATCCCCAAGATCAAGCAACTGTGGCAGGCAAGGCAAATTGGTACCTATAGCAAGGACCACATGTGCAAAATGTTGAAGAAATGCTATGCTAGGTTGCAGATGTGTACTTTTATGATGACTGAAGATCAACATTGTCATATCCTGAAGCGCTTAAACATTTTTGGAAGGTTAAAGATGTGACTGAAGTAGCCTTATCTTAGTTCAGCACAAATCCTGTTCTGATCCCCGCACTAAGATTGTGTCTCATGAGCAGACCCTGTTAAAGCTGTCAATGTCAGTCAACGGATCTATGAGCTGAATGCTCCTAAATCAGGTTGACTGACTCTTGAAGAGTGCACTTCCATTAACCACTCCCTGCTGCAAATTAACTTTAATGGGCACACTCAATAGATTGAGGTTGAATGGCAGTGATTTGCGTGTGAATATCCTTCTTCCAAAACTTTTAGCGTAGCGGGTTAAGAACTGGGGAGCGAGCAGAACAGTGTTCCATTGCAAGAGATTGTGTATACAATGTGTTCATTAAGTAGAGTGATGCGAAAGAAGAAAAAAAACCCAAGATGCCAATCAGTAGCTGTTGCACCAGTTGAAAGCAGATGCAAAAACACCTGCTTACAATAGTACACCTTAACTTTCTAAATACGTTATACCTCAGGAACTAAAATATCTGAATTATTCGCCCTGATCTTTCTCAAGGTAGGTTCAAAAAGCCAATGCTCAGGCATACTTATAAGATAAAGCTTGACAATTCAGAGTCACAATGCTTTTTGTGATTTTATATACAGTATTTGTGTATGAATGCATGAGGGAGAATTAGTGAACACCACAATATCATGCAGCCCTAAAAGAGTTGGGGGTGTAGTACTTCATTGCCATGGGGATGGAAATCTGGTTAGGAAGATATGGTATGTCCTTCCTCTTCCACCACATTGTTAGCTGACCGCCAGCGTATTGTCAACCACTCTGATTTGTCCCATCAAGCCACTTTCCTTGTCTTCATCATGGCCATGACTAGCCAAACTTGCCTGTTGGTCCACAGAGTGCCTCGGTGTGGGAACTTGCTTCCGTCTCAAGTGCTGTAAGTGCTAGGGAGTCATCTTACAAGAAACACTTATTGCATTTAGTATCGAACATGGCGTTATGAAAAATTCATGCTGGGATTGTGCTGTTTACATTGTCCAGACGAGGTGTCAGGGTATGCACTGGTGTATGTCTTGATACAGTCAGAGTTACAGAAATTTGACTCGGAGGAGCATAACTATAAATCATCTAATCATCCACCTCCTGTGAGTTGAAGTGCAGATCAAAGTACGCAAGGAATCAATGCTGGAGTATCGAGAATCATTGTGGCACTGCCTTTCTACCATTTACTGCATTACAACTCTTTACTCCCTTCGGTTTGTAAATGTATTGACTCCATTATTGGCAAAGCAATAGTGAAAAATATAGCTAAAAAAGCAGGCCAGTGCAGTAGTGTAACAATGCAGACAACAGACAAGCAAAAAGAAAAGTACTCTATAAATATCATTATAAATTTATGATGAAATAAACAGTGACCTATGAAAACAAATATGCGGTCCATGAGTGGATTTCAGAAGTTATCCTAGATAGACCTTTGTGAGTACTACACATATTGAAAAAAATTACACCGTTACATGATTCTGATTACAGAACAGAACCAAGGATGGCTCTATGATGAAAACAAGTGGTATTATTAGCTCATTCAGCTGACAGGTGATGAGCTTATGCCATCATGTGTTGTCCATCGTCCATCTGGCGTCATCCACATTTCACGAAAATCGCTTCTTCTCTCTCAATTCTTCACTGATTTTTATTCTTTTTGGCAGGAAGGTACCGGTAGGTCTGCCTGGGGTGCATATACCTAGCTTCTACCCATCTCATCTCATCTCATCATCTCTAGCCGCTTTATCCTGTTCTACAGGGTCGCAGGCAAGCTGGAGCCTATCCCAGCTGACTACGGGTGAAAGGCGGGGTACACCCTGGACAAGTCGCCAGGTCATCACAGGGCTGACACATAGACACAGACAACCATTCACACTCACATTCATACCTACGGTCAATTTAGGCTACGTTTACACTAGACCGTATCTGTCTCGTTTTCTTCGCGGATGCACTGTCCGTTTACATTAACCCCCCTGGAAAAGCGGGGAAACGGGAATCCGCCAGTGTCCACGTATTCAATCTAGATCGTATCAGCTCCGGTGCTGTGTAAACATTGAGAATACGCGAATACGCTGTGCTGAGCTCTAGCTGGCGTCTCATTGGACAACGTCACTGTGACATCCACCTTCCTGATTCGCTGGCGTTGGTCATGTGACGCGACTGCTGAAAAACGGCGCGGACTTCCGCCTTGTATCACCTTTCATTAAAGAGTATAAAAGTATGAAAATACTGCAAATACTGCCCACTGTGTAGTTATGATTGTCTTTAGGCTTGCCATCCTTCCACTTGCAAGTAGTAAGTGATATGCGCTGGGATCACACACACAGCGGCTCAGTCCCGAATCGTGGCTTGTTCACTTCACTCGCGCACTCTGTGAGCTGCGCAGGGCCGGAGTGCGCACCCTCCAGAGGGCACTCGCTGTTCAGGGTGGAGTGATTTGGAGCGCAGGATGCCTCCGGAGCCGAGCGTATCCGCGTATTGGTGTTGCTGTGTGCACGGCTAACGGTTTTAGTGTAAACGCGAATCATTTTAAGAACGTTAATCTGATGATCCGCTGATTCGACGTAATGTAAACGTAGCCTTAGAGTCACCAGTTAACCTAACCTGCATGTCTTTGGACTGTGGGGGAAACCGGAGCACCCAGAGGAAACCCACGCGCACACGAGGAGAACATGCAAACTCCGCACAGAAAGGCCCTCGCCAGCCACGGGGCTCGAACCCGGACCTTCTTGCTGTGAGGCAACAGTGTTAACCACTACACCACTGTGCCGCCCAGCTTCTACCCAAATTTGCATAATTGCAATTAATAATGAAGATATGGAGTAAATAAGCCCTAACAAGCAGTTTCCACACAAATCACTTCTCCCTCAATTCTTCACCGATTTTGATTCTTTCTGGCATGAAGGTAGGGGTACCTAGGGTGCATATAACTTCAACCCAGATTTGCTTCATTACAATTATTAATGAAGTTATGGACTAATTAAGCCTTAAGGAGCAATTCAACAAAAATCGCTTCTTCTCGGTCAATTCCTCACCATTTTAGATTATTTCTGGCAAATAGGTCGGTATTCCTAGAGTGTATATAGCTTCTATATATAGCTTGTATATCGTGTATATACCTTGCAACATTTATTGTGCAAGGTGGCCCACTTTAGATCTTTCCTTCTGAACTAGACGGGGCCAGAGTGACCTATACTGTCATTGACGGTCTCGTTAAGTACTTTTCATGTCTTTCTATTGAATCAACAACAATTAAATCTTTTTGCTATCTTTTAAAAGAAGAATTGAAAAGTAAACTAGAAAAGTGTGATGTTAGGGGAGTTGGGTGGAGCTGGCTGTTGAGCTATCTAAGAAACAGGCAACAGTTTGTGCAGATAGGTGACCATAAATCTGATTTCATGAACATTACATGCGGGGTACCACAGGGGTCAATATTAGGTCCGAAATTATTCATATTATATATCAATGCCATATGTAGAGTTTCGCAAGTACTGAAATTTGTTTTGTTTGCACACGACACCAGTATTTTTTGTTCCGGTGAGAATTTGCAGCAGACTTTGGAGACAATCACAACTGAAATAAATAAACTAAAACTATGGTTTGACAAAAATAAATTATCATTAAATCTAAGCAAAACAAAGATCATGTTGTTTGGGAGACACAAAATAGATTGTAATGTAGAATTGATAATAGACAATACTAAGATAGAAATGGTACAGGAAATTAAATTTCTTGGTGTGATTTTGGATCATAAAGTCTGCTGGAAACCTCATGTAGGATACATGCAAGCAAAACTGGCAAAGTGCTCGGCAATTCTGTGGAAAACAAAACATATTCTTGATTGCAAATCTTTGCATACTCTATATTACTCATTATTTTTGCCATATCTGACTTACTGTGTCGAAGTCTGGGGAAACACCTACAAAACCACTCTGCAGCCGATATGTACAATACAGAAAAGAGCAATAAGGACAATAAACAAAACAGGATACAGAGATCACACAAACTCACTATTCATAAAATCACACATGTTGAAATTTATGGATCTGGTCAAATTCAGAACAGCACAAATAATGTACAAAGCGAGAAATAATCTATTGCCAAAAAATATACAAGGAATGTTTAGTGAAAGAGAGGGAGGATATAATCTAAGGGGAGACCTAAATTTAAAAAAACCAAAGGTTCGAACAAATATGAAAAGCATGTGCGTATCGAGCTGTGGGGTGACTTTATGGAACAGACTGGAGACAGAAATAAAACAAAGTGCAAATATAAATCTGTTTAAAAAAGGTACAAAAATATTTTTAAACAAATATATGGAAGAGGAAGTATGTTAACGGAGGATGATGAGGGATAAATCTATAAATAGAATAGGGTTGATTGTTATATTAGAACTAACTTAGTATATTGTATATATGGTATATATTTATTTATGGGGATAGTTTATATATTTATATTTACAGGGATAGGTATGTAGTAGATATTTATTTTTGTAATTATATATTTATATAGATATTTATGAAGTGTATATATGGTATATAGTGTATATATTTTTGTAGTTATATATTTATATAGATATTTATGAAGTGTATATATGGTATGTAGTATATATTTATTTTTGTAGTTATATATTTATATAGATATTTATGAAGTGTATATATGGTATATATTTTTATAGGCGTATTAATGTAGTTTGGATTTTGGGGTAGTTAAAAAGGGGTGGGAAATTAAAAAAGTATTGTACTTCTTCCCACTCCTTTTTCGAACAATGTGCAGTGTTTTGTAATGTCTTAGCTCTTTATGTTATTTTATTTTTTTTTATTTCTCATTTTCTTTCTTTTGTATGTACAAATAGTTACATACATGTTCGAAATAAATAAATTCATTCATTCAAATTCATTCATTCAAAAGAGTCTGATGAAATCAATGCAGGGTCTAGTACAGCCGCATGCTGTGATGAATGTCTTGATGTGTGTTCATTGTTCTGTTGTTCCCGGAAGGTTATCCTGTCTAATTATTTTTCAGGTTTATCTGAAAATCTTAACAAAAAAATTGAAAAAACGACAATGAAACTATTCTGACTTGTGTCTAAAATGGGGAGGTTCCTTAACATTAGCAATCAAGTACGGTAACTATATGATTTTTTAACATGCTGAACAGAAACTGGACTGATTAAGGTGGTGTTTACATTAGACCGTATCCGTATCGTTTTCGTTGCAGAAGCACTGTCCGTGCACATTAAAACGCCGGGAAACGAGTCCACAGGCGGAACAATTTGAATCCGCCAGGGCCCACGTATTCAACCCAGTACGTATCTGATCCGGTGCTGTGTAAACATTGAGGAACGAGGATACGCAGTGCTGAGCTCTAGCTGACGTCGTCATTGGACAACGTCACTGTGACATCCACCTTCCTGATTCGCTGGCGTTGGTCATGCCACGTTGGTCATGTGACGCGACTGCTGAAAAACGGCGCGGACTTCACTTCCTGCTATTTGTGTGTGTACGCGAATCGTTTTAAAAACGTTAATCTGATGATCTGCTGATTCGAAATAATGTAAACAGGGCCTAAAAAAGATTGATGTTCACACTTCAGCCGCTTAGGTAAGAATGGATAGAAAAAATAAGCTTCTTATCTTTTCCAGTCAGGATAATTTCAAAATGACTCAAGGCTCCAGACGTTCGTCTGTCTCAATTGCCATAAATTTAATAGACTTTTTTACCTAGCTCTTTAAGGTTATTTGTGCTTTCACAAGGACAGTAGGGGCCTAGAGCCTGAAGGCTTTCTTGTATCTTGTGAATCTATGCTCAGACTCAGACAGGGGAATATGGTGGTTCTCGTCAAGCATAACCTTTGTGTTATATGCCGAGCAATAAAACGATGGTACAAATTGTCTGGTTACATAGAAAGAACCACGTTTTAGGGACATGTCTCAGGGGCCACTTTGAGATGTAGAGGCTGGATGATGGAAAAGGACATAGAGGGAGCCGGGGTATTTGGGGTATATATAAAGGAAAAGCTAACTAAAAATGTACCTGCCGAATGAATATAATATTTTTGTACTACAGCGCTATTTAATTCTTGAATGTAATTGTTCAGAAGGTGTTGATTAATTTCTTGCGGTATGTTAATAGGCTCTGTCTAATATGTTATTTCTATAGTAACAGCTAATTCACAGAAACTTTTTCTGTACGAATACGCAACATTTATGCAACATTTTTGGAAGGCGTCTGGTTCAGGAATGATTGTTTATAGCTGTTAAAACATAAGCTATAAGAAGAACTAACTTATTTTGTAGATGCTCCATAATAGCAAATGTAACTATAAATGGATAAAACGTGTTATTCTTTACTAAATATTGCAGTGCTAGAAGAGGAATAAAGCCATTCTGGATGTGCTGGTATAAGAAAATAATCTTCAGGATGGCAACAGTAACTCCACTTCACTTCAGGCTGCCTTGTCATTAATTACTTACTTATAACTTTATGTCCCCAAGTGTTTTATTCCTTACGTATTAACTCATCTGGCTGACAGATGATGAGCTTATGCCATCATGTGTTGTCCGGCGTCATCCACATTTCACAAAAATCGCTTCTTCTCTCTCAATTCTTCACCGATTTTCATTCTTTTTGGCAGGAAGGTAGATCTGCCTGGGGTGCATATGACTTCTACCTAAATTTGCATAATTGCAATTAATAATGAAGATATGGACTAATTAAGCCCCAACGAACAGTTTCCACACAAATCGCTTCTTCTCCCTCAATTCTTCACCGATTTTGATTCTTTCTGGCATGAAGGTCAGGGTACCTAGGGTGCATATAACTTCTACCCAGATTTGCTTCATTACAATTATGAATGAAGTTATGGACTAATTAAGCCTTAATGAGCAGTTCAACAACAACAACAACAAAAAAAAAAAAATCGCTTCTTCTCGGTCAATTCCTCACCGTTTTGGATTCTTTCTGACAAATAGGTCAGTATTCCTAGGGTGTATATAGCCTCTATATATACATAGCTTGTACATAGCTTACAACATTTATTGCACAAGGTGGCCCACTTTAGATCGTTCCTTCTGGACTCGACGGGGCGGGTGTGAGCTACACCGTCATTGACGGTCTCGTTTCCATTTGTAATTGATTCTAAGCGTGGAATGTTACACCAATAAAGTAGCACACCAATACGTTATGTTTGCTTGAAGAGCAAGTCATACAAAATACAGTATTTGAGAGAGTCAATATTTATGAGCACTTGCTACAGTTTCGTCTTGCGGTCCTCAGTGTGGATAGTAGCATTAAGATGTGTGTATAAAATAGGTGCTACTAAAGGTAGCTACAGTAAATAAATAAAGAAAGAAAGAATCAGGATCGTTGAACTTCCTGCCAGAATAGCCATCAAAAGGTCTTTTCAAAGTCTTTAGGGAAAATATTTGCACTGAATTGTTCAATTTTACTTGAGAGAATAAGTGTTATAAAAAGATTTCTTGTGAAATGTGTTTTTGTTAAATAGTACAGGGTCAACCTGGCAACACTGACACTTTAATTTCCTTGGAGGTAATTCTGTGTACTGAATTTCAGTGAAATTAGAAATGGACCAGGCTCTGACTAATCAAAAGCTTGCTACTCTTCCAGCAGACCCCAATGCCCAATCTAAATGCATTGGTACCTTTGAATAATTAACTCTGCTTAATTTCTCTTGGCCTATTTGTTTACTCCAGACTCATCCATTATTGAGCAGACTCCAGGACAAGGGTTCTCTCAGCCAGGCTCTTTGGAGCAGAGTGGGATGCTGGAATGAGTCCTGCTACAAGCAAGCAAGTCTTTTGCTCTCTAGAGAGTGCACACACACTCACACACACTTATACAGACACAAACACCGAGACACACTTCTTTTTCTTAACTCCGAACACAGTCTGGCATGCTGGCTGAGTGTTTGTAATTGTTTGCTATTGATCGTCGGTGTTTGTGGCATTATGTAATGCGCTACTCGCTCACGATGAAAGTACAGACATAGTTTCTTTGCTTTATATAAATGAAAAAGAATTTAAAAAAGTAATTTAAACCTTTTTCCTTTGTTCAATGAAAACATTTGGCTCTGAATTCTTTATAGCAAGCAAATTATCCATACTGAACATCTTACTTGTTAAACTTAATAATTAACATGTGATCTTTAATGATGTTCAAGATTTTTTATTATGAAATTCTGATTCAACTTTTTGACATTCCTTTCATCAACACCAGGGGTGTATTTAGCCTATTTTTGGGGGTGCTCAAGCACCCCCAAAAACGAGCTCAGCACCCCCTAGCTCAGCACCCTCAAAAACACTGCTTTTGGACGTAATTTTCAGAAATAAGTGCCCTTGCGCACTGCGCAATGAATGTGTGCGCGGGCGTGTGTGTGTTCTTGAAGTCACCTGTTACGTGATAGTTCTATGAGCAGTAAAATCCCTCTCCTCCTTGCGTCCCCTCTGATTGGGTTGCCTGTCCGCGCGAGTGCTTGCTACGACATGGTGTTTTTTTTAACTGGATTCCACGCCGATGAGGAACTCGAAGTAGCACCTGAGTATTACTGGCATAGCGAGATGTGAAGGTACGGACTGGAGTTACAATTGTTAAACACAACACAATAATATGCATAATGCAATATTGATGTTCCCTGGTCTATGAACAGAATGATAAAAACGACATTTATCATCGATCATCAAAAGTATCTCGATATGATATCGAGATACTTTTGTGCAGAGCTGTACAAGTGCTACGGTGCTAGACTACCGTGTGTTAGTCAATTTTATTTAATGTAACATAGCGTTTACGTTTGCTTATCACTCACAAATCCAAACCCTGGTCATTGTCTGGGGGGACAGTGAGTGTGGTTTGGATATAGCCTACATTTTCAAAAGAACACTACCAAAATATAACAAATATAACAAAAAATATAAACTAATGTAAACTAATGTAAAATCATAATAATACACACTATTATTACACAATACACAATAACACATTAATTAACAATTACCACTGTTTAAAATGAATAGCTCCAACATTACAAATGCAGTAGTAGGTCTTTAGTTAAAAATATAACGTAAATATTTGTGTCAGTGGTTGTAAGTGTGTAGATATCATAGTTTATTGGGTCAGCTTCTGTTAAAACATTGCATAAGTCTAGTCTTGTCTTCTTGTCTAGTTAAGTCTAGTCTAAATGCGGAATAAACGTGGAAACACTGTCGTTCAAGCCAGGTGCCTCTGTCAGCTCTGGGGGCTAAGCACCCCCAAAGATCAGATGCTAGAATCGCCCCTGATCAACACATTGGTGTATTTTCAGCCTGGTTAATATTCAAGTACCTGAATGGCCTTTCTCCATCATACCTTGAAGAACTTATAACGAAAAGGCCCCTAAAGAGAACTAGAGCAGACAACAACAATGATTTGGTGGTTCCTAATATCACGAGAAGTTCATTTGGTGGAAGAATGTGAGCCTATGTAGGTCCCAAGTTATGGAATACCTTGCCGAGAGAACTTAAGTCATGTGTAAACATTACCAATTTCAAGTAACAATTGAAAACCTTCCTATTGAAATGAGCTTCTGCTTAGACGCTGACTTGTTTATTGAATTTTTATGATATTTTAATTTATTTTTATTCTGTAGTGACTTCAGACTTGAAGTATATTTATTGTTTGAAGTGTAAAGTGCTAGAGTGTACATATATAGCGCTATATAAATGTAATAAATTATTATTAGCTCATCCGGCTGACAGGTGATGAGTTTATGCCATCATGTGTTGTTTGTATTGATTAATGTGGGAAATACGTTCAGTATAATATGGATTTATCACAAAAATACATGCATGTATTCATTATTTTGAAAATCCACCAGTCGACTGATCTGACACGTTTTAATTGTGTGACAGTAATGACGTAAATACCAGCGCGACGGAGTAGTGTCTGAAAGCATTTTTATATTTCACCAATGAGCTCATTATATACAACCCCGATTCCAAAAAAGTTGGGACAAAGTACAAATTGTAAATAAAAATGGAATGCAATAATTTACAAATCTCAAAAACTGATATTGTATTCACAATAGAACATAGACAACATATCAAATGTCGAAAGTGAGATATTTTGAAATTTCATGCCAAATATTGGCTCATTTGAAATTTCATGACAGCAACACATCTCAAAAAAGTTGGGACGGGGCAATAAGAGGCTGGAAAAGTTAAAGGTACAAAAAAGGAACAGCTGGAGGACCAAATTGCAACTCATTAGGTCAGTTGGCAATAGGTCATTAACATGACTGGGTATAAAAAGAGCATCTTGGAGTGGCAGCGGCTCTCAGAAGTAAAGATGGGAAGAGGATCACCAATCCTCCTAATTCTGCGCCGACAAATAGTGGAGCAATATCAGAAAGAAGTTCGACAGCGTAAAATTGCAAAGAGTTTGAACATATCATCTACAGTGCATAATATCATCAAAAGATTCAGAGAATCTGGAAGAATCTCTGTGCGTAAGGGTCAAGGCCGGAAAACCATACTGGGTGCCCGTGATCTTCGGGCCCTTAGACAGCACTGCATCACATACAGGCATGCTTCTGTACTGGAAATCACAAAATGGGCTCAGGAATATTTCCAGAGAACATTATCTGTGAACACAATTCACCGTGCCATCCGCCGTTGCCAGCTAAAACTCTATAGTTCAAAGAAGAAGCCGTATCTAAACATGATCCAGAAGCGCAGACGTCTTCTCTGGGCCAAGGCTCATTTAAAATGGACTGTGACAAAGTGGAAAACTGTTCTATGGTCAGATGAATCAAAATTTGAAGTTCTTTATGGAAATCAGGGACGCCATGTCATTCAGACCAAAGAGGAGAAGGACGACCCAAGTTGTTATTAGCACTCAGTTCAGAAGCCTGCATCTCTGATGGTATGGGGTGGCATTAGTGCGTGTGGCATGGGCAGCTTACACATCTGGAAAGACACCATCAATGCTGAAAGGTATATCCAGGTTCTAGAGCAACATATGCTCACATCCAGACGACGTCTCTTTCAGGGAAGACCTTGCATTTTCCAACATGACAATGCCAAACCACATACTGCATCAATTACAGCATCATGGCTGCGTAGAAGAAGGGTCCGGGTACTGAACTGGCCAGCCTGCAGTCCAGATCTTTCACCCACAGAAAACATTTGGCGCATCATAAAATGGAAGATACAACAAAAAAGAGCTAAGACAGTTGAGCAACTAGAATCCTACATTAGACAAGAATGGGTTAACATTCCTATCCCTAAACTTGAGCAACTTGTCTCCTCAGTCCCCAGACGTTTACAGACTGTTGTAAAGAGAAAAGGGGATGTCTCACAGTGGTAAACATGGCCTTGTCCCAACTTTTTTGAGATGTGTTGTCATGAAATTTAAAATCACCTAATTTTTCTCTTTAAATGATACATTTTCTCAGTTTAAACATTTGATATGTCATCTATGTTCTATTCTGAATAAAATATGGAATTTTGAAACTTCCACATCATTGCATTCCATTTTTATTTACAATTTGTACTTTGTCCCAACTTTTTTGGAATCGGGGTTGTAGTCCTCTATATAGTAATTCCCTATACAGGGAGTAGGGAGTAGTTAACGAGTGACCAATTTTGGACACAGGGATTTTCTTTCAGGATTTGTTTTGAAGGAAGCAGAACTCTCTGAATTTGTTCATTTTAGTGGAAGACACCAATGGAAAAAAAAGTTGACATGTGAAGCAGTTCTACTGGGCTAATCATATTTGCTGGTACATTTACAGACCATGCTTAGGTGTTTGACATCAGGTTGCTTCTCCTTTACAAACCATTAATTCACATATGAAAAATGCATGTGCATTACAACAAGCTGAATGTTCATGAGATCTGTCTATTCTCTCCTCGTATTCCTGTAGAGAGGAAGAGGACAGGCTGTGACAGATGAGCCTCATTAGTGTGGTTCAGGAAATGCCATGAGTAAAAAATGGATGATGCATGCCAAGCTGCCCCAAAGTGCCCCTCCCTTTTGTTGTCACCCCTGCCCAGCCCACTGATGACCTACATTTGCATAAGTTTATGGTTAGCCCTTTCTTAATTATTCACAATGATTATAAAATTTCATAATACTTTTCTTTATGTGAGTGTTAGGAATGTTAGGAGTTTTCTGTTTTTCATAAAAGACGAGCAGATGAATAAATTATGCCAAGGGAACAGGGTGAGAACGGGAGCACTGGGGTGCCAGTGGCACAGAAATGTGATTTATGCAAATGCAATGGGGAATTTTGTTTGCCTATTAATGAGGCAGACATGGCATCCTCTTAAAACATGTCAGCATGTGACAGCCACAACTCATTACATACACCATGGCGAGAGTGCCTTCATGTACGCAAGCAGATGTTACTTTTCTGTTGTTTTTTTGTCCTGCAAAGAGAAAACAATTAGATTTGTCAGCTTTCAGGCAGGGGCGGCACAGTGGTGTAGTGGTTAGCGCTGTCGCCTCACAGCAAAAAGGTCCTGGGTTCGAGCCCCGGGGCCGGCGAGGGCCTTTCTGTGTGGAGTTTGCATGTTCTCCCCGTGTCCGCGTGGGTTTCCTCCGGGTGCTCCGGTTTCCCCCACAGTCCAAAGACATGCAGGTTAGGTTAACTGGTGACTCTAAATTGACCGTAGGTGTGAGTGTGAATGGTTGTCTGTGTCTATGTGTCAGCCCTGTGATGACCTGGCGACTTGTCCAGGGTGTACCCCGCCTTTCGCCCGTAGTCAGCTGGGATAGGCTCCAGCTTGCCTGCGACCCTGTAGAAGGATAAAGCGGCTAGAGATAATGAGATGAGCTTTCAGGCATGCTTTTAAAGGAATTCCTAGAGCGACTATGTCCAAATCAGAGTATTTCACATTTCATAGTTCTGCTGTATCTCTCTTTCTCTTCATGAGAATTGAAAGACGGAATACAAACCCACCTTTTTGCATACTTAGCTAAGATAACATGTCTGAGCTGTTGCCTGGTGGACAAGGAGGTGAGAATGGGATGGTACTTTTGTAAAACAAGCCCTTATTTGCCATGTATGTTTAACTAAAATGTCTTTCTTACTACCTGCTGCACTATACACATCAGCTTTTGCTAGTCAAATTGATTAGCATCCATGGATGACCTTAAAAAGTTCTTATTATACACAACTGAAGACATTTTCACTTACTTATGATGTTTCAATGTCTTTCTTAGCTGACATCTTGATCACATCTAGCGCTTGGTGTCTCTGGCCACCCCCGGATGGTGCACGTGACCTACAAATCACCTGATCTCATGGATGGCTGAGTTGGTATGTCCCCACGTCCCGATTCATATAGCAGTCTGTCTTCCGGATCCATACGGCCTCTTTTATCCATCTGGTCTGCCTGTGTGCCTCCCTATCGATCACCTTAACCCCGTCCTAGTCAATCAGATGGTTTTCTCTAACAGCATGATCTGTGACAGCTGACTTATGTGTGATGGTCCCAGTCTGATTTCTGATTTCTAGGTCACGTGCACCATCCGGCGGTGGCCAGAGACACCAAGCATTAGATGTGATCAAGATGTCAGCTAAGAAAGACATCGAAACATCATAAGTAAGTGAATATTTCTTCAGTTGTGTATAATAAGAACTTAAGATTAGTAATCAACCAACTGGATGAAACTTTTCGAGATCCATGGATAACATACTGTACAGCCATTTCAGAATTAAGAATATGCAGGGATGGCTCCAATGGGCTAATATGTATTATATCCATGCATGCATAGTATTCATGTAAGTAGAAACACTGATAAACTTTGCCAAAGTACCTGTTTGCAGTCAGCACAAAATGTATGCTGTTCTCACTGGGCATACCTAACAACCTGCCCCCCGGTCTTTTCCCTCTCTCTGTCTCTCGCTGTCGAGTTACATGTGGATCCTGAGACACTAGTGTTGCTGACTTCTCACAAGAACAATAAAAACACAGCACCAACGAACAAATTAGCACCAACAAATTACCATGACTCTTTCTTACTACCTGCTGCACTATGCACATCAGCTTTTGCTAGTCAGATTAATCTTAGTCAGCTAAGAAAGACATAGAAATGTCATAAGTAAATGAAAATTTCTTCAGTTGTGTATAATAAGAACTTTTTTAAGATTAGTAATCAACCAACTGGATGAAACTTTTTGAAATCCATGGATGACATACGGCCATTTCAGAATTAGGAATGTGCAGGGATGGCTCCAATGGGCTTATATACAGTGGTGCTTGAAAGTTTGTGAACCCTTTAGAATTTTCTATATTTCTGCATAAATATGACCTAAAACATCTTCAGATTTTCACACAAGTCCTAAAAGTAGATAAAGAGAACCCAGTTAAACAAATGAGACAAATTTTCTGCTTAGTCATTTATTTATTGAGGAAAATGATCCAATATTACATATCTGTGAGTGGCAAAAATATGTGAACCTTTGCTTTCAGTATCTGGTGTGACCCCCTTGTTTAGCAGTAACTGCAACTAAATGTTTCTGGTAACTGTTGATCAGTCCTGCACACCAGCTTGGAGGAATTTTAGCCCGTTCCTCCGTACAGAACAGCTTCAACTCTGGGATGTTGGTGGGTTTCCTCACATGAACTGCTCGCTTCAGGTCCTTCTACAACATTTAGATTGGATTAAGGTCAGGACTTTGACTTGGCCATTCCAAAAGATTAACTTTATTCTTCTTTAACCATTCTTTGGTAGAACGACTTGTGTGCTTAGGGTCGTTGTCTTGCTGCATGACCCACCTTCTCTTGAGATTCAGTTCATGGAAAGACATCCTGACATTTTCCTTATAATTCCAGTTATAATTCAGAATTCATTGTTCCATCAATGATGGCAAGCCATCCTGGCCCAGATGCAGCAACATAGGCCCAAACCATGATACTACCACCACCATGTTTTCAGATGGGATAAGGTTCTTATGATGGAATGCAGTGTTTTCCTTTCTCCAAACATAACGCTTCTCATTTAAATCAAAAAGGGTTTTTTTTGGTCTCATCTGTCCATAAAGCATTTTTCCAGTAGCCTTCTGGCTTGTCCACATGATCTTTAGCAAACTGCAGATGAGCAGAAATGTTCTTTTTGGAGAGCAATGGCTTTCTCCTTGTAACCCTGCCATGCACACCATTGCTGTTCAGTGTTCTCCTGATGGTGGACTCATGAACATTAACATTAACCAACGTGAGAGAGGCCTTCAGTTGCTTAGAAGTTACCTTGGGGTCCTGTGTGACCTCGCCGACTATTTCATGCCTTGCTCTTGGAGTGATCTTTGTTGGTCAGCCACTCCTGGGGAGGGTAACAATGGTCTTGAATTTCCTCCATTTGTACACAATCTGTCTGACTGTAGATTGGTGGAGTCCAAACTCTTTAGAGATGGTTTTGTAACCTTTTCCAGCCTGATGAGCATCAACAATGCTTTTTCTGAAGTCCTCAGAAATCTCCTTTGTTCGTACCATAATACACTTCCACAAACATGTGTTGTGAAGATCAGACTTTGATAGATCCCTGTTCTTTAAATAAAACAGGGTGCCCATTCACACCTGATTGTCATCCCATTGATTGAAAACACCTGACTCTAATTTCACCTTTAAATTAGCTGCTAATCCTAGAGGTTCACATACTTTTGCCACTCACAGATATGTAATATTGGATCATCGTCCTCAATAAATAAATGATCAAGTATAATATTTTTGTCTCATTTGTTTAACTGAGTTCTCTTTATCTACTTTTATGACTTGTGTGAAAATCTGATGTTTTAAGTCATATTTATACAGAAATATAGAAAATTCTAAAGGGTTCACAAACTTTCAAGCACCACTGTATATTATATCCATGCATGCATTTATAACATTCATGTAAGTAGAAACTATACACATCAGCTCCTTAGACCTGCCTGATCCATCCTCACGCCCTACTTCTGGCTGGAGTCTCCTCACATCGCTCCTGTAGAGGACAGCCTCATATGGACAGTCAAAAGTCACACTTGGAAGACGGCTCTGGACCCTAACAATTTTGCTATGATGGCTGAGGACTACAATCACCATGCAACTTCAGGACTGCAGTTGTCATGAACAATTTTGCACTCAAGTCTCCATCAATAGTCGCCACTAAACTAGAATGAATTTCCTGGTTACAGAGTTGTATCTTGTGACTATATAAGACACAGTTATAGAAGGAAATTATTTATAATCATGCAATTTGTTATCACCCAAATGAGGATGGGTTCCCTTTTGAGTCTGGTTCCTGTCCAGGTTTCTTCCTCATGTCATCTGAGGGAGTTTTTCCTTGCCACTGTCACCACAGGCTTGCTCATCAGGGATAAATTAGGGATAAAATTAGCTCATGTTTAAAGTCTTTCATTTTCTGTAAAGCTGCTTTGCAACAATGTCTGTTGTTAAAAGCATTATACAAATAAACTTGACTTGACAAGCCCGAACAATATGAATTCTAACACAAAGCTGTCATAAAATAACTCTCCTGCTCACATACACAGTCATCATGTGGTTAAACATTGAGAGAAAAGACAAGACACTCGCCAGAATCTATTAATATCTTTTATGTCCAATGTGAAGACAAAACACTGTTCCTCATAGGCGAGAACTAGTTGACCTTTTTTAAGGGAACAAACAATATGTACTATCTTTATATGCACTTTTATAGAAATGGATAAAGACTATGTCTCAGTCAAGTTACGCCCTCACTTGTGTCTGTATTAATCCAGTTAATTGCCATAACTAAATTTCCCATACCTTGTTAAATTATGCTAGCTGTCATTTTTGTAGCTAATCAAACAAAACATGGGACTGGGCAGCTTTTACTACCATGGGATTGCAACTAATTTACGTTGGTACTGACTGCACAACATATGTATGTACCAATGCAAATTAGTTGCTATCCCATGGTATGGAAATTTAGTTCCATCTATGCTCCTGCCCCTGTTTTCGACCCTCACCACAATCAGAGCATGAAACGCTGAAAAGCTTCCAGGCAAAAGTCTTTGTATTTAGTCTATTGCTGTAAGAAAGCATAAATGAAACATTGCTTAAGGGCGGTGTCTCCTGTAAGGTCATCTCTAAGATCCATTTTCTCAAGCATGCAAGAATGTATAGTACAGTGCCTTGAAAAAGTATTCATACCCCTTGAACTTTTTCACATTTTTCCACCTTACAACCATGAACTTAAAAGTTTTTTATTGAGATTTTATGTGATAGACCAACACAGAGTAGCACATAATTGTGAAGTGAAACGAAAATGATAAATGGTCTTCAAAATTTTAAACAAATAAAAATCTGAAAAATGTGGTGTGCATTAGTATTCAGCCCCCCTGCATCAATACTTTGTAGAGCCACCTTTTGCTGCAATTACAGCTGCAAGTCTTTTGTGGTATGTCTCTACCAGCTTTGCACATCTAGACACTGAAATTTTTTGCCCATTCTTCTTTGCAAAATAGCTCAAGCTCAGCCAGATTGGATGGAGAGTGTCTGTGAACAGCAATTTTCAAGTCTTGCCACAGATGCTCAATGGGATTTAGGTCTGGACTTTGACTGGGCCATTCTAACACATGAATATTCTTTGATCTAAACCATTCCATTGTAGCTCTGGCTGTATGTTTAGGGTCATTGTCTTGCTGGAAGGTGAATCTCCTTCCCAGTCTCAAGTCATTTGCAGCCTCCAACAGGTTTTCTTCCAGGATTGCCCTGTATTTAGCTCCATCCATCTTCCCATCAACTCTGACCAGCTTCCCTGTCCCTGCTGAAGAAAAGCATCCCCATAGCATGATGCTGCCACCACCATGTTTCACAGTGGGGATGGTGTGTGCAGGGTGATGAGCAGTGTTAGTTTTCCGCCACACATAGCGCTTTGCATTTAGGCCAAAAAGTTCAACTTTGGTCTCATCTGACCAAAGCACCTTCTTCCACATGTTTGCTGTGTCCCCTACATGGCTTCTGGCAAACTGCAAACGGGACTTCTTATGCCTGTCTTTCAACAATGGCTTTCTTCTTGTCACTCTTCCAAAAAGGCCAGATTTGTGGAGTGTATGACTTATAGTTGTCCTGTGCACAGATTCTCCCACCTGAGCTGTGGATTTCTGCAGCTCCTCCAGAGTGATCATGGGCCTCTTGGCTGCTTCTCTGACCAGTGCTCTCCTTGCTCGCTCTGTCAGTTTAGGTGGACGGCCATGTCTTGGTAGGTTTGCAGTTGTGCTATACTTTTTCCATTTTTGAATGATGGATTGAACAGTACTTCTTGAGATGTTCAGAGCTTGGGATATTTTTTTATAACCTAACCCTGCTTTAAACTTCTCCAGAACTTTATCCCTGACCTGTCTGGTGAGTTCTTTGGTCTTCATGATGCTGTTTGTTCTTCAGTGTTCTCTAACAAACCACTGAGGCCTTCACAGAACAAGTGTATTTATGCTGAGAGTAAATTACACACAGTAGGACTCTATTAACTAATTAGATGACTTCTGAAGGCAATTGACTGCACTGGATTGTATTTAGAGGTATCAGAGTACAGGGGGCTGAATACTAATGCACACCACATTTTTCAGATTTTTATTTGTTTAAAATTTTGAAGACCATTTATCATTTTCGTTTCACTTCACAATTATGTGCTACTCTGTGTTGGTCTATCACATAAAATCTCAGTAAAAAACTTTTAAGTTCGTGGTTGTAAGGTGAAAAAATGTGAAAAAGTTCAAGGGGTATGAATACTTTTTCAAGGCACTGTATACAACTCATTGCTCTTTAGGTCAACATACTATTACAACATACTGTACATTTTAAAGATTCAAACCCAGGGAAATAATGTTCTCGACATAAATGCAAATTCATAATTTTGTAGTTACCAACCAAGCTCTTGCTTTTACTCTGCATTCATGTAAAATTGTTGGTAAATTGATGGCTCCAGAGCACCACCTTGTCACAGCCATATCATCATGAAGGGGATTAATGTTGAATTGCCAAAATGTCTGAGCCAAGAGTAGTAGAGACATGTCTGTCCCTTCTGCTCTTGTCTAGTCACCTAACTGTAGGATGAAACATAGATATTGGTTAAGATTGACAGAAGACAAGAGCGATGAGAGTGTGGCATTGGCAGGACTGTGGCCAAAACGCTTTCAGCATATAGTGCTGCCAGCTGGGTGTTTCCTTCCTAACCTGAGACACAACAGACTCTCGCTGTCACCATCCGAGGACAGACTGATAGGATAGGCTTGTCTTTATCCATTCATTAAAAATACAATCCAGGCATTTTCCAAGCAAGAGGCCAAACATGCTGGATGCTATAAACTTTAAAAAGGTCAATCTTATTGACAACAAAACAAAAACCCCATAAAACTTGTATTCAGTAGTGTGTTTCCAGTAAAAAAAAAAAATTTAATAGAAAAATTTTGACTAACTGACCAAGAACATTACTGGATTGTCATTAATATTCAGAAACACATAATTAAAAATGACCTTATACTAGACTTTAAACTGCGCTGCCATTTACTAATGGCTAATTTCATGAATAACATGAATTTTCTTTTATATTCACATAAGATGAACCACAACAAGTATCCTAGCCATCAGTTGAATGGGGTGTATGTTGTGTATTCTCAGATATGGTAAACATTATTTGCCACAGATTCATAATACAACAGATATGTAAGGAATAAACCACGACAGGGTATACTGGTATAGGAAAATAATCAATGATGGAATGATATGATGGACGCAGTATGAAGTGAAGTTACTCTGAAGATGATGTTTCTATAATAGCACATGCTGAAGTATTTTATTCCTCTTGTACCACAGCAATTTGCCAACATTGAGTTTTACTTTTTTTTATTACAGAATTACAGGTTATACTTTTTCTATGAAAAGTTTCCCATAATATGGCAGCTATAAACAGTTGTTCGCTCACCAACATCTCTTTTTTTCTTTCTCTTGAAGTAAAGACAAAAATTGCAGCAAGAAAAACTGCAACACTCCAAACTCACTGTCCTGAATTCTACGGAAATATAATAAAAAAGGATGCAAAATACAGAGTGGTTACGGATTTTAATACGGATGCTAATAATTTACAGATTGGTCACGGACGTTTCAGTATATTACAGATTGGTTACCGATTTCATACGGATGATGCATCACGGATAAAAAAAAAATTAAGAAGTCTAAAAGCAATTAATTGTTTTGACTGCAGAAGTTCTCATCTCATCTCATCTCATTATTTCTAGCCGCTTTATCCTTCTACAGGGTCGCAGGCAAGCTGGAGCCTATCCCAGCTGACTACGGGCAAAAGGCGGGGTACACCCTGGACAAGTCGCCAGGTCATCACAGGGCTGACACATAGACAACCATTCACACTCACACCTACGGTCAATTTAGAGTCACCAGTTAACCTAACCTGCATGTCTTTGGACTGTGGGGGAAACCGGAGCACCCAGAGGAAACCCACGCGGACATGGGGAGAACATGCAAACTCCACACAGAAAGGCCCTCGCCAGCCCCGGGGCTCGAACCCAGGACCTTCTTGCTGTGAGGCGACAGTGCTAACCACTACACCACCGTGCCACCCCACTGCAGAAGTTCATAATTAAAATATCTTACCTGCGTTTATATGTTTACTTTATTAATTTACTATTGATATTTCACAGAAAATATCACATATCCGTGAATAAAAGATCTGTGCTTTGTATTATATGTTCTATTTTCCGTGAATCCGTATTCCATGACTTCATGATGCAACAAGGATGTACAAAGATGCCTGGGGAAAATAGCATGTACTCAGACAACGTCACATGTAAACAATTACCTGATTGGTCAGATGTTTTATCGGATCAGGTCCAGGCCTGGAAAAATGGCTCCAGAAGCAATCTCAGCAATACGGATAAACCCAGGCCTGGGCTGTAGGTATCGCTATCGTTATCATTCTGGTATGACCACCAACCACATAAACTGCAGAGAACCGATTTATTTATAGTTATTGGTATTGTGAGACTAGGCCTTTATACATTAAAAAAAAATCTGTTTTACTGGAGCGTCCACTGTATATTTAGTAACAATTTGTTATTTGAAATAATAGCATCTTAGAAAAGTGCACTGCGATTTACAACCCATATGACTGTCAGAGCTGCTGTTTTAGAAAATGAATCAACCAATCAGAATGGAGAATTTAACAGGGCTGTACTAACAGGTCTACACAGAAGTATAATTGTTGTTCATCAAGTAGGTTAAAATAAACCAAAATACCAACATCTCTGCTGTTAACACTCATGTCCATCACCAAGTAAACCTGATATTGCATTTGGGTGATGAGCTGTCCTTGATTTCAGCCTACAAGAGTGGTTCTAAAATCTAGAGACAGGTGTTTCCCATTCAGATGATTTTCATCAGTCGATCAAGAAGGTAAGGTAATGCCCCCCTGCAACTGTTGCAAGAAACAGTCACGCAGTCACAAGTTGTATTTGTATGCTCAGGGTTTAGATTTCAGCCAGATAAGAGCTAGGGATGGAGGAGGGCCAAACATATGTTCTGAGGGATGGGAACAAAAGCAGTGACACGTTCGTCTTTTCATGAATATGACCTTTCTGCAGCTCCCCAGCCAACCCATTTCTGCTGCTGCTGTCCTTTTGTCTGCCAGGCTGCCTCAGGCCTGCCTTTGCTCACGTGCTAGAATTTCTCCTCATCTACCCAAATTTCCTTTGACTAAATGTCATGATTACACATTTCTCCTCTTGCACTGAAGGCTTTAATTAGCACGTGTGTGTGTGTGAGAGAGAGAGAGGCAGCAAATGTAACCAATCCTCCATGTTCGCTCACTTCTTTGCTTTCACTCGAGGCTACTGAACACAGTCGTAAGTGAGAGAGAGGCGAAGAAACAAGGGAGAGGAGAGAGAAAGGTGTGAGAAAGATGGAAAATTTCCCTGAACAGCACGAGCAGATTTGCTAATGTGCAAAGCAGCTGACAAGCCGGCTCACCACAGGGTCACATTGAAACCACTTAGGCCACAAGGGAACAAATTCATACACATGCCATCATTAATTACGCTGCCCAGCCTACTGTTTCCACACTTGCTGAAATCAGTCAGAGTGGCACTGTTGCTGCTGCCCAGATTCTTTTGTATAATTAGTAAAGGAGGCTGTGGATTTGTATTATGACGATTACAAAAATAAGGGTGGCATGATGGCACAGCAGGTAGTGTTGCTGATTCAGGGTTTCTGGCTCAATCCTGAGCATGTTTATTGCCTATGTAGAGTTTTAAATGTTCTCATAAAGCTCATGTAAGTTTCTTCTGGGTTCTCCTGAAAATGTGCTGGTACAGTAGTTGGACTGGCAATGATCAATCGGCCCATGGTATGAATGTGTGTGTGTGTGTGTGTGTGTGTGTGTGTGTGTGTGTGTGTGTGTGTGTGTGTGCATGGTGCCCTGAGATGGATTGGAGATCCATCTCAATGGTGATTGGTGAATTATAAACTCATATGTTTAAAAATTTTCATCCAGAATTTATATATCCCTATAAAGCTGCTTTGGAATAATACCTATTGTTAAAAGCACTACACAAGTAAAAGCGAATTGAATTGACCTATCGAAGGAGTGTATTCCCACCTCGTGCCCAGTGTTCCTGAGAAAAGCTTTAGAACCTGCAGCATTTGATTTTATAACATTCCTGGACATCCATCCATTATCTATATCGCTTATCCGTCAGGGTCACAGGGGAAGCTGGAGCCAATCCCAGCTGACTTCAGTCTATCTCAGGGCTCGGGTTATACGTAACAAATATATTTTATATATTTAAAATATAAAAGAATTTTCTACACCTAATCTTAAATCATACTCTAACCTTAATCTCAGTAACTGAAAAGAAATAGTTTTCTTTTTTACTTTCATTTTTGGGAAAAATATTTTATTTAAAAAACAAAAACCAAAAACTTGTCTTGTTGCTCTTGAGAAGGTCACCCTGTTTTTTTATTTTTATTTTTTTCAATTTTTTTTTTTTACTCCATAATCAAAACATTTTGAAAGGGTGGCATGGTGGTGTGGTGGTTAGCACTGTTACCTCGCAGCAAGAAGGTTCTGGGTTTGAACCTCATGGCTGGCGGAGGCCTTTCTCTCTAGAGTTTGCATGTTCTCCTTGTGTCTGTACAGGTTTTCTCCAGGTGCTTTGGTTTCCAAAGACAGGCAGATTAGGTTAAATACCCAACCACTAGGGTTTCACAAGCCAGTGCATACTTGGTGCCTATCCCAAGCCTAGATAGATTGGGAAGGGTTGTGTCAGGAAGGGCATCCGGTGTAAAACCTATGCCAAATCAAATACATGGAACAGATCTGCTGTGGTGACCCCTAACAGGAACAGCCAAAAGAAGAAGAATCAGAACATTTAGATCCTGACAATTCACAAAGTCAAACACACACACATCCTTAAAGGAGAACTGAAGTAATTTTTAAACTTGCTTTATTTCTTAATTAACGTGTTATTCAATTACATTTTCGGTTTTAGTAACCTTATATCGTGACTCATATTGTCAACTAATTGCAATTAAATATTATACTTATCGGCCTATTCGGTTTTTAGCCATGTTGAATTTAGTTCGTTTGGTCCACGGCAGGCGTCGCTTATCCGCGCGATCTTCACGAGACTTGTGCGAGACTTCGAAATGTGAAGTGTCTGCCAGGTGTCAGTGCCGCCATTTTGAAATGGCGAAACGAAATATTGCACAAAAACGAGTTTAAATGACGATTACTGCCTACTTTTTTCAAACTTTCCTGATTGCTATCAAAACAAACAAAACTTCCGGCTTGATTACGTCAGCATTCGAAAGAGGGCACGCGTCTTTTGACAACGTTAGCAGATGTTGGTCACTTTGATTTCCGCTGTACGTTTTACTTCCGTCCTACGATGTCTCGCACAGGTCTCAACGAATCTCGTTTATGGCCATTGCTTTGACATATGGACTGATGTATTACAGAGCATATTTCAAACACTCATAACTTGCTCTAGCAGTGATAAAATAGCTATCAAAAATGCATTCCTATATTTAATAAAATGAGATAAATAGAATTTTCATAATAAAAAAAATTGCCTTCAGTTCCCCTTTAAGACTGACTTTCTAGTATTTGTATTCCTAGCTAACTCAGTAACCATACACACATACATTCATACTCACTCACTCCTGGGACAATTAAGTGTAGCAACATGGAGACCATGTGAAATTCCACACAGATAATAAAACAAGCTTAGAATTGAACCAGGGACCCTGGTGATGTGCCACGGTGTGCCACCCCTGTGAAGCTAGTTAGTTAAGTTTCTGTCCAGACCGCTGTCATGACCATGAATTCTCCAAAATTAATAAAAAGACTAATTTAAAAAAAGCACTTTATTACATACACCTAACTGATACCTCCATTTATTGGCCCTTTTATTGAGTACAACGACCACAGAGTAGGAGTGTTTTGATTGCACACTATCTCCACGATCTGTAAATATAAAAGAACCACGAAAAACCAGACCAGATATGGTGTTTGTATAAATCTGGTATATACAGCAGTAATGCTTGGAATTTTAAACACTGTATATACAAATTGTGGACTTCTTTAGTCCTAAATCCAACCAGCAATCTAGTAATAACACTTGCATTTCCACTACAGTAAGTGTTCTCTAATTCAATCAGTCATCTGCGGGTGGGAGTGTGATCTTGGGCACACTGTCATCTCACTCCACTGACACTGACAGTAGACCAGTGCTACACGGCTGGTCCTGGACTGGTCCTCTCACTTCAGGGACAGCCTGTAAAAGACACTGTGTCCATTCTGATTAAAGCAAATGACAGTGGGGTGGTGAGCGTAACAAGCTAATGAATAATTACAATTTAAGCACAAATTGTGCATTCAGGGTGGCAAATCTAGAGGGACAACTCCTGAAAACAAGGCGTGCAGCATTAACGCCACAGTCACTCAAATCTGTGAAGGAAGCCTGAAGCGTTAACACCAGGCTTGTGTGAAAATAGGGAAATAAACCTTTAGAGTTGTTAGGAGGCCCCAGGTCCTTTGCACTTTCCCAGGAGGAGTTGCAGGACAAAGAAATAAGAAAGTGAAATAACCGAACTGTGGATTTTTTTTTTCAGCCACAAATGCTAATAGTGGTGGTTTATAAGGAGCCAGCCTTGTTGTCTGCAGCAGCAGGCACTGCGGAAACAGTAACAGCAGCTGATATGCGATATGATTCGATCACGAAGCTGTATCCACAGGAAGTCTAATGATGCTCTGTTGTCATTTGTATACAGTTAACCAAATATTAGGAGGAGTTAGATTAAGGAACGTCACATTAGACTGGGATAGCATCTGCTGCAGATATTTGGGTTTATTTTTCAATGTACATTTAGTCAAGGTTAGTATTTTTATGGTGCAGATGTGCAGTGTAAATGTAAATAGTGCAAATTTATGCAAAATAATGCAAAATTATGACTTCATGGAAGAAAGCTGCAAAAGAAAAACTTCTTGCTCTGATATCTAGCTTTACATTAACAGCATTTAGCAGACACTCTTATACCAGAGCAATGTACAACATACCCAGAGCAGCCTGGGGAGCAATTGGGAGCTCGGTGCCTTGCTCAAGGGTACTTCAGCCATTCCTGCTGGTCTAGGGAATTGAACCAGCAACCTTTTAGCCCCAAAACTACTTCTCTAACCATTAAGCCATGGCTTCCTGCCATTAGAAAAAAAAAGCTTTAGAACTTCACAGGTTCAGTCTAATGCTTCATTCAGCTTTAAAGTGCATATTCTGGACCAATTTCGTTTTTTTTTTTATATGAAAGTATGTCCCTTTACACACTCATCCAGAAGGGTAATTTTGCACAAGGCCATCTGT